>NC_047666.1:27068536-27803923 GCF_011762505.2 Arvicanthis niloticus | reverse complement strand
TGGGGAGTTAATGATCTTTAAACAAACACTTGAGTTTGATACTCTGGTGAAAGGCTCTGGTCCAGAGTGCCACCAGCACAGCATTTACCCTCTCTCCAGGAGGAAAAGTGTAGACACCCACCTCCAGCCCTGGTGACAGGGATGCTGGTAGCTAAATCATAAAAATCCAGGCTCATTCCATTCCTCTTGCTGGGTTTTCTGAAATGGGTTCCAGGTACTCTGCTTTGTTCAACAGAAAGTGTTTGATGGCACCTCATGATTGGGGCTTAGGAGGTTTGCCCACCATCTTGGGCTCTGCTATGTCTGCTCCTGATTTGCAGGCTGTGAAGGCAGAAGTCTGCTCTGTATGGAGTCAGTATTACCTTTCAGAAATTGAGATAAGATCACATTGCCCCTTCGGGTGACTCCAGGCAGGCCCACATAGATACATGGCGCCTAGGTCTTGACCTCTGGCCTCCAGTCGCCCTCCTGCCTCTTTATTGACTGCTTAGCCTCACAGACACCGCCATCTCTGGGCCTGGCCATTTACTGATGTCTCTGCCTAAAGCTATTTTGCTCTGGATCTTTATAGGCCTCAGCTCAGGGGCTGCTTCTGTAGTGTTCCTCTGCCTGCCTGTGCAAAAGCCAGAGCTTGCCCAACCCTAGGCCTTGTCATGTGTCTCATGTTTCATGCACCTACATTGTAGAATTGTTTCAGTAAATATGATACATTTTTATGTATTAGTTTATGTTATATAAAATAGCATTGATAGAGCTGTGTGACCTATGTAGATCACTTTTCTTGTTTCTAGATACTGAGCTCTTTGAAATAGAACGAGCTCTAGTCCTTCTCCTGAAATAGAGGCTGACACTTAGTAGGCACAGAGACCATGTGGAATAACTGGAGGAAGACCCTTCTTAGAGAGCCCTCAGCCTTGGCAGGTAGACACAAGCTAGACAGTGGAGTGGGGTCTCATGGGTGAGGAGAGCTAGAGGGACAGGCCCCTCAGGAATCAAAGACAAGTCCTTCTCTTAGTCACAGACTCTATAGCCTGGCATCTGACCCAAGCCTTCAAAGCAAGTGACACTGGTACGCTGAGGAACTGGATGTCAAGGCTATGAGGGCTAGAATGTGCTAGAATAGCTGATAAAAAGGAAGAAGCTGGAGGGTGTAGAACATGGGCGACTCAGCTTCTAGAGGACAGAGTGGACAGAGGCAGCCACTGTTCTTGTGCTGGCACAGAGATGAGATTTGAAAAGTGATCTAGCTTTGCATCCTGGGCCTTGGCTTTTTGGGACGCTTCTTTCTTTGCCCACAGAGGTCTGACTGAACCCTGGCCTCCTTTCTGCTGTTTGTCTGGACCTCCACTAGGACTAGGGGTAGGTGGTTGTTGGGGGTACTGAGGAAGAATGACCTAAGCCCCAGCTGCAAGACTTATGGGTTCACATGTTCTCCCTCTTGCTCCTGCTCAGGTGGTGAAGAAAGTGAAGTCCATGCAGATGTTCCATACACCTGTCACCTCTGCCATGCAAGGAGACCGACTGGGCATCTGTGTCACCCAGTTTGACCCCAAGCTGTTGGAGCGTGGACTTGTATGTGCACCTGAGTCTCTGCACACCGTTCACGCAGCCCTCATCTCTGTGGAAAAGATCCCTTACTTCCGGGGGCCCCTGCAGACCAAGGCCAAGTTCCATATCACAGTAGGCCATGAGACAGTCATGGGCCGCATGCTGTTCTTCAGCCCGTCTCCTGACAACTTCGACTTGGAGCCCATGCTAGATTCCTTCGACCTTTCCCGAGAATACCTCTTCCAAGAGCAGTACCTGTGCAAGGATTCCATGGCCACAGCCACAGAAGGTGATGATGAGGCAGACACAAAAGCAGGCCACGCCCCAGGGGGCCACTGCCCCCGGCAACAGTGGGCCCTGGTAGAGTTTGAGAAGCCAGTCACCTGCCCCCGACTCTGCTTGGTAATTGGCTCCAGACTAGATGCCGACATTCACACCAACACATGCCGGCTGGCCTTCCACGGTGTCCTACTACAAGGGCTGGAGGACAAGAACTACACAGAGAGCTTCCTGCCAGCGCTGAGGGTTTACAAGCTGAAGCACAAGCATGGCCTTGTAGAGCGGGTAAGCACAGCCCTTGTGTTTTTTTCCTCTCCCTGCTTGGTACTAGGCCCACAGTCTGGGCTGGGACCAGAGTCAGATGTCCTCAGGTTTCAGACTAGATAGTTAAGGCCAGGGTACAAAGCAGCCTGAGTCTTTCCCATCATGCCCTCATAGAGCTGGACTAGAGGCAGATCCTCCAGGTTAGCAGATGGCCTCTCCCAAGGCTTCCTGCCTTGCTGGACTCTATGGTCCATGCCACTGGATCCTGCCAGGCCCAGACCAGGTTCTCATGACCAGTGGGGATACCTGGGACAGTCCAGGTCCTCTTCACCTACAGGGTAGGAAAGGGCTTGTGGGTTCAGAGATACAAGGAATAAGGAAAGAAAAACTAGAAAAGTCACTGGCTACCTGGGCACATTGTAGTCACTATGACTGGACAAAGCTCTGGGATGCAGACCTGTCACTGGAGTCTGCACAACGTGATACCTTTCCAGAAGTGTTGGCACATCTTTTTGTTGAATGGCAGTCCAGACCTAGAATGAAGGGTTCCTCAATGTCTAGGCCTCACTGTCTCTTTTGCCTGGCCCTCTGACTATACCATGGGGCTTAGTAGCTGTGTGTGGTCCCAGGATGTAGCTGGGCTCCCACCAGATCAGTACAAAGACAGCCCCTCCTCCCCATCTTGGTGCAGCTGCTAGTACAAAGCCTGACCCAGTGGAGTACAAACCTGGGACATACAGGCATACGCTCCTAGGACTATCTTTCTAATTCATGGGTATTCACTAGAGCCTCTGCCTTCCCCACCTCTCCTCCTTTATCCAGACATGCAGCTCAGGACCTTGGCCTGGGTGAGTTCCATCCACCTCAGCACAGCAGAGATGCTTCTGCAGATGGGGTGATGCAGTGGGCGTCACCATTCACCCAACTTGATTTATTAGCAGCATTATAGGGTGTAATTATTCTGTAGTAAAGCATCTATCTGAGAATAATGTCCTCTTGGTATGACTCCAGGTCTAGTTGTTCTCCCTCGGGCCTGTCACTTCCTTAGAGAACTGGGAGGCACTCGTGAGGAGCAAGGAAACACACTGTGAAGTGACCCAGGCCTCCCAAAAACAACAGAAAAGGTCTGGAAACATACTGATCTATGTCCCACCACTAGTCTGAGGCAGCTCAGGACCACCAGCCTTTTTATACTTAGTCCAAAGAATCATCAGCCCACAGACTTGCAGTCACAGAGTTAGTCCCCACATTGGCACCCTGAGAGCCACAGACTTTTCCAGCCACCAGGGATGGCTGTTTGGTCTTAGTAGGCACATCCATTTGAATGTAGAGTCTTGACCTCACTGCATGAAGCATGCCCCTTCACATTTGAGAACTAGTTCTCATCAGGTGAGAACATAGATAGCATGATAGCATGGTTCCCAAGTGAACAGCAAAGTTGTTCTGAGGGGCAGCTATGTTAGGCAAGTTCTCTAAGGAAATTGAACACAGAATAATAGGGAGGGAGGGAGGGAGGGAGGGAGGGAGGGAGAGAGAGAGAGAGAGAGAGAGAGAGAGAGAGAGAGAGAGAGAGAGAGATAAAAGAAAATTTATTGGATTGGCTTACAAGATTCAAATCTGGAGAATCCAACAGTGGCAATCAATATTCATGCTGGAGAGCTACAAAACTTTGTAGCTGCTGGAAGCCTAAGTCCTCAGGGGACCAATGATTTAGCCCCAGCTCAAGGATGAGGGCCTGAAAGGTCTCTGGAGAGAGGGAGTCCATATTGAACAGCTAAAGAAACTGGAGTCTCCTGTCTATAGCAGGAGGGCATTGATAGACTCTCTGGCTCAAAAGACTGGAGTTTGCAGTCTTTGCAAGGCAGAAAAGTGTCCTGAGCCCCCATCTTTGGCTGTGTTGGCTGACTCCAAACATTCCTAAGTGTGCCTCTGCCAAAGAAGTTTCTGGGTGGTCAGGTCATCTTATAGAGGTTAAAATGGATATCCTAGGCTAGATCTTTACCCCATGCCCTACTATTCTGGGTAAACTCAGTGCACTGGCCCTGACTTAGGAATACTCAGTCAGCTCAGGCACCTGAGTTGCTACTAAAGAGAAGCCCCACTTTTATAGACATGTGTGAGTGGATACTTTCCATCTGAGCATGGACGAAAGCACCTTAGCCTTCTGTTTCTGCTATCTATAAAGGCATCATCTTTCATAGTCAGTTTTACTGAGTTCCTGTGTGTACTCTAGCCCTGGATATACAGAAGGTGTCCCAAGATCATTCTCACAGTAGAGGCTGAGAATGAAATAGTAACATGGTCCAAAATAGTGCTACTCAAGGTTCTGTAGGCAGTGTTTGAGACCCAGGAGATGGTAACTCTGTGAGCACATAGTCTCTTCTGTGCTCTTCTTGCTTGTTGTGCAGGTCGGGTGCCTATAGATGTGCCTGAACATATGGGTATTCCTGAGAATAAGTGGTACCTGAGCCCAGCCAGAGCTCTTACTCCCAGTCTAGTCATCTTAAATAAGCCTATTTTCTCTGGATACTTTTTTTTTCAGCTGGTGCAATCAAATACATTTTAATTAATTTACCTTTGGTAAATGGCTTTCCTTGCTTGACTAACAAATGAGCCACCCAGAAACTTTGGAACCAGCTTCATTTCCATTTTTAATTATTTTGTGTCTACAGTGATGAAATATACTATTTTAAATTTTGTTGTTTCTCTAGTCATTGTTTTTCAGTGATATTATAATGTCAAGGTATGTTGAGGTAACATATAAATAATAACACACACAAGGCTTTGCCAAGGGGGCTCGATAAGATGATGTCCCATACCCTGCTGAACCTCCATGGTGAGCCATTTGAAGCCCATTTTGTCTTGTTTTCACGTGAGAAGTGCTAACAGAAATCAGTAGCACTGCAGAGGCAGAGGCAGAGGCAGGAGGATCTCTGTGAGTTCAAGGCTAGCTTGGGCTACATAGCAAGTTCCAGGCTAGCTAGGACTAGATAGAAAATTTACAAAGTATTCAGTGAAGTGTCATTTTCCACTCAAGTATAAATTGCACATGAGTTCCTTCCAAAGAGGACAGGATGGAAAGTGAAAGGCTGGCCTTGCTAAGCCTTGCAAGCCTGTCTCAAAAAAGCAAAAATAAACAAATCTCTAGGTGAGTGTGGGGTGTGGTGGGCTGTTGGCCATCAGTGTTCCTGCAATTACAAGTCCCTGGATGCCTCGTTCAATCTCTGTTTTAATTGCTTTTTTACCAGTAAAGCCCAGAAACAGTTGTGAGATGCACCTAAATATGGTTGTGTTCAAATAAAACTTTCCATTACTGAACACTAAAATTTGACTTTGACTTAGATTTTATGTATCGTGAAATATTTTTTTAAAAAAAATTTTCAGCTCATTAGACAGACAGCTATTCTTAACTCAGAAGCCATCTAAGAACAGGTCTAGGCAGATTCTGACCTTCTGGCCAGTTTGCTGTTCCTGGTCATAGCTAAAACTGACCAGTTCTGCTTGCTCCACAGCCCAGGAGTTGGGCCATGGGGTAGGGCCTCACAGAGGTAAAGGGATCTAGAGTGTCATTCAGGAGGAGGAAAGGGGGGAGTCTGAAGAGCTGGAAGCTGCCTGGAGACGCTCCACAGGTTGGCCAATCTGGGAGAAGACTGAGACATGGGGACAGGGCATCATTTAAAGGTGTACGGTTTGAACAGATAATGTAAAACATGAATTAGATTTTGATCACAGAGAAAGAATGAGTGGAATGGAAGACCTGGAAGAAGTGCTTATTCATAAAACTGGAGTCAACTTGATAAATCAACACAAATAAGAAAAACAAGAGTAATGCTAAAATGATGACAGTGATTCGGGGACAAAATTAAGAAGTACTTACCATGTGAGATAAATGCCAGCTATAAAGACAGATTAGTAGATTGGCTTAAAATGCAAACTCCACTGATCTGCTGTGTCTAAGAAGCAAAAGTAAAGAATAAAAGATGTCAGGAAGACCACAGGAGTGGACAGTCACCTTAAGCAGATGTGGGGCAGTTGCAGAGATGGAACAAAGAGGGTGGTATGCAGCAACAGGCACAGTTAGAGCCTGAACCAAGCACGTTAGAAGTAAAGCCCAAAAGGAATCTAGGGCGACAAGGCTACTGGTTTTCTGATGAAATACTAAGCTTGGGTACATAATAGTGTTGACTGTAAAGATCGGACAGAAACTGCGTTATCAACAGTCTGTCAACCCTGAGCAGAACCGCTGGGCCCTGTCCTCAACAAGCTATTAATGCATCAGATTTACACACAGCTGATTTGAGCCAGGGGCCAGAAAAGTGAGTCTGCCCATGGTCTAGCAGGGGCAAAAGCCCATGGAGGGGGTGGGAAACTGAGAGGCAGGAAAAGAGGAACATAATTCCACCTAAGATGGAGGAAGCACAGAAGGCCTTTGGGGGTTCCAGGTTCAGGAGCTACTCTGTGACACAGAGGCCAACCAGTGCCTGCACTGAACTACTCTAGAAGCCACTCAGCCAGCAGCCAGTCAGAGTCAGGGCCTCTTCTTGGAATAGTGGGTTGGGGACTTGGAAAGAGAGTGGCTTTGATTCCCAGTGCTGGAATCACCTCAGAGCTAGAAGTTGTCTTGTGGAGGCTTCAGCCATCCTCTCACATGCTCTGCCACATCCTGTCACTCAAGGCTTCCTGACCCAGTTCATCTGGATCACAAGAACTCCCAGTTCAGGCAGCACCTGCTCCATGGAGCCACATTTCTTCCCTATAGCAATTCTGCTTTCCTTGCCATCAAACAAGAGGTAAGGCAGGTGCCAGCAGCAACGGCCTGCATGCCCAACACATTATGACTGTTGCTATACTCAGGACACCCTCTCTATGTCTTCTAGCACCCACCTCCTCCCACCTTACTGTGGTCCTCAACACCTAGCAGCTCACACAGCCCCACATAATGATACATGGGAGACAGTCCTGCCAGCTCTTACTACACAATCTTTTTAGATCTAGAACCTTTACAGAACCAGGCAATGCTGTGCACAGCACTAAAGTGGGCCCCAGGGTGTGGCAAGTAGATAAACAAACATGGAAAGTGCTGGTGTTTTGCCAGTCACAAGGCGGCCCTTGTTAAGCCCTGTGCATCTTGACCATAGTTCACATGAGCACACATCCGTGGGTCCAAGCTGAGTAGTGGCAAGAAGCTGTCACCACTATGGAGGGGGGAAGGTCAAACTAGGCATATTGGCTACTGCAGGTCTGGCCCCATGGCGCCAACCAAAAAGGCCTCAGGCTGGACTTCAGGAGCCTGAGGCATGGACCCAACCAAGTGTAAACATACAGACGCCACCAGGAGCACTGGCCAGCTTTGAAGTCTGACCAGCACTGCCTCGGGCTCCTGGCTCTACTTAGCTCTACTGCTGATGGTTTGTTAAGCCTGCTCAAGGCCCCAGGGAACCTACCACCTGCTTCTTTCTGACCAGGGACAGCCCAGGTTGGGGGGTGCTGTGCAGGTTAACTGTAGCACCCTAACCCCCAGAGGGAGTTGCTTCCTGGCCATCCTGTCTTGCTGTTCTTGCCCATAGGTTCCCAGCCACAGGTTGGAGGCTATGGACCCCTTGAACAGAATGGTCCCAGGAGGCAGACGTTTCTTAGGTCCACTTTGACAGGTTGCTTTCCTCATTCTTCAACCTGACCATGGCCCAGCATCTCTCCTGGATTCTTCCAGGGTCAGAGTTTGATAGTTGGAGCCCAGCTTCACTGCTCTGGAGACTGCACTCATGTCCAGAGGAAAATGCAGGGTCTGTGGGTGGACATAGTAGAAAGCTAGCTCTGGAAGCTAAGACTGGGTTAAGGCACAGTCTAGCATGGCTGTGACATGTCACTCCTCAAACCCAACTCCCCTGTAAGAGTGCTGTGGTGGGAAGTTGAGACTACATGTAAGAAGGGCCAAGTGGCTGGCATATTGTCAGTGCTTCATAAGATACGCACCGCCTTTTCTCTGTAGAGGGCAGCTGGCAGGGAGCTTACTTAGGACCTCTTTAGCCCAGGCAGGTGCTTTATTTACCCAGGAGGGACTCAGGTGATGGCTGCACATATAGAGCAGGTAAGGAGTGTTCAGAGAGGAAGGAGGCCTGGCTTAAAGGAAGCCTGAGAGTCTGTTGTGAGGCACGTCAGTGTCTGACACCAGGCCTCAGACTTTGAGCCTCTGGAGTATGTTTGATGAGAAGAGACTATTGCAGGCTAACTTACTCTTCCTAGTAAGTTACACAGCTCCTTACACAGCTTACAGGGAAGTTGCATGATGCTCCCAGACTTCAGTGCCAGGAACCTTGTCTTATCCCTTGAAAAGCAATAATCTGTCTTGTGTTATAGAAACAGAGCCTGAGGTACAGCAGAGTGAATTGGCTTGCCCAGGTGCTCCAGTGGTGAAGCAAGAACCAGCCCCATCCCATGGGTTAGCCCAGGGCCTCTGACTTTCCACCAGGCCAAGCTGGTAGGGAGGAGGAGTGAGAAGATAGTGTTTTCTGGTGATGTGCACAGAGTACAGTATTATGGTTGTCACCATCCATGACTTCAGGTGAACTGCAAGAAGTGTCACCTCAATAGCAGGGTTTTCCTTCCTTCCTCCTGTGACTGCTGGACCCTATCTTCTCCCAGGATACTGTCCAAAAGAGAAGTGGAAAGGAGAAGTGGAGACTAGGGTACCCTGCTGGCTGTGAGTACTGAGTGTGGGTTCTGCCCTCCTTCCTATACAGAAGTCCTAATCACTAAATCTGAGGTTTCTGGGTATGCTAGAAGATCACCTGCTCCATGTGTCCCTTTATCCCCCACTTCAGCTTGACATTCACTAATGCAGTCTGTTCTAATGGTCATTCTCCTGTCAAGTCTTGGTGTTCTGGCCAGTGTCAATGTGCTAATCCTAACAGCCTATGTCCTGAAAATACTGAAGTTTGGAGAAGTCCCCTGCCCCAGGCCATGACTCTATAAGAGACAGAGCCAGAACTCAAGCAACTAAAACCATTTTCCTTATGGGAGCTCAGGGCCCTCCCTCCTCACTATAGTGGGGAGCCTAGCTCAGCTCTCCTCAGTGCCTGCCTTCCCTTTCTGCACGGTGAACTAGTCGGAGCTTCAGAACTTGGGCAATTCCCAAGACTCATCCTGGGAACCAAGCCCTGGAAGAGACACATGTAATGACATAATTATGTGCACCAGCAGCCAAGTCCCTGCTCAAAACCTGGTGACAATGGGGACTCTCCTGGCATGGCAGCAAGGGCTGACTTGGATGCACAGCTGTAACTGCTGAGGGAGCTTGATCCCTCCAGCAACCACAGGCAGATAGATGAAGCAAATTACTCATGCAAGCAGTGAAAGTCCCCACTTGAGCTATTGTGACCACTGGCCTGTGTTCAGCATTGTCCCCAGGAACAGGGCCACCAGCAAACCCCGCAGGCATTGACTTCAGTGATTGATTAAGAATACAAGCCCTCCAACTGCTCTGGCAGGGCTCTCCTTGTGATGTGCTGGTGTCTGCTCTCTGTAGTCGCCTCTCAGCGCAAGAGTCCATGAGTTGTGTCCCTGGCTTTCTTTGCCGTGTCTTATATCTAGAGGGTTAGTGCCACACTGTGGTTAGCTAGACAGGGCAGCCTTCAAGGGTGCTAGGCACTAGGTTTTACCTTCTCTCCCTGCCTCCTCCCTCTAGACCACTTTTGAGAAGTAGAATCCCTGACTATAGGGACTGTCTCCTCTCTGATGGGGTTTTCCCTGAGCTGGCACAAGCAGGGCTGAGGCTGCTCAGCACCCCTGGGCTGGGCCTCCAGAGCCACTGAGTCAGCCAGTTAACATTGGCCCAGGGAAACCCAGACACCAGAGAAAGCCATAGTGGGCTCATTCACAGAAGTACCATTTCCCTTACCCTTAGGTCTTATGAGGACTAGCCAGAACAACTCCATTTGGCCTCTGCGCAGCAAGAATGGCACCCACCTGACAGCCTATGGTGAAATGGGCTTGATGGCCTCCTCTCTTCCCCAGCACTGTCCCCAGGAGTAGCCACATTCATAATTACACCTTAGGTATCCTCAGTCTCCTAGGTAGATCTGACACAGTGCAATGAGCACTCACTCAGTTACGTAAAGTGATTGTAGGAGCTGTAAGCAGGCAAGGCCGTCAGTATTCAGGGAATGCACAGGGACCCGGGGGCTATATTTCATCCCCACCCTCCCTGGACCTAACCTACACTTGGAAATGAAGACACAGCAGAGGTTAATGGAGGACACAGTAAATATACTTGGTGCTAGTATATCTTCTAGCCAAGGCATAAAACAAGAAAGTAGAAATGACAGAGACACTTCCTTTAGATTTTAAGACCTTTTAGCTGCCATTCTTGCCATAGCAGAACAGAGGCCAACAAGCAAGATGGAGCCCCTGTAATCTCTCCTGAGGAGGTCACAAGAAGCCCACTAACTCCATACCTTAACCTGAATATTTAAAACAATACTGTGGTGCTGGACGTGGTGGCGCTCAGCCTATTCTACATAGTGAGCTCCAGGACAGCCAGGGGTACAGAGAGAGACCCTGTCTCAAAAAAAAAAAAAATAATAATAATAATAATACCCTAAGGGGATAGGAGCTCCAAAGGAAGTCGAAGACCAAAAGTATCAACTAACCTGGACCCTTGGGGCTCTTGGAGACTGAACTACCAACCAAAGAGCATACACAGGCTGGACCTAGTCCTCCCTGCACATATGTAGCAGATGTGCAGCTTGGCTTTCATGTGGGTCCAGAACAACTGGAGTGGGGGCTTTGCTAATAGCTGTTGCCTGCATGTGGGATATGTTCTTCTAGCTTGGTTGCCTTGTCTGGCCTGAGTGGGAGAGGACCACTCAGCACCTAGTCTCACAGAGACTTACAGTGCCAGGGTGGGAAGATACCCAGAGGGGTTCCCGCCTGCTCAAGGGAGAAGAAGGATTTGTGGGAGGGTGTGACTGGGAGGCAGGCAGTGAGCAGAATGTAAAATGAATAAGTAAAAAAATTTTTTAAATGAAAAAATGTGGTAATGTAGGTCTATAAACAAGGCTTCACATATGCCAGCAGCCAGTACTAACTGCCTACCACTGGTTAGCCAGGGGAAAACATAGCAAGTATGGAGCCCTAGGCCTTCACTCTCTGCCTTGTTTAGGTATCACTAAACCTAACTTCAGAGACTCCTCTGGCATGAAAGTGATGACGCTTTTTGACATTTTCCTGATGTTAACAGAATTACCCTACTCTTTGACAAGGACCTGGTTTAGGAAAAGAGGGAAGCTCCACTGTCTTTGTGTCATTAAGAGGAGAGTAGCGACAGGAGATCAAGCCGACCAGCCATGTGAGTTTTCAGTTGGAGTGACCAATGGCCACTCTATCCAATTATGCTTGGGATGACAGGGCAAGTTTAGTAGGAATGCCCAGTCATTGAGTTAAAATAGACATTTTAAGATTAACTGACATATATATGTGTTGATTTTTATCTGTAGCTCCAAGGGAATCTAGATGAGGGTTGGTAGCACGGTTTACCCAGAGCTTAAGGTGGGGTAGCAAAAACTACATGCTACAACATTTTATAGCCAAAAGATGGGAAAGGGGGCAGTAGGGAGTCTTGAAGGTCTTTGCTAGTGGATAGCATGCCTGCCACCCAGCTCTATGTCCAGGAAGCCAGGCCTGTAGGCTCACCGGACAGCTAGCTCTGGCCACTAAGTTACAGCAGTGGGTGGGCAGCATCTAGGCTGGAACTTGCCCTGCTATCTTCTGAAGAGGAAACAAAACAAAACCACATTGCACAGTGCTGGCAGTTAGCTCTCTCATAGAAAAGTCCTGTCTCCCTAGACTTACCACATAAATGATAAAGTTTTGACTCCAAGAAGCAAAGATGTACCTAGCTTCCCACACTTTCTTTCCCCCTCCGTTCTACGCATGGATGACTGACTGTTTTTCCCCCCCATCACCTCTAAACATGTGCTTACCAAGCTCTGTGAGGTGTAGCATATAAAAAAGAAGCCCTTTCCTTGAGGGACATTTAATCATCTGCAGCATTAAGTAGACAAGCATTTTGGGTTTTAAGACAGAGTAGCCAAGCTCAGAATAGAGGTTCCACCTCAACCCTGGGAGTAGGGAAGACTACCTAAAACAAATGCAGAGTGAAACCAGGGTGGGTAGGGAGGACTCCCCCAGTGAACAGAGGAAGCGGGTGAGAGCAGAGGGGCCTGGAGGCTTTAGGGTGACAGATATCAAAGCTTTGCCTGATAGTGGTGAAGGCTTCACTGGTCTGTGTGCCAGACTCTTGTGTGTGTGTGTGTGTGTGTGTGTGTGTGTGTGTGTGTGTGTGTGTGTGTGTGTGTGAGAGAGAGAGAGGAGAGAGAGAGAGAGAGAGAGAGAGAGAGAGAGAGAGAGAGAGAGAGAGATTGAGAGATTGAGAGATTGTGTAGCAGGTGTGTACACTGAGACTGGTAATAATGAAAGACCCTAGGTGAGTGGCACAGGCTGGGAGCAGTGGAGTGGAGTGCAGGGGCCCATGTGGAAAATGACCCTGCTCTGATTGAAGTAGTGAGCAAGGGGATAAGGATATGACATAAGGTCAAGTTGTAACCTGAGGACAGGCAGACAGAATGAAAGTCAGGGAGGTGAAGGCCGCGGGGTCACGGAGGCCTGCGATCCCACCCAGGCCTATTCTGGCTGATCATGCATCCCCACAGATGCCAGCTAGGTGTCTGTCTTGATGTCACACTAGAGGTGCTTGGAAGCAATGCAGGTCCTGTGGGAAGAGTGAACAGGATAAATTTGTTATTGGTTTGGTCCCAGTAAGGAACTTTTTTTTTTTTAAAGACAGGGTCTTACTAGTAGTATATAGCCTGGGCTGACCATGAACTTTCTAAGTATCCCATATTGTCCTTGAACACATTGATTAGCCTCCTGCCTCAACCTTCTGAGACCTGGAATCATAGGCATGTGCCACCAGGTCCTACTGGTAATGCTTTTTAAAGATGCTTTCAAAGTATGAGCTCTTGGTCCAAGGACCACCCTTCTTGTTCTTGGGCACAGTGACGCTGGAGGAAGGGCTAAGTCTCAGGTGTACCTGTCCCCAATGAGCCTCAGCACCATGGGCAGTACTCTAGCCACTGTTTCAGTATGGCAGGGAGCTGCATCATGCTGACTGCCCATAGCAACAAGGACTGATCATGACTTGAACATTTTCAGTCATGAGATCATAGATGGACTGCTCAAGCTGGACCCATTAGACCAGTTAAGCTAAATAATCAGGTCATGCCAGGCTGGGCTGGAGAAGTGAACCGCAGTGGATTCTGCGGTGTTGATCAGGGAGCCCAGCTCTGCACAGTGATCCTAATGTGGTTGAGGAAATGGGCCTCTGTGAAGCAACAAGCTCTACTGTGTACAATTTGTAATTGGGATATAAAGTCTGATCAGTGGAACTTATGGGTGCCAGTGAGCAAAAGGCTGCCAGTGCTGTCTCAGAGGCCCAAGTAGACATACCCATCCTCCAAGAGCAAGGACTGCCCTGGGGGAATGTGCTGAGCCATCTCGGAGGGAAAGGAGGAGTTGCTGCATTGGAAAGAGGCTGGTGAGTTACAGGGGCTGCACAAGTGGAGACCAGTTCTTATTGTTTGTATCCAGGTCATCAATTCCTTCAAGAGAAGGAATGTGCTGCCTTTTATCTACTGCTATGAATCAAGGAGAATAGGATATGTTTTCCAAAAGGCTTTTAGGGTAAATGAGACAGTTTCTACTTATCAAAACAATTCATCCAGGCATCTTTAATAGTAGTGAGATGTTTCTGCACCTTAGCAGGAGATGGCCCAATGGCCCAGGGTGTGTACCTCAGAAGGGGACACCCATTAAAAGTGTCTGAAAGAAACTGTTTTCTACTTGTAGCTATCAAGAAAGAATAGGTTTGCCTTTTAAGAGTGAAATACAAATAATTCACTATTTATTTTAAATTTTAAATTTTAATTTTGAACAGGTAATATCATTTCAAAGACCAGAACATAGGAAAGAACTATAGTGAAAAATTCTCCAGGTTCCCCATGCCCTTCCCCTGAGGCAGCAGCTTCTTCTGATTCCCTGTACCCTAGTGCACACAGTTATGCTGATGCCCACCCAGTGCCCCATGTCCTTCATACCTGTCCCTCTCTGGGGTCACAGAGTGGCCAGTGGGAGCCATGCACAGTTTGTCTATACTCAGGATGGGACTTTAGATTGTTCTGCCTTTGCTACCAGATACTGCTAATGGAGCCTGTGCGCTACCATTTCCCACCTTGACAGGCATATCGAAAGGGCATTTTTCTAGAAGCAGCATGAATGGATGAAAGGTCTTTGAGTGAATTTTCCATAGCAGTTGCCAAAATGAAGGGCACATTTTATAATAGGGTCTGACTTAGTGGCTGACTGCAGCATCTGCAGAGTGGGCTGGTGAGGGCAAGAGTCAGACAGGTAGAGGATGGGATGTCACTCCCAGCTGTGATGAAGCTCTTGTTGACAAGACCCTCACAGGATAGCTACAGATACAGCCAGGCTGGGTTCAGGGACATGCATGGGAGAAAAGTTTGTGGTAGAATACATTCAGGCTGCCTTCAACCAACAACTTCACTCATATGTGCCCACATGTACCCACAAAGAGGTAAGAGGACAGCCACAGTCCCCAGCAGGGATGTGAGCCTTGAAGAAATAGGCCTGGCAAAGCAGCAGGGACCAGGGACCATAAGGAAACCTGCCTGGAATTTGACTGACAGAGAGTATCACAGAGGGCAGATGGATAGCTGAGAAAGCATAGCTGGTACATTGCACTGAGCAGAGAGGAGCTTCAACCAAGGCTTGTGGGTAGGGCAGGATGGTAAGTCAGGGCCGCTCCTTAGAGTCTTTCCTCGGGAAGAGCCAGAGCCAGGACTGCTGCTGCACAGAGTCACTGAAGCCCCTGAAAGCAGAGGCAAGTGAGAGGATAGCTGATGTAGGGAATGTGACTCAACGCCACCTCTGCTCCTCAGGCTCTCTGACCCTGGCACACTTGTATGTTGGCTTTAATATGGGGCCCATGAGGTTGCCATGAATGTTGACCCTTCTTAGTGCCCATGTTAACGGAGTCTGGTGACTGGGTAGAAGATGATTCAGACCTTCTCTCTACTTTGTATACATCATTATGTATGATGAGGTGGGCACAGTAGTTCTCAGCATGCACTACTAATGCCTCCTCTCCTGTGCGGGGACAGGTAATGGATGACTACAGCGTGATTGGACGTTCCCTGTTCAAAAAGGAAACCAACATTCAGCTCTTTGTGGGGCTTAAGGTGCAGCTGTCCACAGGGGAGCAGGGTACCATCGACAGTGCCTTCGGCCAAAGTGGCAAGTTCAAGATCCACATCCCTGGTGAGTGCAGCTGCATCCCTGCAGAGTGTGGGAGAGATGGAGGGCCTGAGCAGAGTCAAGACAGCACTGCTAGCCTTGACCTCTGGCTAGGAAACAAGCATGGGTCCAGAGTGGGGACTGGACAGGGACCAGGTCAGGGTTGAATTTTATTCCACTGTTTAATATTTGGGACACATCCTAGCTTCCTTATGAAGTAGGTATTGATCTTACAGTGTGTGCTCAGAGGACAACGGGAAAGGAAAGTCTGCTAGGGCTGGCATAGCACCATGATGCCCAGTAAGTTCAAGCAAATTGCCAAGACCATCAGGCTCAGGGCCATGTGCATAGCTGGGTCAGGGTGTGCACCTGCTTCTGAAAGTATAGCCTGTGTTTTTTTCATGTAGTCATCCCTTAGGTCATGTATGTGTCTGTACCAACTGCATTTTATTGAAGCTGACTGTGTATTGGGCCAATGCTTGGTACTAGAGGTGTGCAGGTTGTCATGGGAGAGGACAGCTAGTGAGCTCTGGATATTTATTTATTATGTACCCACAGGCATTGCAAGACAAGTGCACAGGCCTGAGCTGGGATATGCAAGATGTGTGAAGTCTTGAGGTGGAAATTAGCTGGGTGTAGGAGGGATGCCCATCCAAGTTGGGGATGCACTGGTGTGGGAGTGTGAGGTAGGCATGTACTGAGTGTTTGAGGGCTGCAAGTCCAAGGGTGCTGAGTGCCAGAGGTCAGGGTGGGGGCGAGGTCGTGCACTGGGTGTGTGAGGGCTACATGTCTGAGTCAACATGCTGAGTGTGCAAGAGCTGGAGGTCACTGGTGGGAGTATTCTTGCGGGACAGGCAGGTTGCAGGTAGGACTTGTACATAGTTTCTTATGGCACAGGAAGGACTGAGGGGTCTTTTGTAGTAATGCGTTTTGATCTCCAGTCTTTGATAATTTTCAGTTGAGCACAGTTGACATACTTACAGGGAGCCATATCTGATATCACATGGACTCATATAGTCCTCTGGGGCTCCAGAACCCTGGGTTGGAAAAGGAAGTTAGATGTGAAGGGAGACTTAGATGAGGTGAACAAGGTCATCATCACCTTGGTTTGTAATTTCTTGACTAGATCATCCCTGACTCAATCCAGGAATAAGGCTCCTTGGCTACTCCCCAGGTAAGGCTAGGGGACATACAAGGCCACAGATAATATTGCCGTCTCACAAAGGAAGACAGTAGTCACCAGAGAACCTCTCTGTCATTTCTGTTTGAGGAAAGGAAGCAGCAGGTATGCCCACAGCAGACATAAGGACCACTCATTGTTTTGTATAGCAGCTGCATAGTAGCTGGGCACACAGCTCGACTAGAACACAGTGTCTGCACTCAGAGAATTCACAACCAGTTCTGCATCTTCTCTGCAGTGCTTTTGAGTCTCCACTGTGACACCCCTGTGCCAGGCCCTAAGACTAACAACGTGAACACAGTTGGGATGACTCTGTGTCAGTGGGGCTGACAGTGTCATTTGGCATCACAGGAGTTCCACAATATCACTGGCTGAAGTGTTCACAACTTTGGAAGGCTGGAGGCTGGAAACCCAAGATCAGAGCGTGGGCAATGCTAGTCTCTCCTTGGTTTACAAATGTCGTTTCTCTTCGTGTCCTCTTGTAGCCATCTCTGTGTATCTGTCTTAATCTTATGCAGACACCAGTCATGTTTTATTAGAACCTACATTAATAATCTCATTGTAACTGATCTCTTTAAAAACTAGCTCCAAAGCAGTCTTAAACTGAGGGACCTGTGTGTGTGTGTGTGTGAGTGTGTGTGTGTGTGTGTGTGTGTGTGTGTGTGTGTGTGTTTAGGGGCACTTAGTCAGCCTGCAGCAGGTGTGAAGATAGCCATGCATAAGCATTCTCAATGTTTGCATGTCACTAGCATGTTAATGCTGGGCTGGAAGGTGTATGGTGTTGTGACATCTCACAGCAAAGCCCCTCACTGAGTCTGGCATTTGGAAGATTTCCCAAAAAGATGTTATGGCTCCCAGGACTGTGCCCAGAACACATACAAGCCAGTTTGCATCCTGTCATGGCATTGGTGCACATGATGGGTGGTATTGAAAGGAATGGTTGAGCAAGTAGAGTCAGAGCCTGAGACCCAGTCTCACTATGGGCAGAACCAAGTTCATGCTCACTGGTGGGTCCCAGATCATTAGTGAGCCATGGGAGTGTGTGTAGAGGGGCATCTGTGATACCTATGGAAGTCAGAGCCAAAGCCTGGGCCAGCAGCATGAGGCAGAGCTTGACTTGAGATGCCCTGCCCTCCTTGTGTTCATGGAGCTAAGCAAAGAGAGAGGAACTGCTCTCTCAAAACTTTCTGTACACATCCCCTCCTGTGTTCTAGCTGTCACCTGTGTCTTGGTGACACTTGAACCCAGTATGCTGGTTTTAGCTCCTTCCCAGGAGCAATGTGGTATAGAAGACTTCAGAACTAGCTTCTTAGGGAAGCCCTAGGGGAAGGGATGATGGGAGAGAGAGCATATGACCCTCCCCTTTTGACCCTCCCCTTGCAGAAGAGAATGGGAGGTAACAAGGAAGTTCCCCAGGCAACAGAAGGAAGAAAATCATCCAGGATGGAAGGAACAGAGAGTGCTAAGTTGTCACAGACTGGACAGAGTGTAACACAATTTGAGACTCTTGAATAATAACAGAGTGTAATAGGTATTGAACATTGTGCTGTGTGGGACATTGTTCTAAGTGCTTTACGTGGTATAGCCGTTTACTTTGGTGTGTCCAAAATGCTAGTCTGGGAACAGTTTTTAAGCAATGGTACTTCTGTCCCCCCAAACAATGTCTTACAGGACTGTAGCAGAGGCCCCAGCATGCTTCCTGGTACTCACCCTCTGTCCCAGCACTGAGCCTCGTCCTTGGGTGGTGAAAAGGAGTAAGGACTTTACTCCTGGAGGTCTTGAACTTGTACCTGTCTTGACTTTGGGTCTGGGTCCTTCTGTTGTGAGGATGGACTATGCACTGAAGGTGCTTTCCAGTATACCCAGCCTCATCTCTCTGCATAGTGCTGAGCCGTGGCCTTCTATCTGATATCTCAGGGCACATTCAAAAATAGGTTTCCCTATGCATAGCTCTGTACTCAGCATGTTAACACAGATATTATTTGGCTCATTCACAGAACCTCCATGGGTCAGTTATTGACCAGGAGGGTGGTGGTAGCCCATGCTTTTAACCTAGCACTCAGAAGGCAGAAGCAGGAGGATCTCTGTTGGAAGACAGCCTGGTCTACAGAGTTCCAGGACAGCCAGGGCTACACAGAGAAACCTGTCTCAAGCATACAAACAAACAAAAATAGTTATTGACCAGGAGGGGTGTCACTAGCCAGAGACAACCTTTGCCAGGTCACATGCCAGGAGTGCAGAAGAGGTCTGAAAGGGACAGAAGAGCATGCTCTGTATCAACCATTGCTGATGCTGGACACCAGCTTCTGTCCAAGAAGTGGTGCAGAAAATCAGTTTTCCATCTTGTAGCAGCCCTTTGTGGTAAGCTCTCAGGGAGACTGTCATTCACTACCAATCTAACAATAAGACAGTGTTCCCATCGTGGAGGCTAGACAGGTGCTGGGCCCTCCCTGCTAAACCACCGTCTTCAGGACAGTGACAAATAGTCAATATACAGCATGTTGGCAGTAGCTGATGCACCCACTAAATGTCATCTTCGTTATTTCTGGGGCTCCTGCCTGGTGGAGTGTCTGAGAAAGCCAAAAGGTAAAATGGTCACATCAGCAGCAGTCCCCAGGCTGATTGAGCCTTTTACCCACAATTCTCAGAGTTTGCAAGTGTGACAAGGTGAACTGTCCAGGTCAAATGCCTTACCAAGTTACATGGCTGAAAAGAGACTTGTTCGGCCCAGCGTGCGTGTCTGCCTGCAGAGCCCATTTTGGTACTGAGAACTGGGCTGCAATGGGAGATGATGCTTAGTCTGGGAACCAAATGGCTGGGGTGTGTGAGGACCTAGTGTGTGCTATGTAGGCTCCAAATTCACCACATTCTTGCTGTCATCCTCCAGCTGAATTTAGATTGGCCCCTGGTCTACTACAGGTGTCCCTGGGGAGCACCTGTGACCTAAAGAGGATCCGCTCTGAACTGAACTTGGTTACCACTGCCCACCAATGAATTAGTCAGGTCCCCGGGCTTCAGTGGGTCCAGGCCAAGGGGCTGTGCTGTTCTTTTTGGGTTCAGAGGATAGACCATTACATGACTGTGGCAGTGAGCTCTTCCGTCCCTGGCACAGCTGCCTGCAGCATAGGCTGCTGCTCCAACCCCAGATTCTCCACTGAGGATCCACCCACTCAGTCCCCCACATGTTCCTGTAAGATATGTGTAAAGAACCAGGATCCAGGTGTCCTGGTCTTAAATCAGATTTCACTGGACTCACAGATTTGCCTGAAAAGCTAGGAAGTTGCTCATAGTCTCATCTCAGGGTTTTAGGCTTGCTTGGTTGCTTGGTTGGTTGGTTGGTTGGTTGGTTGGTTGGTTGGTTGGTTGGTTGGTGGGTTTGGTTTTGTTAAGACTGACTCTCATCTGTAACTCTTTAGGCCAGCAAGCCCCAGCTGTTTCACCAGTGCTGGGACTGAAAGCACAGGAAGCCACCACACAGGATGTTTTGCATTGTCCTGGAGATGGAGCTCAGGGCCTCATGCTGTGTATTTAGCAAGTACTCCACCAGCTTGGCTATCTCCCCAGCCTTCCTCCTGGCACTTACATACAAGTGTGAGGAGGAGGGTACACTGCAATGTCGCAGACTGTAGGTTCCCAATGTGACTGCCACGTCATCAGATTACACAGGTGGGATTGGAAGGCCAGCCTCTTCACCTGGTGAAAATGTCAATGGCTTGTTCCCTCGGGAAGTGTAATATTACTTACTGTCTGCAGCCCTGGCACCTTTGTCTGGCTGAGCAGAATTTGCAAGAGGTCATCCTGAATCTGGCATCTGTGAAACAGGGGGTTCCTGAGAGAGCTCAGGGTAGACTGACTGAGTGGTACCCAGGGCCCTCACCAGCGAGCTCTCATTGGCCTCTGCCCTAGGTAAGAGGCTTCTGGCTGGCCTTGTCCTGACTCAGCAGGGGCAGTGACTTCTCTCACAGGGTTAGGGTTATCCTGTGTCTATCTCCAAATGGGAAAATAGGAAAGAAAACAATTTCTCTACCTGTAACCTACAAGCAATAGCTCGTTGTGTCTCAGCTGTGAGCCAGCTCGGGGCAGTGTTCTCACTCTCCTCCATTAGGCTTCTTTCTCTATCATCTTACTTCAGAAGAGGGTTCTGCATGCTCCCAGTTCTAGCTCACACCCCACATGAGCACCTACACCCCTCTACACACAGTGTTGGGTGCTGTGAATTTTGCAGCAGTAGCCAACCACCTGAGCTGAGGCTGAACCTGGAGACCCCGGGCTCCATACATGCTCCGTGTTTTTAGCCCCTGAGAGATGAATAGCAGTGGTGGAGCATCTTCCTAAGCCTTCTGTAATATGAACTGTCTGCTTAGGATTGGTTTTTAGAAGTTAAATTGTTTAAATTTTCACAAAGAAAGCACCAATGTCTAGAAGTTTCTTACCAACTTCTGCATTGAGTCACCTCATTTCACACTCCTTCAGCCATGTAGATGGAGTGGATTTCAGCTTTGCTATCCTATGCAATCCATCCTCTGTAGTCAGGGTTTATTTACATTTCTTTGGTATTGACTAAAGTCACTCTTAATTCTACATCTATCACACACACACACACACACACACACACGCCTGTGTGCTTGTCACACACATACACACTCATGCATGCGCGCATGTGTGTGTGTGTGTGTGTGTGTGTGTGTGTGTGTAGCAGAGACTATAGTTCCCAGCCTGGACCACGACAACTGCACAGTTCCTACTTCTGGACTTACACTTGGGCTGACCTTTCCTTATTCTAACCATACACCACATAGCATAAGCATATCACCCCAGTAACCCATGCATGTTTGGGTTGCTGCTGCCCATGTGGCCCTTGGTCCTCCATAGCACCTACACCTGTGATCCTAAAGCCATGTGTTATGCCCTGAACCCAGAGCCAGGTTCTGTGATGGCAGTTCTACCACTCCATGCATCCTTGAGCTTTCAGAAGTTGTGGTTCAAGGCAATGGCAGGAGGGCTTCTCAGAGCCTCGAGGTATAATCCAGTCCTAGTCTAGGAGCCACCAGGCACCATGCTGGGCTTCCCTACCTGCCCTGACCAGACCTTGTTTCCAGGGGCTGTTCTCCGAAGGTGCCTGGCAGTGGAGATCCGTGTCACAGTATGGTGGGTGTTCATGGTGGAAGAGCCTGGTAACTACCTGAGGAGACCTGAAAGCTTCTGGTGAGAACATAAGACCATGTTGGGGTGAGAGCTAGATGCTAATTCATCCAAAGTACTGGCTTTCCCCAGACATCCTTACAAGGGGCCCCCAGCCAACTTGGGGAGAGACAGCTGAGTCTCACCGGTGATACCCCAGATGAAACAATACCCCCTGAGCAGCAGTTCATCCCACTGGGTTCTGCCCCACGGCTAGCTGCCAACTCCTACAGGGAGGCAGGCAAATAGCTCGCTGAGAGAAGAGAGCTCAACAGGGGTGAGGGGTGAAAGTTGAGGTTTCAGAAAATCCTATAAAAATGAAAACAAACCATCCATCTTTCTCCCGGCATCTTACCCCGACGGTGCCCTTTCTGGATCTTGCCCTGACTATAGAGACAACAACTCTGAAATCTGACCCAGCCCCCATAAGCTGCTGCCACCCCAGCCTAGGGCTGCCCTGGACAGAGACAACTTGGTACCCAGAACAGGGAGCACTTTGGGGTGTCTTCTCCCCCTAAATGAATAGCCTCCTCCAGCTTTGGCCATTGAGGCATTTCAAAGCAATTGTAAAAATTATATGAACCCCATCGAAGAACTGTTACAACAATGTTTATTCCCAGCATTTGAAACAAGGACAATGATATTATAAATAATTGTAGATGATGAAGATAGGCAAGAAAAAATAACATAATTAAAAGAATTTTACAAGACGGCCCGTTCACAAAGATGGATGGAGTAACACAATACGATGAAAATATCTGCAATTAACATAAACCAGTGCAGTGGACAGAAACCAGCTGCTGGTCAGCCTTCCCACAAAGTCCTGTCATCCACTTGGGCAGTGCTGGGGCTTCTTAGAGTGGTCATCATGGCTCTGGGGCCCCAGGAAGAGGCAGTCTGGGGGTCTTACTAGCAGCAGTTGGAGGCCTGGAATCCAGGACCTGTTTAATAGAATTTGCACAAACCAAGGAAAACCCAGGATTCAGAAAGTCACAGGGCTTGCTACACAACTTCCCTCAGGAACCCCTCCCTAGCCCAGGATGACATTAACCCCTCAAAATTTCCCATTGTAGCATACCACCAAGCCCTCCCATGGCTAAACTTCCTACAACTTCTCCCTAAGGACTGTCTCCCCTCCCTACACAACCCCACCTCAGAATTGGCACATGCCAGGTGCATGGTTTCTCTGGGTTGGTCAACTAGTTGGTAGCCTCAGGCCATTTATGTAGTGTAGGGAGCATAGTGAGGTGGCTATACCTATGCAGTTAGAAAGTAAGCAGAGCACAGCCTGGCTGGACACAGACGCTTTAGGTACCAGGTGTCTGCTGCTGGACCGGCATCCTTACCTCCTGTCTGGGCAGCTACAGCTCAGAAGCAGAGGGTCACTTTATGCCTCCTGTATGTCTGTCTCCTCTTCATCACGATCTGATTTTCTAAAATAATATAATAATAATTATTAAATTTGTTTTCACTGAAAAACATGTCTCTGCCAGACAGTACAGAGTTCGATGTTTCTGTTGCCAACAAACCAGAGAGATGGAACTTTATTTGGATCTCTCCCACAGCCTCACCTAGATGTGGTGGTCCCTGCCTGTAATCCTAGCATTTAGGGAACAGAGCCAAGAGTTCAAGGCCAGCCAGAGCTACATGGAGAAACCCTGGTTTGGAGGGGGTTTATTGTGTGTGTGTGTGTGTGTGTGTGTGTGTGTGTGTGTGTGTGTGCGCGCGCGCGCGCGCGCATACTTTTGTATTGTTTTGTTTTGGTTTTAAGTATAGGTGTAGCTGAAGCTGAAGCTCAGCCCTCCCTGGAGGCGAGTGTCACTCTTCAGCTGGCCTTGTACCCCAGTGGGTCATCTCCCTGTTTGATGACTCTCTGTTAGTCCACAAGCTAAGCATCCCTTATCTAAATACTTAAGACCAAAAGTACTAAATGGATCATTTCTCAGATTTTATAGTATTTAAAGATATCGCTAGCTAAGCATTCCTAATGCAGAATCAAAAAATGCCCTAAAAGACTTTCTCAACAGCACATAGGCTCTCAAAGAATTTCTGAGTTTGGAATCTCCTGGGTTTTACCTATGTTGTTTTTGAGTTTTATGGACATGGCTGTAGGTTGTTTCTGTTCCAAGGATCCCTGACCCATAGCCATTGTAACTTACCCTGCCTAGCCATAGCTGTCTCATGATTACCCTGCCTAGCCACAGCTGTCTCATGATGTGAATGGCTGTTTAATCACCTGCCACCTGTCAGGTTTCCAGGGAATCCCACCTCTCCACTACACAGAGACACGTGAGCAGCTCTGTCCCAGTGTCCCAGGTGACAGAGCTCTGCCTGCACAGCACCCAGTTTGCATACATGCCATCCCCAGCAGTATGCTTTCTGATTGGCCGTTTCTTTCCAGTTCCAGATGCAAAAGATGGTTTTCAGAGCTGCTGTGCATTCCTGGTTTCTCAGTCATTTCGGATTGGGCTTCTGAGCAGGGTGGCCTTGGGTTTTCTGATGGACTTATTACCCATGGGGGTGTCAAGAAGCCTTCATTTTTAGGTAGAAATCAGGCTCTTGTGTGTGCCACCTGGTTTCCTGCTAGCTTTGGCTTCCTGTCAGTAACTGAGAATCAAAAAATCTTGGCTTTGTGGGACTCGACCCTTTGCTGACCCCTCAGGCAGTGTCTCTGGGAAGGGACACACAAGCAGAAGTGCTTTGGCTGCCGTTCATGGGCGGGAGAAGTGATGGCTCTAGAGGTGAGGGATCGGGGTCAGGAATTCTAAGGCCGGAGGCTCTGGTTCAAGAAACAAGCCCAGCCCTGGAGCTGAGTAGGTTCCTCAGAGGAGCAGCTGGCCAAAGGCCCCATATGAGACCCAAGGTAGTGGGTAGGAGGAAGGAGAGGGATGCAATGGGGGACACAGTGTGGAGAACCAGTGAGTGATGATGTGGGCAACCGAGGGGGAGGTTGTGGGCCTGGAAGCCAGGAGAGGGTTCAACACATGTGTTTATGTGAAACCACTTTCTTGGTGGCTTCAAGCAAAGCTCTAGGTCTCTTTAAAACTGGAGTCAATTCAGCCACCTCCTATTGCTCTAAACAATCAAGTCTATGGTCTCTACCTGCCCAAAGACCTCCAAAACTCCAAAAAAGTCATCTGTGGCTGCCCTCAGACTCTTGGGCCTCCTGGGGAAATAGGCTGAGACAGCCTCCCTTCCTAAAGTTGGGCACAGAAGCAGGAGGAGGAGGAGCAGAGAGCAGAAGGCTCCAGGCACTGGGCTTCTTCAGTCATGTCTTCGTGCGTCCCACCTGTGTGTGCCGTCCTCTGACAAGAGGGAGGTGAGGGAGAGGCCAGCTTCCTGACGGGGCAGTTGTGAGACATTCATAAAACTTTTATTGGACTTGCCACCCTTCCAGATAAATATTTTTCAATTTTATGAGCTCGTTTTAAGGCCTAGGCTTAATCCTGGCTTTGTAGCTGCCTTAAAAAAACTAAATATTGTTTTGGCAAAAGGAGCCCCTCCCCCATGCCGCCAAAGGCAGCTCATAAATCCCTGTGTTCAACTCTTGCCCTTGCCCTCCTCACCCAGCTTTCTCCCCTCCCACACCTTGTCCTAGAACAAGATGGGATCCAGTGCGTGGCCACAAAAGAAAGTCCACAGCAGCACTCCTGAGGTTCCCAATAGGGTTCACACAGGTACTGCTGCTGTGTGCGTCCCAGGCCCTAGTAAAGCCCCTTGCGTTCACCCTTTCTGCTGTCTTGAGGACTGTCCTCTCAGGCCAGCACCTATGGGTGCTGAAGCCACCTAACTTAGGGCTCTGCCTCTTCCCTGATGACTCTGGTGCTGTCAGAAACTTTCTGCTCTGTGTCCTTATTGAGCATAGTCTGTCCCTCTTGGGACATGTCCCTCTTGGGAAATGCGACACTTTCTTCTCCCTGCATGGGCTCAGATCTGAGCCCCAATCACCACCCAGCAGGCGCAGGTAGCAAGTGCTGAGTGGGTGGTGTGTGGTGGCTCTGGTAGAAGAATGAGTTGACATAGTTCAGACTTTGTTTTTATGTGACACTGTTCTAAAAACTGTCATGTTAATTCACAGCTTCATCACAACCCTGTACAGTAAGTGTTTTAACTATCCCATTTCTCAGATAAGGAGGTGAGGCATGGGCAACATCCCATGTGAAGCTGCACAGTGATTGGATCATGGGCCAGAGTCTGGGTCCTGGTGGTAAACAAGGAGCCTGTGCTCTGGCTGCTGTGTAGATGCCTAACTCTGAAGGACAGTGGCCCACTGAAGACTTTGGCTTGGGTTCAGAGGTGATTTGGACACTCACACTCAAAGAGAATGGAGTGACCCAAGATGGAAGGGAGTAAAGAGAGATGGTGAACAAATTGGGGGCAGGGAGGCACTTAGACTCCACCATAGTGCCTGTGATATTGCCAAGTCCTTTAGGCCTCACCACAGTCTTGTGACACAAGCAGGGCTCTCATCCTCACCTGTCCCTTGGCACTCGAAGACACAAGGCATGAGTGCAGCTGAGGATGGGAAGGGTTCATGTCTAGGATAAAGAGCATGGAACCAGCTCTCTTATTTACCTTCTGCTTCCTGACTGTCTGCTGCCTCAGGTGCCCTGAAGATTGCCTCACTGACCTCTTCCTATGTCCACCAAAGAGCAGGATTGCCTCATATCACAAAAGTGATACCCATGGGTCAGTGGCACAAGGGCTGGCCAAGGCATCTACTTGGCTGGGAGGAACAGCATCCTGCCCAGCTACTGTGCTCCCTCCTAACCCACAGCCCACATCGAGAAGCGGTACAGGGCATAGGCCTGCTGTTCCTGTCCCTGCCTCGTCCTGCTCCTGCTGTAAGGCCCCATATAGTCACCCAGGGTATAACTGACAGTCAGGATGCCTATAGACTCCAGAGGTACCATTGCTCAACTGTCTCAGGGGAAGTTGTCCCTATGATAATACCTGTAGCTCTGCAGATAACTGAGATGGCCACCAAGCAGGCAGGGAACATAGGAAAGTTGCTTTTCTGGGGCCACCATAGAAATCAGGGACCAAGTGTTGCCCTGGAAATGTAGGGTCATTATTTATAAAGTGTATGTACCCGAGGGCCAAGGTTGGCCTGTGACAGCCAATCTGCCTGTATCTATAGGGTGCAAATCTGCACCCAGCCATGTGGGACAGCTCCACAAGCACGGGCATAGCAAGTCCGGTCCTCACTGGCTTCTTGTACACAGTCACTTTGAGAACTTCCAGCCTCATTCCCACCTCCCAGGCATCTTGGATAATACAAACCTCCCACAGCCAGCCATGGCCCTTGGGGTCACATAGACTCCTGTCACTTACCCACAAGGGCAGAGGGGGCTGAAACTGTGGCATTGCGGGCAGAATAGTACAGATAGGCCTAAGAGGATGGGTGCTATGGAGGAGCAGACACGGAAGTCCCTAATAGATGCTTGTGGCACCCCAGACCTCTCATAGCACTCAGACCCTCAGCATCACAGTGGCCCATATATGTCACTGGATGTGCTGTTGTTACTAAAGGCCAGGTCTTCACACACAGTAACACACAGTGCTCTGGGAAGTGAATTGATCTGAAGAAAGCTTTCTTGAAGAATAGAAGGAGCTGCAAGGGACATATCAAAACAGTGCTGCTACAAAGTGGATGTGTGAGCTAGGGGTATGATGGGTGATGAAGGACCATAGCTTGTCTCCAGTTACAGAAAGATGCAACAAGCCATACCTTGACAGCCATCCCTGCAAACATAATTCAGAGTCTCGAGAAACAGGGTTCCCTGGTCACAGTTGGCATGTTCCCTCCTGACCCTTGGACACCAGAGCCCACTTTTTCCTTGGATATGTGGCCAACTGTGTTGGAACCCTGGCATCAGGCACAGTGTATGCAGGGACAGGTAACCCCACAGCCAGCATGTGTAGTAAGCTCTGCTTACCACTGCCTGTACAGACTGCCTTGTAGTATGTCACAGAGCAAAGGCATAGGCCTTCAAAGGAGCTCTCCTGGGCTCCCTGCTTTCCCACCAATACTGGAGCTGACCAGGGGAGCCATGGAAGTCGTAAGGAGTAGTGCAGGCTGTAGTCTTCCTGTGTGGTTTGGTTCTTCAAGAACAAAGGCTTACAGCCCTATCAGCTCACCCTTCTCCCACTATGGGCAGTTACTTTAGTGATATCCCCTGTTCTGGCTCTTCTCATGGGTCTGGTTTTAAAAGAAAAGCAGAACTCCTCAGAGTGAGTAAAAACTGTAGTGTAGGTTAAAAGCTGGGAGCAGCTCTCCCCACTAAAGGCCCTGACAGCCTTTGCGGAGACAAGTTCTAGTTTCTCCTCAGTTTACTTTGCTGTTAATGGCAGAGCCTGGGAGACGGGGCCATAGATAGTCTATGCCATTTGGGCATAGCACTGGCCACAAGTCCCTGATAGACTAGCCACTGCCTGCCATGGAACGCTTCTCTTCAATTACAGATGGGACTGGAGAAGGAGTGTGCCTAAAGACACCCACCCTAAGCACAAGGGACCAGCCCTAGCTGTCTCTAACACCACACTGTTGGAGAGCCTGGCATCCTGGTCATATATATAAAGATGGTCCAGATACAGGAAAGGGGTTTTGGTTTTCACTAGACACAGTTATTTTATGGATATACCCTGACTGAATGGGGGTGTTGCATTAATCCTCAGAACCCACCTCCTGCTGTCTTCATAATGTGGTCAGGAGTGGGCCTGTGTTCCACTGCCTGCAAGAGCAGCAAACAGTCTTCCAATGCAGGGCTGGGGCTGACGCAGCCAAGCCAAGTTGCTCTTCGGAACCACAGAGAGGTAGCTCTGTACTAGTGGAGCCATGGGACACCAGCATAGGACAGAAAAGGTCCCTGTCATAGACTTGAGCCATGAAGACACAAACATATTTATTGAGAGCAGGCTGTGCAGCTGCTGGACAAGATCCTCAGATATAGCATCTAGTAGGCTACAGTGACCCCTGACAGGGCTGTCACAAAGGAGAGAGAAATCTGTTGTTTCTGTGTGCCATGCCTCTACCCCACATCCCTCAGTACCTCAGTCCTCATGCCCAGATCACAGAAGATGGTGCAAGCACACTGGTAAGCCACTGTGGTGCTCTTCAGTGAGCACTAGTGAGGAGCTCGTTTCCTAGGTTTGGACCTCAAGGCCAAGAAATCTGATGTGAAAGGTCACAGGTTCCAAATGCCCCTTTCTTTGTGTGTACCCTAGCATGTGGTGGCATATGACCTCCTAAAAATGTAGCCAGCCTTTCCTCCTAGGAGTAATCATACTGTCCTGCCAATGCAATGTTCTAGCAAAGGCAGTGCTCTTTGGGATTTAGAGAATTATTGAGTGAAGGGGGCCACATTGCCCACTGCAGACCTAGAGGGGTCACTCTGGGCCAGATGGCATCTGTACAGCATATGGGGAGGCAGAGACAGTGTCAGGAGCACTTATCTGAGGAGCCTGTGTCTATAGCTCTACTTCTAACCACTGCATCCTGGGGAATGCAGGGACCTCAAGCCTGACCACTAAAACAGGGGCTGCAGCAGAGGTGGCACATTTTGTCAGCAGAGAAAGCATGTCCCGTGACAGGAGCCACCCTCTTCACCCCACTTCCTTACTGTGTGATGCAGGTGAGTGCCCAGGCCACAGTGTCTAACCTTACCCCAGGACACCAGTTGCATCCTTGGGCCCCCACAAGGTGTCAGAGGAAAACGGAGGTAAGGAGGACACACAGGGGATGCCCAGTCTGCCCCGGTGCTCCCCCCCCCCCTTTGCACTGCATGATAGGGAATATAGTTGGAGCAGGAAATGATAGGCCCACCTCTTCCCAGAGTACACTAGCTCCTTTCCCTGATTCCTCTGGCCCCTTACCCGCCCTAACTACGCATGCAGCACCTGCAGGGAAGGCTTCTGAGTAGAAAGAAGAGGCATTGCTTGCTATTGGAGGCAGAGCTGCCTATTGCTTCCAGGACCTTGCCAGCACAGCACTCTGTTGCTCTGTTGCCGATCCCAGAGATGATCCCATGTCCCTTCAAAGCACTGGCCAGGCTTCGAAGGTCCAGGCTGGAATCCAGATCATGACAATGACTTCTTTTGGTGCTGTGTTAGACTGGAACATTTGCACTTAAGATGCCGCAGAGCACACATGGTGGGAGGTATTCCAAATCAGAGGCCTGCCTAAGGGCCTCCCATATACGTGAATAACTCCACTAACTATGATGAACCACAACTTGGAGCCATAGGGACAAAACTCAGCCTGGGTCAGAGCACAGTGTGATACTTTGGAAAATGTCACCTATCAGTAGACAAGAACCACTTTAGAGCATCAGCCACCATGCTACGTGGTGCTATGAGAGGTGGGGCCAGCTGCTATGAAGGCAGGAGGGAGAAGAACCAAGATATGGCCACTGAGGTACCGCCCTCCAGACCTGCTTTGGGAACAAGGACTCATGTGCTCACAGTGTGAGGAAACCTAGCTGGAGTGGAAGCTGAAGGGTTCTTTGGAGAGTCAGTTGTATTGGAAAGTGTGTTGCTGAGGCAAACATGAAGGAGAGGCAAACACGTGAAGGAGAGGAAACACATGAAGGAGAGGCAAACAAACACATGAAGGAGTGTTTTCCTGAAGTGGACACAGGTGAAAGACTAAGGCGGACATGTGAAGGAACATTTCACTGAAGCTGACACAGGAGAGAGGATGTTCTGTTAAAGCAGACATGTGAAAGGACACGTGATGAAGGGCTCTTTGCTAACAACACTCCTTGTATTGGTCCAGTTTACACTGCATAGTTGAGCTTCATTTGCGGGACTCTGTGGACTTGGGCCGATTGGATGCACATACTGAGGCGAGGCATGTAGAGTACACATGATGTGTGGAAGGTGTGAGTAGGACTCCACGGAGTGATGGAGACAGAGCTTGGCTTGTTAGTACAGCTAGCTATACAATGCTATGGGTCTTGCATCTTTGTGGATCTTCGCTTCCCTAAGAGAGGCACAGCTGAGTACTTCTCCTGGTATCCCTCCCGTCCCTCCTGCTGACTCGAGCCAAGGCTGAGGCCTAGCTGTCTCTGCTAGATTATATCACCACTGTTGCTAACCTGACTCTACCAAACTGGATTGCTGACATATCCATGAAGTGTTTGTGAGTGGATCGAGCTGCCGCTGCCGACCCGTGAACTGAACTGCCGATTTCCAGACAACACAGACAAGAGTTACTCCAAAGAACCTTTCTAAACAGATCCCTTTCCCCTGTATTCTTTCTTTCCCACTACCTCTGGTGGGTGGTGGGCTACAAGGGAGGTTAAGGCGTTTAAGAACCATCATTAAAAATAAGGTTTGAAAAAAATTAAAGTTACACCTAGCCTTGGCAGATATACTAGGAAGGCAGACTGGAGTGCCAGTGTTCCAATGAGGTAGGCCTCTTCAAGCTACAGGCCAGGTTTGAGATATTCCCTAGAGGCTACACAGAGTACAGTCAATCATCTCACACAGAGCATCAGCTATGCGCATCGACACCCTAGGTGGCAGGCAAGTGACAGCGAGGGATAAGCTGTCAGAGCCTGCAGGTTCAGGAGCATGGATGGGGACCATGCTGTCATGCCACCCCTGCCCTTCGTCTGCCAGCCACAGAGGACAGTGGTATATCGGTCACCTGTGCTTGCTTCTCCCTCTGCTCTGGCAGCAGAGCTGATACAGTAATCAGGATACCACATATGGGCCCTGGAAAATGACTGCTCCTGAGCCTTTGTTCACTCTCATTATGCTCTATGGCTTTTCCCCCCAAGTCATAAAAAATGACGTTTTTAATATGTGGGGTTTTTTTTTTTTTTTAAGAAAAAGCAATATGAAGGTAATATGAAGACGACTTTTATTGTCAATAGCTCTACCTTTTAAACCAGTTATCTTAGTTTCTGCTCTGGGTATTTTAATTGAAGATTAACTTATGTTAAAGAGTGTACATGCGGAGGGTGAGAACATTAAAATTCTGCTCCCCTGAGTGGTAGGGGAAAATACTTCTTGGGAAGCCACCAGGACCCTCCCCCCAACCTCTCTGGCTTCAGGGCTGCCTTTCCTTAATCTTTCCCACCTACCAGGAAAATATAGGTCTTCAGTCCTTATAGATTGGAACAGACCACACCACAGCCAGCACTGCCCCTGAGCACAAGGGAGGGAAAGTGCAAAGATGTTCAGAGTGGTTGAAGGCATTAATCTAAATGAGAAAGTCCTCACTGTGGCCCTGGACAACTTACTAAGTGTCTCTGTCCGTCTGTTTCCTGGCCTATGAGTGGCCTAGAAGTGGCTGCAGTTAAGGTGTGACTGTCTGGACATAGTCACCATACAATGAGCATTTTCTCTGACTGGCCTAGAGACTGACAGTCGAGCACCAGCTAAGCTTTCTGTGGCCAGTAAGATGGTCCTCCTTCAAGGTCTCTCTAGATAGCACTTAGCTTAATTTCAAGGCCATTTTCCTCACATGGGGACATGCAGCAGCACTCAGATCCAGCCAAACATTTCCCAATGGTGACTCAGAGTGCAGAGGCCTAATTCCCAGAAGTCTCTGAAGAGATGTCCTGGAGCCTGGACCTCCTTGGTGATAGTTCCTGAACAGCAGTGAAGGATCTGGCCTGCCTTGAGCACCAAGCTGCAGTGGGTACTTCATAAGCACAGCCCTGGATATAAGTCCTGCTTCTGGACCATAGCTGGGAGCCCTTACCTGCCTGGGTAGTGACTCACCTGTGGGATCCCTATGTGGCACTGGCTAGGTAAGAGAGCATGTGAGGGGATGCTGGCAATGTCAGTATCAGAAGTGACCTGAGACTGGCATCCCTTGCACCCATTGAACAGGAGGGAGAGAAGGCGTTTAGCCACCAGCACACTTCCTTGCAATCCTGCCCTGCAGAGGCGACTTAGCTCTCTCCCTTTTCCATTCTTACTACCCACCCCCGACACACACTTCCCTTTGTCATGGTACTATCTCTACTCCTGACACACCTCGGCTCTGTCCCCATGTTGTCCCCACTGCCCTCTCCCTCTGTCCATCTAGCACCATGGCCTACTGCCTAAAAGGTATAGGCATCTACCTGGCAACTCTGAGCCTGAGGGGAGGGAACAGACAGATCCAGGACTCCCCCCTTATCCTCACCCCAAAGGGCTCCAAGTCTAGGTGAATGTGGCCAGCGGAGTTGGACGAGCTCTGGTTTTCCAGGACTCTCCCCTCCCTTGTCAGCTTGCTGCATCAGAAGATGCATTCCTCGCCCCAGGCTATGTGGGCTTAGAGGCTGTCTGGAACAGAACCATACTCAAGAACCCTTCTGCTGGTTCCAGGCAAGCTGAAAGGGCCAATATGGCCCTTGTTGGAGTCTCTGAGGAAGGATCAGGGCCTTAATCCCAGGAGGAAGACTACCAGGGTACAACATACCTCTTACTGAAAGTCTAGGCAGAAGGCACTAAGGCAGTTGCCATAATCCACTGAGGGACTCCAGCAGAGACTGGAACTGAGACAGCTGAAGCATAAGAAAGGTCTGTGGGAGGCAGGCAACTGGGGTACCAAGGGACTATAGACTATCTGAGCACATATGGGGTTCTAGAGGTTTCTTCAGGAGAGCTGAACTAGGAGATGTGGTCAAGATTTGTTCTAAAAGGATTTTGGATAGCACAGAGGTGAATAAGCAGAGAGAGGCTTACAACAGTGGCTGGGAAGTTCACATATAGACTGAACCATGGCCCAGTCAACAGGACCTGCACTGAATAGGCCCTGGGACCTTTAAGGAACTTATGTTAATCCTCAGTGTACATGGGGGCTTGGGGTAGGATGGCCAGAAAGTTCAAGGTTCCATGTTGCACATGAAATGACACCTTGTCAGTGGGGGACCTGGACCTGGGATTGTCTTAATGACAGCACATGCTTCAAGGAGCTGCAGGTACCTCAAGGGTTAGCAACCTCACAGGATCGAGTAGTAGGAAGCTAGCCTCAGGTGGTTGACAGCTCATCAATGGCTGACAGCAAATGTACCCACTAGGCTGCCCCTCCAATGGTGAAGCTTCCATCTGAGTCTCAAGACCAAGTCATTTCCTGTCTGGATCAGAGTGATTTTGGTTTTCTTTTTTAAAAGCTTACACATATTGTGCTGTTTTTCTTCCCCACATACCCCAATCTCCAAAGTCCCTCAATCTCCAAAGCACTGCTGCTAGTGACTTCAGTTAACTTGGTGCGGGAATATCTCTGCAAAGGGTCCTTTTTTGTTTTTGAAGAATTCATTGTTGTTGCTAAGAAGCTTAATATAAATTAAAGAAGGAATTAGGCAACATTAAGACATCAAAATGGGCATGCAGGGCCCACTGCCTCTGTTTGCTCCCAATCAAAGAAGTGTGTGAGCCATCAAGTGTGCTCCAGAGCCTCAGAAGGGACTTGGTGCTATGCTTGCACAGGCCTGTCTGCCACCCCCTCTCCTAATTCCTTTTGTTACTGGGACAGCAGAATACAGTTCTGCTTCTTTAAAAAAAATTAATCACCTTATCTCTTTAAAGCAAATTGCATCTTTGTTTACATACATGACCATTACAGAGGAGGAAAGAGGGAAAGCAGGGAGCTGGTACCCACAGCTGGAGGGATAGGCTGGGAGGCCGTGAGCACAGGCCTTACCTACGACACATGGCAGGAGGACCCCATCACCCCCACACGAGTTCAGAGGGAGCCCAGAGGAACTGGCTTTTTCTCCCCAGATCTTCAAGATCTGTCCTTCTGGCCTGTCCCCAGCCAGGTGAGGAACTGATGACAAGTCAGCTGTGGCAGGCAGGAGCACCACGTTCAGACCCCAGCTTCATGACATAGCTTCACAGAGGATATATACACCTTAGCTCACCTCAGCTGGACCCCTGCAAATCCTTTGTTAACCAGAGCTTCCTGTGTATCAGATGTGACTGCCAGTCCTGCAGTAAGGTCTCTTCTACCTTACCAACTCACTCATTTCTGTCATGCCACCCCAAGCCTTATCGCCAGCACCTGACTCTACCCGGGATAGCTTCTACCTTTGCCAGCAGCAGCAGTAGGCCCCTATGCAGAAGCAGGTGGCCCCATGTCTTGTCCATTTGCAAACCTGTTGAACTTGGCCCCTGTGGCCAGCCAGCCAGCCAGCCCAGCACTCTTTACCAGGATGCTGCCCCTGGAAAACCCCTAAGACCATTCTTCCTCTGCCCTGTTTCTACAGCCCCCTGATAGCTGCTGTGACTTCAGTGAGCCCCTGAGGGGGCTACTGACCCTAAGATCCTTACAAGGGATCTGTTCCCATTGGGGGATGCCAGCTGCCTACCAGCATGAAGGCCCTTCTTCTAGTCTGGCCCCTGACATGAAAGCGTCGCCAGCAATTGGAGGCAATTTGCTGGCCTTTGATGGCCACTGCCGGGCCGGCACCGCGCTGGGCTTGAAAAACTTCACTTCCCACATTCTTCCCTGATTGCCCAGCAGAGCCAAGACCCAGCAGCCTGCAGCCCATTGTGCCTTTGTGTGGGACTGGCGCACAGTGAGAAAGGCCAGCCAGGCCCTGGGAGAGGTCCCCATGGGAAGCCATGAGCAGTGGTGTCACACAGGGTCACTGCCACCCGCACTATGTCTGGGCTCAAAGGAGAGTAGAGCAGGCTCCAGGACTGCTCTAGGACATGGTGGCTAGGGAGAGTGGGCCTTCTGCACAGAGTACATCTTGGCCTACCTCAGCCCAACACCCACCCTTCCAGGGAGAGGACCAGTCCAGCTTGGTGTCTGAGCCAGACTGCTGTCTGCACCACTTGAGGGTAGGCATGTTTTTCCCAGGCCTCACCGCTGCCCTGTTCATCTGGGTAGGACACATCCAGGTGTGTGTGGCATGGAGGGGTTGGCATGTAAATGTATGTAATAGAGATAGATGAGTGCAACTGGGTGTGAGTGTGGTAAGTGCATGTGTGGGGTATGTGTCGGTATATACAGGGCCATAGGACACAAGTGTGTGTAGCACAGGTGAGTACTGATACCTGCATATGCTGTGTCATGTTTATATGGGTAAGTGGGCAGATCAAGGATGGCGTGTGGAGGGCAGTAGAGGTAGCATACAGCAGGGGAATGCCTCCATCATATTCATGACCCCAAAAAACCTAGAGGGCTCTGTGTCCAGCAGAAGACCACCATTCACCAGCCTCCAAGAGGTACATACTACAGAACCACAGTGAAAGTAAGTACTCAGAGGGGCTCCTAGGAAGGACTTTGCTTAGTCTGGGGCAGTTGGGCACCGTGCTCCAAGGAGCAGTGGCAGAGTCTGAGTTTAATAGGTGGAAAGGAACAAAGCTTGCAGACGTGAGTGATCAGGGTCCTTGCTTGGCTTCCTGTGCCTTGGTTTGGTGCTCATAGCAAGACAGGAGCATCAGAGAGTGGAGAGGCAGAGGAGGCAGACATGGGCCCTGAGTGAAGACACGCTCCTGCCAGTATGGCCAGGTCCCAGCATCCCATAGGCCTTAGAGGATTCTCTGTGGTAACAAGGGAGTGGAGCAGGTAGCTGCAGGAGTGGCCAGTGGGAGTGGAGGAGCTGGGAGAGCCTGTCCCTGAGCCTGCTCCTGACAGCTCTAGCTGAAAGCAGCTGAGTCAGACCCTTTGACCTTGGTGCCCATAAAGGAGTCTTACCCATGCTCAGCCGCTGGCCTCCAAGTGCCAGCCTGTGTCTTGATCACAACTCCCCTGAACCCCAGCAAGCCATGGGATCTGCCTGGGCCTCCTTCCCCTGCTTGCCTATGTACTAGACTATGCTGTACATAGTCCCTTGTCTGGGCTCAGGGCTGGGCACACTATGGGGCCTGTGGTAGACAGACCTCTGCCTAACCCAGGGTTCCCCAGAGCCCTTAGGAAAGTAGGAGAAAGATACTACATGTCTTCCCTTGTGATCCCTGCTGTCTGGACACACAACCTTCTGGTCTTCTCTCTGCAGCCTGGAGCTGGTAGGACTCTTCTGAAAGTTCTGCCTGCTGCATTTTTTAAAACTAAATTTGGAATACATCTTTTGTATAAAGGACAAAGGTCAACTTTGGGTGTCTTCCTCTGTTACTAACCCTAATTTATTTATTTTATCTTATTTTTTTTACTATTTTATTTATTTATTTATTTATTTATTTATTTATTTTATTTGTGAGACACTCTCTGACTGAACCTGGAATTCATAAAACTCAGCAAGCCCCAGGAATCTCCTGTCTACACCTCATAGATGCTAAGATTATAGGTGCATACCACTTTACCCAGCTCTTACTTGGCTGCCAGGGATATGAATTCATATCCTCAGGGCTTGCAAGTTTATTACTGAATAAGCCATCTCTAGCTCCTTGCTCCCAGCACAAGTCTGTTTTTAAATGCTCATTGATCATACTTAGTCCTACCAAACATCACTGTACTACAACAAGAGAATTTGTCTCATCTTCTCTTGGTCTTGGGTCCTCTCTAACTGATATTAGATGTGTGGTTCTCTGGTGCTCAGACACAAATGGGGATCAGCAACCTTAGTCACCAGGTCTGCCCCCTTCTCCCCAACTGCAGGATGCTGGCAAGCCTGAAGCACTTTGGTATCTTAGTTCCTCCAGCCCTGACCAGTGAGGTCTGCTCAGCTCCTCATGGAGGCATCTCTGCATATGGGCCTACGTGGCACATGCTTGTCTGGTCTGCATCCCTGGGAGTAGACTTCTTGGTTGACATTGACTTGCAGGAACTATCTCACATGCTGTTCCTAAATGCATACTCTCTGGATTCTTGGACTAGGAATTTGCCTCCAGCCCTGTAGGATCCCACCAGCACTGACAGGTGGGAGCCAGAGTCCTCAGTGCAGATCACATGAGTGCAGACAGAAACCTCACTTGGTGGGACTAGTCACAGAAAGACAGCAGATACTAACCATGGAGATAATAGTCGGCTGGAGGAGATGGAGTTACAGAAAAGAAAAACGTAGGCGAGGGCCAGAGAGGCTGGTACAGTGGTAGTGAGCAGGCCCGAGAGGTAACACATGAACAGAGACTGGAAGGTAGTAAAATAGATGCTCTTAGAACTCTAGGGATGACATCATTCTAGCTGAGAGGCTGACAAAGCCAGATGCAGGACAGGGAAGCTGGTATTTGGTGGGAATCACTGTGTTTGCCCATGCACATGGAAAAGCCAGTAGAATAGGGTGGCAGGGTAGGAAACTGTCCTGCCTGAGGACCCCTGGTCTAAAGATGCAGGTACCCTAAGCTGCCTGCTGACTCCCCTGACCCAGTCAGCACTTTTCTCCTACAGAACCAAGCATACACCTCATGGACTTGACCATATCAGATTCCCTCTGCCTATACAGCCTGCCAGTAAACTCTGTGGTGGTCCCTGTCATCTGGCCATGAGCCCAGCAGTCTTTTTCAGAGAGCCCTGCATTAGGCACATCAAAGCTGCTACCACCACTCTCCCAGGGACACAGGATCATTTCCTTAAGGATCATGCTATCTGGGCCATCTGCTTCCAAGCCTGTTGACTGTCAGTCCTTCTGAATCTAGAATCTCCAGGAGACCTGGCTTGGACTGCGTGCCTGCTCCCAGTTGTCCGCTGATCCTACAGTGCCAAGTATCTTTAAAAGGGAAGCCCCAGGGAGTTGAGAAACATATTCAGCCTGAGCTAGGCCAGGCTGCTGTGGTAGGTACAGCTCCAATTCCTCAGCCTGTGCCACCTGGCCAAAGGAAAGGGGCCACTAAAGGAACAGTGTGATATGGCCGCATTGCCTCAGGAGCTGTTGGCACAGGGGTTTTTTGGTAGACCCCTAGTCTTGTTCCCAGATCCCTATGACACCAAGGTGACCAAGCTGCTGAATGGCCACAGTATCACCAATGCCAGACTTGTTCTTGCATCCCTGACTGCTCTGAGCTGATGTGGTATGCACTGTGTGTAACCAGAGCTATCGCAGATGAGATGGATTGCTGATTGGGCCACACCTGTCTCCCTAGTATGGCATAGACGCTCTGGAGCCCTGCACCTCTTCACTGATCAGACCTCCTGGCACCAGAGAGAGACGGGCCCTTACCATTTGTCAGGGTCTGGTGCCAGCAGGAGGAAAGCCCAGCTCTGATTCAGGGACTCAGATACCTGCAGGCCTGGCACCAGCCCAGGGCTACCTTCTCACTCCAGAGCCTAGGCACCATCTGAGAGGAAGCTAAAGATCAGGCTGCTGCAGGAAGATACCTTTTCCTATGTGCACTCAGGCAGAGGAAAAGAGGACAACCTCACTCCAGGGCCCTGTTAGCAGCCTCAAGTCCTTAGCTTTCCCAGGGCATCCAGGTTTTGAGGTGGCTTACAGTCTCACTTTTGCATGTCAGAGTAAGTCCAGACTCTTCATACAGTGAGACAAGACATTCTTAACCTGAATGCAATTATCTAGGGATGTACTACTTTTTAAATCCAGAGATTAGGGGCCAGTGCAAGGTGCTTGTCAGAGGCAGGGCAGTGGTAGTAGCATATGCCTGCAATCATAGCACTCGGGAGGCAAAGCAAGAATATCTCTGAGTTCGAGTCCAGCCTGGTGTAATAGTGAGTTCCAGGATAGCCAGAGCTACATAAAGAAACCATGTCTCAAGAAAACAAAACCAAAAATAAAAAGCATTGTCAGAGGCCCACATACAGGTGGATCTTGCCCTTCAGAATTAGGGGATGCCAGGGGATTCCCCCAGGTGCTAGTAGGTATTAGCAGACATGGCCTGAGCCTCTACCCAGCATCTCATCTGCAAACCTAAGACAGTCAGTTGAGTATCTCAACTGAAGACTAAATAAATATGTAAGATGCTGGACTCAGTAACCACTGCAGAGTCTGTAGCTGCAAGATGCTGTCAGGATATAGCTTAACTTAAAAAAAAAAAAAATGGCTAAACTGTGATGCACAGCCTTTCACTAAGGGACCATGGGACATCTTCCACTGTGGAAGTAGAAAGAGAAAAGGGAGTTGTAGGTGAAGAAAATCATGTTGAGCTCTTGAGAATGGCCAGGAACCCAGCCATATTCTGGGTTGGTGGTGAGGATGGAGGATCTAGCTCTACAGTGTCTGCCAGAGCTTGTGTGAGATCCCCACAAGAGCCCTGACCCAGGAGAGCTGATAAAACCTGCCAGGTGTTCCCCTGACCACCTCTGGTCTGCTGAGGCTCCCCTCGCCTGAACTCACCTGGAGGCAGAAGACACTAGAGTCTGCTACAGACTCTAGTAGGAGTAAGAGAATATCTCCATGGTGGCCAGGAACTTTAAGTGACAGGTAGAACAGTGTTCCCAGAGAACATTTGGACCTTAGGAACCAGATGAGCACCCAGAAGATCAGAGAGTTATGCCCCTAGAGTGACTGGATGGTAGTGAATTGGCAGAGATGGTGATGCTGGGTTGGGGGAGGGCATGGAGTTGGGAGACAAGGACAGCTTTGCCTACAATGAGTCAGTGACACTTTTATCCCTTGCAGGTGGCCTCAGCCCTGAGTCCAAGAAGATCCTGACACCTACACTCAAGAAGCGGAGCAGAGCTGGCCGTGGGGAGACCACCAAACAAGAGGAGGGCACTGAGAGGCCAGAGCCCATACAGCCTGTGACACTCAGCCTGTCTTTCAAGCGCTATGTCTTTGACACCCAGAAGCGCATGGTACAGACTCCCTGAATGAACCATCCTGCCCAGCTGCAAGCCAGACCACAGTGCCAGATGCCCCTAGACGTGCCTCAACCTCCCCAGTCCTGTAGGCAGTCAGCCCATCCCACTGCCATCTGCACTGTTATTGAGCCCCATTGAGAAAACCTGGGGAACGTGAAGAACAGTGCCTATAGGGCCTGCCACTGCATCCCTGCACCCACCCAGGATAGCAGCTAGGCCCTCTAGGAAAGGGCCTTAGTGGAGCCAGCAGCCTGTCTTCCCCAGTTAGCGTGTGTACAGCCACTCAGCCCTGCCCAACAAGCTGGCACTCTCCAACTGGAAATAAACACCCCATATGTGACCTAGTCTACCCATAGTCTGCCTGTCTCCCGGGGGAACACCAGGCATCACAGGGTATTATGTGCATTGGGTTTAGGACTCAAGAGTTGCTAGGTTCAACCAAGTGACTCCTGGGATGTTGTGGGTGGACCTTGAAGAATGGAGATTCTCTGAGCAGCTGAGTTTACTAGGGTCCTCTGGTCAGGGCTTCATACCCCGGGGCTTCATCCTTGCACTAGAGGCCCTGGCCTCCTGTTTTGGAACCATGGACTCCCAAGGTTGCTAGACCAGGGGTCAAAGTACCTGGACTCTCTCCATGTTCATCTTCAGCCCCAGCACCCTCAGGCTTAGCATGGGGACTGGGATGGGGGCAAGAGAGTAGAACTGACCAATGAGGGACATCAGAGCTTTTCCAGACACCTGTAAGGGGAGCAGATGTCCCAACGTTTCCCGGTTTGGCCTCCAGACAGACTTGAAGGCCTCCCTTTATCCCAGTAATCAGTGCATTATACTTTAATTTTCAAAAATGGCATTAAAAATATTAACAGGGCAGGTTGTGATCAAATGACTTGGGTCTGTTAAGCCCCAGAGCTGAAGGCAGAGGAAAAGGAGCCAGACCACAGAACACAGCGTCCCTGTAAGTCATGGCTCCTAATCAAACATGTCATCAGCCCGCCAAGCCCCTCATGCCTCCAAGAGGCCAGGATGGCAGCGGCTGCTCTTCACTGTCCTTGGCCAGGCCCCAGGCAGCCATAGTCAGGACAGCCTATAGCTGAAGGCGAGCAGGGGCTGGGTCTTACTACCAGGCCTCTAGGGAGCAGCTTCCTCCAGCTGTAGGACTCCCCTGTCCTGGGTGTGATGTAGTGAGTGTGGCCACCAGCACTCTAGGTGCTCCTTCTTAAAGGAGCTGAGTCCCAGCTCCAAGGAACTCCACTGCTGCCACCTGCACCACTGGGCACCTCGGGGGTGGCTGCCCTCTGCTTGGTCCTGAGACTCCTGCGCCCTCATCTAGCCACCACCAGCCCTAAAGACTACTGTGCCTGAAGGACAGGGCCACTGGCTGCGCTATCCCATGCCCCACCCCACCCTATTTACCATTAGGATGCCTGGGGGAGCAGCCAGTTAGAGCCAGTGAGGTCCAGTGAGGGCATGGACCTCAGGGCAGGTAGCCAACCTGGCTGAGGTCCCATGGTCCCCTATTTCACTCCTGGAAGCAGAAGAGGCCTTCCAGGACTGTGGCCTCTAAGTATCGGTGAATAGATGAGCAGGTCTGAATCCTCATAGGTAAAGAAGCCATTCTGCTCAGCACAGGGCCTGGACCAAGATCCTCTCCTGGACAGGGGCCCTGAAGCTTACTCCTCTCAGAGTCCCTTCAAGTAGGGGCATATTAGCCGTGTCTTCCCTGATTGGCCATTATGACCTTGGGCAAGTTCCCAGCCTGTACCTCAGGGTCCCCATTATACAAGAGAAGCCCCTGCTCTATAGGGCAGATCTGAGGACATGGGACTGTGCTGAACATGGAGCTGCCATTACAATCTGCAGCCTTGGAGAAAGCCCCAGATATGTACACAGTGACGGATAGAGGCTGGTGACCCCCACAAGACGTACTGCAGCCAGCCCCAGGCCCTAGCACAGCTCCAGGTCAGCCATTTTCTCCAGGACCTTTATGTGTCTCCATGTCTATGCCCCAGCATTTCTCCTGAAGACTGCTTTTCTTAAGGCCCAGAGCTCAGATTGAGGGACGTGGAGACACAGAAGAACCCAGGGTTGAACACTGGGAGGGGCTGCTCAGCATGTAACCCCCAAAAGCTTATAGGACTCTAAGAATGTGTATAAGGCAGGCCTGCCCAGGGTGTCCTCAGAACACAACTGAGCCCCAGAAGAGGTCCATTAGTGAGTTGAAGCTGGGGCACACAGTTTGCAGGGGCAACCCAGCCAGAGCCGCAGTGGGAGGGGAGCAGTGTGCACTGCTGACCAGGACTGGCTATAGGCAGGACCCTTAGCTCCAGGACCCTCCACCCTTCACACAGCCCCAGGCTCCAGTGTTTTAGGGAAGACATAGCTCCAAAGGCCCAGGCTCATTGCAACCATAGCCCACAGGAACTTGCTTGGGATCTGTGCCAAGGGTTAGGGCCCTAAACAATCCCAAACTCCTTGTCATAGTGCCTGGGAAAGAAGTCTTTGGGAAAGAAGCACCCGCTGGCCTACTTGCTGGCCTGCCTACACAATATGAAGTCACAGCCAGTGTCACAACACAGGCTGGGTGGGGGCAGCATGATTGGCAGGCCCTGAAGCATGGGGCTAATGCACCAGCACAGAGATAAGGCTTATCTGGAACCGTCCCTGGAATCGAGACTCTGATGGAAGCAGGCTCGGGGTTAATATATTTTTGATAGATAACGGCTGGTAAATGGGAAGCCCTGGAGGCCCGGGGCAGAAGGGGCAGTCTCTGTCCTCCCAGCCAGGCACATGTGCACCTGGGTCCATGTGTGGACAGAGCCTCTGGACAGGACCAGTGTCTGGACACCATGTGCTCAGGGTTTGTCTGTCAACTGCATGTGTGACATCTGCACAGAAGTGCAATAAAGGAGAAGGGGGTCTGGTGTATGCAGGGATGCAGGGTGTGGCCCACAGAGCACAAAGGTGAACGAGAATCCTCCCTAGGACCTGGCAAGACTAACAACGTGGGGGCTACCAGAAGTACCAAACTCAGGGCTCTGAGCCAGGTAGAGTTCCCTCAAGCTCCAGGGTGATCCCAGCCCAGGCTTCCTGACCTGAACAACATCCACACTGCCCAGTTTTCTAAACACCACTCATGAACTCCTAATTTGTACTGGTCCCTTTCTTGAGGGTCATCTATGACCCTTCTGCTAAGAGACCACAGAGGCTCCATGAACAAGATCTTGAAGAGAGAGTAAGAGTTTTCCAGGCGAGGAGGGACATGCTGCTGAGGGGCCAGAAGTGCAGGCTCTAACAGAGCTGATAGATAGCTAGAGGAAAGTGACTTAAGGGCTCCCCAAATCCCATTCCTCCAGGAGCCACCACAGGAGCTGTTTTAAAACAAGTAATCACTACACCACTCACAGAGTTAGAATTAACCTCAGCCAGCAACAGGCTTGCCTGCTGGGAGTAGGTGGGCGGCATAGTACTGGGGTGAGGCTGACAGAGAGACTGGAGTGGAGGCCTGAGGAAGACTAAAGAACAGCAGCAGAGGTGGATTCCAGGGACCCTTCTTGTACCAGTCAGAGGCCTGGGAAAAGGGTCCTGATGGGATGGCTGGCTCCAGGGTAGGGACGTTTGTGGCTGTGGAGGGGAAGCAGTTCAGGATGACAGTGGGGACGGGGTATGGAAGGCTTGGGAATTCATGGGTGGTGGAACTTGGATATAGAGACAGAATTGTGTAGGGCAGCAAAGATGATTGGGGTCCCTTTGTTCTGGCCTAGCATGAGGACACAGACCTACCTGTCCTGTACTCAATAGACATTGGGAAAGCAGACTGGACCTTTCCACCATTGGCCTGTGCCCTTTCTTCCACCTCAGCCTGCATGCTCAGGTCCAGCTGTAAACCTGTAAGTCAGAGGTCCCTCAGCCCAGGCTTAGGTGTTTCTCAATACACTATGATCCCCTGACGTTATCACGGGCCTAGAGGGGAGACCAGCAGCAAAACAGTGACTTCCTGCGGCCACAGCTGGGGCCCCTGATAAAGACTACTGGAGCCTGGTGACCCTTCTAGGGACGCCCTGTGGGCACACATCCCACATGACCACTTCTGGGCCCAGGCGTTGCTTGGCCCTGACCTGCACAGCTGCAAGGGACCATGGTGGGGTGGGGGTTTCTTCCTCTATATGGTTCCCATCAGTCCCCACCCTCCCGTGAGCCATAGGGTTCCCTAAGTCTCATGGAGGCAGGGATGGAGGTAGCCAGAACCTTTTTCCACGGCAGGGCCCCAGGAGGCTCTTTGGACCCCAGGAGACTTATATGTGGCTCACTCTCCAGCTCCAGGCCTCCACCCTTTACATCTGTCTCTTCCTGTCTCTTTTGACCCTCATAGGCTGGGCTCTGCACTTGTCATACTCTGAGCCCACAGTTCCAGCTCTTGCACCAGGACAGTGGATGACCAGGTGGGAGGAAGACATTTCAGCCTCACCAGCCAGGCCCACAGGGTCTTCTGGCTCTCTTCCCAACTCCTTCCCTCTGCATTTTACATCCTATAGGCTAAACCCTGGCAGCCACAGTGCCAACTCTACTTCATGAACCAGAGGGACCCCCAACTAGGAGTCTAGAAAAGCAGGAGAGGATGGGCTTCCCAGAGACCCAGGAAAAGGCCCTGGAAGCCCAGGCTTCTCAAAGGCCTCATGGGTTGAGCCTAGAGCAGGTTACAGAGGCCAATTTTCTAATCCTACTCCACCCTTAAGCCCATTACCCACATAAAACTCTCCGCACCCCATCACCCCTGACCTCCATCCTAAACCTCCAGCACTAATTTCACCACTGTTACAACCATCAGTAAGTTCACATCATTGTCACCAACACCATCGTCACCAGCAGCAGCTCCACCACTGCACATGATGTACCAGACCTGTGAAGAAAGCCTGCCTTCAGGACAGCAGTACACCCTGCCACCCCACCCAACCCCCAGTATAGCCAAGAAGACACACTGGCTCAGCCCCAGTAAAGAACATGACTGTATACGTATATGGGCACTTCTGTCACCGGTTCCTTCCAGTAGGGACTCCGCTGCCCTTGCGTCTTGGTCTGTCCTCCTACACAGATGTGGAGATCCATCCTCAGCATGGTCCCTATCAGGGTGGCTGTCAGCCACAACTCAGCTTGCATTCTGTATTTGCACATTTTATTAACCAGGTTGTGAGTGCCTGCAATCCCAACACTTGATGGTGAAGGCAGAGAGATCAGAAATTTAAGTTTGTCAGTCTCCCTGTGGACCACCAGGGAAAGGCAGAGATGAGCAGAGCTGGGCTTGGGACAGAAGCAGGGGTAGAAGTGATGTGAGCTGACTCTGGAGCTGGCTAGTGGGGATCCAGGGATAGCCTCTGCAGAGGTGAGCCCTGAAAGAAGCAAAACTAAGCAAGATGCCTTCAGTGCTGGATTCTTGAGAAAATAACTAGGCTGCTTCAGACTTGTTGCTGAGAAGAGGCCTGGGCTAGACACACAGAGGGGAGAGTCTCCTCACAGCTCCTCACAGGTGCAGGCTGGCGCCACTAGAGGCAGGTGGTGTGGGTGGGTGCCGGACCAAACTGTGCAAAGGCAGAGAAAGATGGAGCAATGCCTCTCTAATCAGATATGAGTGAAGATGGCTGAGCGATAGCCAGTAATCTGCATCTCCCAATTCTTGGTACTCGCCTGAGGGAAAGAACCATCAGTTTGTTGTCTGGCCCTGCTCATCACTATTCCCAGCAACCCTGAGGGGATATGGCCTTCTCTAGGCCTGGCGTCAGCTAGGTCAGAGACCACCTGCAGATATGGGCTAGGTCTCCTCTGGGATGCAGGTGGTTTACTAGCCTCCATGAGATGGAGAGAGGCTTCATCCTAGACTCTGTTTCTCCCTAAAGACAACACATCAGGCCACGGAGTGAGCCTGTGGTATGGACAGGCAGTGGGCCACCGATAAGAGAGACAGTTGTCAGAGTCATGGGGACCACTGATAAAGCAGACAAGCATCTCCCGGTGGCCGGAAGGTGCTGGGAGAGCCAGTAGGGGCACCCACATGGGTAGACATGCTGAGGTTGCTGGTTAAGGGCAGGGCCCATCCAGCCTCCGAAGGCAGCTGCTGCATAAACCCAGCCTAGAAAGGAAACCTCACTGGGGTTGTTATGACCCTCCAAATGGGTCCCCAGGGCTCCCCGGCATTCCAGATCCTCCCTGCAGCCCCAGTGCCCCCAGCAGGGAAGGTCCTTAGTGGGAGCAGTGTTCCTCTGTGGCCATCTACTCCTCCAGTTAAGGACAAGTAGCCAAGCTGGGCGGTGGTGGCGCACGCCTTTAATCCCAGCACTTGGGAGGCAGAGGCAGGTAGATTTCTGAGTTCGAGGCCAGCCTGGTCTACAGAGTGAGTTCCAGGACAGCCAGGGCTACACAGAGAAACCCTGTCTCGGGAAAAAAAAAAAAAAAAAAAAAAAGTTGGTGCTGCTGGGGTAGTAGGGCCCTGTGTCACATGTGACAAGCCTGGTGTGGGTGTGGCACATGCTCTCACTCACAAGCTCATAATATCCTGCAGGATGTCCTCTCCTCGATTCCCTCCTTGCTGAGTCCCCAAAAGGCCAGGTGACAGACCTTGGCCCTCATTGTCTATTGAGGGTCAAGGGCACTCCTCGGGCACCCTGGGGTATGTAGGTGGGCATTAGACTCCTTGGGAGCCACCTGACAGCCATGAAGTCTGAGGTATGAAGGCTGGTAACGTAGCTGGCTTGTCTCAGGCTGTGTTCTAGGTAGGGCTTGCTGGTCACCATTCCACTTTCAACCCCGGAACACACACAGTTGAGGCTCAGAGATAGAGGAAAGCCTCACGGGGCCATCTGAGATTGTGTGGCCTGGGAACGCTGCACCCAGTCTGAATGAGTTCAGAGTCTACACTCTTCCGGTAGAGTGTCGTGTTCATGTGTTTTGTCACCTTGCATATGTATGCATAGGGAGCATCCTGCTCTCACTGGACAGCAGTCCCTCTCACTGGTACTCTTCACATGGGGTGGGTGTCGGTCCCTCTCACAGCCCCAGCCTTGTTTATTCCACACTCATAGTGAGGGTGGACCCAGCATGTCACTGTCCTGCTGCAATATGGGGCAGGATCTTTGACTGGGACTGCGGAGCTGCTGAGTATCCTTGTGAAGCTGCAGCATATACTTGTTCACCACAAAGAGAAGACTCCACCAGGGAGGAGTGACACCTATCCAGAAAAGAGAGAAGTGGGGAGCACTCCCTGAAGCGCTGGTCACAGCTGTCTGTGGATGCAGCGCCACAGTCCCCACTCTACGAGAGCCGATTGGAGCATCCCTCTCTTCTGTCATACAGAAGTGCAGTGGTTAGTGTGTATCTTAACCAGTCTGGGGCATGTGAACCCGTGACCAGCCAGAGAATCTTGCCTCAGCCAACACTCTTGGGTCCTCAGCCATCCTACCCAATGCTTGTTCTCTGTACCTCCCTGAGCTGGAGTGCCCACCTGGGGCCACTTATGTCCCATCCTGCCCCCTGCTTAGCCTCTTGAGACCAGTTCTCAAGTCAGTCCCCATCCTACCCCAGACCCTGTCACAGAGCCACCACCTTCAGCTGGGCATAGAGGACCAGCTTAGCAGTTCCTGTTGGGTATTATGCCCTTAAATCAATCAATCAATCAATATCTCCAGAGAGAGAGAGAGAGAGAGAGAGAGAGAGAGAGAGAGAGAGAGAGAGAGGTATGCCTGTGTACCACATGCATAACTGGTGTCCACAGAAGAGGGAATCATCTCCTGAGACTAGACTTACACATAGTTGTGAACTACCATGTGGGTGCTGGGAATCTAACCTGGGTACTCTGTGAGTTCAGCCAGTGCTCTTAAACACTGAGCCATCTCTTCCGTTTGGGATGCTATCATTTGGCCAGCCTTCACCAACAGGGTAAGGTGCAACCTTAAATACTCAAAGTACCAGCCACATGTACAGCTCCTCCTCCCCTGTCGGTGATCTCTATGGCTACCTGCCCCATCAGTCCAGTGGGGCCAGTGCCCCCCATCCCAGTTCCCAACAGACACCTGGTGCTATCCTACCCTCCATGGACACCGTGCTCCCCAGGCCCTCCTGGACCACATCGCCTAGCTTCATTGCTCCTCTGCTGCTCAAAAGCTAAATTCAGCTCTCTTAGCCTGAGAGTTAAGGTTGTAGGATATGGCTGCGTCCACTAACCTGCCAAGACCAGCACTTTCCTACCGCCATACTTGATCCTTGCCAGGTTCTCCCATCCCCTCCCTGCTGTGCCCACAGAGAGCAGCTGCCCAGTGTCCCTATGCAGGCTCCCTTTCCTTTCTTCCTATGCCACACCACTTCTTCCTGCCTGCGCTGGATCCAGGGGAAGAGCAGCTAACTCTGGCTCAGCGGAGATATGACCAGGACTGAGTCAAGGTGTCCAAGGCAGTGAAATGTATTCTCTCCTCACTACCACCTCACATAGCCCCTCTCCAGCAGCCATAAAATTGAGCCAGGTGCTCCCAGTTCTATCCAACACCCCAACTTAACACAATACCTCAGCCCTGCCCAACACCCTAATGGCCCGACACTCCAACTCTACCCAAACCCTAACTCTACCTAATACCCCCATTCTATGCAATATTCCACTTCTAACTGGCACCCAACTCTATCCAACATTTCACCCAACACCCCAACTTTGCCCAGAACCCCAGCCCTACCCAGCACCTCAAGTCTGTTGAGCCTGCCAAACTCTGCCTAGCACTTTGTCCTCCCACCTCACAAAGTGCCTGGGACGGACCCTTTAGAAACTATAGGACAAGGACCTAGTGAGAGTCACCCAGAAGCCAGCGAGGAGGGGCCAGGGCTTGGGGAAGCTGTTGAGAACATTGCCTGTCACCCTGCAGAAGAGCAGGTATGTGATAAAAGACAAGTGGGTGGGTGAGGGAAGGAGAGGAGGATGCAAGGGGCCTCTGCTCCCAAGCTGGCATGGTTGTCCCCTCTCAGAGACCCCAAATGGGTCTCACAATGATAGAGGCCCTGCCTCCTCGACAGTTTCTCTGCATCCTTGCCGTCTCCCTTGCAGCCCCGGTCTCTGTCTTCAAACCTTTGATCTAACTTTTTTAAAAGGTCGATAATGTCATGTGTTGGTTAGGAAGCAGAGAAACCTGAAGAAAGGCGTGTAAGACATGATCCACTCCAAGGCAGCCAGGACTGCCACTCAAAATGTCTACAAATGGCGAGGGGAGGGGGTATTCAGACTGCATTTGAAGTGCTACCCAGGTAACTTGCTAGGGGACAGAGATGTCTGTGCATCACAGAGCTGTGTGTCATCATGGGGATTCATGCTTACAGCTACATAGTTCCCATTTCTTGATGGACATGTTCCATTCAGTCCAGAGTGTGGGAACTGGGTGTGTACAGTGAGGCCCTGGATCCTTCCTATGGCTGCCTTTGGCCCTTCATCCTCCCCCTGGCCCCATGCACATAAGAGCTGCAGCTCTGGACCCGGGGCTCCATTCCTGTGCCCAGACCTGGCTGGGGGAAAAGCAACCTAATCCAATGGAAAAAAAGGAGAGACAGAGACACTAAGAGAAAAAGGTGGCGGGAGAGAACAAGACAAATCAGAGAGACAAAGAGAACTGATAGGTCAGGATCCACAAGGCCAGGAGAGACCAGGCCACTCTGATTGCCAGGACTGACTGCAATTAAAGCCTGTAATTGATTCCCTCGATGGGGACCATTTCAATGCAGAGAATTAAGGTTTTCTTCCAAGATAGAAATAAAGATTAATTTGCAATTTCCTTCCTCACTACACTTGTGAGAACAGCCCCTGCCCAGCAGGAGCTCAGCCCAGCAGGAGGGCAGCAGACCTGGCCTCATGGACAGCCACAGAGCAGCCTGGAGGGCTCCAGACCTGTCTGCACCAGACTCAGATGGAGAGGCCCACCTATGTCGTGTCTTCAGCCCAAAGCCTCTGAGGGTTGGAGCTTTGGCTTTTGACTGCTAGCCAGTGGTCTTGGGGGAGCACAGGCTTGGGGAAGGATCAGAATGAGCAGGAGAGCCAATGCCTCTGCAAGAAAGGACCACAGGAGTAAGAGGAGAGCTGTGAAGACTTTCCTCACTTCCTCTGGGCCCTGGAAAGGGTGCCAAGGGATGCACATAAGAGCTACAGAGGGGCCCCATCCAGCCTGGACCTCCACGGCCCCTACAGTAGCCCTCTCCTGAAGAATTTAGGCTCAGCTCCCTGTGTGTACCCCAGAAGTCTCAGCCCAGCACCTCCTACCGCCTTAGCCCAGTCCCTTGAGATCAGCATAGCCCTCCATCCCTTAGAGTCTCTGCTTCATTATGGGGCCTTGCAGAGTGCCTGGACCCCATCCTGTCTCCTTATGTTGCTCAAGATCCATCTTGCTCAATAATGGGTACAAGGGGTTCCCAACTGTATACACTCTGAGGTTACTACCCAGGGGCTTGACTCTCCTGACTGTTTGGGGGTGACTTATGGGTGACTCAGTTACTAAGTGGTAGAAATAAGTGTATAAGACATCCCTTTGCAGCCTAACCTGCCTCTCCATTAGCCTGACTCCCCTTTGCAGGTACAAAGGACCTCTGCCGTCCTGAAACCCTCCCTGACCCTCCCATCCAAGTGTTTCCTCCTGCCCTGCCTTCAGCTCTTCCTCAGAGGGTACTAAAGCCGTCATAGAAACGAGAAAATGTCAGCACAGCATGAGGACAGGCCCAGACCAGACTGTGACTGCTCTGCTGGGTCCTAACCCTGCCTGAAGAGCCACCTGGCCCTACGTCTCTGGACTGCACTGAGCCTTTTCCTTCCAGACCAGTGCCTCGGTTAACCCTGACTCCCTCAGAACGCTGGGCTACAGAGGGCAGGGAGCCAGGTCCCAGCCTCAGGATAACAATACAGGAGGCTGTAGAGGCAAGTGGTGCCTCAGTTTCCCTGAAGAGCACCATAGTCAGAAGGGTTCTAGCCTGAGGTGGGCTAGATGCTGCAGGCCTCTGTGTTCAGGTAGAAAGTCAGCTAGTGGTCCCTAACAACAGAAGGGTTACTAGGGTTTCACATCAGAGATGGACCCTGAAGCCTGTCCACCATGGATGGAGGTTGGCCAGGCCCCCACACTCTTTGATTCTTTTCATTGATAATTAGACTGGAGTTTCCTGAGCTTTTGCCTGGGCTGGATTCAGCCTGTCCCCTAAGTATCCCCTGTGTGAGCATTGGACACCCCCAGGGAGAGTAGGCTGGGTCATCACCATATGGAGTCCCAACATACAAAACTCCCTGTATGTTCAGTCTCATCAGACCTTCTGAGGACAGTGTTAATAGGGATTAGCTGCCCCTCAGCAGCCAGCAGTCCCTAGTACCTCTGAGAGGCTATGGCTGGCTCTCACTTCTATATCCACCATGGCTTCCCTACAGATGCAGTAAGGCCTGCCTGGAGCAAGTATCTCACCTCTCTGGGCCTTAGCAACTGGAATTACTAATGGACCCTGCCTCAGTGGGCAAGCAAATGGGACCCACAGCAGACACTCAGTAACCGTTCCATGCCTAGTGCTGCAAAGCTGAAAAGGTTTTACAAAGAGTCCTTGCCCCCAAATGGAAGCAGCCCGCTTTATTGACTGGTGTCTATCAGCTGATGGATGGATGACTAAATGTGGCCCCAGGAACAGAATAATGCCCATACAGCACAGGTGACCCATAAAAGTACCACAGCCTGGAATCTCATGCAGTATGTGTGTGAACTGTCCAGAACAAGTGGAGAGCTCAGAAGAAAATGGTGCTCACTGGAGGTAATGAAAGACGGTGCTGGAGGGGGGCGTGGGGTTCTTTTCAGGGTGACACAAATGTATTAGAATGTACTGAGGTAGTGTGCACTCAACCCTCTGAACACATTAAGACCCAGAGATTGGACACTCTGACATTTTTCATTGTAGCGTGTGTGTGTGTGTGTGTGTGTGTGTGTGTGTGTGTGTGTGTGTGTGTGTCTGTCCATACCCAACAATGTGCCATGGGTAGGTATATGGAGGTTAGAAGACAGCTTACAGTTATTTATTCTTTCCTTACAATGTAGGCCCCAGAGATCAAACTCAGGCTGTCAGACTTGGCAGCAAGCACCTCTACCCACTGAGCCATTTTGCTGGCCCTGAAAAGTATTATGGGAATAATGTCTCAATAAAGCTTTGAAAAAACAAAAACAGGGCTGGAGTGGAGTGGAGTTCGCTGACCAGTAAGGTTCTGGGTTCCTTCCCGGCACTGAAGAAAATAAAGAACCAGGCGTGGTGGATACCTATGATCCCCGGGCTGACAAGGCTGAGACAGGAGGAGCCCTGTGAGTTTGAAACCAGCCTGGGCTTCAGAATGAGGCCTTGTTTCAAAAAAAAAAAAAAAAAAAAAATTAACATAGAACCTAACAATCCTACTCCTAGGTATACACGGAAGAGAACTGAAAATGTATCCACATAAACACTCACATGCGCTGTCACGACAATGCTGTTTGTGACCAGCTCCAGAGACCAGCCCCCATGTATCCATCAACAGGCAGATGGATATATGAAATATAATGTATTCATACAATGGACTATTACTTAACCATAAAGATGTGGTGTGGGGAAATGACTTAGTAAAGTGCTTACTGTGAGATCATGAGTACCTAAGTCCTGATTCCTAGCACCCAGGTAAACAGATGGGCAAGGCAGCGTGTACCTGTAATGCCGGCACTGGATAGGGCAGAGACAGAGAGAGAGAGAGAGAGAGAGAGAGAGAGAGAGAGAGAGAGAGAGAGAGAGAACCTTGGGACTTACTGGCCACCCAGTCTAGTGAAGTAAGTGAGCTCCGGTTTCAGTGAGAGACCCTGTCCCAAAAATATATATAAATAGAGTGGAGCGTGGATGCACTTTGAGAACTATCAAGGAAGCCAGACTCAGAAGCCCTATCTCTAGACCTGTCCAGAGCCAGCGGAGCTGGGGTGAATTGGTGGTACCCAGGCTGGGGACTCAGACTGGCAGTGGCTGCAAATGGAGGCAGGACATCACAGCTCGGTCTAAGCCTGTACAGGATGCCGACACCACAGTGCTGTACCCACACACAGCACCACTTGGTTCTGGGCCCACATAGTCCTAGCACCTGAGGCTGCACAGCATCCTGCTCCCAGAGAGGAGGCTTCAGGCATCTACAGTGAAATGCTGGGCTCCCACTAAGGTTGTTTTGTGATTGTTTAAATCTGCCCACTGCAGAACCCTCCCACCAGCACTGGCCTGCAGTTCTCCCAGGTACATAGATATACACAGCTGGCCACAGAGGAACCCCTGGCCTCCCAGACAGTGGTGTCACCTCTGTGCCCACCACTTCACCCCTCCCGTGGCACTCCCTGCCTCACCCCCATCCTCCTGGGGATGACTATAGAGATTGTTTTGTCAGTCTTAGGCAGGGCAAAAGAAGCCACCCGATCCTAAGCTGTCTAATTCTTGCGGCAACTTCAGACAGGACAGGACCACTCAGACTCTTAGGACAGAACAAGAGGGAGAGAGCCACGGTTTGGACCCCATAAGGCTCAGAGAAGTGCACCAGATTTGTGTGCTCCCTCATCCCTTGTTCCCTCCTCGAGGACCCTTTTGTGTCCCTGTCCTGGTTAGTGGTCATCTTTGAGCATCTGCTGGCACAAGCCACTGTCTGTTGGGTAAGAGCTAGTGAGCTGAAGCACAGGAAGTGTCTGAGCACATTGGTGATGACTGCAAGTCACAGCTCTCTGCCAGAGTCTGTGGAGCATGGACAGCTGGCAGTCTGGTGGCAAGTGCGCAATGCACTGCCCTGCCCCTGGGCTCCAACAGAGGGCAGGCACAGCCCAGCCTCCGAATTGTTAAGTGGGACACGGAGGAGAGCTGAGCACAGGGCTGTGGGCCCAGGGATGTCTCTGAGACTTTGGGTAAAGACCCAGGGACTTGAGCCAGAGTGTGAAAGAATAGGAGGGACTCAAGGTACCAAGCTTCTCCCAGCAGCCCTGCACCTGCCAGGTCCCCATGGAATCACAAGTGCTTGGGTTCAAAACAGGCTGGTGACAGAGGCCAGTAGAAAAAGAAGATGCACAAACGCAGGAGTGTGTGTGTGTGTGTGTGTGTGTGTGTGTGTGTGTGTGTGTGTGTGTGTCCTGTGCTAAAATCTACTTTCTGTTTAAAATGTAGCTATTAACATTTTAAAATTCCACTCTGACTCGTTCCTGGGTCTGAGTGATCATCTCTGAGACCATTTTCATCCCAGCTGTTGAGAAGCAGAGGTATAGCCTGCCCACAGCACACAGGAGCACACAGCATCAGCCCAGGTCAGGTGAGCAGCACGAGGACACAGGTGACAAGGTGGGGAGCTGTATGTCAGGAGTGCACAGGAGGAGGCTGCGACAGAGGAGGATCTGTGGTGGTCACGGCACATGTACCCCACCGTCCGTACCGATGCACACGCCCCACTAACACCCCAGCTCAGCTCTCTGCACATGATCCTGCATGCACCCCTATACACAGCCCTGCATATACCCATGTATGTACCCCTGAGTTCATTCATGTCATGCCCCTGCTTGCACTCCTGCAAGTGTGCTAGCCTGCAAGGTGGAGGTCTGTGGCCACTGTTCCCAAAGAGGATTTGGGGAATTTTTTTATGCTGGCCAGCTGACTGGCCCAAACACCACCGGAGGGTTTTCTGAGCCTCCAAAGCTTGAGAATTAGGGATTTCCTGAGGTTCCATTTACCAGGAACAAGCACCAAGTTGTGTAGCTTGTGGAACCCTGTCCTCCAACGTGTGCTGCCTGCCACCAGCTCCCCTGTGGGGCCTGCCTCACCCTCGGCGCCCAGCATTTGCGTAGGGCTCCCCAGGCCCGCGATCGCCTTACACGAGGCCGATGATAATCTCTGTTGAAATAATATTTAACACATGCTGCACTTTTAATTAACTATCTGAATAATCTCAAATTAATACCAGAGCTTTAAAATAAGTTTTCATTTTCACATTTGGTAACATAATAGCAGCCCGGCTGGCCCATTTCCCCCTCCTTTGATTTAATTAAAAGCCCTTTTGTGTGTCTCTTGTCACTTCAGAAAGGGACAAAGGCCCTCCACACCCCCCACCCTACATGGGCAGCCTGGCTCCTGGCTCCGGGTCCAGGTCTGAGACTCTGGACAGTCTGGCTGAAAGAGACACTTAGGTGAAGTCTTTGCAGAGGCCCAAGCCAGACCTGGAGTGCCACCGAGTGGGCCAGCATGCCAGCACATCACACATGCTCGCCTGAGGTCCTGGCTCATGGGCATGGATGAGGTACATTCTGTGACCACTGCACAGCCCTGGAGGCTAGTGGCAACCATTGTCCTGTATCCATGGTATGCACAGCCAGGCACACAGACTGGAGAGCTCCTGGCAGCATCCTTTCAGAGATGTCACAGTACACACACACACACACACACACACACACACACACACACAAGTGAGCATGTGCTAGCTTGATGGAACGTTCAGAGTCCAGGTCTGGGAGCACCACTGGGCGTCTGTGAGACGCATGTGGGCACATTTTGGAGAGTCTCTAGCCTGTTTTTCTGTTTTGGTCTCCATTTCTCTCTGTCTGTCTCTGTCTCTGTCTCTGTCTCTGTCTCTGTCTCTCTCTCTCTCTCTCTCTCTCTCTCTCTCTGTTGATCTCTCCATCCATTTGTCTGTCTCTGTCTACCTGGCCCCATTTTCCAGGCTCCCCTTCTCTGGAGATACCCAGGGAGCTGGGTTTACTTTGAGCTGGTTCAGCTGTAACTGTGTCTGGAGACAGGGCTATCCTCCTCTCCTGGCCCAGAGGCCCTGCTGCTTCTAGGAGCCTTTGCTTGCTCCATACTGGGGGACCACATCCTCCTCCAGAGATGGCTAAGGGGTGGCCTCCTCAGCCAGCAGCTCAGAAACTTATCCAGCAAGTCCAAGGGAGAAGGTGCAAGACAGATGGCTCTCAGCCTATAGTCCGACAGGAGAAAGCAGAGACTGCTTTAGATCTGAAGTAGATCACAGAGTTCAAGACAAAGCCAAGTGTAGCTGGAAAGACCTCAGAGGTCCTAGGAGCTCCTGCCTCCCTAGTGAGCCTTCAGATTAGCTTGGCCAGATGTCGAAGTTGTCGCCTCCTCTCAGTTCCCATGTTTAGATCATTTATTCAGTTAACAAATACCCAGGGTCCAAACATGTTCTACAAACTCGTTAAGCCTGTGACCCAGACTGGTGACTGAGAGAGTTTTTCCTACCGCCATGCATCCATTCCAATGGGTACCAATGTAGGATTCCATGAGGAGGCCAGCAGGACATGCAACAGGGGGGTTAGATGGCATCTTCAGGGGGTCAAAAGGGCCCCCAGTGAGCCAGGTGGTGGTGGCGCACGCCTTTAATCCCAGCACTTGGGAGGCAGAGGCAGGCGGATTTCTGAGTTCGAGGCCAGCCTGGTCTACAGAGTGAGCTCCAGGACAGCCAGGGCTACACAGAGAAACCCTGTCTCGGGAAAAACAAACAAACAAACAAACAAACAAACACAGTGCTATAAAGCCTGGAGAGAGGCAAACCCTGGGGTGCACCAAGCCCACCTCCCCTCACTACCTAGGTCTTTTCTGGTTCAGAGTAGCTAGCAGCAGCCATTCGCAGCCAGCATCCCTGCCCGAGGATTGCTGGAGGGGTAGCCAGCCAGCTCCCACTTGCCACTCTGGCTGTGGAGCACCAGCTGGGCAACACCCCCAAGTGTCACACACACGACCACACTATCTCCATCTCGTACAACATTCAGCTGTGGACAAGCAGTGACAGAGCTACTGCCAGGCTCCAGTCTTCTTGAACAGATGCTTACAGCCACGTGACACTCACACAGTAACAGAGACACACGTAGCCATCAGCCACAGGCATTTATACAGGTAAACACATGTAGTCACTCAGAGCCACAGGCACACACACAGCCACATGTGATTAGCCACAGGCAATTACACAGTCATGCATGGTAATTCAACCATGAGGACTCACACAGGTAGACACAAAGCCACATATGCTCTCTCAAAGCCATGAGCAATTATACAGGAACACACACACTTGCATACTGTTGTCAGCCATGGGCATTCATGTGGGTATACGTGAGTGACGATACATGGTGTCACAGTCATGATCACAGACACCCACATTCATGGGATTATATGAGGTCACACAGGTGCCTAAGTCACACATACAGGTGGACACATAGCACACAGACCTAGCCTAGACAAGCAGGTGGCCATCCTCCCACAGACAAGGAACCTGCATAAGTCCCCACTGCTGTCATTCTGTCTGGTCAGGTAGTCACATGTAGAGTCAGGGTCTGTCCTCCACACCTAGTGGCCATGAACCCTGGGATTCTACAAGTCCCAAGGGATGGTGATCCCACCAGAGAGGGAGACGGAGATTAAAACTCATTTACACAGTAAAAAAAAAATCCATGATGGTGGCACATGCCTTTAATCCCAGCACTTGGGAAGCAGAGGCAGGCAGATGTCTGTGAGTTTGAAGGCTGCCAGGTCTACAGAGTGAGTTCCAGGACAGCCAGAGTTACACACACACACACAAAAAAAAACAAAAACAAAAAAAAAACCTTGTCTAAAAACAGGAAGAAGAAGAAGAAGAAGAAGAAGAAGAAGAAGAAGAAGAAGAAGAAGAAGAATAGGAGGAAGAGGAGGAGGAGGAGGAGGAGGAAGAGGAGGAGGAGGAAGAGGAGGAGGAGGAGGAGGAGGAAGAGGAGGAGGAGGAGGAGGAGAGGAGAAGAAGAAAAGAAGAAGAAAAGAAATTCGTAACATTGCATAACATGTGCAGTCTTTACACATATTATATGCCCCCCTAGCCCTGGCAGAAGGTCATCTAATTCCCTGGTGTATCTCCCCTGCTGGCCAGCCTCTTTGTAGAACCCTACATTGGTTCCAAATGTGTAGGTATTGGGGGACCCTCTCCTGGTCACCAGCCTGGACCATAAGCTCACCATGTTTCCTGAACATGTTTGAACCCTCAGCATTTCTTGATTGAATGAATGAGCTAAGCATAGGCCACTAGAGGAGGTGGCCATGTCCACTCTGACCACTCCAGACTGATCTGAAGATTCTCCAGGACTGCTCTGGGGAGCTGGGGCTGGCCAAAAAGCTCGATGATGGCTGGGCCAGGCTACATTTAGACCCACAAAGGACCCTTAATTGATTTGGCTAACCCTAAGAACTTGCCCCACCCCCCAGTCTGTGCTGAGGAGGTCCAGACATTGGAGGGAAAGGGGACCCACAGAGGGTCAGTGGTTGTCACAGGTGGGGTTGGGGAACTGGAGCATGGACTTGTATATGGCTCCCTGATTCCATCACTCCACCTGGCAGGACACAGGTTCTGTCCCAGACAGATGCTGAGAGTACCAACCTGACTTCCACCCTCCTGGAAGAGGATCTTCCAAGATTCAGTGTCCAGGCAGAGGACACACACCGCAGGTTCTGAACATACCATTAATTATAGGTGTGGGTAAGGGGCGTCTCCTGAGAGTCTGTATTCTGGCTGAGCCCTGAGTAACAAGAAGAGGCAGTAGAGTCAAGGAGCCTACTGACACAAACAACCCAAAAGACCCCAGGCAGGGAGAGCTGGGCAAAGGCTGGGGGTGGGGGTGGGGAACCTGCAGGGCTGGTCAGGGGAGCTGCCTGTGGGAGGCGGCAGTGGAGCAGCTCCAGCTGTGGCCCAAGTAGGTTAAAGGTAAGTATGGCCAGATGTTTCAAGTTTGCAAGAAAACCTGGAAGCCTGAATTTGTACAATTTCCTAGATTTTGTTTTTTAGATTTCTTTTTCTTTTTAATTATGCATTGTGTGTGTGTGTGCGTGTGCGCGCACGCGCGTGCGCGTGTGCGAGTGTGTGTTCACATGTACGCTGCACTTATGGGCTACATGCACATGAGTTCGGTTTCCTCAGAGTCCACAGGCTTCAGATTCCAGGGAGCTGGAGTTACAGAGAGTTGCTGAGAACCTAACCTAGGTCCTCTGCAAGAACAGCATGTGTCTTTTTTTTTTTTTTAAGACAACTTTTTTTTTTTTTACATGGGTATACTGTCCCTGTCTTCAGACACACCAGAAGAGTATCAGATCCCATTACAGATGGTTGTGAGCCACCACGTCGTTGCTGAGAATTGAACTCAGAACCTCTGGAAAAGCAGTCAATGCTCTTAACCACTGAGCCATCTCTCCAGCCCTGCATGTGTCCTTTATGGTGGACTCCAGACCAACCTCCTAGTTCTTAAGCAGCCATAGTTTTGTTTGTTTGTAGTTTTGTTTTGTTTGTTTGTTTGTTGAGACAAGGCCTCACGTAGTCCAAGTCTGTCCTCAAGCTCCTGACCTTCAATTTTTGATCCTCCTGCCTCCACGTGGAGTGCTGAGATTACAGGAGGGATGGGCCTGCCCACAAATCCTAGGCCCCACACTGCACAACTGGGCCACAAGGGGTTAGTTTCTTGTTCTCTCTTCACCTCAATTTTGCCAAATGAAGAAAGTGGTGCTAATGTTACAGGCTGGGCAGACAGAAGTGAGTACATGTACCCAAGTCTCCACCTCCCACGGTGCCCCTGGGGAGTCCCAGCCAATGAAAAGGTATGGTACTGCTGGAGCTGAGAGAGAGAGAAATAGGCATCGGGATTTACTCGTGCCTTGTGGAAGCACCTAGAAACCAGCTCCACCAGGGAGAGCAAGTGGGAAGGTGGGGACCTCACATAAAGAGGTGGCATTTAGACAAGCCCAGAAGGCACTGAGGGAGCAGTGCAGCCACACTCGGCAACCTAGGCAGCACAGGGGTGTCAGAGCTTCATGGAGACCAGGATGAGGAGAGCAAAAGGGGGCTAGGGTGGAGGTCCTGTGGCCGCTGACCCATCCTCCATGTCAAATGGGATCGGAGGAAGAGCACGCCTGGTGCTGGCTCTAGACCAGTGGTTCCCAACCCTCCAAATGTGTGACCCTTTAATACAGTTCCTCATGTTGTGGTGACCCCCCCCCCACCATAAAATTATTTTCGTTGCTATTTCCTAACTGTAATTTTGCTACTGTTTTTTTTTAAATTTATTTACTGTAATGTAAATGTCTGTGTTTTCTGATCGTCTTAGGTGACCCCGTGAAAGAGTTGTTGGATGACCCCCAAAGGGGTCACAACCAAATCCCCTCTTAATTGTAAAACAACTGTCATTTTATCAGAATTTTGAACTCCATATTTTTAACCTCCAAGACTCATGAGTAAAATGTAATATGCAACCATTAAAAATGACAGATATGCTCTGTGTTTTTCTTGTTTTGCCACAGAATTATCTCGTAACATTTAGAGAATCTTTAGAAGCTCTGCTTGCTGCTGGAGAGAAGAGGTGGCAGTTAGCCAGGAGGGAGACTGTCGCGGGAGAGGGTGCTGCTGCTGGCACATACGGAAGCTGTCTGGGTTCTGGTGTCTGAGTGTCCAGTTAGCTTAGAGGACAGACAGCAATCAAGGACCAGAGTCTGGCCTGGGTGCACAGGAGGGCTGGTCTTAGGATGGAGCTGGTGGCAAGCTCGGACCTGTGGGATTGCATACTGAGAGAGAGAGACTGGAAAAGTTATAGGACATGGCCTCAGGCCCACCCCACCACCAACCCCCACCGGGGGTGGGCAAGCCACTAGAAGCAAGAATAGACAGATGAGCAGAATTTTCCAGCAGGGTGGTACCCTGAGAAACCAGGAGGTGCCCTTAGCTTTTGCTGAGCATTTTGAGTGCTAAGCATGGGGAGGGTCTCCAGGCCAAGTTCCCAGAAGGTCTGAAGGCTCTGGGACACTGGGGACCATGTTTGAGCTTCGCACTGTGCTGGGCCTCCTCTCCCCTCCCCCTCACCACCTGCAGGTCAGTCAGATCCGGGCCTTTGTCCCACCACCCAGCCCCGTGCTCCGCATGGTGCCCCCGGAGCAAACACAGCTGAGTGCTGGGCTCGCGTGCCGCTCCCGCCCCACAAATCTCCGGGGCTGCAAGGCGGAGGCTTAGCAGGCAGCTGCCTGGCTGGCTAGGCGGGGCTCACCAAGGCCCCTCGTGCTTCTCCTGTGTGTGCCTTTATCATGCAGATGACCCGCTGGCTGCTGCCTAGGGGCTGCTCACTTGGGCGACCTCCACTCACAGCTGACCTAGGAGTGGGGGCTTCAGGCTGCAGGGGAGAGTGGGCTTGAGGGTTTCCATGCCTGTTGCCAGTGACCAGTCAAATCACTGGGCATCTCTGCACCATGCTTCGTAGAACGCAGGTCCGAGGCTTTCTGAGAAGGCTGCAGGCACACGGGGAGAACCGCCCGGGTCCCCGATCCACAGGCACAGCTCAGACCACGGACTTTCCCATGGTAGACGACAGGGATCTAATCCCACCCCAGTTTAGCCGGTGTCTTCCCAGTGTGCTTTGAGGACAGGGCAGAATACAAGGAATCTGGGCATGGAGAGGACTGCCTCCTGTTCTTTCCTCTACAGCCTGGCCACCTCTGGGTGTCTGACATGAGAGTGTCAGAGGACATGGCACTCCAGCTAGAATGCCAAAGCTCCTTATTCTGCCCCAGCTGTGGGGTTCTCACTGGGGCTATGCTGTCCCCAGCCCCCACCCCACCTCCACCCCCACTCCTTTCAGCCTCCCCCCTCCATGAGCAGAGACTCTCTAAAACAGGCCATTCTAGTGGAGACCTCCTGACAGCCCTATATAGGCATCAGGTCTGAGCTATCCTGTGGGAAGGGTGGTCCTGCCATGTCACCTGTTGGGGTTCTTCCTCTCTTGGGCATTCTGCCCTGTTTGTAGGGAGCAATGACCACCCAGACTGCTTTCTACAGTGCAGATAATGGATGACAGAGCTTCAGGCCAGCGGTACAGAACAGACACAGAGCCAGCATGCTAAATTAACCCTGTGATGTTGTTATCTAGCACAGGGAAAACCTTGGTGACTCAGAAGGGACAGGTGGAGAGCGCCAGGTTGCTCAGAATTCCAGGTAGTTTCGATTGATAACTGGCCTTTAAAAGGAACACACCAAGCCAGTGTGGTGGTGCACGCCTTTAATCCCTTCAGGAGGCAGAGGCGGTCAGATCTCTGTGAGTTTGAGGCTTGCCTTATCTACAAAGGGGGTCCAGGACAGCCAGGGCTGTTACACAGAGAAACAAAAAGAATCTCAAAGAAACAAAAAAACAAAACAGAAAAAGAACATACCAGGGCCCAGGGAGGGACATTTGCTGCTCTTTCAGAGAACCCAAACTCAGATCTCAAGATCTACACCTCATACCTCATAACTGCCTGTAACTCTGGCCTCTGCAGGTACCTGCATGCACACACATATACCCCGACCCCCTACACGTAATAATACAATAGATCTTTTAAAAACAACTAAGCATATAGGAGGAGTGGGCAAAGAGACTACAGAGCCAAACACTTTTACCACGGAGGTATAGGAAGATGTCCACATGGGAGTCTTATCACAGCTCAGCCAAGCCCCAGTTGTGTGCCCTTGGGCGACTGGCCTCAACCCTTCTGGACTTAGTTTTCTCATATATGTTTAAGGAGGGATAATAAATTAGGCCTCCCAGGTGGGAGGTAGACCCTCATGATATATTAGCCTTCGGAGCCTACTGGTGGCACCAGGATCCCTAAGAGACCTCCCCCCAGGCCCTTTGCTCTTGCTGACCCTGGCTGTGGCTGGCTGAATCAGGCTGTCCCTCTGACTCAGAGTGAGCAGTGGGTGGCATGGGGCATTGCTCTTCTGTCTGTGTGTCAAACTCACCTGGAGTCAACCCTGCTCTACAAAGGAGAGGGGGCAAGCAAGTCTTCCCAACTCACCGGGGCCAGCAGATCTATGCTGTAGGGAAGGGGTGGGGGCTGTCTCTCACCCCAGGAGGGGCCTCACCTCAACCAGATCTGGTTTCTGGTAGGACCGGTTTGTCCAGGTAGCCTACGATGGACAGAAGAGATAAGGCCTAGGCAGATTGACCAGGCTGACTAGAGATGTTGGGCAAAGACTGAGGTTAGTCCCTGTCTGAAACAGAGTTGACCCATACCTTATTCAAACTGCCATCATCTGCTTTGGGGGCTCAGGCTCCTCCTCCTGCCTTCAAGAAGAAGAATGGCAGAAGGTAACCCTGGGCAGAGACATGCAGGCTCAAGATTGTCTGCTCTGGGGGTTAACAGAGGAGTTCCAAGGCTCCAGAGCAGTTAGGCAGAGGCTGTGAAGGGTGAGGTTGTTGGAGTCTGCATTCCAACAGGCACCACCTTGGCTGCCTCTGCAGCCTGGATGTTGACACAGTACTGAAGCCACTCGGCTGGTTGTGTATCCCCAGACTCTTGGGCCTGTAGCCTCTCCCTCATCAATAGGGTATGCTCTCTCCAGTTGCTTCTGCCAGGATGAGGAGGTCAGATCTGTCCCATGAGTGCCCTAGCCCAGCCCCCTAATAGGTTCTGTAGCCTGCTGATACCCAGGTAGGCAACTACTAGCTGCCACTTAAGGGATCCGACAGAGTTCTGCTCACTAGTACCACCTCACCTGTTCACAGGGACCCTGGCCCCTCCCATCTGCCCCCTCATCCTCTGAGGAGTGTTTCCTTTGGTCCTTGACCTTGGATCCATCCCTGATGAGGGTATAATCTCAAGGTGGAGGATGGGAGGAAAGACTGCATTATTGATGTTTTCCTGGGTCAGGTGGCAACTGTCCCTTCTCTGATCACTGCTCTTTCAGGGAAAGCAGCAGAACATGAGGGAGGGACTCACTGGCTGGAAATTTCTTTGGGAAGTAACCCCAGGGAAGAGCAGGCAGGAGGAGGTGACACAAACCACACAGGGACCAGAGGAGGACACAACAGGCAGAGGCTTCGCCCGTGGGTAGATAGCTTCTCTCCTTGGACTTCTAGTGTGCGTTGTGGCAAATAGTTCTTGAAGGTAGTCTTCGCCATATGCCTATGGAGAGTCGGAGAGGAAGCCAGCTAGACTACCCATAGGTCACATGGGTCCCCATGCTCTGTGACTGGTGGTGGCAGTAGGTGTGGCGAGCTTGGTGTTGGGCAGGGACTCAGTGCAGCCCTCGATAGGAATTACTGTATAACAATGGAAATGTAATTACAATGAGGCCAGGGCACAGGAGAGGGAAGGGGACAGCAGCCGCCGGTTCCCTGAGGACAGAACATGTGTGCTATGCAGGCCAGGAAGGCATGGTGAGGGCAAGTGGAGGGGCCAATGGCAAAGGCGTACACTGTGGTTCTATGGGAGAGGACAGTTAAAAAGAAAGAGAGAGAGAGAGAGAGAGAGACCCATCTTAAGATGGCCCAGGGAATTTCAGGAATCTGGGCTGTGGCCGCCATAGGTGTCTCTCCTGGCCTGGAGCAGATGACACTTGAAAGTAGGGCTGCGGAGTGTGTGTGAGTGAAGTGGAGGGGTTGGTGTGGCTCGGGTCTGGTGGCTTGCACACAAGAGCTACTCCATTCGATTTGGTATTCCCTAGGAATTACCTAACCTAGGAAGGGATGTCCAGCCCAGACCAATACAGTCCTGAAACCCAGTCATAGCAACCAAACCCAGCTGTCCCCACCCAATTCCACCATAGGCTGTTGCTGAGCCCGAATGTCCAGATCCCAGCCTTGACCTTGGATGGTTTCTCACATGACAAAATGTAGCATGAGCCCAGCCCTTCCCCACTCTCTCTTGATCTGCAAATAGCTACTCTGGGTGGTCAGCCAAACGGATGGCCAGGGCTTCATGGGACCAAGCCTCAGCTGCCCCACCTTTTCCAGTCAAGATGCCCATTTGTCACTGTCACTAAGTGGGAAGCCTGAGAGATCCATGGACTCTGTAAGCTGTCTTCATCCCCCAAAATGATAGTAGTCCTATCCTGTCACAGTGGTAGGTCACATGCTGCCTGGATATCTAGGCTGCCCCACTATGAACCTCTCAAGACTCAATCAAGTCCAGATCTGAGTCCCTTTGCCACACATGACAAATGTCCTTGGTACCTGCTGGCCACCTGCAGCCCACTGTAGGCCCCTGATGCTCTGGAGTGGCTCTTGACCTTGGGCTGTGGATATGTACATTACCACTGCCTCCCATGACTGCCTCTGATGTCAGTGGGCTGTGTGCACTGTCTCACAGCTAGGTTTCTCCAGCATGGTAACAGCCAGCCAGAGTGTCTCACAAAGACACCACTTGTCTGGTGCCCACCTCAAAACTGACCAATTCCATTCCCCCACAGAAGACATTTGCTGTATCAACACTAGGCAGCCCCGAAGGCCAGGGCCTCTGCCTTCTGACAAATGGAATAAGGGTGGCTTCTCCTCCCACAGGGCTTTCCTAGTGTGCCCTACACCTCAGGGCTTCACAGTGTTCACCTAGGACATGACACGTGTTACAAGGGTGCCAAGGACACACGCTACAGCCGCTCGCCAGCCCAACTGGCATGCTGTCATCGATGGGGTGGCCCTCTTGCCCACAAGGATTCGTGTTTCTCAGTGGCCCATGAAGTTCTCTGGTTCATGCCTTTGAGGCAGTCAGTGGAGATCACCTCCTGTCTCTAATCAGGTTCGCCCCACCCTCCTCCAGATGTCTGCAGAGGGCAGACAGCTCAAAGCACAAACAGGAGGTGATTTACTGTCAATTCCTGATTAACAGTGGGATAAAACAACTTCAAATAGATTGCCACACAAGGTTTAAGTGAAATGAGTTGGAATTCTCAGCCAAGAGCCGACACTGGTCTGGCAAGGGCTTTACTGCTCTGGAAGCGTTATGCACAGGTTCCTGGAGGCCTTTGGATGGCAAGAGCAGGTCGAAGGTTAGCTGTGGGGCTTCTAAGCTGTGGGGTTCCACATCTGAGGCTGGAGTCCAGATCTAGAGATGAGCCACCATAGATTAAGTATAGGTTTCTCAACAAATATGAGACAGCGAAAATGAACAAACACCACACCCACTCCTTCGTCTTATCCCCAAAGTGGCCTTGGCCGGCAGGAAGAAGGCCTATTTCATGTATATCATGTGGTGAACAAAGTTGTCACCGTGAAGCAAGGGCTGAATAACCTTGTTGGGGTCACAGCCAGGATCCTGGGACAAAGGAAATTTTAGCTCCACCCCAATGAATGCATGCAAATAAAGCAAAGTAAGAACAATATTAATGTTGGGCGCAGCACTGCACGCCTTTGGGACCAGTACTTGGGAGGCAGATGGATCCCTATGAGTTTGAGGCCAGCCTGGTATCCATAGTGAGTTCCAGGATGTAGCGAGACCCTGCTCCAAAAACAAACAAAAGAACACCATTGGTAAAAAGAACAGCATTGCAGAGACCCCACAGCAAGCCGGTGAAGTCGTTAGAGATGCCATGAGGTTTTCTGTCTTCTCCTAAACTACATGGACTCATTGTCCCAGCCCAGTCTGTCTAACTAAGCCTAGTTTCTGGCCACAACTAGCTGCAAGGGAGTTTGGCAAATGTGACCTTGTTTAGGAGACCTTGTGCCGTAGAAGAAGCTAGGATTCCACGTCTGAGGAGGAGAGAGAGCTTGCAGCGGCTCTGTCATGGTCACCTCAAAGATGTGCACCGCACACATGGTGCACACACATACATGTAGACAAAACATACACAGAAAATAAAATAAGTACATCTAAAATTATTTTTGTCACATGTACAAATATGTGTGTGTGCATGCACATACGTATCACAAACATGTGGAGGTCAGAAGACAAGTTTCAGGAATTGGTTCTCTCCTCCCACTGTGTGGGTCCTGGGGATCAAACTCACATCAGGCTCGAGGGCCTATACTTTGCTTACTAGACTTGCTTCTGATGTCTTCTTGGGGTCACAGTTACACCATGTTATCTAGTTCTGAGTAAGAACTCCCTCTTGAAAGCCAGCTGCTGAATGCAGTGACGATGTGTGTGTCTGATGTGGCTTCTTGGGTCAGGAACCCAGGAGCACTGTGGCTGGGTCCTGACACTGGGTATTTCAAGAGGTTTCTGTTCGCTTCCCATTACATAATACCTGAGGCAATGAACCTTAAAAAGAAGGAAGGTTTATCACCTCTGAGTTTCAGACATTTTGCTCTATGGTACCTGGGCCTGGTGCTTTGAGCCTGTTGAAGGCAGTGTATAAAAATGAGAGCTAAAGGCAGAGAAATCTGCTCTCCCTTCATGATGGGAAGCAGAGAATAAGAGAAACCAGAATTCCTACTCAGGATACACCAAAAGTGAGTTGAAAGTACCTAATAAAGGTTCTACTACCTCCCAGTAGTACCACACTGGAGAATAAATCTTTATTTATCACATTGTACCCTTCTAGAACATTCTAGAACCAACCATAGTAAGGTTGCCTCCAAGATGTCAATTTCCATTATTTTGAGGTAGGCTGGGGGCCTGTCTGAGATGGCATGCTCACAGGCTGGCCCGTGGAAACAGACTGTTGGTAAACATAAATCCTCACCTCTTGGACTTCCTCTGGTCTGTGTGACACAGAGTCCCTTGCTAATGCCACCAGGTCTTCTGTCCCAGCCTCCAAAGCTAAGCTCTACCATTTCCACAATGCCCTGGTACCAAAATCCTCAGTCTCAGTCTCAGGCCTTATGAATGGAGACCACACAGGGACGTGAATATAGCAAACACTGGAGGGAGATCCTTCCTTCTTGCTGATCCCAGTGTGATGGAGGCCAACAAGAGAAAGACATGCCTAGGACAGACAGGTCAGCTTCTAAGTAAATTCATCAGTACTAATCAGCCTGCAGCTCTATGCCTGAGCCCAGGCTTTCCATCCTCAGCAAATTATTCCACCCCCAACTTTATAGGAAAAACAAAAAGACAATATAGAAATACCTTCTCTTCCTGTGACTAAGCACTCTGTGTGTGTGTGTGTGTGTGTGTGTGTGTGTGTGTGTGTGTGTACACATGTGTCCTTCCCTACAGCTTCAGGGCAAGAGTTAGTGTTTCTTTGACCCAAGACTAACAGCCTCTGGAGCTTGAACCTCCACCCTGTTTTCTGTATTTCTATTTTGGTCAAACCTCAGGAATGGCATATATAGCTTGAACAGGCTATCCCTTCTTGTCCTGGGAATACTTTTATTTCTGCCCATCGTGTTTAAGCTTATCTTTAACAACATCAACATGTTGGTAGCCAAAGTACATGGCTTGAACCTAAAAATGAACCCCCAGACAGAGTTATTAAATTAACAGGCTGGCAAGCTAAAGACGGTAAGATTCTGCACAGAGCCTTACCAACCTAAGACAGAGTGCACTGCTTTTGATAATGCATATTCCATGACAGGTAAGGAAGGCATTCTTGTCAGAACGACCTAAAACAGGCTCAGTCTTGTTAACGAAATAAAAAAGGGGGAGAGGCGGAGAGCCTTTGAGGCTGCTTGGCAAGAATAGGACATTGGCCAAGGACAAGGAAATGGGCTGCTTGGCAGGAATCTGACATTAGAGTAGAACAAAGAAGTAATTTCAGGTAGAAATCTAAATCTTAGGCTACAACAAAGGAGTAATCTCAGGCAGGAATCTAAATCTTAGACTAAAACAAAGAAGCAATTTCAGACAAGAATCTAAATTTTAGGCTAGAACAAAGAAGTAGGCCTCAGACATGAAAATGACCTTGGGCTAGGATAGGGAAGTAGGCTCAGATACTTTGGTCATCCTGATAAGCCTTTAGAAACAGTGATCACGGGAGTGTTCACATAACTGGGTTTAATACCTTGCTTTTTCTTTGACTATTTGTGTTTAGTGTATTGCTTGTTCCTCGACTATTTGCATCTAATGTATTGCTAGACCCTCAACCTAGAACTGACCTTATTACATCCATGTAATCAAAATGATATAAAAGTATAAAGGAAGAGGGGGTGTAGGATAGGGGGTTCTAGGGAGGGGAAATGGGGAAAGGGGATAACATCTGTACTGTAAATAAATAAAATATCCAATTCTTTAAAAAAGAATTCCTCCCCATCACTCCTCCACCTGCCCATGCCCTCTCTTATGCATGCTCCTTTTTCCAGAAGCTTTCTTCTCGGTGCTTTGAAGCTCTCTAGCCTGCCACTCTCCAGCTGCCCTCCCTCTCTTCTGTGGTGGTGAGTTCAAATCTTCCTCTAACTCCACTGTGTCTCTAGTCTCTAAATCCTACATCCCATTAGGAGCAGGTCAGAGGTCACTCACCCAACAAAAGATAAGAGTGAATACTCTACTGTGCCAGGACTCCTGGGTGGGAGGAGCCCACCTATGCCACAGGAGGGCAGCTGCACAACAGATTGAAACATATCAAGATGCCAGCCATTCCAATGTCTCCAAGCAGGGCTATAACCCTCCACTAAACAGTTGTGGACAGGGCAAGGACTGCCTCATTGTTCAGGATTAAATGAAAGCAGACTGGCCCGCCATGGAGCCTGCATTGCCTGGGGATTGTTTCTCAGAGTGACCAGTTGGACAGCAGCTTGGGGATGTCCTTTCTACCAAAATTCCAGATCATGATCCAGGAAGGACAGATATTACTTCCGTGTGCACCCCTGACTATGGAACTAGGCACAGTTATCAATGACTGCCAAGGTCATTGAGTGAAAAGCTGATGGATACATTGATGGGTGGGCCAGAGCAGGAGCTCTTGAAGCCACTCAGCCTTCAATTTATCGAAGGATGTGACTAGACACCAGGTGACCCTGCAAAATGCTGCAGTAGGCACATGCCACCCACTATGTGGATCTTTTGCCAGGTCCCAGCACACCTCTGTGGAGCCAATTCCACAGAAGGTGTTGACATCATAGAACATGTAGTGATGGTTTCCATGGCATGATTAGTCCCTGACCAGCAAAGACCAGAGCTGAGGCATAGCATGGATGGCTGCTGAGTGACAGCTGAGCCCTGTGGGCACTGGGCAGCCTTCAGCCAATGAGTACACAGCTCCCCAGAGGAGAGCTGCCCACAGACAGTGAGAGCAGTGCCCTAGCTGTGGTTGGCAGCAGCCACCTGGGGCCAGCCACGGGCACAAAGGCTGTGCAGTGGGTAGCCATAAACCAGCCTTTCCCAGCCAGCCACGACACTGGCCGACAAGTCTAATTAATAATTAACTTTTTAATTAAATATCAATTTAAAGCAACACACGGGCTGTCTCTTGCAGTCAACTTCTTGCCCTTCCTTTTCTAGAGAGTCTGTTGAGGTCAGGGGGTGTGTCAGGATCCTATGGTGGAGGGGTTGAGTAGAGAGCTGGAGGGTATTGTGGCAAAGAGACCTCACCCGTGGCCACAGGGATCTGGACCCAGCAACACATCCCCACTCACACAGGGCAGATCTTCCCATGCTGGATCAGGGAAGCTGGAGTCAGGATGAATCTATCTGTCCGCAGTGAGTAGACTGGGCCAAGACAGATGGTGAAGCCTCAGAACACAGAACCAGGGTGGACAGTCCCCAAAGGAGAAGACATGGAAATGGGGGTTCTGGCTGGCCTGGGTGGGGAAGGGCAGGTCATAAATCTTGGGTGGGAGCCAAGAGGAGGAGGACCCCATGCAGCCCTGGTGTCTAGAGAACATGGCTACCCACCAACCCAGATCCTACAAACTACTCCAGGGGTTTCCTGACCGGCTGCTTGGGTGACCGCAGGCGTAACCACGGCGCCTGGGGGCTTGAGAGGCTGGCGGTGCCAGGTTCCTGCTTTGGGGTGTGACAGCCTAGTGTGGTCGGCGGGTAGGTGGCCCCGGCCAGTGCTGCCCATGCTACAGACCTTATGGAGCGGAACCTGTCCCAGGGACAAGCCAAGGGGAACCAGGGCCCGAAACAGGGGAGGCAGCTCAGTCGAGGAAGCTACTCAGAGCAGCCTGAGGCCACTCTGAGCTTGGGTGGTCTAGCCTGAGATATGTGGAGTTTGTGGCGGAATCTATGGCCTATGGGAGGGACTCCAGGGACAGCCACATCCACCTGACTGTCCACTCCTATAGCAGACACTTCCCTGGGATGGCTAGTTTTCATTGTCTGGGTTCATAGCTATGACCAAGGCCCTGAGAGAAGGGTCTTGAGAGTGACTATCAGAGTGTTCCCAGAGCCAGGGAGAGAGAGAACAGGGAGAGGTGTGAAAACAGAGACCACAGTAGGGGTCGGGGGGAGGGGGGAGGAGAGACAAGCCTGTGGTCTCTAGCAGTAAGACAAAGACTTGGGGGGGGGCGCTGTATAGGCTGCTGGTGGCAGCCTTTCCAGTGACACTCTCCTGTCTGAATGCTGCTGTCAGGCTGACACCACAAAGGACCATCCTCCTGCCCTGCTCCCAGCCACCACCTTCTGGTCTCTCCTGTGCTCTGCATCCCAGGCAAGACCCACCCTTAGTGCTGGTCCACTCGGGACCTACAATTGCCCAGGTCCTGCCCCAGGCCAGGCATTCAGTATCTTCTCTGTGTGTCACCTGAAAAAAGAAAAAAAAAAAAAACAAAAAACAAAAAACAAAACAGATCCTCTGGGCATAGAGCCATTGGAGAAGATGGTGATAAATTGGTCACTCCACCAGCTCTTCTGTGTGGTCCTGTGAGGAGGGGAGGTGAGTAATATTCCCCCACTAAGATGCCCCTGCCCTGGTTCTTCACGGGAACTCTCAAGAAGGAATTGAGGGACTCATGTGGGAAAATGGCTTTGAGTGGACCCTCACTGTCATCTCCAGGGCCTTGTGAGAGGGAGGCACAGAGTCACAAAGACCCAAGGATACTGGGTGCCAGCTCTAAAGCTGCGAGAGGCCAGGATGAACCCTTAGATCTCAAGAGAGTCAGGCTGACAACACACTGTGGACACACAGACAGGATAAGGTTGTGTCACGTAAGTGTCAAGCGTATCACTCTTTGTCACAGAAGCAAGGGAAGGTGAGCAGTCAGCCTCGGCTCTCACAGACTCTGAAACTGGGATTGTGACCACCTCTAGATCAGGCTTATGTCGTGGTTGCCCTTATCCCAGGCCCTCGGGAGGCTGGCTGAGGCAGGAGAATCACTTGAGCCAGGAGCTCTGGACCATTCCAGGCAACATAACAAAACACTATCTCAAAAGATTTTTTTAACCAAAATAATAATAATAACAACAAATAATAATAATAAAAAGTTTTATAAAAGAAAAGTTACGAATGTACATGAATTTTCTATCCGTTAGTCGCCCCCCCCCCTGCAGAGTTGGGGGGTGCACACTGTGGCTGTTCTATTTAATGCTCGTTCGTTCGTATGCTTTGATGTTGCCAGGAATATGCACTGGGACATTCCAGTCTCGCCATGGCTTCAGTGCAGGAACCACCAAACATGGGAGGGGCTGTGACACCGCCCCACCACTAATGGGGACCAGTTCCAACTCCGCTTAGCCTGGGGAGGGGTCAGTATCCCCTGGTCACTGAAACTCATGATCCTCTGTGGCCCACAACTGGAAAGGAGAGGGGAGGCGAGGCCAGTCCTCCTGGTAACCAGAACAAAGGCCGTGGTTCCACCCAGCCGCCAGTTCCAGGTCCAGACAGGATGTGGGACGGTGGGTGCCAGGGGCCAGGGAGGGGACAGATTGATGTCTAATGAGACAGCGTCAGTTTGGGAGGATGGAGACACTCTGGAGCTGGGTGATGGGAACAGTAGTGGGACCCTTGACAGGTTTCAAGCCACTGACCTGCACCTTGAAAGAAAAAAAAAAACAACGGTTGAAGTGGTAGCTTTTATGTTCCATGTACTTTTCCACAGTTAAGATAACGGAGAGGGGAAAGAGGTGGCCCTGTGTGAGCTCCAGGCTGCCACAGAGAGCAGAGAGGATGCCCTGGAGTGGCTGAGATGGAACTGCCCCCACTCCAGCCCCCATGAGGAAAGAGTATAAAATATTAAGGTAGATGTTCTGGGCCTTTGGTTCAAGAGCAGACCTGAGGCAGACTTAGGTCTCCTCCTGGTATCTTCCCTTGCAGTGCCCTCAGAGGTGACAGTCGTGGTTGCATGGGTGCTGGGACTCTGCTTAGGTCTTTTCTGGAAGAGGTCTGACAGCCCCATCCTCCAAGGTGGGGTGAGAGGTCCCTGCATAGAGCTGTTTGGCACTCCGTAGTCTCTCTCAGTTGGCAAGATACAGTCTTTCTCGATTATGTAAATTTTCATGGTGCACTAGAAGCTTCTGGAGGGAATCAGCTAGACTCCTGGCTAAGCTGAGTTGTCAGGGGCGTGTCAACCTGTCACAGCAGACAGCTGACTGGAGGTATCTGGCACTGCCTATCACCCTTCCCCAGTGGACAGAGAGGAGTCCCCAGACCAGCAGGAATACCTCTGGGCCTGTGCAGACTGGCTTCAGTCAGGCTGTGGGGCAGGATGTGGGTAATAAGCATGCTGGTCTCCAGTCACCTGGGTGGCAACCATTGGCCCTGCTTGAATCTTGCTCAGCTCTCCATTCTGCAGGGTTCTTCCTGTCCCTATGCCTCCCCTCCATCTCCCTCTCCTCCCTGGCTCTCTCTGATCTCTGTCTCTCTGCAGTCTCAGCACCCACACCCCCTTAGCCCACTCCCTTATCTGGGTCCCTGCACAATCCAGGGAGCCCATCCCCATGACAACAGGGCAGATGGCCCTGCGATAGTGGCTCCCTCCCTCCCACCATGGCTCAATCCGTCTTTGAAATTAAATCAGCTGTGATAACATCAAGGGCCAGAGGGAGGGGAGGCTGCCTGTGCCCCACCCACCCCTCCTGCTCAGGCGAGGGGATCAGGGGGCAGACCACCTCACGGTGGGGTCAGGTGACCTTAGCTAGGTCTCTTGCCCCTGGAGCCTCAGTCTCTCCATCTATAAAACAGGCTGATCATTCATATTTATTGCTTAGGTCAGTGGAAAGCTTGGGGGCACTGGGCGGGCTGGATGCCCTTCAGCCCAGATAGACCTTTGCCCTCTGGAAGCCGGCCTGGCCAGGCCTTGAGACACAGCAGAGCCCAGCTGCCCAGAGCAGAGGTTGTAGACGACTCTCAGGCATCTCACTGCCTAGTCCATGGTATCCTATATGAATCTGTGTTATATGTCTCCACATCAGGGTCAGGCCCCTTCGGCAATCGGGGCCTCTGCAAGGCACAGCAGCTTGTGGGTGGAGACCACAGAAAGCAGCTGTCCAGTCTGAAAGGGCCTTTGAGGCTGGGAAAGCTGGATAGGTGAGCTGGGGTGGAGAGCGCGGAGTAGACTATATAGGAGCTGAGGTGGGTAGAGGGATAGCACTGAGTGAACTGGGCGGGGCTGTAAGGGACCCAGGGAGGAAAGAGGCTGGGATGCCTGGCACAACCTATGCAAATGTCCTGGGGCAGGACTCTGCGGGGTGCTGGTAAAGGCAGTGAAGAGGCCTGTGAGGCTGGAACAGAACAAAGGGGAAGCCAGAGGTTATGGGGCAGGTGACACAAGGCCTCACAAGGCCACCACTGGGATGGTGGCTTTACCAGTCTGAGTACTTCACAAAACCCTTGCTTTTTCACTTTTAGGTTTCTACAAATTCATCTGGCTGTGGGTCGAGGTTAAACAAACAGGGTCAGAGGAAAGGGTGGGTCATCCAGGTAGAAACAACAAAACAGTCTAAGCAGCTGGGTATAGGTTTAACATTGTGCCCAGACCCTCATGTACCAGAGGGCAGGGTGGGCATGGTCTGTGTTTGGCTAGTCTCCATGTGAGGCCCTTTCAGAGAGGTAAGACAGGGATGGGGCACGGGCAACCAGTCCCGGGTCTAGAAGACATTTGTCCTGGGCATAATGTCCTACATAGAGAGGCTTGTTGAAACCACCCAGGAGATGACAGACAGTGGACATTTCAGGAATAATTTAATGAGCTGGAAAGAGACTAGCAGGTCCCGCTTCTCACACAGGAGCACCTTGAGATGGGATTCCCACAGAAAAACCAGAGTGGATGCTGTCCATGGCTCCCAGGAAGTGTGGTCCAGCAGAGAGGACAGTGCGATGCCAAGCAATACTCTGGGGAGAAAGAACCAGTTTAAGACTCTGGCTTTATTCTCTGGACGCATCCCTCTAGCCTGTGGTATTGCAGCAGGTACCCTGGCCTTCAGGGCCTCAGATCTTCCTTCTGCAATATGGGCAAAGATGTTGATGTTGGGACCCAAGGTCGAGGACCTGGGGCAGCCCTGAGGAAGGGTTGGGAGTGCCATATCTTGTCTGTGCTGGAGACAGAGAACACATAGCCTGAGACTAAGGAAGGGGAAAGCCAATTGATCCCTGGCACCAGGATTCTTGAGATGCTAGAATCCCTGAGTCTGGCAAGCACCCAGATTTCCTTTGGGCACCCAACTGAAGCAAGCGTGTGGCTGTTTGAGGCTGCTAGGCTGTAATTGGATTTGCCCAGCAGCTGGCTGCCCTAAGCAAGCCCACTTGAGGCTGCTGGAGCTGGCCAGTGATGGGGACATTAGCAGGTCAACGGGGGGCAGAGGTCAGGTGGTTAGTGCCATGGGGACTTTGATAAAGTTAGTCCCCAAGCAGGGCTGGAAGCTTGGGCTCTGCCTTCTGTGTTCTCCAGCTCCCTTGCCCTAACCAGTAACGTGGTTAGCTGCCTCCAGCTGCCGGCTGGCTGAGAACCTCTGAGGCGTATTCCAGGGAGCTGTAGCCGGGAGCTCAGGGTCATCAGCTTCTGCAATCACACTTGCAGCAAGTGGCTGGCCCTGACAATCCTGGGATACCTGGCTTCCTAGAGATAGACGGTTCTCTCAATGGCCTGTACCCCTACCCAAATGGTCCTCTTCCTAGTATTATGTGGAGAAACGGAGAAGTTCTTCCCTGGGCTTCTCAGTTAACCAGGCTCCCTTAAGACCTCCTGACCTGTTGTTTCTCCACCATGGGCACCAGAACATCTCTTGGGCCTGCTGTTCCCTGGGCCTCTGTACTTGACTTCCCTTCTCTCTGCAACATAGGCTGGACCCCTTCTGACGCTGGAGCTTACATTTGAGCAATCTCTGCTCAGATCATCATCCCCGCTCAGCCCATAGGACCTGTCACCTACCTGGGAGCCATACTCAGTCACTAACCAGTGCGAAGCCTGAAGCCCGGGGTCCTTAGTGATTGTTGCAACACCCAGGAAGCAAGCACTGTCCAAGCACACCTGCTCTCCCTCACTGCGGCAATTGTCACCACGGGCACGGCTTGAAGGCGAGTCCCTCCACACTAAAACCTGGGATGGAACGCCGCCTCAGTTGTCTGCCAGTTGTGTAACCTTTCCCTTTGCCTCAGTTTCTCTTGCATAATCTGGAGTCAAGGACCTCAGTAGGGAAAAACTGAGGGCATTCCATGAAGTTCCTGGTTCACTTTGCTTGTCTCTTCTGGTCCTTCAAGCAAGGCAGCCTGCTCCTGCCCCAGGCCCTTTTCACATGCTGTTCCCATCACCCAGAATGTTTTTCTTGAGCTGTCAGTCCCTCATAAGACCTTTCCAGACAACTTGGCCGGGGATCCCCATGCCCATCTCTCAGCTGTGACACTGCTGTGACCACCCCGTCCAATGGTTCCCAACCATGAACATGATCCTGGCGTGGACAGGGGCAGCACCTGCTGCCCATGGGAGGGACCTGACCTGGATTATTTGACCTGATGGGAGAGTCACAGGGGGCAAGATGAGGATGCTGAGGCCTGGGATGCAGTTGTTAGGCTACAGAGCTTCATGGTGGAGATGAGGCCAGAGGGCTTCATGATCAGAGCAAGAAGAGCCAGGAGGTTGAAAGCGGAGCAGGAAAGACAGACATGAGAGCCTGGGTCTGGGATGGCTGCTACTTGGTTAATGAGTGAGAAAAAGTGGGAATGGGCAAGTGAGCCTGTGAGGATGGTGGTCATCCTGGAGAAGGGACATGGGAAGAGCAGGTAAGGTAGGACATGAAGGCAGGAGGATGGTGCAGGTGACCGGGATTAATCATCACTCAAAGACCTGCCCCTTGGCTTCCTGTGGGAAGTGGCTGGTGCTGGGCATGGAGGCCACAAGTTGCTGAGTGTGTCTGTGGAGTTGTGGCAGCCACACAGTGGGCCTACAGTGACCCACCCCACCCCTAAGGATGGGAGAGGACTCTATGCAAACTCACTTGGCACATTTATTAACCACTAGGTTGCGACTACTGTGGCCCCTTGTGGCCCCCCTAGGCTGACCCAGGGATGAGTTAGGTGGCTGTCACTTGCTGTCCACCCTCTTCAGCTTCTCCTTGCCGTTGACAGTAACTGACCGGAGCTGTCCATCTTCTTCCACCTCTACACGCTCTTGGCCGTTCTCGATGATGCGCTTGGTGGTTACCTTACGGCCGTTCACCATCTCAGTAGATGACATCACTGACTTGAACCCTGAGCTGCCAGAACCGGAGCCACCAAAGGAAGTGGATGAAAAGGTGGAGCGGTTGCCCCCACCACGGCCCAGAGTATTGAGAGATGAGAAGGCTTCCATGAAAGCTGGGAACTCACCGAAGCCCGAAGAGAAGGCTCCACGCAAACCATGGGACCGGCCTCGGTTGCTGAACGGGGTGTCCCAGAATTCGAAGGAAAAAGGGTCCAGTCCCCCAAAGAACTCACGGAAGATATCCTCAGGATTTCGGAAGGGATACCCAGCACCGAAGGGACCTCCGTGGGGGACACTGGCCCCGCCACCCGCTCTCCAGCCTTCACAGCCTGCCCGGTCGTACACAGAACGCTTCTTAGAGTCTGACAAAACTTCATAGGCTTCGGAAACCTGCTTAAACTTCTTTTCGGCCTCTTCTTTGTTGTCGGGGTTCTTGTCAGGGTGCCAACGCAAAGCCAGCTTTCGGTAGGCCTTCTTGATGTCCTCAGGGGAGGCACTAGATTGTACACCCAGCACTTCATAATAGTTGGCCATGGTAGGTTCGGGGGGGTGGGGGCTGGATGGAATTGAGGACTGAGGAGGGCTGAGGCAAGTTGCTGGGGTCCTCCCTTGGGTGGGGGACTTGCTGGAATTTGCTGGCTTTGGGTGGTGAGTTTAGCTTTCCATCCTCCCCAGTCTCAGGGACAGGTGGAGCCTCCACTGAGAGGGGCTTGGGGGTAGGGACAGTGCCGCTCTGGGCCAGGCCAAGGTGGCCCCTTCCAAGCTGGGACCAGGGCCCTTTGTGACATAAGCACGGAGTAGCCAGTTTCCCCACCCCCTCAGCCAAGCGCCACACATCACAGAGCTGTGGTGAGGCTGATCACTGTGGTGGGCCTGCAGTGTGAGTTTGGCTACACAGAAGCTGTTTGTCCAGCTCCCTGGGAGCCAAAGAGGAAAGGCAGGGTCAGCAACAGGCTTGGGTCAGTGACACCAAAGTTAAGGGGCAGCGGTCAACAAGAGGTACAAGGGCTTCCTAGGATTCGTCTCCTGAGTTGAGTCTGGGTTGCTGTGATGCTGTGATGGGTTGAGGAGGCCCCGAGTAACTTGGGGTACATAGGGACAGAGGTCTATTATATTTGTGACCTGTTATCTCTAGATTCTCAGAAGCATCAGGAAGATAGGCACGTTTGTCAGCAGCTGGGACACAGCCAGCCCACAGTGCATGATCAGGAAAGTTTTCTTAAATGAGTGAGGCTCAGAGACATACAGCCACAGTCAGGATCACACAGCAAATCAGTAAGGGAGATGAGGAAGAAGGAAACTGGAACCTGGGGCCATCTGAGTGGTGGTGGCCTGCAAGGAGAAGACGTATTCCATTTGACTCAGATAGATATAAACGATTAATACAAAGTGACGAGGACAGAGCCCCCAAAGAAGTGCTTCCTCTTAATCCCTGGAGACCAAATGTGGTCTCATTCATGGGAGGAAAAATGTAGAAACAAGGTCATCTTAGACTTGGAGGACACTTGTCTTCTTGAGTTGGCATTATGAAGGAGGGGACAAGAGGTTCTGTAGTGTCATTGGCCTGGCTGTCACAGGTGCTCCTCAGATCGTTTGTGGTTTGTGGTCCTCGGATCGTCCTGTGCTGTGGAGTCCTCTCCTTCTATCTCCCAGTGCTCCTGGGCTCCCAGCTGCAGACACTTGCAGGGGCCAGGGTAGTTCTCTCGGGTCCCAAAGGCCAGGAAGGACAACACTTCAGGTAATGGTTGCCTACACCCTCATCTCACCAAGTGAGAGGACAGGCTCCATGCTCCACACAAGTGCTCGCTTGCTAACCCAGGCTGCTGCTGCTGCTGCTGGCTTCAGGTGAAGGCTGCATGGGCTTCGTTGTGGTTAGGGATGGAGATGATGGGAGGGGCAGGAGGTAGCGATCAATGGTCCTACTAGCAGGGACAGAGGCCATGGGGATGACGTTGGTGAAGGTGGTACTCCTATGAAGGTGGCAAGGGCGGGAAGCCATGTGTGGCTCAGCTTGCTATTGTACAATACCACCTCCAGTAGTGGCACACACCCAGCGTGTCTTCCTCATCTGCCCACTGCAGGGTCTGCTGGAGCTCAGTCTCCCAGGCCTCATTAGTGGGGCCCCTGAAGAGAGGGGCCAGAGACACCAGGCTCCAGAGTCGCTGCATGCTGCTGTTGATATTGTGCTGTGGACAGCCCTCGCCCAGCTCTCTGTGAAGGTTGGTGTCTGCTGGGTGGGAAAGATCTTCCTTTATGTGATTCTGCGAGTCTCAAGGCAACTGCTGGAGAGGTGAGACTGCTGGGCGGAGGGAAGGAGGAAGCAGCTCCACACCAGCTTTAGGTGGCCACAGTGGGTGATGTGGACGTAATGTTGGAAGTGGCGTGATGGAGGAGGTGATGGGGATAGAGACGGTGGTGGTGGTGGAAGGGGTGGTAATGGTGAAGTAGTGATCACGGGGAAGTCAACGACGATGTGGCACCATCAGAGGTGATGATGCTGGAGATGGTGAGAATGTAAAAAGGGTGGTCGTGGCAACAGTGACTGAGGAGGTAGAGATGCCATGCCAGAGGGTGTCTCTGATGCTAGCTGGAACTGAGAAGACTGGAGCACACAGCGCTGTTTATGGTGATGTGGATAAGGCAGGTAGGTGTTGGTGAAGTCTGAGGCCCCCATACCCATGCCATCAGGACAGTGGTGTACTTACAGTGTTGAGTTCAAGGGATTCAGGGTGATGATGTGCCCTGAAATCTTATCATTCCCCCAGCCCAACCAGGCTCCTCTCCTATCTTGCTGGCATCTCTTTTGCTGTCCTGATCATCTCCCAGGCGGAGCCTTCCTTCCAACCTCTTCTATCTAGGTTTCCTTGCCCTCCTCATACAGATGGAATCTATCTGCCCAAAGGAGACAGCATAGAGACCTCATCACTGCTCAGGCTCAGCAATTGCCCAGGACAGAGAACACCACAATGGCTTGGGGGCTCAGCACATCCAGGGCAGATCCTCACAGGGCCAAAGGGGCCTTGACAGACAATGGAGACCCCCTAGGTGGGCCATAAAGGAAGATAGAGAACTTAGAACTGGATAGCCACTTGGTGGCAGCGTGCTGAGGTGGCTTCCACTTCTACAAAGAGGTTCCAACTAACATCCTGGGGTCCCAAAGTCAGAAAAGTGTTTAGGGTCCAAGTGGGAGAAGCATAGCATCTGAGGGGCAGAGCATGGTGAACAGGCACGCTCATCGGCCAGGCCCTGTGCTCCTGATTGCACAATTCAGAGGTCACTTCCATTCTGTAAATCTCTATCCTCATTCACTAATGGGATGGTGGGAGCCCCCCTCTTCTTCCTCCTCTCTGGGGATTCAACATCTGATGTCTCAAATCCATAGTCTCAGAAAGGACTCTGGGAAGAGAAAGGACCTCAGATAACCAGGTGATGTCAGCAGAGCCCAGCTCAGTACAGAAGCAGGCCCAGAGAGGGCAGGGCACACCCAAGGTCACACAGCAGCCCCAGAAAGCCCTCCCCAGGCAAGCTGATGGAGGCTGATTAGGCAGCCAGAGGCCCCTCTGTCTCTCTAATTAATGGAGTGGCTTTTTAAAAGGATTCTAATCACCCCGATGCTATCTGCTTATCGCCAGAATTCCTAATTAGATGGTCCTGGCAGGAACTTGCCTAATTCCCTCCAGCCTCTGTAGTCCTGCCCAGGGGGGCAGCCCACCCACCCGTCCACCCCACCAGATGGGCAGCTGAGGGGCCTCCTCTCCTCTCAGGGCCCGAGGTGGCCAACCGCATTTCCTCCAGGATGGATGGGTGACAGGGATGGATGGATGGGCTGCCGGGTTGGCAGTGACAGGTGAGTGATGGGCCTGGATTACAGCTATGAGGATGGATAGATGAAAGAGTGAGCTGATAGACTGAGAGATAAGGTTATACAGCGATTAAGGGTGCAGACTGCCAAGTCAGATGACCTGAGTTCGAATCCCAGCTCTGCCACTTCACAGCTGTATGTTCTGGGGAACGTTGCCCAACTTTGCTGAGACTCAGTTTCCTCATTTCACCTGTAAAATGGGGAAATATCTCCTCTCCCAAGGGTATTTGGCAGTGACTGAGGAGGGCTGCTGTTGGCATCTCCATTCCAGGTAGCCATGTCATCCTACACAGTGACTCAGCCCCAGTATTCAGCAGTGCCAAGGCTGAGAGCTTGTTCTAAACCCTAGACTAATCAGTCATTAAACGTAGTTCTGCATGGTTGCTCTGTGCAGGAGCAATGCCGCCTTCTCTGTGGACAGTCTGACTACACACAGGACCTGGGGACAGCTTATTTCTCAGTTGAAGGGAAGACTGCAAGTGTGAGTACCCCCAGCACAGAGGCAAGAACAGGTGCCTGAGGGTGCATGGGGCACAGAGGCTGAGAGCAGCGGGCAGGGCCAGGTCTTGGCTTGGAGAGTTTACTGAGCTGGGAGGCCTTCCAAAGATTGGCAGCAGGGGGGTTAGTCAGCTGTAGGCTCTAGGAGATTCTCTCTGCAGCAATCATACCGAGTGTGAGACCCCCGTTAGCAGATGTAAAACCTGAACAAGACAAGGTGCAGATGGAATTAGGCACCCGGTGTCCCTATTCTCTGGTGGCTAATATGAAACAAAACCATTAGGTAGGAAATTCTTTAATTACAGATTCAAGTGTATGAAGACCCTTGTCTCGGTAAACCTCTAGGCTTTTATCCCTCAGGGTGTAGGGGCATCAACACTTCTTGCTGTGCCGTGTATAGTGGTAAATAGAACAGCTTGTTTAAGCCCTTTTCAAAACGCATTAATTGATTTTATTTATGCTAATGGGGGTTTTGCCTGCTTGTATGTCTGTGCAGCACATGTGTGTAGTGCCTAAAGAGGCCAGAAGAGGGCATTAGATTTCCTAGAATTGGAGTTAAAGATCGTTGGGAGCCACCATGTGGGTGCTGGAAATCAAACCTGGATCCTCTGCGAGAGCAGCCAGTGTTTTCCCCCCTGTACCATCTCTCCAACTCGCTCACGTAAGCATCTTAAAGAAAATGGGCAGCTATACCACATTAACTTTATACTGTGAACTATTTATCTCAGCAAAAATGAATGAGTCAGAACTTTATATGTTAATGTGAATAAATACCTCAAATGTGACAGTAAGAAAGAAAGGGGTTTCTTAGTATCTGATGCTACAATCATACCTCACTTACCTAATAGAAAATATTAGCTGGAAAATCCCAAAAATAAACAAATCATAGACTTTAAACTATGTACTGTTCTTAGTTGCTTAATATCATCACTCCCTACTCCCATTCTTCCCAGAACATAATCCTTCACCCAGTGGTCCAGTGTGTGTGCTGCCCACCTGTCAGTCACTCACATCCTTCACCCAGTGATCCAGTGTGTGTGCTGCCCACCTGTCAGTCACTCACATCCTTCACCCAGTGATCCAGTGTGTGTGCTGCCCACCTGTCAGTCACTCACGTCCTTCATCCAGTGATCGTGTGTGTGCTGCCCACCTGTCAGTCACTCACGTCCTTCATCCAGTGATCCAGTGTGTGTGCTGCCCACCTGTCAGTCACTAAAATCCTTCACCCAGTGATTCAGTGTGTGTGCTGTCCACCTGTCAGTCACTCACATCCTTCATCCAGTGATCCAGTGTGTGTGCTGCCCACCTGTCAGTCACTCACGTCCTTCATCCAGTGACCCAGTGTGTGTGCTGCCCACCTGTCAGTCACTCACGTCCTTCATCCAGTGATCCAGTGTGTGTGCTGCCCACCTGTCAGTCACTCACATCCTTCATCCAGTGACCGTGCTGCCCACCTGTCAGTCATTCACGTCCTTCATCCAGTGATCCAGTGTGTGTGCTGCCCACCTGTCAGTCACTCACATCCTTCATCCAGTGACCGTGCTGCCCACCTGTCAGTCATTCACGTCCTTCACCCAGTGGTCCAGTGTGTGTGCTGCCCACCTGTCAGTCACTCACATCCTTCATCCAGTGGTCCAGTGTGTGTGCTGCCCACCTGTCAGTCACTCACATCCTTCATCCAGTGACCCAGTGTGTGTGCTGCCCACCTGTCAGTCACTCACGTCCTTCATCTAGTGATCAGTGTGTGTGCTGCCCACCTGTCAGTCATTCACGTCCTTCATCCAGTGATCCAGTGTGTGTGCTGCCCACCACCAAGTCAGTGCTGGCAGTCACTTAGCTGTCATCAGGGCCTTGCTTGTATTCAGATACACATATCCCATTTAATTAATGGCTGGAGAGAGGATGATAATGGTTTTATTGTGGGATTGTTCTGTTTTGTTATTACTGTTGTTAGTCTTTTACTGAGCCTCACCTATAAACTGAACTTTATAATAGGAAAAAAACCACATCACCTGCAGGACTGGATACTATTCACAGTTTTGGGGACCTATCAAAATCTTGGGACAAATATGCTGCATGTGAACAGAAATCTACCACATTTGTCAACTCTGAAAACATGCAGAAAAATGTAAGTCCATCTTACTGAGGAAACCTGACACAGGAATGAGGAAGCCTTGCCTCCCTGCCCCCCAACCCCTGCCCTGCCTTCTCATGCAGAAGGTTGTGAGGGGAAGGGAACCCCGGTAGCTAGGGTGGGGGCAGATGCTTCATGCAGCCTCCATTCTTCCAGCTCCTACTGCCATGTGCCAGAGGGCGGCTGGGAACTGTGCCAAGAGGGTAGATGTCCTTGTTGGTGTCACTGCTGGTTACGTAAGACTCCACTGTGGTGGTGACACAGGTGTCTCTCTGAAAGCAGCAACAGAATCCCCACAGCTGTGGAGAGTGAGCAGAGCCGAGCTTAAGGGACCTGGCAAGGATTTCACAATTCCCCAGCAGTGCTCTGGTTTCCAGTGAGTGCCAGGCAGGGATTGCCTTCAGGTCTAGCCTGGTAAGGACAGCAGGGAACCCTGCTGGAGACCTGGCTGGCAACACAGGTTGTTGGCAACAGAAACTATGAGGTATAAATGTACAGTTTCAAGTTGGCAAGTGTGCCATGAAACATAGCAAGGACCACAAAGGTTATATCATCTACTATGTTTTAGGATGTCTGAACTATTTCATAGATTAAAGGGTTAAGATAGATGCTGTGTGGTCTTACCTGTGAGAGTGGAGCAGAATAGGCCTAGAAGATGAACACCAGAGAGGTCAATGGCCTGGAACAGGAGTTAGGGGTTTGAGTATAAGGTTTTCTGAGCACTGAGTTGGGGGGGGGGGGGTGTCCTATCAGCATCCTTTCAGAGTTAGAACCTGATTCACAGCCTGCAGCTACAGCTTAGCCCAGAGTAGCACCGTCCACCCACACTGAGGGAAGAGGGAAAAGCAGCATTTTTCCCAGGGTACCCTGGGGAGCCCCAGTGTGCACTGGGCGTGGAAGGACAGATGGGCTAGGTCAGCAGCTGGCAGGGCCTCCACCCTCTCCAGGGGAACAACCCTACCACAGCTATCCCATTCTGTCCAAGAATTGACCTACCCCCTTTTCCCATTGGCCTCAGTTTCCCCAACTTTGTGAACCCAATCTAAGCTGGAGGGGGCAGGAATGGGAAGATGAAGACATGCTTGCTGAATGCCAGGCTCATCCTACTGTGTCCCACAGGAAGAGGACCTGGGAGGAAGGTGCCTATCCAGAGGCACCAGAAGGATGTGTCCACAGGGTATGTTCCACCCACCCGTTAGTCTCCTTGATGGCCTCTCGGAGGACACAGTACCTGCCTTGTGTCACCCTTACAGCAGGTCTGGAAGGTTCTATGCTGTTTTACTGATGTGCATTCAGAAAGGCTAAGCCATTTGTTCAAGGGTACACAGCAAGGAAGAGGAGAGTTTTGTCTGTATTTACCCCCAACCCCTCACCTCCAGACCTGTGAAACCCTGAGAGACGCTGTGGGGTGCCAGGGAGACCTGTGGAACCCTGAGAGACACTGTAGGGTGCCAGAGAGGTCTGTGGAACCCTGAGAGACACTGTGGGGTGCCAGGGAGGCCTGTGGAACCCTGAGAGACACTGTGGGGTGCCAGGGAGGCCTGTGGAACCCTGAGAGACACTGTGGGGTGCCAGAGAGATCTGTGGAACCCTGAGAGACACTGTGGGGTGCCAGGGAGGCCTGTGGAACCCTGAGAGACACTGTGGGGTGCCAGGGAGGCCTGTGGAACCCTGAGAGACACTGTGGGGTGCCAGGGAGGCCTGTGGAACCCTGAGAGACACTGTGGGGTGCCAGAGAGATCTGTGGAACCCTGAGAGACACTGTGGGGTGCCAGGGAGGCCTGTGGAACCCTGAGAGACACTGTGGGGTGCCAGGGAGGCCTGTGGAACCCTGAGAGACACTGTGGGGTGCCAGAGAGATCTGTGGAACCCTGAGAGACACTGTGGGGTGCCAGGGAGCCCTGTGGAACCCTGAGAGACACTGTGGGGTGCCAGGGAGGCCCTCAGAGCCTCCAAGGAAGAAGTCTGATAAGTTACCTCCATATGGGGTGCTCCCAAGGCTATAGAGAGGTTCTTCTGGAAGCACTGAAAGAAAGAACAACTGGGGAGTAAGGTCAGCAATTCTCTGTTGTTTAAATGACAGAATGGTTTTAAGTACTGGGAACACATCAAAGTATTAGCATGTCTGAAAAGTAAAATGGCCTTCCAAACTAACAGTAGCCACTTCCCAGTGAAACGCTGTTTTGTTTGGCTAGGTATCTTCCTGGACATTTTTCTACTTTTATTATGTGTGTATGCAATGCCAAGGGTGATGTGTGATGAAACTTTTCCTGGGGAGACCCAACACACACACACACACACACACACACACACACACACACACACACACATCTACTCACCCCAGATAAGGGAGCCCATGATGGACCAAAGTAAGGATACTACCAACGTCCAACTTTTTGAGCCAAAGAGTTATATTAGGATTACTTACAGGATGGTGAGGGGTTACTTACAGAAGCAGAAGTGACTCAGAGACAGTTGAATCACCAAAGCCCACCCCAGCATAGTGACAGCTCACTAAGCCAGGAACCAGGAGCACATTGCACAGCCTGAAGGCGCTGGACAGGGTGGAGGGTGTCCTTTCCAGGAAGAGGTGTAAACCTTTTCCAGGCAGCTCAGCAGGTTTCGGCTTCTTCCTGGCAACTATTCTGGTCTCCTAGTTTTCCTTGTAGCTTGGTGTTGCTCCTCTGAGAAGGATTCTCAACTTTTATTGCTTACTTTAGCAGAAAGGGGCCTAATGAATCTGGTCAGTTTCAGGAACTTCCTGAATATATTTTTAGTTGTTTATCTTTTTGCTTAAGGAGCTTCCCTGCATGACAGAATATTTCAATGTTGGTGGAAACTGTTGTACAACAGAAGGCTGGACTCTGAACTTCCCACATGATAGAGAAGCACTCCACCTGAGAGCTATATCCCTAGTCCAACACAAATATTTTTTACTTTTTAATTTAAATGACATTTTGGCTCATACATAAAGACATAGAAATTGAACATACAGTGTATGCACTGGTGGTTTGTTGGCTTCTTTGAGACAGATTATTAAAGCCTCAGGCTGGCTTCAAACTTGGTTTGTAGCAGTTTGTAACAATCAGCCTGAAATTTCTGACTCTGTCCTTTCAGGCTGGAATTGTGTCACCAAAACAAGTTTGTTGAAATAAAAAGGGAAAAAAAAACCCTCATAATTAGGCCTACTGGTGCATACTTGTGATCCCAGGCTGAGGTAGGGGATTCAAAAAGTTCTAGGACAGCCTGAACAATTTGGTGAGATTTTGTCCAAAAAAAAAAAAAAAAAAAAAAGAATGGCTGGGATAAAGAGTAGAACACCATCCCTCAGATACACCAGTTTGGGTTTAAACTCCAGAGCTGAACAGGACAGTCACCACAGCCTGCTATATACGGAACAATGGCCCTGTTTGATGCTTTCTAGCACTTTGACATAGACCAGCAGGACCACAGACCATTTGGATCCTGGTCACTTCCAGGGATGCACAGCCATGCAGGGGCTTATTTCTATACAGCCCGTTGTAAGTGACCCCTCAGGAGCCAGTGCTAAAGTCGGGGTAAGGGGGAGTGGTGGCTCACAGACACCTCGCTGAACTTCCACACTTGTAAAACTGCTTTCTGGTTGCACTTGCCTGTCTGTGGGGTGACTTTATGTGCACCCTTCTTCATGTTCTCCTTTTGAAGGTGGCTGAGTTGTTTTCTTCTTCATCCTAGCCATTGTTGACATTTCTCATACCAATCTCACTGTGCAGCCATGGCTGGTCTGGAACTTACTTTGTAGACCATGCTGGCCTCGAACTCACAGAGATCTGCCTGCTTCTGCCTCCTGAGTGTTGGCATTAAATGACCCTATCATTCTATATTTTGTATGCAGGGTCTTCACGTACTTTGCAAACTTGTCTCCTATCCTGCAAACATAATTTTAAACATTAAGAATTAATTGTGAGCATTAATCTTTCTATCGTCGGACTTACTTAACTACATTGTGGGACATTTGGGAACTAGAAGTTCCCACCGCATAGACGTTACCTGTTGTTAACTAACATTCAGGAAAGATTCTCCCCGTGGGCTTCATGGTGACTCCAGCTCAGGGTTGTGATTCTCATCTACAATGCCTCAAAACTGTCCCTACCAGCCAGATCCAGAACTTCCCAGACCAGTACAGTGTGCACGCCCAGTTCTTGGAAGATAGAAACAGGAGGATCAGGAATTCCAAGGCCATCCTGAGCTACATGAGACCCCATCTAAAATATATACAAATCTTCAGAACATCCCCATCTTCCCCACCAAAGCTTCTCCCCATTCAGCACTGCCCTTTCCTCAGATGCTGGTGCCCACCATGTTCTGTCTCTGTGAACTCTTGGCTCTGGAGACCCTCCAGCTTGTGGGGTCACCCACTCCACTGTACTGTGGCTGGCTGGCTTTTCTTGGCATAGTCTGCTCAGTAGCATGTATTACCAGTGCCTTCCTTCAGAAAGTTGAGTGGTCACCTCCTTTGGATAGCCTCCTTTCACTGGGCCCCTGGGTAGCCACCACCTTTTAGCCACAGTGAAGTGTGTCTGTGAATGTGGCATGAAGACACCTGACTGAGTCCCTGCTTTCTTTCCTTTGGGGTGTCTACTCTTGCTGAACCCCTACTTTTTAAAAATATTTATTTTATACATGGTTTTGTCTGCATACACATTCACATATCTACAGTGCCTGAGGAGGCTGGAAGAAAGCATCAGACCTCCTACAACTAGAGTTACAGACAGCTGTGAGCCACCATGTTGTGGCTCACCACGGGCCTCTCTGTAAGATTGACAACTGCTCTGAACTTCTGAGCCGTCGTGGCTCCAGCACTCCCAAACTTTGTCTCATGTCTTGGAATGACTCTATGATTGCTTTTGACTGCCCCATCCCAGCTTTTGCTACCCTGCTTTCTCTCTCTGATGTAGAAGAAAACCTTTATGTTTGTTTCCAGTGTGCTGCTGACAGTTTATCTGGGGGAGGGGGAACCAAACTGGGTGATCCAGCTGGGTGGGTTGTAATAGTTGGTGTTGGTCTCGAGATTCTATCTTTAGGGTTAGGGTGTGGCTTACTTGGCAACACAGGAGGCCTTGAGTCCCATCTCCAGCACTTCAGAACACAAGAAAAAGATCCAATCTTAAACAACAACAAAAACAACATACCCTTAAGTATACAATATGTATGGTATTTTCAAGACTCAATGTCCCCAAGACCCAGATAGGTACAGGACCTAGGAGCCTGCTGGAGATGGGGTGTGGGTGTCCTGAGCATGGCTATCCTTCATTAAGACAGACAAGGAGGAATCGGGCCAGACTCTGGGTATTTTTATGTGGCTCTCCCCATCCCAAAGCTCTTTTGCACAGATTTGGGTCCCACTGGTACCACCCGCTAGCTTGTGAATCACAGTGTATGTTTAAGTTCACCTGGGTCCCTGCAGATCTATCTGCCTGTCCCCGCAGCAAAAGCAGAGGTTTCAGCAGCCATGGCAGTGGAATCTAGAACAACTTTTCACTCACATGTACACATACAACATGCTTGCCAAACATTCACATGTACATACGTAAGAGTCTTGCCATACACTCACATGTAATACACAACCCCTCCCCGTGCACTCACATGTACATACACAGCCCGTCCCCGTGCACTCACATGTAATACACAACCCCTCCCTGTGCACTCACATGTACATACACAACCCCTCCCCGTGCACTCACATGTACATACACCCCCCCACCCCCCACCCCCCACCCCCATGCACTCTTTACAGGGTGATGACTGAGTGGTGGCAGGGTAATGGGCTGCCACCCATTGTATGGAGGAGGGAATGCATACTGAGACCAGAGCTCCACCCTGGCTGCTCTGGTGCGGATCCTGTGGGATCATAAAGAAGGTGGTCACCCTGCCTAAGACAGTACATACCCAAGCTACGCATTCCATTTTGCCTTAAACTTCAGACTGATTCTGTTGACTTGCCTGTTTTTCCAGACGAAGTTTGGAATTGTTTGGGTTTTTTTATTATTATTATTATTGCCTTTTTTTAAAAAAAAATTCAAATTGTTTTGCCTCATAAACTCATTGAGAATCCGCCCACCTTGGGAATGGCTCCATTCCGTCTGTCTTCTTCCCTGCCTCAGGTGAGCTGGTCCTATCCTGTGGTAGATGGCAGGCATTCCTCCCAAATTCTCCCTGGGGCTGTGTTCCCTGCTGAGGCCCTAGGACCATCAGTGAGATCCTTCCCCTCCCCTCCTGCAGTGACAATTCACCAAGAGACAGGAGCTGGCTGAAGTCACACAAGAGGTTTGGTTTCTACTACGGAAAATGGGAGTAAGAAGCCAGACTTGGAAGTATCCCAGGAGAGGAAGGGAGGGAGGGCCTGCGCTGGCCAGCCCCACCTGGGTGCAGACAGTTGGAACAAAGACCCGCTCCACCCTGGCTGCTCTGGTGCGGTCCCGTGGGATCAAAGACAGTGGTCACCCTGCTTAAGGCAGCCACTTGTGGCTCCTGGTCTGCCTGGGTGCTTTGTCCACAGAATCCTAATTCTTTACTGGGTAATGAGTGGTGGGAGGGGTAATGGGCTAGTCAATGTATGAAGGAGAGAATGCACACTGAGACCAGGAGCCCTCTGAACCTCGACTTCCAAATAGCTTGCTTGAGCCATGAGCCTGCAGTCCTTAGCTCTCATACGCCCAGCCTCTCTCACACTGGCCGACTGATGACTGCTCCTCACAGGTAGCCCCTAAGGTCAGCAGGCAAGGATGCATGAAGAACCAGCCTATTCAACAGAGAGAGGGGAACACCTCTCTCAAGAATGCTTTGGTGTTCTCAAGTGTACATAGAAGGAAGCCACTTACCTGCTGGCTTCCTCCTGGCCTGTCTCCCAGCACCTGAGTCTGTACGTGGAACGAATGCTCCAAACTTTTGGGCTAACAGGAGAGAGGAAATAAACCAGGTCATCATGGCCTTTTGTAAACTCACTCGAGTTCTGGGCTTGGCTCCTGCCCATTGGGTCCTCTGGAAAGCTCCAGGTCTTAGATGTGGGAGCTCCACATTCCAAAGTTCAGGTTCTAGGCTTTGTATGTTGGGGTCTCAATTCTGACACTGGACTAGGGGCCTTACTTTGGGATTCTTGCTAAGTTCTAGGTTCTGAGCTCAAGGAGTGCCCTAGACGTGAAACCCAGCTGTAGGCTCTGTGGGTCTGGATGTGAGGGTCCCGTGCTGTTCATTTTGGAAGTGGGTGTTCAGGCTCTAGACACTATCTTTGAGCCATAGATCCCTAAGTTTTTGAGTTCAGAGCTGTGATTTTTTGGGGGTGGGGGCAGTTTTGAGACAGGGTTTCTCTGCGTAGCCCTGGCTGTCCTGGAACTCACTCTGTAGACCAAGCTGACCTCAAACTCAGAAATCCACCTGCCTCTGCCTCCCAAGCACTGGGATTAAAGGCGTGTGCCACCACCGCCCAGCTCAGAGCTGTGATTCTTGATCCTCGGGTTAAAACTACAGGCTCTAGAGCAGTGCTTCTCTGCCTACTTAATGCTATGGCCTTTAATACAGTTCCTCGTGTTATGGTGACCCCCAACCATGAAATTATTCTGTTGTTATTTTATAAGTTTGCTACTATTATAACTCATAATGTAAATATCTGATATGTCACCCCTATGGAAGGGTTGTTCGATTCCAAAAGGGGTTGTGACCCACAGGTTGAGAACCACTGTTCTATATCATCCATTCAGAACTTGGGCCCGGCCTGACAAGTTTGCTCCAAGCCAAGAACATTACCTCCTCTGAAGGGTGTTGGGGTTCTTGTTCTCATAGGTGAGACTTCCAATGTCTATAGTTGTATGTGGCAAAAGGGTGTTGTTAACAGCACACACATGCACACACACATGCATGCATAACCCATTCCTGAATCTGCCTGCTACCAAAACCTGGGGACAAGACAGAAAGCTGCTCTGGGGCTTCACTGTGGCTGTAGCTGGCAGGAGGCCAGAAGGCCAGTGTGGTGGTCCTGTGGGGGAAACACAGCAACCCAGCTAATCTTCAGCTTGACTCCTATCTGGTTCAGGTGCCCATTCTGCAGGGAAAGATGAGGGCAGGGTAATGGTGGCATGCCAGGGCAGCATCCTAAAGCCAAAGTCCTGGAGATACTACCTCACTACACCCTGATGGACTGTAGCACTTTGAACAAGGTGCTGGTCCTTGCTAGGATACTTGCTTTTTGCTATGTGAGATGGGGCAACAGTCTGATTCAGGAGAAAACCTCCAGGTTGTAGGTGGATGTTTGTACTGTTGAGGAGCAAGAATGTTGACAGCAATAGTAGTCAGTGGGGACCCCAGTCAAGAGACCCAAGTAGCTAGAGATGATGAACAGAGAGAAGCCACTGACCAGGGACATATGCTCAGTGACTTGAATCAAAGAGAGAGGGCTTTATCCAAGAAGGTATGGACACACAATGATGACCAGGAGTCAGCTCAGAGGTCTCGGCCAAGACTATGGTTGACTGGACATATTATGAGCCACTGGTCAGAGACATGGGTGACTCAGGATGGGGGTTATTAGGATCATGAGGACTTTGGTGCTTGAGGGCTGAGGGTGGAAGAGAGACTGGTGATCAGAAACTTATGGGATATATTGGGATCAACAGCACTAGTGACCCTAGAATGCAGTAACCAGATACACTAATTACTGGTTATTAACCAGGGACTAGTTAGAGAAGCTAGTTGTCAGGAGTGTGGGGTTTAAGGGATCTGGGAGAATAGGGGTGCTAGGATCAGACTTGATACTTGTAACAGGATCATGGTGACTGGAGGTGAGCCCTCAGGGGTATTGGTACCACAGCATCAGAAAAGATGTGACTGTGAGAGGGTGTGGTTACTAGGCACATGGGTAGTTAGGTGATCAGAGGCAAATGACCAAGGGTCATTGTTAAAGAGACACTGGATGACCAGTCATAGTGGCCACATGCCAGCTACTCAGAGGTAAGGTGGGGAGAGCCATAGTGCTTACATGTTTGAGGCCGGCCTGAGCAATATAGAGATGCCACAATTCACATACACACGCATCCAAAAAAGTCACCATTGGTGGCTTGAATCTGTTCACACATTGGCCATGGGAAACCTCCTTGGTGAGAGACAGATTCTAGGCATGTGACTGCAGAAAATTGCCAACATCGCTGCCAGGGATGACTAGTGGCCCCGTTGTGTGCAGGCAAGTGACTGGTCACATCACTGACCAGATACATACCGGTGGGTGATTGGTTAGCACTCTCTAAGGGCACAACGGTAGATGCATTCCTTAGGAATATTGGTAGCAGTGGCTGTCCTGGATCATTGGTCAGAGACAGCAATTCGTGACGGGGTGATCAAGTATGTCAGTGAACAGATTTAGCAACTTGGTACCCTAGAAACCAGAGCTGACCACATTGGAGGGACCTGAGTGGGGCCAGGTCAGCAGTTGGTTCCACAAAACGCCCAAGCAGGTACCTGTGCTCAGAAGGGCACAGGCTGAAGAAGAGTCCTGTCCATCCCCATGGACCCCAGGGGAGGAGGCTTTAGCCAAATGGTCCTTTCTCTGAAAGACAGACAGCAGACACAAGGCCACCTGACAGCTTAAACCCCACCAGGGGTGTAGGGGTCCCAGGGACTCACTAGGCAGACTACAGCATTCACAAAAAGTATTTTATTATTTTTAACAGTATTCACTTTAAAGGAATAAGAGGGTAGCATACAATTTTTTACAGACAATATTTAAATGTTGTACACAGTTAACAATAACTTAGGTCACTAATTCAAAATAAAACAAGCCCAAAACATAAAAACAGAAAATACTGCCGATTCTTCTCTTATGCGGGTACTAGCACAAAATAAGTTACTTTCTAGGGAGCTCTGCAGCAACTGAACACCGGTATTGCACTTGGTTGACTGTCAGCACAATCGTCTCCCTGGGCTCTGGGCCCCCTTGCTGGCTGCTGCACCACTGCCACCTCCGCACACAGAATCGAAGCCTGGGACACATTTTATGTACAGCTGTACCTTGAAGGATCCAGCCAGCCACAGCGGAACAGAAGTCTGGGATCACAGGGCTACTGCTACTTCCCCAGAAGCCAAGAGCATAAGATTCCCCCTTGTCCCCAGCCCCCTGCTAGGGCTGTGGGACCCTAGAGCCATTCAAAGAACTGTGAAACTCAGCCCTAGTTTGCAGGTTTTACTTTTTCATAGTGGGGCTTCTGTGGCAACGTACAATTGACTGGACCCAAAATGAGTTTCAAAATAAAACCACTCATCGGCGGGTTAAGCTTATGCAGTTCAGGTTTTTGATTTGAGTATTTTCTTATTTATCTTAGAGGGGGAAAGGGGTCTAGGGGTTAGCAGAAAAGGTTGTATTTACAGGGGTCCAACTGGCCTAGAGCGCAGGCTGCAGCTCGGCCCATTTGGGTCACACCAGCTTTGGCCTCTGGAAGCCAGGGGAATGATCTGGGAGACGTTTCCCCTTTCCAGAGAATGTTTCCTTCCTGTGACCCAGCCCTGGCCTGGGAATCTGCGCAGGACCGCCTGCAATTGTCTCTGCCCTCTTGGGCTGCGTTAGGGCAGGGGCTACCCTCCAGGCAGGCTGGGGAGAAGGAGGCTCAGGCTGAGGACCTGTGAGTCTGTTCCCAAGAGCCCTGACTGGTGGCAGTAGGTCCCAAGGAAGGACCCAGAGAACACAAACAGCCCATGCCTCCATGTCTTCACGTTCTTGTAAGAAATGAGCAAAATAAAATATTTTTTTTTGCCTACTCCTTTCTCCTTCAAAAAATAAAAAAAAATAAAAATTAAAAAAAAAAAAGGTTTCATTTTTCTATCCCCGGTCTCCTCCTTGCTATAAATCTGTAAACCTGTCCATTTTGCTCTCCAAACAAACACTCTCCGTGAAAACACTTTTCTGGGCAGCACCCAGGGCACACAGGAGCTGCAGCCCAGTTAGAAATATTCACAGTAATGGCGGCACAAGACTGGGAGTCCTCCAAGAAGAGGTGGCTTCGGCCAGGCTAGGCTGGCAGGAGGAAGTGGGTCTCTTGGGATGGGAGGGAGCCAAGAGTATGTTCCACCCATCCTGGGAGTGCCCAGCCTCACTCTGGTTCTGCCAACCACCCTTGATGTCCATGTCTGTCCAGCGGGAGGCTGTGCCTAGCCCATGGCAGTCACCATGCTGGACGGGTGGGGGTGGCCAAAGGAGAGACTGGAAGAGGGGTGGATGGGCGTTGGCGTGGGTAGGATGTGTCCAGAGTGGCTAAAGGGTGGGAGGTGGCCCACGGGTGCCATGTGTCCAGCCAGGGCAGCCGCACTGAAGGGGGATGACTTCTCCTGCATGCACTTGGATAGCTCCTCAAAACATTCAGCCCCTTTCTTGCTCTTCTTGGATTTGCTGGACATCTTCCGATTCCGGGTCTGGATCCCTTCCTTCTTCATGGTCAATGGCCTGTTAACCTGGGGGCAGCCACAGAGCCCTTAGAAGTTGCCTAGGCACCATCCATCCGATCCCTCCCCTCCGAACTCTCTCCACAGGTCAAATGAGACTGAGTTAAATGTATCTCCATGGTGACAGGAACTGTACCTTCAGCTCAGACCCAGTGTTACTCACCAAAGCCCCCTTAAGCCTTTACTGTCATCTTTTCAAGGAATAGTGTATGGTATAACAGCCCATATGGTTGTTTCCAGACCACTAAATGCGTGCACTGCCTGCCTCCTCCAACACCTCGAATCCTCCCCTGCCCCCAACTTCTCCGAACACCGAACACCGAGGTACTCCGTCCCTGTCCGCCCTGCCCCCATCGGTCCCACCTCCAAAGCAGAGGCATCCTTCTCACAGGACGCCCTTCTGGTACTCTGGGCTGACCAAGCAGGCTGCCGGCTGCGGCTTCCCAAGCCAAGCCAAGCTGGAGATTGTGGCTGGGGCCGCTTGCTGGCCAGGCAGCACAAAGAGCTCAGGTCCCCGGGGAGGGGTGGGGTGCACTCACATTGTGCAGCTTGTAGTAGAGGCCACAGGCGTTGCACACAGGGTCCCCGTTGGCGTTCCGGCGCCATAAGGTGGTGGTTGTCGTCTGACAATTTGCACAACAGGTGCCCGCTCTCCTGGCAGCAGACTAGGAGGGGAGGGGAAGCGTCAGCGGCTGTCTCCCACGCCCCACCTTGACCTCCTCCTGGGCCCTTAGCACCATCCCCAGCCCCACCGTTTAGCCGGGAGCGATAGGTCCCACAGGGGAATCAAAGCATCTCAAACCAAAGAATTTTAGAATTTGAGTTGTAAACAAGTTGGGAATCACAGAACTTTGGGATAAAGAACTCTTAAGAATCTAAAGGATTGTCAACACAGAAGGGAAATGCAGCCACTTCCCCTACCCGCCCAGCAATCTAATTCCACAGGTAATGAAACAGGTCCCAAGGAGGCTTTAGTCCTGTGACCATCCTGAGTTGATCTGTCTCCAGTTGCATGCCTCCTCCCCCCACTGTTCCCTTGGAAATCCAGAATCCTGGTGACTCATGGCTGGGAGGCCGAGGCAGCAAGACCCTGCACTGCCCAGGAGAACCCAGAAAGCCCTGAGGAAGTTTGAGCCCAGGATTAAAGAGTGGCATTGCCTTGTCCTATATAAGATCTAGAAGTCACCAGGAGAGATTTAAATTGAATTTAACTACGGTTTAAAAACTAAACACTCAGTTCCTTTTACTGCACTAACAACATTCCTAGCAATCAATAGTCATACTAGCCAGAGGCTTCAGAGAAACTATGGAGCAGAGACGGTTCCATTCCCTGCCGGCCTAGAGCCCTGAGAGCGCTGGCTCACCTGCTGCCTTTTTACCAAGTTCCTAGTCCCAGCCCCCCAGGAAATGCCAGTCAGAGGTGAGGAGTGGAAGAGAGGCTGGTTTCTAGAACAAGGACCAAAAGGTTGTGTGTGTGTGTGTGTGTGTGTGTGTGTGTGTGTGTGTGTGTGTGTGTGTGTGACAGAGAGAGAGAGAGAGACAGAGACAGAGACAGAGACAGAGACAGAGACAGAGACAGAGAGGCTTTTTCTTAGAATACAGATCACCCTCTGCCATCCCTTCTGCCTCAGGTAAACAGAGAGGTACTCCTGTGTGCTCCTTTTCACATACCCCACCTCCACCAGCAACCCCTAGCTCTGAACTCCACTAGGCAGCCAGTGTGGGGTGGGAACCAAGTCCAGCTGAGTCCAGAGTGGCCCCGGGCTTGAGCCTGCTCATGGAGGGGACCAGAGCTGGCCTGCAGCGGGGGCAGGGAGGGTGAGTAAGCAGCTTGAAGCTGGAATTCTGACTCAGGGGCCAGCAGTGTATCCTCCTCCCACCCCCACCAGCCCGCACCACCCTCCCACTACGGGGGTGGGGGGAGAAAAAAAAGAAAGAAAAAGGGCCCCAAAGCGGGTGAACGATTTAAACTCATAAATCACTTCGCCCTGAAAAAATATATTTATTATTCTTAGCATTTTACACATTATTTGCAGAGTGGAGGGTATTAGAAATTTCAAAACAGCCCAGCAAGAGGCAGGACTGAGTCGAGGTGGCTCTGAGAACTTGCCGGTCCGGAAACAGATACACGAAGTTTCCTTATCTACCGGCTGCAGATGTCCGGATAGGAAACTCCGGCAGGAGATCCGAAAGGACTTTTTTTAAAAAAATCACTCAAATGAAAATACACAGTATAGGTGACTCCATGGAAAAATAATAAAGGGCAGGTTTTTTTGGTGGCCGCTGTGTGTTATTTAAATAAGCGGAGGAGACTGTGAGCTAGGAGGCAAGGGAGGGCGGCCAGAGCGGCCACAGGGAAAAGCACTTCATGGCCCTATTTTTAAAAAGAGCAAATAGGAGGCCAGAGCCTGAGGGTGGGCTGCTAGACCCAGAGCGCTGGGAATCCTTCAGCAGTGGGGGGCAGGGGAGGGGGTGCCTGGTGGCTGCGGGGAAGGGGGGTGCGGGTGGCTGCAGGACAGGAAATTTGGCAGGAAAGAATCCGCCAGAACGAAGAGCGACCTGACTGACCCCCCAAATGATTTTACTGATAAGAGAATTTCAGGTGATGAAGTCTCTGCATTTGAAGTTTTGCTGTTGGGTTGTTTTCGTTTTTATTTTTTTTCTTTTGTTTTTGTTTTTTTTTGTTTTTGTTTTTGTTTTGTTTTTGTTTTTTTTTTTTTTTGCTTTGTTTTGTTTTCCGTCTTCACTTAACTAACTACCAGTTCTGCCCTGGTTGGTGACCACTGTGGCCCTACCCTGCCCCATGATGTGCCCGTTCCTACCAGCCTCCGCTTGGGCTTGATGAGCGGCCGGTTCTGTCCATTCATCTTGTGGTAGAGCCCACAGGCATTGCACAGGTAGTGGCCCGTGCCATCCCGTCGCCAGAGAGGGGTGGCTGTGGCCCCACAGTTGACACACTCCCGGCCTTCTGTAGGGGAACAAGGAAAGACACAAGGCTTGCTTAGCCTGGACACAGAGCCAGAGGATCAAGGCTCTATTAAGGGCGATCCACCCCTGGCAGAAAAAGGGACTCAAGGGGTCCCCATAAAAGAAGTCCAGAGTCTTTTAAGGGTAAACCTTCGTTTCTGATGCTGCTGAGGAAAAACAAAGAGAGCCAGCAAGTGCAGGGTGTCAGGGACTGTCAGAGCCAGCAGTAAGTTACCCGGAAAAGGAACCAAAGGCCAGCTTTACGGAGCACAGCTACTGCTGCTCGGCTCAGGCCACAGTTATCCAGGATTGGGGTCTGGAGGGGCCTCTCATCCTCCTCCTCTGTTCCATTTCCTCTCACATCTGCCTCCCCAACTGAGCCAGCATCTCTGTCTGTTTCTCCTCTCTCCCATCAGCCCCCACTGTCTTTATGCTCCATCTAGGGTCAGGAAACTTTTCTCTTCCTCCAGTTCGGCTCCCTTTCAGCCAAACCCCTAGAATTCAACGATCAAAGTTGCTTCTTAAATGAAATAAATAAGTTCTTTCACCTTAGGCTAGGTGCCTTATTTTCTATTGTTGTTTTTGGCCATCTAGAACTCAAATAAAATTCAAAACAAACAGGGAAGAAGGGGCTACAAATAGGCCAAGACTTTGGAAAAAAAAAAAAAAAAAGGTAAAGTCGCTGGTCTCAGTAGAGCAGGAGACAGAGTCAGGTTGGGACTGGAGTTGAGCAGAGTGAGTGCTTAGTAGCTCGGTACCCAGGAAATTCTTCCTGATTTAGTTGGAACTAAGTCACCTATGAGAAGTTGGTTCCTCAACTCTGAAATAAACTTTAGAGAAAGCCTTCCCCCTCCCTTGCTAAAAGCTATGGGAAGGAGCCCCAGAGCCATGGGTTATTGCCTGAGGGCCATATGGCTGGACAAACCCAGCTGGATCCAGCTGCAGCTGGCAAAGGGGTGCAGGCACAGGTTCTCACTCCTACCCTCAGGGTGAAGGATCAGGGTCACCGGGATACTAACTGGCCTTGGGAATTTTGCTTTGGGGAAATCTCCAAGGAGATCTGGAGCCACTGCAATCCTAAAACTGGACTAGCAGAGTTGGAGAACTAGATTCCTTAGGGCCTGGATCTCTGCAGTGCCCGCAGCATGCACACACGCTCACAGATACACGTACACAGACGCACACACTGACTCCTTCCTTCACCTACAGCCTCCATTCTCCCCCACACCCAGTCACGAGGCTGCTCCGTCTCAGCTGAACTTTTAAGGAGGAGACAGGGAACCACATTCTGAGTATTAGCTGATGCTTGCCAACCTTGGAGGGAGGGCATGCGGAGGGGTGAGGAGCTGAGCTGAACATTGGGGTTACTACAAGCACTCAAGGGCAAGATGAAAGTTTTAGGGTTTTCTTCCTCCCCACAGGGAGCTTCAAATGCTCGTGGACTATGAGAGAGGACAACCACCCATTCTTCAATCAGGCGCCCTAGCATGGCCTCTCTATCAGACCAAAACCCATTTTACAGAGGCACACCACACCCACAGGCCCTGAAGTCCCATCACACCTGCTTTTACCTGAGCAGGAGCGAGCCTTGCTTCGCTGCTTAGGGGTGAAGCTGGAGGCTGGGCCACCCAGGAAGCCTCCCGGATGGAAGAGACCGCTGCCATAGTCATGAGCTGAGGCAGGCACATAGGAGGGATAGGTGGGTATCGGGTGGTGTGTTGCAGGCTGGGTACCCATGGTAGCTAGGCCCGGGCGCAGGGGACTGCCACCTTCCATCTTCATGCTCTCGGACAATGACACTTGGTACTTGACACCATCCTTGTCCTCACCCCGGGCTACACTACCCCCTGCAGAAGACGAGGCTGGGGAAGCAGCTCCAGTCGTGCTGGGGTCTGGAGACACTTCTTTGGGTGGTGTGGGTGGGAAGCCGAAGAGATGGGAGCCTGAGTGGGCTGCGGTGGGAGTGAGAGAGGCCACGGAGCTCCCACTGCCTCCCCCACTCCCACCCGCAGGCCCTGGGTACACAGACAGAGGCCCTCCCGGTGCTCCAGCAGCTGAGGGGTGCAGTGGGGTCTTGGAGAACGGGCTGACGGTCCAGGGGCTATGGTGATGGGCAGCGGCGGCAGAGAGAGCTGCTTTGCCTCCGTCCAGCCATGGCAATCCTGGGCTGTGCAACAAGTGTGGTCGGCACATCTGGCCTCCGGTGAGACGAGCTGCGCAGAGGTAGAGGGGTGAGGGTGATCAGGGGTTTCAGAGCCGTGACACGGGCACACAGAATCACAGCTCCGGGGACTACCATCAGCAGCCCCACCCTTTAAAACATCAGAAACACAACACCTCAGCCTGTAACCATCAGCAATGTCAGTGAAAGGCCGAAGAACAAGGGACACAGAGCAACCCCACCAGACAGGGCCCTGAGAAGGATCCTCCCCAAGACAGTTGGAAATGGACTGAAACCCTACAGGTCCCAGACCCTCCCCAAGAAGTCACTGCCTCCACCTTCCTAGGCCCGATTTCGCAGCTGCTCAGATTCCTGCGGATCCCACATCCGGGAAGCAGCAACAGGCCGTCCTCCCCTCCGAGGCCTGGAGCGGGCGCCAGGCTTCCAGAAACCCTGGGGGCCAAAGCTCACCATGCGCTGGGCTGTAGGAAACGCGCGCGCGCGCGTGGGCCGGGTTGGCGTAGTAGGGGTTGCCCTGCGAGTCGAGATGGTTGAAGAAGACATCCACCTCGTCGGGAGGCAGCAGTTGTGCCGGCTCCATGTAGTTGTGCGCCAGGCCCGGATGGTGCGAGTCGGGGTGCTGTGCATTCAATACGGCGGGATGCGCCATCCAGCGAGGCTGCTCAGGCGCCACCTCCATGGTCCACTACTGCGGCTTGGGATCCAGGCGAAGGTGGGGCGGCCCTGGATAACAGAGGGGATGTGAGGGACACTGCCGCCTTCTGACACCCCCATCCCCAAAGTCGGTGTCTTGAGAGCAAAGGCACTCCATCGGAGCTTCACTGAGGACCAGTCCCGGGTGGGAGGAAAGAGCAAGGTTTAAAACGAAAGGAAGGTGAAGGAAGGGGTTTAGCCTCATACACTCACAGGGAAACTCGCGTTCCCACAGACACACGCCCATGCACACGAGGTCACACACAGGGATAGGTTCTGACACCGGTGACCCCCCCCCCCCCAAAACGCACGAGGAACTGAAATCGGGTTCTTACACCGTGACCCTGTCCTCTGGGCACACAAACACATAAACTGGGACTAAAAGTTAGAGACAATCGCCTAGACATCCACTCTGGGGCACACGCCCTCCCATGCCTCCCGTAACACTTACTTTGACAATATATACACAAACTAACCCCGACACATCGGGCCACCCCAAAAACGCACACGCAGTTCCTGGGGCTGAGAGACGGTCCCCAACGCCCTCTCTAACAGTCAGCCAACCTCTCCCCAAAATATAAGAACGTAATCTCCCACAGGAGATACTTGTCTGAACTCCACAGAGATCCCTCCAGCCTAGGAGTGCCCACAGCCCCCTGAACCTCAAACTTACACTCGCAGCCGCTCGGGAAGGGGAGAGCTCAGCAGTAGAGAGTAAGGGACACCAGAAGAGCCCGAGTGCGGCGGGCCCAGTGACAGCGCGTCCCAAGGCCGGTGGATTCACGGGATAGGGGTGGGGGACAGCGCGCGTCTCGGCCTCCGGCCCGCCCGGCTCCGGCCCCTCTGCATCCTCCGGCCGCCCTGGCGCCAGCTGCCGACTCCTGCACAGACATGAAGCGGGGGCCGCGCACGCCTATGAAGCCGGCGCCAGCCAATCAGCGCCGCGCGCCGCCCAGCCTCCGCCCCCCCATTGGCTGCTCCCGCAGCTTCGGCCGCTGGACTTCGAGGCTGACCCGCGAGCTGGCCCCCTAGGCTGCCTGGCCCCCTCCCAGCGCCCTCCCTGCGGCCTCTGATGCCAACGCCCCCCAGGGGACCCTCACCGCGGGCAGACCCTGCACCCCTCCGGCAGAGGCTCAGGTCCTCCAACCTCTGCCCTTCCAGCAACTAGGCACGAATGGGGTCCCTGACTTCCCAGGAGCCGAGACACGCACCTTCTGGGTATCTCTCTGCTGGGACCACAGCTTTCCACTCTCGGGCGGAGCCCCACCTCCCCTGCTACGGACCACGGCCAGCCCAAGTTCAACTGACTCCCCAAACCCTCTGTCCTATCAGGGCTAGCTGTGCAAGGGGCTGGTAGGATCGGCTGGGCAGCACGAGCCTAGGGATTGTGGACCTCTCTACGGCACCCGAACTTTGGGCACTAGGACACTTAAGGCTATGCTAGATCGATGGTCGTGGTCACGCCAGTGGCCCAGAGAGGGGGGAAGGGCTCCGGGCGTGGCCTTAGTAGACCACCAGGCTGAACTGCCTGGGGCGAGGCCGTGGAGCGGGTGACTGGCGCCAGGGTCGGCTGGAGGAGACTCCCGGGTATTAGCCATATATTTTTTTTTCCTTCTAGGGGTCCCCGAGACGGTCTTTGGGGAGATGGAAGCAATGTTTTGAGCACTTTGTTCCCAAAGTCACCTGGAGTTTTTTTCCACAACACCTCCATTCTGGAAAGGCAGTGGGTTCAGGGGCGAGTATACAAACCTAGCTCCCTCTCTGGCTATATAGACGGGAAACCTCAACTCCAGAGTCCAGAAAGAGGCTTGAGAGTCCAAGACTTTTAGGGGAATCTAGACAGGTGCGATGGATTGGCCGAGCTTGAAGCCCTCCATCTAGCTCCTCTATCTTTACAGGGCCTGAGACCCCTAAGGAATAATTACAGAGGGGTCCCAGGTTGGTCCCGAGCTGGGGGAAGGCTGGGGTCCCCGCCGCCCCCAAAGATGGGGGAGGGGCGGCAGGATTGACAGTCCGTAATTGGGTAACTGGAGGCGGCTTCTCCGGCCCGGCGGCCCCGCCACCGCGACGCCGGGCCCCTGACGTCACCCGATTCGCCAGGAAATGAACTTTTTAATAATCCAAGGAGGGTGGAAAGCCCTCGGTCCCCTCGGCTCGGGGGGCGCCCAGCCAGGCGGGCTCAGCTTCTCGGGCGCGCCCCCGTCACCCCCTCCCAGGTCCTCTGCGGACAGCGCTGAGGGGGCGCGCGCACGGCAGGGCCTCCTCCGGCCTCTGCGGCTGGCGTCCATCTGTCTGTCCGAGGCCCTGGAACAGGTAAAGGCCTAGGGCCCGGGGTGCAGAACTCCACTGGACCGGAAACCCGCGCCTCTCGCTCCGGGGTGGGGGTGGGGGGGCTGCTGTCCGCTGTGTTCCCCGCGCCTCTGCGCTCCAGAGCCAGCAGGGGCCCAGGAGTCTCGGGGATCCGCTCCCAGCCCAGGCGGGAGGTCTAGCAAGAGGGATCCAGGGGCTGGAGGGGCGCGAGACCGCAGTGCCTCGGGGTCGGCTGGGCAGGTGGGTGGTCTCAGTGCCAACCAGGCTCGCGCTCCCACTGCGCGGTCCACTTAGGACCCGCTTTCGGGACGGCTTCCTCGGCTTCTCACAGCCTTTAGCCCATGATTCTTCCTTAACGAGCAAGGCGAAGTCGCTATGGAGTTTCCAGATTGTTCGATGTCCCTGGAACCTAGCAGGAGAGTCTAAAGGCCTCTCAGCCCCGGCGATAACCCCATTTTCGACAACGATACCCCATGTGGCCGAATTCCATGGCCGTACAGAATTCCAGGAGGAGAACGCGGGTGCGCAGAGGAAGCTGCCCTGGCCGAATCGGCGCCACGGCTGGCAGGGCGGGGGTCTCCCAGTACCACCCCTGAGAGCAGGTAATTTCCCTCTTTTCTCCAGAAGTCGCAATTAAAATTATCTCCCTGTTTGGACGAGATGGGGGTTGCCTTTTCTACGCCACATCGCGGATGAGGGAACGTCCTGCCTCTCACAGAGGTGAAAGTGGCCAAGCTTGGTGGGTTCCCACTCGAAACGAGAGCCCCAGGGTTTCCCACCGTGCTGGCGCAGAGCAGAGTGCAGAAGGGGATTTAATTACTCCGTTCGGCAGCTCAGAAAATCGCCGTGCAACGAGGGCTTAACCGGGTGGTTAAACGACGCTTGAGCCTGGGCCTCCAGAGACCCGCCAACAACCTAGCCTGCCCAGAGACTGGGCATAAGAGAGGAGAGGAGAGGAGGGTCCTGCCAGGTCCTTTGAGGACCTAAAGTTGCCTTCTGGAAACTGCAAGCCATCAGCCAGCTGGGCGAGCCCCTGCTGAGGTTGGAGTCCCTGCGTCTGATGCGGGACTGCTGAGTTTTCCAGCAGGAACTAACCCGGCTGAAAGGGAAAATCGCAGGCTAGATAGCAGGCCACTGAATTGGAGAATAAAGGGGAGCCTGTGCTGATGAACGTGTGTGAACCAGATAGATCCACACAGCCAAGAATCCACTACTAGGCCAAAAATGAACCGCCACTAAAGTCCAAACAAACACCAGGAAGGGCCGAGACAGTTCTCAGGATGGTTTAGATTCGACTTCTCCCAACCCCACCGCCCCCCTCCCAACGAAAGCAGATTTATTTCAACTTACAGATCCCCACTAAACACCTTCAGGTGAACACTTGCCTTTTAAGATTTTTGTTTTTGTGTTAATTTTGGAGCTGTTCTTCTCTGAACTAAATTGTCCTTTTCCTTCCACGGAAACAAGATTTCTCGGAGAACAGAGGGAGATTGGCTCCCGAGCTGAATTTTCTAATCACCTCTTGTGTGTGTGTGTGTGACCTGGAAGCTTTTACAGGGAGGGGACCGTGCAAGGGGGTGCTCCTGCGTGGGAGTTGGGTTCTGTGGATCCAGGCCCTGTTCTGGGTGTGGCCCGGCTCCTGCAAATCAGTCTTGGAAAGGAATGGAGTCATAGAGGGTCCCCAGTTCATGCTGTCCTCCCCACTTGTCCTTTGTTTAAACTTCGCTCATCCAAGCCATCCTTTGGGACCACAAGTTTATACCCTCTCCTTGCAAGCTAATTCTCTCCTTTTTCCAAAGGACAGCTAAGTGGCCGGCTAGCTTAGGGCTGCCTTCCAAACAGAAGTCGCTCACAACCCGGAGGCCTCCATACCTACATCGTGGCCACAAGGTTTGAGGGACACTGGGAAGGAAGTAGGGGAGCTTTGGCCATTATTGGTCAGGGTCTCCTCTAGATGGAGGACTCAGATATGTTCCTGGAAGCGCCCATCAATTCAGAGGGCTCTAAACGGCGCTCCTTGCTCTTTGGAATTCGCTTCCAGCTCCTCAAAATCAGAAGGATCCCATTTGTCTAGCATCTGCCATTTTATTCTGAGTCTTGGAAATACAGGGACTGGGACCCAATGTCCTAGGTGTCTGGCCCGCTGGTGCCAGGTGCCTTGGACTCTGCAATTTCTGGTTAACTTCTAGCCTCCATACCCCACCAGCAGACAGGGGGGGGGGGCTGCCCCTCTTCGCCATCAGCTATGCTTTACTCAGAGGCCTAAGGGTCAGCGACTTGACAACTGCTAAATGCATTTCGTTAGATGCAATTTGCTTGCAATTTGTCAACCCGGCTGGGAAACGCTCTCCAGACGCCTGGCAGACACTTTGGCTCTACCTGGTTCCTGAATCCTGCCTGTTTATAAACGAATCCCGATTTGGGCCACCGTGTAGACCCAGAACTCACCCCCAAATGTTCCCGACCTTGGGAGGCAAGTTGTTTTAAAAAACAAACGAATTTCTTTCCTTGTTTTCTGGTAAAGGAGAAGATGCCACACGGGAGGTCCTTCTGAATACAAGACCTTTCCCCTCGCCGCTGGGATAAGCTCAAATTCAAGCCCGGCCGCCACCGAATGGTTCAATGCCCAGCGTCCAGACAGGCCCAGAGCGCCGCCGTCTACGTCTATACACGGCGGATCCCCTAGCCTGCGTCGACCTCGTTCTTATTGAAATCCCACTGAAAAGATTCCGACTCCGACTTGGGCAGGAGAAGACTTCCATACCCTGCGCTCTCCCCCACCTGCACCCTCGCCACACTGGATAAAGGGCCGCGGGGCGCTTCGAGCGGGGGGCACAAGCAGGAGCGAGCCGGGTTAAGCCGCGCAAAGCCGGTGCACGGGACTAGCTGGCAGGTGCAGCCAGCGCCCAGGCAGCCCGGCTTGGGCGCATCCGCCGCCGCGACCCGGGGGTGGGGAACCGCGGAGACAAAGGCCCCAGCTCTGGGGTGGGAGGGGGCGCGTCGCAAAGCTCTGGAAAGCCGGGTCTCCAGGTCCAGAGCTCCGGAAAAACGGAAGGCAGGATCCCCCCCAGGCGGGCCTTTGGGTTTCCGGATGACCTGGGTTTGAGCCACTAGAAGGATCGTGCGATCCGGTTGTTGGGAAGGCCCAGCCTGGGACCGGGAGGCTCGGGACGGCGCGGGCCGAGTGCAGGAACTTACCGACTGCGGCGCGGTGGGCGGCGCCCTCGGGCGGCCACGGCCAGGGCTCAGCAGGGAGGCAGCGGTGTGCGCGGCGTGGCTGGTCGGCTCGCGGGGGCCAGCGCGGCCGCGGCGGTCACCAGTGGGGCCCCGCGGCGCGGAACGCAAGCTCGTCGCGCAGGCGACCGCTTTTGTCCCCCAAGACCCGCTATGGTTGAGGTGATCTCAGGCCAGAGAGACCTGAGCAGTGAGCTACCGCCAAGCTGGCCTGGCCACCTCTCTTGATTCTGGCTGCCTCTCGGTTCCCGGCCGCAGAGCGGCAGCTTTTTATTTCGACATCACTTCGAGGGGGAGGGAACGCCGCAGGGGGGGCAGGAGGGTGCCCGGGCTCTGCGCCCTGTTTGCCTGGTCCAGCCGCCGGGCTGGCCAGGCTTGGGCCACTAGTCAGTCGAGGCGCGCACACCCTGCAGGCCACTCCCGCCTTCTCAGGGCCACGCAAGCACTTTTGCTCTCAGGGATGTAATCTCAGAAAGCCTGGGGTGTCTCTTTTTTGAGACTCTGCCTCACAAGCAAGAACATAGACACCTGCCCCTCCTTTCATACACACATTATGAACGCGGTGTCGCTGTGTTGATGTCCCCAGACGGGCTCTCTGGCACACAAACACCAGTGCGCATATAGATATAATGTACACACACACACACACACACACACACACACACACACACACCTCCCGTATTTCCTGCACATTTACTATATGTAGATGCTTTCCCACCTTCTTCCCCTTTGACTCAGGTTCCCAACTCAGCAGCATTTTAGGAATGGTGTTTCTGGGTGTCCTTGGCCCATTCTTGGTGGACCTTTTGCATCAGAGAAAGCCACAAGAAGAGAAAAAGGCTTGTCCTTAGAAGGGTGTTAGGAGGCAGCCTGGTGGCAGTCTACACCCTAAGGAGGTACCTGAGCTAGATGGCAATGAGAATGTATTCCTTGCATTACCCTAAGCCCCTCTGAGAAATTCAAAGAACCCCACAGACTCACTCTGCTTAAAAAGACTATGCATCCTGGTGTGCTCCGTCCAGGGAGTCAGTCTGTCTCTGCAAGCACATCCTTGTAGAACCAGATGCTTTGGATCTTTCTGAATCTGTTGCTCTGTGTACATACAGTCTACATGCAGCTCAGATTACGTGCCCAGTGGCCTATGTATTCACCACGAGCAGCTCACGGGAGTGTTTGTGAAACTTAAGTGTATCCCTAAGCATTTGTACTGGGTGGTAGGTCACAACATGACTGTTATCAGTCTGTGGCCCCACAAATGCACACAAGAGAGTGTCTGTGGAACTGGGAGTATGTCTCTGTGTCTGCATATATCTCTCTGAGATAGACCATCATCTTCAACAATCATGTGATTGGCAGTCGGTATCTATAAGTATGTCTTAATCAGTGTGATACCTTTGTACATTTGTGTATGTATCTAGGCATGCATTTGTTTTCATCTTTAATGGTCTCTCTCTCTCTCTCTCTCTCTCTCTCTCTCTCTCTCTCTCTGTGTGTGTGTGTGTGTGTGTGTGTGCATGAGAGAGATGCTTGCAATGTGTCTGTATACTTACTGACAATTCTATTAATTAATTGGGGGGAGGGGTTGTGTATCTGAGGTCATACTATTGTGTGTGTTTATTTTAAAGCAAGGTCTCACTATATCACCATGGCTGGCCTGAAACTCATAATGATATGCCTTTCTCTGCCTCCTGAGTGCTAGGATTAAAGGCATGCCCTGCCACTCAGGGTTAGCATGTCTTAATGGCAGGTGTTGATGTCTAACTTTGAGCTGAAGGTAGACGGGGACAAACATAGTTGGCATAGCTGTTGCTTCAGGTTTGAAACTGATGTCTGTGGCCAGGCTTGAGGGGTGGGTACGGGTGTCCATCATTCCATCCTGGATTTGTGTTTCTGTATCAAGGGTTACTCTATGTCTGGAAGGGGAGGGATGTGGAGACAGTGTGTGTATCCTCCAGGCTCCCTAGCCACCCGTACCTTCCCTAACCATCAGGGCAGGCAGCCAGTGAAGCCCCGGGGTGCCATCTACTCTGGCACTTTCTGTCTGTCTGTGGGAGGGGGAGATGGGCTGATAAGTCTTATCTGCTATTACCAGGGCCATGCTGAATAACCGTTCTAATGAGGTGGCCTCACTGGGACCACCAAGCTCCCAGGCCCCCTTCCTATTGGGTGGGGATATGGCCAGCCAGACCTGGAGCACAGAGCCAGTCCACTAGAGACCTGGTAGAGTCTGTGACCCAGAGACCCCCCCCCCCCCTTTTTTTTAGGTCTGCCTTGTTTCTTAGAGGAAGGTCCTAGGAACTACAGCCAAGAATCAGTCTTCTCTTTTCCCTGGTCTGGTGAGAGAGACAGGAGCTGCTCAATCTGATCTTCTGAAGGCGGGCAGTATGAGGCCCAGAACTTGGGATGGAGCAAATTGGAGTCCCAGTGACAGAATGCTCTAGAGAAAAGGAGCAAGCATCAGGGGTCCTGAGGACAGATTTTTTTTTTTTTTTTTTTAATGTAGCCACACCAAGCGGCAGAAGCGCTGGCAGAGTGGGCTTAGGGACTGGGGTACTCAGGCTGAAATAAACAACTAGCAAGTGTCAGAATGAGTCAGAGAGGTGGGCATAAAGGCGACGAAAGTATCAACCAGTGAGAGGCACGGACGCGGGAGACAGAATCGAGATGCAGGATTGGAGAAGGACTACAGGAAATAGATGCGGAGAGCGAAGAAGAGCAAGGAGAGAAGGGTCCAGAGAGGCATGGGCGTGAGACTGGGGGAGAAAGCAGATCTGAGGGAAATGCACCGACCAAAGATGTAGAGACCGAGCCGGCCTGGCCAAAGAGAAGCCAGGTCCTTGGAGACCCGGCAAGGCATGAGCTAAGGCTGGGACCCCAGGCAGGGCACGGATCGCCGGGCGGTGGCGACGGGCAGGGGGGTCTGAGTGGGCCTGAGCCGCTGTCCCGGGTAATTTTTCATCTCGGCCGGCTAATCTTTGTTCCCGGCGAAGATAATGAATAGCCAATCGTTATCTGCCCGGCTCCCGGAGGCTGCCCGAGAATGGGGTTGTACAGGGCTGGGAATTGTTTCCAAAGTGCCGCGGAATAAATGGTGTTTCTTATCTCTGCCTTCCAGATTATCGCAGCCCTTTCAGAGCGCACACAACAAATGCGCCCGCCATCGAATGCAGCATTTACCACCACAGATCCGCGCGCCGATGGGCAGGCTGATAGCGTCCGCGGGGGGCTCGCCGGGGCGAGTGTGCGCCCCGGCTCTGCCTGGTGTGTTTGGAGGAACACGTGGGTATGGCAGCGAGTGGACTCTGAGCAAGAAAAGATGTGAGTGTGCGAGTGTAAGTGTTCCTTGACAAAGTTCACGTGTGCGAGACCCTGCGCACACGCACGGTGTTTGTGACGAGTGCCAGAGGAGAGGCCTCCAAGAGGCAGGCGGGAAGGGATGCTGCACGTGACCTCGTGGGAAGCATGCGGCTAGTGTGTGCTGTGTGCTAGCCGCGTGCACGAGACAATTTCCTGTGAAGGCCTACAAGTACCTAGCCTTGGAGGCTGTTGTTTGGGGTGTAGAACAGAGGGATTCGAAGCCACTCCAAGCATGTGTAGCACTTGCAGGCCGCACTCCACACGGTGCATTTCTGAAGCTGACGTTTGTGCCAGCGGCTCAGACCTTTGGAACCCGCAGGGATCTGTGGGACAGTGTGGATCCAGAACGACTAGGTGTGCAGAGAGATGCACGAAGCTAAGGGCAGTTTTTTTCGGGCCTTGATTGAGCCTGTGTTGTGCAGACTCTGGGCTGGACATTGGCTGTGAGGATAAGACCGCTGTACGCTCGGTCCGGGGAGTGCTGGAGAGTGACACCGGGCAAGTGGCTGTGGAGTTTGAGACGGTCCAGGAGTCCTGGTGCTGGCTCTGGGGCCCATCGGCCAAGGCCTTGCAGCTGGGGCAACAGAGCCCAGCCCGCCGCCCGAGGTCCCGGCCGTGAGTGACACGCGCCGCCACAAAGGCTGTATTTTTCCAGGCCCGCGCCCCGCCCGCGCGCGATGGTCCCCATGGCGACGCAGATAGCGCGCGGCCATTTTCCTATCTCCCCGGAGTCTATTATACAGCGGGATTAGCTCATCTCCAAGCAGGTCAAACCCAAAGTCACACAACCTGCGGCGTGAGCCCCGCCTCCGGCCGCTCCTCCCCCGCAGCGGGAGCGGGCGACCCCCGCCGCTGGCTGGGCCGGTGCGCGGGTTCAGAGCGCCATCTGGCGGCTGCACGTTCCCAGGTCCGCTGCGTGAGAGGCAGCAGGTGACCTAGGCGTTGGCTTTGTGTGTTTGCTTGGGCGACTCCAAGGGAAAGGCTGGCACACAGTAGGTCCCCCACAACCGTTTGCTGGAAGGATGGATGGACAGGAAATTCGACGAGACTGACTGCCAAAGACCACCGCACGTCGGCAACAAAAATCCATCTCTTTTAAATGAAGAAAAGCCGATCTCCTTTGCAACCGCGGTAGCAGCCTTGCTGACCCCCGAGGCCCGGTTTCCTTCTTCCTTCTTTCAGGGACAGCTGCCTTGCGGTTCTTTGGAGTCTCTGGACAGGAACCTCCTTTCCCTCTTGTCTGCTGGTCCCTCCATCCGGAGAAGTCTGCCTATGGTCAAATGTCACCCATTAGACGGTAGTTGTTCTCTTCCCTACTCCTTTTCGGCCTGATGGTCAATTCCATAATTTCTGGTGAATTCTCTAATAACGTTTGCTTGTTCAGGGGTCTGTGATGTTTCGAACAATGGTGGAGCGGTGGAATTCTGACTACTGTTTGGAATTACCACAACATTAGGTGAGTGGTTGAGGACCAAAAAGGGTCTGTGAGCCCCATGGGCCAGGTTACGATGCTTTCTTTACATCATTGCACCAAGGATACTCACTGGCTGTGAAGTACAAGGGTTACTCAGCAGCCACTCCTGCCCCCCCAGGACCTGGCCCCACCTGCCTCCCTGCTCTGAATGGGAGGAAGCTACATGGCCCCTTCCTTCCCTGCATCTGCTGAGGTGAATTCACCCCATCTTGCTCTCCTAGCTGTAGGACTGATGGCAGGGGCGGTGCTTGAACCACAGGAAACATCATGACTTAGGTTAATTAGACAGAGCAGTCTTGGCCTTATTGGTCCATTGCTGACTGTGGAGCTGGGACCAAACACTACCAGAAGGAGCCAGCATAGCAGGCTCCTTCCTGGGGGTTGGGAAGTTGGGAGTAGCTCTGACCAGGAGTGCTGGGAGTTACCTTCAAGTTTTAGCACCTTCCTCGGCACTGTCCTGGGAGAGGAGCTGGGTGGGGCCTCTCCCACACTATCCACAGACCTTCCCTCCCACATGGTCCACACACCCTCACAGCTTGGCATCTGAGCCTCTGGTTCTGTCTCTGCACTCTTCCCTCCAGGAACATGGACTGTGGGGCTTGTGTACAAGCTTGTCTTTAAACAGCATTTTGTGAGCTTGGTTTGTCAAGTTGACAGCCAGAGTCGCCAGTCAGTACCGTGCCCAGTGGCCACCAGCACTAGGAGTGGAAGATCGCATGCAAAAAAATCTCATTTCTTGCTTCTTGTGAAATACTTCAAGACTGACCACTTTGTGCCTGAGTTCATGCATGGTGAAGGATTGCTGGAGTGCTGTGCAGACCCCTGTGAGCACCTGGAGCCAACCCATACCCCAGTCCTTAGAGTGTGGCCCTCATTGGGAGTACCAATGGCTGGGCTAGTTTTGCCTTCCCTTCCAGCACTGGGGACTTCTGGCCTGTTCCTCCCTGTAGGAACAGAAAACTTCTTAGTAATTAACTAGTCAGTGACTTAATGCAATCAACATGTAAAGGAGACACATGGAGCCATATTATAAAGGTCCCCAGTGGTCCATATCGAACTGTGCCCAGTGCAGCGGGCTGTGCCCAGTGCAGCAGGCTGTGCCCAGTGCAGCGGGCTGTGCCCAGTAGCTGTGCCCAGTGCAGCGGGCTGTGCCCAGTGCAGCAGACTGTGCCCAGTGCAGCAGGCTCTGCCCAGTGCAGTGGGCTGTGCCCAGTGGCTGTCCCCAGTGCAGCAGGCTATGCCCACTGCAGCAAGCTATGCCCAGTGCAGTGGGCTGTGCCCAGTGGATGTGCCCAGTGCAGCAGGCTGTGCCCAGTGCAGTGAAAAGTCAGGTCTGACTCATCACGAAGATCAACACATCATCAAATTATGGTAACAATCACTGGGGGCATGTTTTCTAGTATTCAGGTCTTCCTCTGAACAATAGGAGCCATGAAGCAAAAGAAACGTAGATATCACTACTGTGTGCAGCAGCCAGCATGTGGCACAGCAACAGCCGTGAGGAAGTCTGAGGAGAGGCATTTACAAGAACTTAGGAGCACACTATATAAACAGGGTCGACCAGGCCAGCAGGATGGCTCAGTGGATACAGGCTTGCCATCAAGACTGACCTGCGTTCAGTCCCTAGGACCCCCATAGTGGAAGGAGAGAACCAACTTCGGCAAGTTCTCTTCTGGCCCCTACCCTGACTCCCCTATAAATAAATGCAAAATAATATCAACAAATCAATAGAAAACACAATGGGAAAATTCACAAACGGTATAGAGAGAAGATTAATCGAAAAGTGATAAGGTGTCTCCTAAATAAATCAAAACATGCAATGTATAATCTTTCATTAATTCAGTTCCATTCATATCAATTAAACTCTCTCTCTGTCCCTCTCTTTGTCTGTCTGCCTCTCTCTCTCTCTCTCTCTCTCTCTCTCTCTCTCTCTCTCTCTCAGTGTGTGTGTGTGTGTGTGTGTGTGTGTGTGTGTGTGTGTGTTGTGTGATTGTTGTTGTTTTATGAGACATGCTAGGCATGGAACTCAGGATCCTGTGATGATTTCCAAGCCAAGCTAGCCTAAGAACTAGGACCATTTTCCAAAATACAAATTACTGCCTCCCTGCCCCTGAGTAGGCTTCATGGTCAGTAATGGTGCATGCCTTTAATCCCAGCACGTGGCAGAGGCAGAGAGGCAGAGAGGCAGAGAGGCAGAGAGGCAGAGAGGCAGAGAGGCAGAGAGGCAGAGAGGCAGAGAGGCAGAGAGGCAGAGAGGCAGAGAGGCAGAGAGGCAGAGAGGCAGAGAGGCAGAGAGGCAGAGAGGCAGAAAGAGAGGCAGAGAGGCAGAGAGGCAGAGAGGCAGAGAGAGGCAGAGAGAGAGGCAGAGAGAGAGAGGCAGAGAGGCAGAGGCAGGTGAATCTCTTGAATTCTGGGGCCGTCTTGTTCACAGAGTGAGTTCCAGGAAAACTAAAATTAAATAAAGAAAGAGAAGAAGGGGAGGAGGAGGAAGAAGAGGAGGAGGAAGAGGAAGAGGAGGAGGAGGAGGAGGAGGAGGAGGAGGAGGAGGAGGAGGAGGAGGAGGAGGAGGAGGAAGAGAAACAGGAGGAAGAAGAAAAGGAGGAAGAGGAGGAGGAGGAGGAAGAAAAGGAAGAAGAGAAGGAGGGAAAGTCCTCTTCCTTCTCTTCCTCTTCTTCCTCCTCCTCCTCTCCAGGATGACTGGCCTTGGTTATGAGGAGTCTATTTATATTTTGGAAATTGCTCAGCCACGTTGGAAACAGAATGGTCTTGAGGTGGCAGCATGGGGACATAGAGGTCCCTGGAGGATGGTAAGATGAGTCCAGGGTTCCACCTTGCAGTCTGTCTATCCTGACCTCTCCCATCTGCATAGCTACTCCTTGCTGCTGTCTTCTGCTCAGACTACCATTAGCAACATTCTCTCTGGATATCGAGGCCAGGGTCCTATGGAACCCTTCTCTCCTTCTCTGCTAGGAGAAGCACTGAAAGCTGGTTCTTTATTACCTATCCAGCTGCTGAGCTGTCCTGGCTCCCTCATACAGTTCTGCCCTCCCCCCAGGCGTTAGGTGTTACCAACCCAGGTCATTTCTAGCTTAGTTGGGAGGGGAGGGTATAGCAGGGATCAGGAGGGGCCTAGGAATCGCAGTGTCCCAGGTGGGCCACTTTGCAGAACAGTGGCTGGGATTCTCCGGGGCATAGGCAACTGGCAGCAGGTCACCAGTACAGAGACAACACCTGGGATGAAGACAAACATCCAAGGCCCAGTGCAGGGCCAGAGGCCAGCTGTGGACATGGTTAGGCCACCTGTGGAGGCTGGGATGCATGACTGGATGTTGTGGGCACACAGGTGTTCCTTCTCAGACCCTACATCCACTCAGTACCTGTGTCTCCAGAGCCTGGCCAATCAGAGCTTCCTGGAGTAAGATGCACTGGCTTAGAGTAGGTATGTAATTTAGACCCAGGAGAAACACTTCTGGACACTCATCTATTCCCCCTTCCAGGATCCATCCTCTTGGTCAGACAAAACCTAGAGTTACAAGTATCATCTTGGTGCCACACAAAAGCCTTCTGAGAGCAGAAAACACAGGCACAGAGCTGAGAGGAACAGAGAAATTTTTATTATGTTACCTATTTTGGGTTTTTGGTTGCTTGGTTGAAGGTTTTGTTGGTTTTGTTGATTTTGATGGTAATGGTGGTGGTGTTTGCTTTGTCTTTTGAGACAGGGTCTCTCTGTGTAGATGAGTGACCCTGTGTGTCCCTTCCTTCATCTATCATGATTTGTCTCCTCACTTACTTTCCATCTCGCATGTGAACAGCATAAAGAGAGGGTTGGTGTGTCCAGGGTTACTTGCAAACAGAAACCACATTGAAAACCAAGAGAGGGAAGGGTAAGATGGTTGTGTGTGGCTAAAGGCACTGCCAGCAAGTCTGCTGAGATGATCAAGTCTGAGTCTGATCCCCAGGACCCGACACGTGGAAGGAGGAGCCACTGTTCCCAAGTTGTCCTCCAACCTCCACATGTGTGCTATGTGCAGGTATGTACCACACACGCACGCACACACATACTGCACAGGCACTTGTACAAGCATGCACACACTTACAGTGTAATTGTGTGTGGTGGGGGATGGACAATGGTGGGCCGGCCAGGGCTGGAAATGATCAGGGTATGATCATGTGTGTGAGAAATTGTCTAAGAACAAATTTAATAAAGTAAAAAAGTATAGATAAAATGTCTTCATGTAAAAAGCTGTATGTGTGCTTTTTAATAGTTTCTCATTTTATAGAATTTCTCTCAGCCTCTGTTTATGTACTAAATATACTTCATTGTGTTAAATGGCTTTCCTGTCACTAGACATTAACATTTTTAATTTTAATTATTAAAATGTTTCAGGAAACATGAGCCAAATTCCCAAGGCTTAAAATTTTAAAAAGAAAGATGAACAATCTGTTAAAATTTAAGTTGGGCACAGTAGTACAGGCTTGTAATCCCAGCACTTGGGGTGCAGAGGCAGGAGGATCTCTGTGAGTTCAAGTTCAGCCTGGTCAACATAGGGGGTTCCAAGACACCAGCCAAAATTACATGGTGGGACCCTGCCTCAAGAAAGATAAACAAGCAAACAAAAAGAATTTAGGTTCAGAACCATAGTGGTGCAGGAGTTGGAACTCCAGGACAGTAGGGGACCATGACATTACAGCTCTGAGTCACAGAACATTACCACCTCTTTGGGTTGAAGAACTCAAGAGGAAGTGACTGGGGGAAGCACAGTCTGTGACCAAAGCCAGGAACCAGCAAATCACCCGTGTCAGCCAGCCTACTGTTACAGTAACAAATGCCAGAGACAGGTGTACTTAAAAAGAAGACAGGGTTTCTGGCCCAGTTTTGGACAGTTGAGGGCTTCGTCAGTTAACTCTGCTGCTCTGTGGTGAAGGTGAGGGAGCGAAGATCTCACAAAGATCCAATGCTAAAAAGAGAAAGGGAAGATATTGGTCCACAATTCCCTTTGAGGATACAAACACATCTCCAATGACCAATCTCTCCCCTTATGCCTCACCTAGGACAGAGTCGATGACCTCGGCTTCTATGGGCATGGTGAGCTTACGGAACAAAGAACTTTCTCTGACTGGCACAGAGGGCAGAGAGGAAGGGGAAAAGGCAACTTGTAGCTATTTCCAGCAAATGCAAACACTCCTTTTTGGAGGGAGACTTAAGACCTAGGTAACTTACAAGGCTCAGGAAGCTCAGAAAGTTACAGGACTCACAAGGACCCTCTCCAGATTTATAAAAGCAGTACACAATTACTGGGAAGAGACACTGCCTGCAGTCTGGGGGGGGGGAGGGAAAGGGGGCTCCTAAGATGCAGTTTTTATGACTCTGTCATCCAGGTCTGGGAAGGCTTTTTTGTGGGATGGGCTTTTCTGTGATTCAGCTGCCTCCAAGTCACTGTTGATCCTATAAAGTACTCCAATGAAATCAGTGGCTCACTAAGATAGACACCTGGTTTTATGAAGTGTCAGGATTTGAACTCAGATCTTTGTGCATAGTAGGCAAGAGTACACATATGTATATTATATACATATGCATATATGTATGTATATAATTATATATATAGTTTTGAGGCTGGAGAGATGGCTCAGCAGTTAAAAGTACTGGCTGCTCTTCCAGAGGATCTAGGTTCAATTTCTATCATCCATATGGCCTCTCATCTTTAGGCCTAATGGGTGCAATGCCCTCTTCTGGCCTCAGTAGGCACTGCATGCATGTGATGCACAGATATACATGATACATGCAGGGAAAATACCGGTACACATAATTCTAAATTTTAATTCTTTTGAAGTATAACAAATGATTTTAGGCACAGAATAAATTACATAGAATAATACTTTGAGAAATACCTGTGAGGGACTGGGGAAGCGGTTCAATGGATAAAACATTTCTTGTTTCCTGACATTTGGATTTTCAGAACCAAAGCCAAAACAAACAAACAAACAAAAAATAAACAAAACTGAACAGACACTGGGGGATGGAGAGGTGGCTCAGAGGTTAGGAGCACTGTCTGTTGTTCCAGAGACCCGGGTTTGATTCCCAGCGCCCACAGGCAGGTAGGAGCCATGTAATTCCAGTTCCAAAGGATTGATATGACACCCTCTTCTCAGGTACACATGCAGTACACAGACACACATGCACGCAAAAACACGCATACAAATTGGGCAGGCATGGCAGTTGCCTGCAATACCAACACTTGGGAGGCAGAAACAGGATCCCCTGGGCAAGCTGGTTTGCAGGATGAGCAGAGGTGGTGCACTCTAGGCTGAGTGGAAGACCTCACCTCAGTAAATAAAGTGGAGACTGACTGAGAAAGATACAGCGCTGGCAAATTTTGTGTCAACTCGACACAAGCTAGGGCCACTGGAGAAGAGGGAGCCTCATGAGAAAATGCCTCCATAAGATCAGGCTGCAGGCAAGCAGCCTGATTAATTAGCGTTTGAATGGTGGGGGTATCACTGTGGGCTGGTGGTCCTAGGTTATATAAAAAAGCAGGCTGAACAAGCCACTGGGAACAAGCCAGTAAGCAGCACTCCTTTGTGGCCTCTGGATCAGCTCCTGCCTCCAGGTTCCTGCCCTGTTTGAGTTTCTGTCCTGACTTCCTTCCGTGATGAACAGTGGTGTGGAAGTGTAAGATGAAGAAACCGTTTCTTCCCCAAGTTGCTTTGGTCATGGTGTTTCATCACAACAATAGAAACCTTAACTAAGCCACCCAAAGTCAACATTAGGTCCCCATGCATGTGTGTATTCACACATCCATACACACTCACCAATATACACTCAATCACGGATACACACAGCAAAACAAAAACCTATGCACCCAACAGCTGGTGTGAACATAAAAACATGGCTGATACTGTTGAGGCAAAAGGGTTTTACTATAAACTGAGATAAGCTGGACAACTTTATGAAGTTAGACATGGTGGCACACACACCTTTAACCCAGCACTCGGGAGGTAGAGACTGATGGATCTCTAAGTTCGAGACCAGTCTGGACCTCATTGCAAGCTCTGGGTCAGCCAGAGCTACATGGTGAAAACCTGTCTCCAACAAAAAAAGAAAGAAAGAAAGAAAGAAAGAAAGAAAGAAAGAAAGAAAGAAAGAAAGAGAAGAGAAAAGAAAAGAAGACAGACAGACAAGACTTGTGGTGGGAAAGCCTTGCTAAGCATTGCCAATTGCCAAGAAAGCAGAAGCTATAAGGGGAGAGATTGACTTGCTCACTGCACTATGCAACACATTCAACTTCTGCAAACAAATTCAAGTGACAAGCAACAGATTGAGAGTTATATACACTTGCGATGTATATAACGAAGCAACAGTCGTTATCTATAATATGCAAAATGTTCCTAAAAATCAATAAGACAAACAACCCGAGAGGAAAGTGGGTCATTCTCTGAGAAGAAAAACACTCTTATCCTCAGTCACATTAACAAAAACTGAAAACAGCACTAGTCGTCTTTTAACTGGCTGGTTTTTTGTTTTTAAAGTATCACCCAGACAAGAATAATAATATTCAGCCAGCAGCAACCTGGGGGTTCTCCTACATGCTGGGTGGGAGTATGAGTGACAAAATGTAGCCCAGGCTGGCCTAGACTTTCTGTAGCTGAAGCTGGTCTTGAACTTTTACCTCCAGAGTGCTGGGATAATAAGTGTGCACCTCCATGGCTGGTTCATTTGCTTTGGGTAGAACCCAGGGCCTCATGTCTGCCAAGCTGGCACTCTACCAAGCCCATGAAGCTTTAAGAAAGTGCATGCCTATATACGCATATACAATATGCACATATACATACCTATGCACAGCTGTACACATACACACATATATGCATACATATATACATGTATACGTATCTATGCATACATGTATGGGTTAATATTGCTGTTTGACAGTTTCACACATGCAAATAATGCATTGTGGTTCCTCAGGTTCTTCAGTCTTGATTTTGTTTTCAGATCAGGGCTATTTTTGTGACCACTGGGTTGACACTGTTCATTGGAGGCTTGCGGGGTGGGGGAGCAGATGTCATAGATGGGTACACAACTGAAGACCATGATCCTCTGCTCCCGGAAATGATCTGGAGCAAACAGTTCAGTAGTTAAGGATGGGGCCCAAGTCCCTCCAACTATGCTCACAGATTGCTTATTCCTTCTCTTGCAGATCAAATGAATTCTTTTCCTTTTTAAAAATTAATTTATTTTTGAGGATCAAACCCAGGCTGCAGGCAACTTTTTTTTTTGTGGTCTTTATTTTATGGGGTTTTGCCTTCATACGTGTCTGTGTGAGGTTGTCAGGTCCCCTGGAACTGGCATTGCAGACAGCTGTGAGCTGCCAAGGGGTGCTGGGAATTGAACCTGAGTCCTCTGGAAAAGCAGCCAACATTCTTAATTACTGAACCCCCAGTTCTCCAGCCCCCATAGGCAGCTTTTTTGATGAATGACAGATGTGTATGTGACAATGGCATTGGTTTCGAGTTCCTTTCTAAGTCAGTCTGCAGGGAGAAGTCGACGGTGGGAGACTAATCCTGTATCGAGCAGAGGATGTGTGGGAATCTCTACCTCCTCCTAATTGTTCAGCAAACATAAAAATACTCTTTAAAGATCCATCCACCGTCCGTCATGTGAATAAACCGGTTTTGGAAAAAAAAAATACTCTTTAAAAAGGCCTTTTAAAGCTGGCTGTGGTGGCTCACGCCTTTAATTGAAACCCTCAAGAGGCAAAGCAGGTGGATCTCTGTGAGTTTGAGACCAGCCTGGTCTACACAGTGAGTTTCAGGCCAGTCAGAGATACATACTGAGACTCTGTCTCAATAACGAAAGAAAAAAGATAATATATTAATTATGTAATATGTAATAGGCTTAGTCTCTCACTGCCAACTTCCGCCTCCAGAGTGACTTGAAAAGGAGCTAGAAGCCATTGTTACATACCTGTCGTCAAAAGGGCTGCCTATGGGGGCTGGAGGGATGGCTCAGAAGTTAAGAGCACTGGCTGCTCTTCCAGAGGACCCAGTTTCAATTTCCAACACCCACATGGCAGCTCACAACTAATACCAAACATTGTATATATAATATATAAATTGTAATTTTAATATAAAGATGAAATCTAGTTCTACCTCTTCCCTTTATAGATTTTTGTCTTATTTTTATTTTTTATTTTTGAGACCGGTCTCATAAGGTAGTCCTGGGTGACCTGGAACTCACTCTTTAGAGCAGACTGATTTTGAACTCACAAAATTCCACCTGTCTTTTCTTCCCAAGTCCTGAGATTAAAAGCTTATGGTACCACAGTCGGCTATAGTTGTTTTCTTTTTCATTGTGTGTGCATGTGTGCATGTGTGCATGTGTGCATGTGTGCATGTGTGCATGTGTGCATGTGTGCATGTGTGCATGTGTGCATGTGGCATGCAGTGCTGGCAGAATCCTCTGAAGCCCCAGTTACGGGAGTCTGTGAGCCACCCAGTATGAGGGCCAGGAACCAAGCCTGGAGCCTCTGCAAGAGGACCAAGTGCTCTTAACTACTGAGCCTTTTCTCCAGCCCTTATTTTATTTATTTGAGACAGGGTCTCACTACTATGTAGTCTTGGCTGACCTGGAACTCGCTCTGTAGAGCAGGCTGGCCTTGAGCTCAAAGAGACCTGCCTGCCTCTGCCTCTGCCTTCCAAGTGCTGGGGTTAAAGATGTGTGACAGCAGGCCTGAGAGCTCTCTCTCTCTCTCTCTCTCTCTCTCTCTCTCTCTCTCTCTCTCTCTCTCTGTGTGTGTGTGTGTGTGTGTGTAGGTATGTGCACATGAATATGCATGCCCCAGGAGGCCAAAGAGGGCATCAGATCCCATGAAGCTGGAGTTACAGGTGGTTGTGAACCACCTGAAGTAGGTGCTGGGAACTGAACCCGGGTCCCATAGCAGGGCAGCACTTACCCTCTCCTGAGCCATCTCTCCAGCCTCTTGTATCTTATAGATTTTTTAAAAGATTTATTTTATGTATGTGAGCACACTGTAGCTGTCTTCAGACACACCAGAAGAGGGCATCAGATCCCATTACAGATGGTTTTGAGCCACCATGTGGTTGCTGGGAATTGAACTCAGGATCTCTAGAACAGTCAGTGCTCTTAACCGCTGAGCCATCTCTCCAGCCCGACATTCTTTTTATTAATTTATGAGTATACGTGTGCATGTGTCATGGCATGTGCAGATATCAGAGGACAACTTTTAGGAGGTGGTTCTCTCCTTCCACCATGTGGGTCATGGGGATCAGACTCAGGTAGTCCACAGGCATGGCTGCAAATGCCCTGACCTGCTGTAACACAATGATGTTCAGTGGTTGGATCATCTGTATTAAAAGGCAGGATTTCACCTGTTAAGTTACTTTGGCAAATTTGAAAAAAAAAAAAAATTCAGTTGACCAAAGCATGCACCTGTTTTTGGACTCCAGCATCTTTGTCTCTGTGCTTCGTCTGTCTGGATACCAGCCCCATACTGGTTATTATAGCCTCACGGAGGAGCTTGAAACCGGACTGTACAAATCTCTCCTGACCCTGTTCTTCCTGCTCTTCTACAAAAACTGTTTTAGCACCTCTAGAGCCTTCCTGCCCCCTCTAGTCCATTCTCCTTTTCTCTAAAGTTTAAATTAAGGAAAAAAATGTAAAGTTTCACACACACGTACTTTATTTACGTCATTCCCACCACTCCCCTCCAACGTCTCCTGTGTACCTTCTCTGAGCTCTCATGTCATTTATGGCCTGTCTTCAATTATTATCCTTTAAATATTTTTATTTTATGTATATAGATGTTTTGCTTGCATGTATATCAGTGCACCATGTGCCTGCCTGGTGTCCACAGAGACCAAAAGAACGTATCGTGTCCCCTGAAACTTAAGCCACAGACAGTGAGGAGCCGCTCTGTGGGTGCTGGGAATTGAACCTGTGTTCTCTGGATGAACTGCAAGTTCTATAAAGCACTGAACCATTGCTCCAGCTCTTATTTAATTACTGTTGATACAGACGCACATACGTATATATGAATACAACTGAGCCCATCAGTGTTGCTCGGATGTAAAAGTGTTTAAGGACTGAATAACCTATCGGGGGTTACTATAAAATGGTTTTTAGTAAAGCCTTATATTTTGGTTAGCATTGCATTAAATAGATAGATCAGTTTGAAAACCGTCACCTTGCTATTTAGCTTTCCAATTCATGATACATTTCTACCATTCAGTTACTTATCATCTAATTCCCCTCAGTGAAGTTTGATCATTTTGAAGGCATAGATCTTACTCGTCTCTTACTAAAATTACCCTAAGTAAAGGAATAATGAATTCCTTTTTCATGGAATGAAGAGAGATGGCTTAGTCGCTAAGGACACCGACAGCTCTTGTAGAGGACCTGGGTTTGATTCTCAGCACCCACACAGTGTGGATCACAACCATTTGTAATTCATGTTCTAAGGGATCCAACACCCTTTTCTGGCTCCCTACACATATACACAGATAAAATATCTATACACATAAAATAAAAACAAATAAATCATTAAAGATTAAAATAAGGTTCCTTTTTTCATTTATTGTTTGCAAAAATATAATAGATTTACGTTTTGATTTTTATTCTGAAAATTTAGTTTAATCATTTCTTCTAGAAATTTTTATGTTTCTCAGTTTCCTGGTGCTTTGAGTACATACTCACACTGAGTATAGATAAAGATGGCTTTCAGGGCTGGAGAGAGAGCAAAGCTCTCAAAGGTCAAGGCTCACAACCCAACTCTCTCTCTCTCTCTCTCTCTCTCTCTCTCTCTCTCTCTGTCTCTCTGTCTCTGTCTCTCTCTCTCTCTCTCTCTCTCTCTCTCTCTCTCTCTCTCTCTCTGTGTGTGTGTGTGTGTATGTCCTCATACCACAGTACAAATATGGAGGTCACAGGACAATTTGTAAGAGGCAGTCCAATCCATCCCACGTGGGTCCCAGAGACAGAACTCAGGTCACTAGGCTCAGTGGCAAGGGACTCGACCTGCTGAACCATCTTGCCAGCCCACATGTTTAGTTTCAATTTTTATGACATTTGTTTCCTTTTCTTGCCTTATTACATTGCTGGCTCCTTGTACAACTGCTGACCCATATCACAGCACCGAGTCTTTCACTCTGGTCTATGGTGTTAACTGTAGGTTTTCAGGCACCCTTCCTTAGACTCTTGTTCTTTCGATTCCTAGTTTGTTGAGAATATTTATTTTTTAATTTATATTAAATCTTAAGTATTTTCTGTGATTCTTTCACAATGGCATATATATAAAATGTGTTTGAGTGTTTTGACTTGTTGTATGACAGACAAACACACACATCTACTCAGCCCAGTAGGGAGCCTGTGATAAAGCAAGGTAGGGATACCACCAAAGTCCAACTTGGTGAGCCAATGAGTATTACTGGGATTACTTACAGGAGTATGGGTGAGAGGTTACTTACAGGAACAGAAATGACTCAGAGTCAGCTGCCTCAGCAAAGCCACCCAGCATGAGTGACAGCTCACAGAAGCTGGGAGCCTGGAGCACACTGCACAGCCTGCAGGCAGCTCAACAAGTTGGAAAGTCTCCCTTCCAGGTGGCTCATGTGGCTTGAGCCTTTTCTAGGTGGCTTGGCTGGTATTTCCTTCTTCTGCTCATTTTGGCTGGTCTCTGCTTCCTCCAGGCAGCTGTGCTTGTCTGAGAGTCTCCTTGCTGCTTATCCAAGAGTGACTCTTCATTCTTCTTCTTGCAGGATGGAACATTTTAATTTTGGAGGGAACTGCTATACAACATGTCTACATATATGTAGATACACCACACAAGTCCCTGATGCCCAAGAGTTACGAAGAGAATGCTGGGCCACTTGAAACTGTAGTTACAAAGGGTTTTGAGCTTCTATGTGGGTTCCTGGAACCAAACACAGGCTCTCTGCAAAAGTGCCAGTCTTAACTACTGCACCATTTCTCTAGCACCCTAGTCTCATAATTCTTCCCCCTTGTTCTTTTGCCATAGTAAGTTATATTGATTGATTCTGGATATTAAATCAACGTTGCTTTCCTGAGGTAAACTTTGGCTGGTGATCATATATTTTACCCTTTTGATACATTGCTGAATTCAAATCACTAAAATTTGAGACATCTGCATCTACACGCATGATGTCAGTTTTGGCATCAAGATAAAACTTGTCCCATAAATTTAGTTGAAAAGTATCCCTTGTTCTTATGACATATGAAGTAACCTCTACAGGACAACAACATCGTTGTTATTGTTTAAATGTTTTCTCTATGGAAAAAAATGTTTGATATCCTACAACAAACAACATGGTTATTTTAATCAGACAAACAGTCCTAACAAACACTTCATAAAAGACAGTGTTTGAATGGCTATTAGAAACACAACAAATTCGTTAAAATCATTTATCTCCAAGGAAACACAAGAACTTATGCACACAGCTACAAGCTTGGAGTTAAGTGTTGATGGAATCTACTGGAGAGGATGATGTAGCACCAACCAGAATTCTCATACAATACTGGTGGGGATGCAAAATATCAGCTTAGGAACATAGTAGGATGACAGCCTATTCAGTTAACCATGTTTTACCATGACTCTCAGCAGTCCCATCCTTACAAGTGTAAGTGTAACTTTTATTTGCCAGATGTAATTGTCCTCTTGGAGGCTAACTGCTGAATAAACTCATCCTTTTTAGCCCTTTCTGAACTCTAGCTGGTTGGTTCAACTCAGCTGTTCTGGCCCAAACTCCTCTTAAGTTGACTGATTCAAACTGTCTTCTCTCAGCTTCTGACTGAATTGTTCTGCTTAGCCTCAAACTAACTCTGGCAACCTGGTTCTAATATTCTGACTCCTTCTCATTGTTCATTTTGTCTTCACCTATGTCTATCTTGTTTTTTTCTGCAACCTGTCTCTGTAAAACTGTCCAATTAAAAACTGCCTTTGACCTGAACTCAACCAAACGCAATTGCATTGCCTGAAGTCAACTGAATTACACTTGATGAACTGCTTTCCACTCCTGACTCACTCTGCACTGCTCTTAAGTAGCCTCTGTTTCCTGTCTGTTCTTGTGAGAGTTGGGCATATCCTATCTCTGACTCATTCTGTCAAATTTTTCTCTGATTCATCACTTTGTCTGCCCCTCAATTAGACACCACTTTCAAACATAGCTACTTCCTTCTACAAACTAACTTTACCTCCATTGTTTGGGTGTGAGCTAATGGCATTTCTGTATTTCAGCCAGAGGGATTAAAGATGCATCATTCCTGCTGAATCACACAGACCTTAAAGGTCTTTGGATGTGCTCCCTTCCCAGAGTAGCCATGTTGCTGGATTGAAATTCCTCTACACACAAGGAACATAAATGCACATTCATGACAGCATTATTTACAGTAGTCTCCATGGTAGTGTGACTGAGAAATGTGCCTCATAGGCTTAAGTATCTGAACACTTGGTCTCCAATTGATGGGGTTGTTTGTAAAGGTTACAGAGCCTTTGGAAAGTGCAGCCTTGTTGGAGGAAGTCCATCATTAGAGATAGTTGTTGAGGGTTGATAGATTGACTTGTTTCACTTCCTGTTCTCTCTATGGGCTTCCTGTGTGGGGATTAAATATGATCTCTGTTTCCAGAGTATCAAGGCTGGCTTCAGGTCTGTCTCCTTTCTCCCTCCCCTCCTTCCCCTTCTTGATAGGCTGTATCCATTCTGGAACTATAAAATAAAATATATCCTTTTTCTCTTCTAAATTGTTTTTACTCATATTTTATCATAGAAACAGAAAAGGAACCAATACAGCCCCTAAATAGAAAAGACTCACTATGTCTACCTGTGTGTATGTGTGTGTGTGTGTGTGTGTGTGTGTGTTATACAAATCACAAATTGTGGTATATCTATACTATGGAGTATTACTCCACAAGGAAAAGGAATGAAACGTGAATTCATACAATGACATGGATGATTTTAAAAACATTACGCTAAGGTAAAGAAGTCACACCAAAGATCATTTGCCATATGATCCTTATGAAGTTCTAGAAGTAGCAAAAGCATCGTAGCAGAAAGCAGAGCAGTGGTCACTGGTGAGAAAGTCACCAGCTACAGAGGAGTGTAAAGGCAGTGAACAGTTTTCTTGATGCAGAGCCTGGCACAAGACGTAGAACTGGCGGTGGCAGGCTTGGAGATAGCATTGGACATCTGTCACCATGCCATTACCCAAGAAGCTCTCCTTTTATTCAATGTGGCCGTGGGTTCTTTGAACACCTCAGTTTCTTTCTCTATAAAATGGGACTAGTAACTACATGTAGTAGGTGTTGTGGGGTAGCACCAAAATGGCCACCAATAGGTGGCCAAAACCCAGCTGGTTCTCAGGCCCTTGGGCTCTCAGGTGCTTCAAAGTCCAAAGTTTCCTGGATTGTAGTTACCCAATTCCTCTTGGGAATTGCCCTCCAGAAGGCTCCTCCCTTAAGGATTCTGAAAATGCTGGAAGAGGATCCTGTAGAGAGACAGCTAGGAGCTGGTGTCAGCCATCAGGAATGGGAGAAGACACACAGCTTGAAGAAGGATCCTTTTGGGCTCACCTCAGTTTGGGAGGTTTTGGTCCACAGCTTTTGATGGCACAGGACATCACAGTGCGGATGCCTTGGGGACCAAAGCCTGTCACCTTACAGCAGTCAAGAAGTAGAGAAACATGACCTGGGGACCTAATATCTCCTTCAAGAGTCGGTGTCTCAATCACCTAACTTCCTCCCACTAGACCCTACCTCCTGGTGGTTCCACCACTTCTTCAGAACACTGAGGCTACAGACCAGGCTTTCAGCACATGGGTCTTTGAGAAACATTTCATATCCAAAATATAGCAGCCCTTGCCTGATGACATCTCTTCTCAGGCAGCTCAAGGCAAATTACCACCTCATATAGATTCACATCCCCCTCAGGTGAGTGTTGGGTTGTAGTGTGCATGGGACCTGTTGGGTTGGTGTGTGGGTCCCACCTCTGTCTCGTCACATGGTTAGGGCCTCTCATGGGGACAGAGGCATGGAAATTTGACTGTGTTCACTCCATGCTGGCACTTGGTGGACATCAGGCTATGCAAAGCAGCAGGACTCTCACAGGAAGGCAGAGCTTTTGACTTGGGGGTCCCCGGGCCAATAGGTGGCCAAAACCCAGCTGGTTCTCAAGCCCTTGGGCTCTCAGGTGCCACTGGAAGGACCGAGACCAAAGTGGGGGCATACAGGCTGAGAGTTCTGGTCTGAGAGAATAGGATGAGAGTTCTGGTCACAGGAACTCGTTTGGTTGGGTCACAGCTGCTTGCTTGGGTTGGGTGGCTGGTGGCCTCTGTGGCTGAGAACATAGAGGTTGTCTGTGTCTGTGAGAGATTAGACAGAGGCTCAGTAGTTGAAAACCTTCTCCACTGTTCCCCACAGAGGGTCCCACAGAAGACAAATAGGCTATGGTTTTAAGATATTTATTGCCATGGCAGAAAATAGATGAAACTATACCTCCATATCTCAGAGCAGACCTGAGATTAAATACCTTTTACAAGGAGGAGGGTCTGGAAAGGGATGCTTAATTGGCTACACCCTCTGGTCTTTAGGTATCTCATTAATATGGAGATCTGTCTTGCGGCTCTGTGGCCTGTAGTCAAGCCCTCTACCTGTAGAGGGGCCAGTGGGCATTGTTCTATGTGCCTGGAGGACCCCACTCTATGGAGGTCTTTGGCCTCATGTCAGGAGCCTGGAGTCTGGAAGCGTGGCAAAGTGCATGCCATCCCTTGCAAGGAACCTTGCAGTGTCTCTGGAGATTTCCAGCCAGTGCTTGACCAGAAACCATGCTGTCCTTTCACAGTCCTACAGGTGACACTGATTCTCCATGCAGCAAAGGCTACAAAAGACCTGAAGCCTCGCTCAGTGAGGGAAACCCTGTCATTCTCAGCTCTGCCCCCATCCACTTTTATCCTTTACTCTCCACAGGCTCTCCCAAGCCCTCAATCCCCTGTTCTGTCTTTGCCTTTTAGCAGCCAACCAGAGAGAGTCATAGGTCTGGTGGTTCCTAGTGCTGGCAAGGGGTGGAGTTTCACAAGGGATCTCGAGGGAGAGTAGCAGTCACCCCTCATGCTTCTTAGGACAAAAGAGGCAAGTGTTTATGGATATTTGTGAACCACCAAGGAGGAAAGGGAGAAAGCCCTTGTCAATTAACCCACTTTTCTTAAGAACAGTAGGTTGTGGTCTCCTTGCACTGGACTTCAAATATTACATCAGAAACCTGGTGTTAGTGAGCTGGCCTGTGGGCCTGGAAGATTTGGCCTTGCCAAGGGTTAGGGCTGGACTGGCCCAGCACTGCTCTGTTCAGGACCCTCAGAAGGACTGGAATTGTACTCCATATTAATGTCCCTGGTCTTCCTCTTAAAGGGTGAGTCCTTTCTCCAGCCTGACTGACAGCCTGAGTGACACAAGTGTCACTTCAGTTCCAATTCCAAGGATCCAGATCCTGTGACCCATGAAATTCTAATAGTTCTGACTGGGAATGTGGAGAGTTTTAATCAGAAGTTTCCAGATTCTGGCTGAAGGGGTCTATCAGGTCATAAGGTCAATTCTTCATAAAGCCAGGACCCCTCTACAAGGTGGCCATCAGTTCTTGCATTCCTCCCTAATCTAGGGTTCACTTCTTTCAAGAATACTCTCCTGAGCTCCAACTGTTTGGAAGACATTCCTCACTCTAAGCTGGGCTCTAATTCCCTGAAACTCTCCCTAGATCTTCTGTTGACTTCTGAGACCACCAACTCCATTTTCCACTTCGTTTCAAGATGTCCCTGTAGAGTCTTTGGAACCAGGTCCTGGTAGAGGCAAAAGTACTGAATTTTAAAACCAATGATGGGAGAAGTTGAGGCCCACTCAGATGACATCAGTAGACTCTCAGGGCACAAAAAAGTTCACCAGATGTGTCTGAAATTGGCAACTCACAAAACAAGAATCATGATTTCCTGCTCAAAATTTATACCCAACTAAACTATCCACCAAGCCAAGTAATAAAGTTATTTTTAAATTTGCAGATTCTCAAAAAAAATTGCCATCCATACTCCCCACTCCCCCTTTCTTAAAATTTCTGGAGATATGTTTGACCATTATGAGGGAGAAAGCCAAAAGAGGAAGGTCTGGCATACCTGGGTATGGTGACGAGTTTCATGTCAATTTGACACAAGCTAGAGTCATTAGAAAGGAGGGAAATTCAATCGAGAAAATACCTCCATAAGATCTGGCTGCAGGGTATTTTCTTATTAGTGATTGATGTGGGAGAGCCAAGCACATTGTGGGTGGTACCATCCATGAACTGGTAATCTAAGGTTCTATAAGAAAGTAGGCTGAGCAAGTCATGGAAAGCAAGCTAGTAAGCAGCACCCCTCCATGGCCTCTGCATCAGCTCCTGCCTTCAGGTTCCCTTCCTATTTGAGTTCCTGTCGTGACTTCTTTCAGTGATGGACTATAATGTGGAAGTGTAAGCTAAATAATCTCTCCCCCTCCCCCCCAATTTGTTTTTGGTCATGATGTTTCATCACAGCAATAGAAACCCTGACTAAGACACTGGAGATACAGGTGTGCGCCACACAGGGAAAGGAAGCCAACAGACTGACCCACTCTAGGTTGCAGCTGAGAAGATACAGTTAGCCTCTGAGCAACCAATGGGTGTCCTGACAGCCTTCTAGACTCCAAGCTGAGTGGTTAGAAAGATAGATGTGCCACCCAAGAGAGCAGGCCAAAGACGCCAGCTTCAGAGGGAAGCCCATTGGAAGCAAGGAAAAATTAGCTGTTCATTTCAATCAGTTTATGGATATCATGTTGACCTAACAAAAGCGATGCTCTCATTGGTGGGAGCCTTGGTGAACGGGGGCAGGCACAGTCCTGGCAAAGTTCTCCTGAACCACAATGGAAAGCTGAGTGAAACTCAAGCTGTGGCCTGGTAAGGCTTCAGAGATACGGAGGCCAGTATTGTACAAGCTTGTGTTCAAACTTTTATAGTTAGGAGCTCAGTTTGTTAAGTTCTTCTCTTACAAGCTTGAGTGCCTGAGTTTGGTCCCCAGAACCCACATTTTTTTAAAGATTTATTCATTTATTTTATGTATATGAGTACACTGTTGCTGTCTTCAAACACTCCAGAAAAGGGCATCTGATCCCATTACAGATGGTTGTGAGCCACCTATGTGGTTGCTGGGAATTGAACTCAGGACCTTTGGAAAAGCAGTCAGTGCTCTTAACAGGTGAGCCATCTCTTTAGCCCCCAGAACCTACAATTTAAAAAGGTAGGCATGGCACTTGTAATCCCTGGGGTTTGAAGACCAGATGCATATCTGGCTTTTGTTGTTTACAATTGGACTCTATCTAGAGCAGTGGTTCTCAACCTTCCTAATGCTGCGACCCTTTAATACAGTTCCTCGTGTTGTGGTGACCCCCAACCATAAAATTATTTTTGTTGGTACTTTATAACTGTAATTTTACTACTGTTATGAATCTTAATGTAAATATTTTCAAAGATAGAGGCTTGCCAAAGGGGTGGAGACCCACAGGCTGAGGGTCAAAAGGGACAATTGGCTGGGACAAGAGGAGTAGAATGACATCCCCCAAGCCACTGCATAAAACCACCCATGGCTGTCTTTGCGGTATGGGACTGTAACACCCAGTAGCTGTTCAGCCAGATGTAGTCAAAGGAACTTTGTAAGTCCTACAGCTTGGAGATCCTTGCTAGCCACACCGGGCTCCAAGCTGCAGGCAACCCCAGGACCCCAGTTTCTTTCCACCTGGGTACAGGGGTTTTGGCTCATCCACCAACCAGTTAAGCAGAGGACTGCTGGGCATCCACTCCTCCCCCAGGTCAGGGTTTATCAGGTATCTACTATCCGTGAGCTATCAAACCCTCTGGACTCCGCTAGCTTATCTGCAGATAAGCTACTGTCTCTAACAGTCTCTATACACGATCTTTGTGTGAATCAAATCAGATAATGGATTATTTGAAAACAGACTGTGTGTCGATTTATGGGACTAGAAAGTGAGTTTGTGAGAATGAATGAATTCACAACATATCTCTGTAATCCCAGAACTTGAGACAGGGCCAAACACCAGGCAGATACTCTATAAACAGAGGGAAATGTGAGCTGTGACCAATCAGGGCACTGCAATTTGTTCAAGCCACAGAGATTGGCTGATGGATCAAGTAGCGGCAGCCATAAGCTGGTCCAAGTGAGTCCAGGGCTTTAGGCAGGTACAAAGAGATCACGGTCCTACTCTGTACTCCAGACATATACGTGCGGTGGGGCTGTGTATTGTCAGAATGCTTGAGCTCATTCACCACACAAGTCGAGAGGCTCCCCAAGAATGGGTCCCAAAGAGAAAGCAGAACTCAGGCACAGAAAACAAATAGGGTTTGATGGTAGCTCTTAAGCCCCTGAATAAAGCCTGGATTAAACCTTATTGAGCACTCTGAATCTTCAGTTATATGCAGCCCCTTTTCAGTTGTTCCTGGAGAGGGTTTGTGATTAACTGAAGGGCACCCTTGACCACCTGGTCTAGTTTGCTCTCTCTCTGTCTCTTTCTCTCTCTCTCTCTCTCTCTCTCTCTCTCTCTCTCTCTCTCTCTCTCTCTCTCTCTCTCTCTCCCCCAAACAAAAGCTCACTACATAGCTCTGGCTGGCCTGGGACTCACAGAGATCTGCCTGCCTCTGCCTCCAAGGCTAGTTTGCTTTCAATTGCTGTAATAAAACACCGTGACCAAAAACAACTTGGGAAGGAACTCATTTGTTCGGTTCACACTTTCACACCACAGTCCGTCATTGGTGGAGGTCAGGGCAGGAACTCAAGCAGAGGCAGAGGCAGGAACCATGGACCAATGCCGTTTATTTGCTCACCCCTAATGACTTGCTCTGCCTGCTTTCTCATACAAGGCAGGGCCAACACCCAGGCATGGCACTGCCCACACTGGAGTGGGTCTTCCCACATCAATCATCAGTCAAGAAAATACCCCTACAGATTTGCCCACTGTCCAATTTGCTGGCAGAAATCCCTCAGTTGAGATTTCCCATCCCCAGATGAATCTACCATATGTCAAGTTGACAAAACTAATTAATCACCACAGTGATCCTTCTGAACCTATACATGGCATTCCTCCTGCTGTGTGGTGGGTGGTAGGGTGCTGGAGACAGCCTTGGTTTAGCATGGAGGTAGCATCACAGTATTCCCTTTACTCTGGGAATTTAAAGGTGAGCAGAAGGTTTCCCTGTCCATGGCATTCTATAAAGATTTTCAAAATAGATCAACACAGAGGTGTTTAGACTCAACCCAAGATCTTCCATGTGCGATGTGACCTCGTCTTCGGAGAATCGTCTCACTGGAGAGGCCCTGCTGGGTACTGACCTGTCTAAGCAGTTCTCCTTCAAGCCAGAAGGCACCATATTAGCTTAAAGCAGCCCACAGGACACCCAACAAGAGCAGCCAGGACAAGGTGGGCTGGAGCAAACCAACACAAGGAGGCAGACACTGCCAGTTGGAACTCAACATCCATATCCTGGGTCTGGCTGCTCTGTGGTTCAGAATATTCCCTGCTAGGTTGGCTCCCAGAGGACAGACAAAGACGTCAAGTTAGCATCTCCTTGGAGAGCAAGGGGGCAGGACAGGTAGGGAGGCTGTGCTGCAGTGTGGGCCTTGGAGAAGAAGCACCAGGGTCAGAGCACCTTGGGGTAGCCCAAAGCTTGAGTGGGGGATGTGTCTTTAAACCCTAGTCCTGCTCAGTCACCAGAACCATACTGCCCCCAAATAGATGTCTGACCCTTGGGGAGCACCCCTTTTTTTTCCAGTGTTATTTTTTAAGAGTGGGTTCAACACACAGCTCTTCCAATGGTGAGGGCCACATCAGGACTTTGAGGGTGTGTGCAAGGCACCTCTGAAAACCCCAACCAGGAAGGAGATACGAAGTGGAAACTTAAGGGTTCTTTGGAAAGTCGGTTGGATGGTGTTTTGCTGGGGCAGACTCATGAAGAAACATTTAGCTGAAGCAGACACAGAAGAAAGGATGTTCTGCTAACGCAAGCACATGAAAGGACATGTGATGAAGGATTCTTCACTAATGACACACATGTATTGGTCCGCCTTACACTTCGTAGTTGAGCTGCATTTGTCAGGACTCCATAGAGAGAAATTTACCAAAGAACTTCTGGTGGTGTGCTGCAGTTTCTTGCCACTTCTGCGGACTTGGGCTGATTGGCAGAGTGATGTCAGTTGAGACAGACGCACGTGCTGAGAGGCAAGACGTGCTGAGGCAAGACCCGCGGAGGACACGTGATGTTTGGAGGGTAGAAATAGGACCTGATGGACAGTGATGGAGACTGAGCTTGGCTCGCTTTTAGAGCTAGCTGTACAATGCTTGTGGGGCTTGCATCTTCACTGATCTTCATTTCTCTGAGAGAGGCACAGCTGAGAGCTTCTCCTGGTCCCTTCTGCTAACTCAAGTTGAGGCTAAGGCCTGGCTGTCTCTGCTAGGTAGTGCCACTGCTGCGGATTCATGTTTGCTATGCTGACTCTCTAGTCCTGGACTCCTTGTGTATCAGTGTAATGTTTTCAAATGGATCGAGCTGCTGCTGCTGACCTGTGAACTGAACTGCCGATTTCCAGGGAACATAGACAGGAGTTTCTCCAAAGAACCTTTCTAAACAGGTCCACTTCTCCATATCCTTTCTTTCCCACTACCTCTGGTGGGTGGTGGGTGGTGGGAAGGTTAAAGCCTTTAAGAACCATCATTAAAAATAAGGTTTGAAAAAAATTAAAGTTACAGAGATGTGTTTCTCACCCTTTGCTCCCAGACAAGGAACTTAAAGCATTGGGAGAGCATTCTATTTGAGTCCATGGGGCCTTAACAACTGAGAACAATGGCCCTTGGGAGCACGTGGAAAGAGCCAAGCCTGAGCTAGCTTGGTCACCTGCTCACACTGGCCATGTTGAGGGTTACACAGGATGTGGTGAGGTCCTCTTCTCCCAATGTTCATAATATATACCATGTTCCCAGGGTCCCCAGAACTCTACGTGTCCTTGAATATGGCTGAGCTTCACCCTAGGCATTATGGGTCTTTCCCTATCATGTGATCTGGTGGGAGTCAGTCCATGGGGTGAGGTGAACTCTTCCAATGGGACTTTGAAGCTATGTCTCCACTTGACCTCCAAGACAAGTTTGTGACACTTGACAGTGAGTTCTCAGAAGCCCAAACTCCTATGATTGGCACACGGATGTCCCATCTCCCCTCTGCAGCTGGAGAACAGTGGGACCCTCATCTCCGACCGGGCCTAAGTACACCCTGCAGAAGGAGGGGCAGCTCGGGCTCCCAGGTGTGGGGAGGTGTAGTCAGTACCTCTCACTCTCAGACTTCCTCCGGCCTCTGCGGGAAGCCTGGCTGTGCCAACCAGCACGTGTGGCACAGTGGCCTGGGTTGCAAAATATATCCGGCATGGCAGTTGGTGAAGTTATGCAATCGCCCCCAACTTACGGAAACCACCTTGAGGTGCTCCCGGGGAGCAGAGGTGGATGGCCTGGCTACCGGGCTGGCTGCAGGCCTAAAGTGATAATCGGCTTCTTATAGGTCCCAGACCATCACATCTATTACAGAAGTGGGACCAACCCTTGACGGGGCTGGAGAGCATGCTCCAAGGAGCTGTGACAGCCAGCTGGAGAGAGAGTCATGTCAGGAGTCCGTTACCCCCTTCTCGGGTGAGACAACAAGCTTCACAAGGGCTCAGGTAGCAGAGACTGAAGGGAACCCATAGAGCCCGGTCCCAGCTCTATATTGGACTTTCTCCTGTTCAGAGCTCCCATAGCAGGATAAGATGAAGATGGGCCACGTCCTTATGGTGAGAGAAGGCGTATCCAACTTGCTGACATCCTGGGATTCACCAAGGCAACGTCAGGATGAGACCTGGACAGCCTCGCCTACCACAGCTGTATGGTCAGTCGTTCCTGAGAAGGCTGTTTGGCACAGCCAGAGGGATTCTGGAACTAAGTGAGGGTCACCCAAGCCTCCTCCATATCTTCTCAAGGAAAGAGTGGTCCTGACTGGGATAAAGCCCAGGTTATCTAGAATGGGACCCCAGCTCTGCCTTGCCCTCATGCCCTAGGTTGTCATAGCATTATCTACTCTTAGTTCTCTGAGGATGAGACAGGTAAAGGATGTAAAAGGAAAAACTGGCTTTGTTCCAGTCTCACCACCTGGCTATATGTCTGTCTGAGGGTCTCAGCCCCAAGGCTGGGAAAAGTGCCATGGTAGGAAATCCAGCCCTCTTGGCCTCCTCATCCCTGCTGAGGGGGTGATTCTGTGTGAATTCGAATTAGACATTGTACAAGATACCTGCCCCTTGCTCTTCTGCGCCTCAGTGTATCTGAGGCCAACTTGGTAACACACACAGAGCTGCTCTGTCTCCCTGGCTCCTGGGTTGTTTAGTGAATGGATGTGTGGGGGCTTATTGAGCCCCTTCCCCCAGGACTGGATACAAGGTAACTTCCATCTTTCAGTCTGACAGACAATGGAAGTCTTCTCAGCCTTCCAGCACTTACAAACCCTGAGTCCCTCTGTCAAATAGGATATGCGTTTCTTAGCTTAATGGCTATGGGCAGATACAAATTCATTGAGAAAGAAATACATTTTTCATAGTTTATTTTGTAACAAGCTTCCTTCTTGTGCATAATGCTTTGACATTTCACCCACATGGTAGCGTGCATCAAATTTCATCTCTCTTTATATCTGAATAATATTCTCTTGAATGGATAAGTGTATGTATTTTGTCCTTTGTTTTATTGCCATTAAATCTTAAGTATGAAGTTGTCTTGTTTATTTTTGTTATTTTTAATTACATGTAAGCGTGCGTGCGTGCGTGCGTACGTGCGTGTCCATGTGAGTCCAGGTGCTCAATCATGGAGGCTAGAGGCATTGAGTCCCCCCAGCACTGGAGGTGCAGGCTCTTGTGAGCCACCTGGCATGGGCACTGGGAATCAGAGTCAGGCCCTCAGGGTCTGTGCTAGAGCAGCCCATGCGTCCCTCGCTCTCAGCCCCCAGGTTGTGTTTCTTCAGAGCGACCACCTGTGTTAGGGCCACAGGCCACGAGGAGCAGAGAACAGACCACAGAGTAAAGCAGCAGCATGTTAGCAGCTTCCAGTTGTCCTGGCCAGCTTGTTAAAGTGTGGGAACCGTGTGTGTGTGTGTGTGTGTGTGTGTGTGTGTGTGTGTGTGTGTGTACAGGTGCACATACCATAGTGTATGTGTGAAGATCAGAGGACTTTTGGATGGCGGGTGTCTCTTACAGTGGGTTCCGAACGGAATGCAGTCAGGCTTGTGTGACAAATGCTTTTACCTGCTCAGCTATCTCACCAGCCCAAAGTGTGGAAGTTTGCTTTTATTCTTGGCCTTTTGCCTCTGTCTCACCCACGTATAGTCTCGTGACATTTGGGTTACAATGGACCCTACATGTGCAGTGGTCCCATACAATGTTGGTAAATGGCCTCGCTGCTGTGACTTTTTCTGAGGACGTAGAACAAATGTCTGTTTCCCCCAGATAGAGCATCAGTGACATACAAAAAAAAAAAAAAAAAGAAAGAAAAGAAAATTGACACAAGCCCAACTCAGTGAACCAATGACTTTATTGGGGTTAGTCACAGGCGCATGAGTGAGAGGTAGAAGCCACACACATGGGGGGGGGATCACTCACAGGAACACAGGTGAGGGTCACTCACAGGGGCATGGGGGAGGGGTCACTCACAGGAACACAGGTGAGGGGTCACTCACAGGAACACAGGTGAGGGGTCACTCACTGGAGCATGGGGGAGGGGTCACTCACAGGAAGGAGCACAGGTCCCTCACAGGAAATTGGAGGAGGGGTCACTCACAGGGGCAAGGTGAGGGGTCACGCACAGGAGCATGGAGGAGGGGTCACTCACAGGAACAGAGGTGAGAGGTCACTCACTGGAGCACAGGTGAGGGATCACTCACAGGAGTAAGGTGAGGGGTCACTCACAGGAGCACGGGGTGAAGGGTTACCTGCGGGAACACAGATGACTCAAACACCGCCAGATCACTGCAAAGTCACAATCCTATCACTGGTGACACCCTCATGGAGGCTGTACTATGGAGTCAGACTTTCCGCTAACTTCCATTTCCTATTTGCTTGAGCACCTGGTCCCTAAAACCGAGGGCAGCTGGAAGCTGGAGGGAATGGTAGTGGAGACCTGAAGACCATCCATCCCTGTGTGTGACACAAACATCAGCAGCTCCATTGCCACCTCCACAGACCGGCTACCAAACCTCTGCTCCATAATCACTGCTGGTCCTGTCATGCCTGAAGGAGAAAGCTACGCACGAAACAGCCACAAGCTTCTGTCACACAGTGATAGCACAGCTGTGTGGTTCACACCTGATAATCATGATTAAAAAGTACGGTACTGGTTCATACAGTCACCGTGTTAGACTTCCATCTTTTTTTTTTTCTCCTTTACTGTTTTTCTTTGTACAAATTGTAACATTTGAATACAGTATAAGCCCAGCAGTACATTGTGTATTTTACACACTGTTTTGTACAATTGCTCAAGATCAAACGAAGAGGACTGCTCATATGTACTTACCATATTACACTTTTAATTACATTAAGTATAATTCTACTTCTACTTAAATGGCGTTAACACTTTGTTGGCTCTCTGGCTTTTTTTTTTTTTTTCATGAGGTTTGCTCACTGTCTGCAGTCTCCTGGGTCTAGCCTCAAGCACTTCCTTCATTTTTTTCCTCCTAGGATGCGTCAGCTACCCAAAGATCATCTCAGGGTTTGCTTGTGTGGAATGTCTTTAGCTTGACTCTCATCTCACTTAAGGTACTGTCCTAGGGTTGCCTGTAGCCTCTCTTTCTGTTCCCCTCATCCTGTCCTTCCCAGCCCAACCCTGTGGCAGTATAGAGCTAGGGAAGTTTTCAGTGGTAACTGTAGCAAATGCTTGCCTTCTGTTCCCTGACCTCTGTCTGGCACTTCCGGTGTACAAATGCTGGTGTGGCCCTCCCTCAGAGGCTCGGTGTCTTTCTCTGCATTCTCTTTATACATTATGTAAAATCATCCCTCAAGCTACCTTCACAGTCACTAATTCTTTCTTCAGCCACTTTAGAACCTACCTAGCATTTGTGATTTTACATTTTCATCTTGCGTGTGTTTTTCTTTTGCTTTTTAATTTATTAACGTGTATCTGCATGTGCTGCGTGCGTCTGGGCGCCTGCAGAGGCCAGAAGAGGGGATTAGATGCCCTGGAGCTGAAGTCACAAGCAATTGTGAGCCATCCGATGTGGGTGGGTGCTGGGAACCGAACTCTGGTCCCCCCCAGAGAGTAGCAAACGCTCTTAATCACTGAAGCATCTCTCCAGCCTGTGGCCTGGGTCTTTCAGCTTCAGAATATCCTCTCCTTTGTTCCAAGCGCTGGGATTTAAACCAGAGCCTCATGCAAAGCCCTCGTTCTGTTACTGACAGATATCCCAGCTCTCTGTTTGCTTTAAAAAAAATACTTCCTGTGCGTTCATTGACATTCTCTATTAATGTGATATTGTCTCGCGCATTCCTGACATCTTTAACTGTGGTTTCCTTAGTGTTCTGTTGTGTTTTCTAGGGCAACGTCTTATCTGTTAAATTCTAAATACTAGCCCAAAGAGGTTCTCTTTGCTCTTGCCATTTTTTATTTCTTCATGCTGTTTGTTTGTTTGTTTGTTTGTTTGGGGCATTTTAGAGGATATGTTGTCGCAGCTCTGAGGACAGTCTCCTTGCCCCTCAGCTCTACACCAGCATTGGTTTGCTCCTGAGTTTGGGGCGGGCAGTGCATCATACTGGTGATGTCACCTTGCCACTCCCATGGCTGCCTTGGTCATGCCCAAGGTTCCCTAACCACAGGGATGGCACTGGGATGATAGAGGGCACTAGGGTGACAGCACTGCTGGCTTCCGCAGTGATCTGGGTTCAAACTGCATTTGACCCAGTCAAATGCAGACTCCTCTGGAGTCATGGTCTGTAGGGTTTTTTTTTTTTTTTTTTTTTTAAGTTACCTTTGCCCTCATTCAGTCTGTCCCCTTACCTTCAGCTTCCAGGAAGCAACAGAAGCTCCAGGGTGTGAAGCTGGAGACCTGTCTTTGTTCCCTGGGGCCCTGGGGGTCAGCGGATGCTCTGTGACTTGGTGAGTCAGCAGAAACCATCTCCTGTCACCAAGTGAGTTCTTGTCTTGCCCTCTCCAAGAATAGACTGGGCAGACAGCAAAGAGTACAAAGGGAGGTACTTTGGTGCTAACTCAGGTTTTAACAACTGAAAAAGGTGAAACTGATCCCCTCTCTGGCCAGGGAGTCTTGAAGCAGAGGCCAGTCCTCAGAGCCGGGAACCAGCAACCTGGCCCTGAAGAATTGAAGCCTCAGACTAACCATATTTAGAGAAACAAGATGGTTTTGATTGACTGAAAGTGAGCACACAAATAAGAAGAGACTTAGGAACAATCAGAAAAGAACTGTCATACTGTTACCTTTGCAGATTCTCGGTTGCTATGGTAACTGTGAAGGCTTGCTGTTTTCCCACCTGGAGGCTCTGGCCATCAATTTCCTTCAGCTGAGGTTTTTCAGCTCCTGTTATAATTGACGGCTGTCAGTCAGTAAGTCATTCTTTGCCTTCTGGGCTTGAGTTCCCCAGTTATATAGTGTGTGTAGGGGTAAGTTGTAGATTGGTGATCAGGGGGCACTCCATCTTGGAGCTGTATCTGCCAAGGGCTGTCCACCTCTACACTTCACAAATATAGATTTTTGTTTGTTGACACTGTTTCTCTGTGTAGTCTTGTGTAGTCCTGGCTGTCCTGGAACTCGCTCTGTAGACCAGACTAGCCTTGAACTCAGAGATCCTCCCGCCTCTGCCTACCGATATGTGGTCTGTCTTTTAAAAGCAGTATTGTTTAAGGTCTGTTCCTTGCAGAACATCTCCTTTTCACTAATACTCCATCCAAAAACTCCTTTTGGGGGATGGTGTGCAGTGAACCAGACTGAATCCATCTTAAGGTCAGTAGCCATTTTGTTTCAAAGTCAAAATTAAGTTTGTTTCTGTTTTCTATAAAACTTAAGTTTCTACATCTTAGAATGTAACCATAATTTGAAACTTTCTAGAATTTAACTTGCTTGGTACCTGATTCTTTACCTTCCCCCATACTCTTTTTTTTTTTTTTTTTTTCTCGAGACAGGGTTTCTCTGTATAGCCCTGGCTGTCCTGGAACTCACTCTGTAGACCAGGCTGGCCTCAAACTCAGAAATCTACCTGCCTCTGCCTCCCAAGTGCTGGGATTAAAGGCATGTGCCACCACCGCCCGGCCTCCCCCATACTCTTAAGATGAGGCGCTCTGCCAAATAATTTTGAGATATTCTGCCAAGTTTCTATGCAACCAAAATTCCTCTGGAAATTTCCCAGCCCCAGAAGACTCCTTAGTTGCCTGGGAGTGGTTGCACATGCCTTTGACCCTGGAACTTAGGAGGCTGAGGCAGGCAGATGTCTGTGTTTGAGGCCAGCCTGGTCTACAGAGTGAGTTCCAGGACAGCTAGCTACACAGAGAAACTTTGCCTTGAAAAGCAAAACAAACAAACAAAAAACCAAACCAAACAAAAACCCCAACCCGAGTCTTACATTTTTTTTGAGCTATATAAACCCCACTTTCTCCTCTGCTCCATGCTGTTCTTTCAAATCCCACTTCAGAGAGACAGCCCTTTCTGACAGAAAATAAAGCTTGTTTAACTTGACTAAAAAATTTGGGTAACAGTCTTTATTCTTGTTTGGTGGGGTTACCATGTGGGTAGGGGTTACCCAGAGTCAGCTGACTACTTGCCAACAGGAGTACAATGCAGAACTTCTCTGTGGGAATGAAAGGCATTTCTTCTCATCCACTTGGCTATGAGCTTGGGAGGCGGAGGGACATGCTTGCTCCGATCTCATCATCACAGGGCCCTGTTCTCTTTTCTGGCTTCATGTCCTTAGAGAAGACAAGCCCTTTCTTGCCAAAGTGACATTGTGAACTGTCAGGGCCACTCCTTCAGCAGCACCCATCAGAATGTTAGAGGGCTTTACAAGCTGCGGGGCACCTGGGAACCCTTGCACTCAGGATGCTGGAAGGATGGGTGGATGGATGGTTCAAGGAGGAAGACAGGTTCAAGGCCAGCTGGGGTTGCAAAATAAAAATGAAAATGGACTTTACAGCATGACTCCAGACACCTTTCCTGCTCCCGTCGCTTCTGTGCCTACTCACTTTGCTTGCCTGGCTCCTTCAGATGTGTTGCTTCCTGTGAAACTCCCGCAAGGCCTTTGCTACTTAGGATGCCATTTCCCTGCTTTTCAAGTGGGTATGGAAGACTGGATAATGCCATGACACAGCCACGTTTCCCCATGTACTGTATGCACAGCCCACTCAGCCTCCCAGGCCCATGTTCTCTCACAGAAATCAAACCCAGGACACAATTCTATCTTTCCTGTCAGCGCCTCCACCCACACTGTGTCTCTCCTCCAGTGTGGGTGAAGCAGCTCCGCGTCTGGCCCCATCTCCTTCCTGAATCTTCATCCTGGTCCACCCAGAGGTCACTCCATGTATACGGCAAGCAGGTTCCTGGGTCTTAGTGATTACTTATGACACAGGTTGGACCAGTCCATGAGCACTTGGACTTTTGCTGGAACATTAGTAAAGGAAGAAGCCCTGTCCCCATCGCGGCTGGAGAAAGACAGCTTGCAGAAGCTGTGGTGACCCTTTCTAAAGTCTTGATAGGAAAAGCAGACAGCAGTGGAGGGAGAAGCCTTGTCTGGCACCATGTGCCTCCCAGTTCTGTCAGAACTGCCTCCACTGTGGTTAGCATTTGAGTGGCAGATCTATTGCTTGCTTTAAAAAAAACACCCCTAACAAAAGCTGCTGGTTTACAGCGCCCAGCACCATCCTGAGTTTACCTACATTTTTCAACAGTGCAAACCATCTTCGTGTATCAGGTGCTGCTAGAGTCTGCTTATCAGAATGTGGTGTCTCCCTCCTGGGATCCACAGCCTAGGGGAGGCAGATGTCTGCCAAACCAAGTAGGGTGGACCGGGGGCTCAGAGATGGGCAATGGGAAGATTGCTGTGTATAGAGGGTAGCAGCCGGGGCTCGGTCCAGGACTCAGGCAGAAGCAGGATGCTCTGGGGACATGTATGGAACACTCTTTTTCATCCTAAAAGCCAGGAGCACTCAGCTTTGAGATGAAGAGCTCCACCCTCACTGCTTCAAGAAAAGGGCCTGTCAAAGCGGGAAGCGGTGAGAGAGAAAGAGAACCTCTTCGTGGCTGTAGCTTCAGTAAGATCAAGGTTTATTATCTCTGAAGCAACAGCCCAGCAGAAGCAGTTTAGGTAGCACAGTGGCCCCTCCTCAACTCGTTTGGAGGAGCAGGCTCCTTTCTCCTTTCAGCTCCAGCAAACTGGCTTCTGTGGGAAAGAAAAAGATAAAAGCTGTGGTGGCCTCTTCTTACTTCCCATTGGCCTGAGCTTGGTCCTGTGACCTTGCCTGGCTGCAAGGGAGGCTGGGAAGTGTAGTCAGTAGCTGGGCAATTGCAGTAGCATGAAGGAGCCTTTTCAAAATTCCTACCTTGGAACCTCAAGGCCATGGTATTAAGAGACAATGCCTACCGGGTTGGCTCAGCCTTGAGGACTAACTAGATTGGGGCCCCTCTGAAGCAAATTCATCTCCTATAGTCCTTCCACTCAGAGACCTCAGCTTTAGAGCTGTCAGAAGTAGAATTCTATTCTTATATGTCACTCAGCCTAAGGCGTTTTGTTATGGCAGCAGAAATATACAAAGACAATAGTCATACACCAAACTGAAACTTTGCTGTCTTGACTTTTAAGGTGAGTGTGTGTGTGTGTCGGCACACGCACGTGTGCATACACTTACTTATATGCTCGGTTACTTTTTTGAGTTAAGCTCTCCCACTGAACCTGATCTCCTCAATATGACTTCACTCATTGGCCACTGAACCCCTAGGACACTCCTGTCTCTGACCTCCAGCCCAAGGCTTAGGAGTGCACACAGCCATCTTTTTACCTTTGTGCTGGGGACACAAACTCAGGTTCCCATGTTTTCACAGCAAGCAATTTACTGACTGAGCCGTCTCTTCAGTCCCAAGGGTTTTAGTAGTTGGGGCTTCACTTACATATTAACTCTGTTCTAAAATGTAAGTTCCAGGGCTGGAGAGTTGTCTCAGCGGTTAAGAGAACTCAATGTTTTTGCAGAGGACTCCAATTCAATTCCAGACACCCACATGGTAGCTCAAAACCAGCTGTAACTCCAATCTCAGAAGATCTGATATCTTTTTCTGACCTCTGAGGGCACCAGGCTTGCGCATGGTGCATGCACATACACACAAGCAAAACACTCAGAAACATAAAAATATTAAAATAAACATAAAAGAGATTTTTTAAAAAATGTTTTTATTTATTTATTATATACATATATGTATATATATATGATGAGAATACTGTAGCTGTCTTCAGACACACCAGAAGAGGGTATCGGATCCCATTACAGATGGTTGTGAGCTACCATGTGGTTGCTGGGAATTGCTCTCAGGACCTCTGGAAGAGCAGTCAGTGCTTTTGACCACTGAGCCGTCTCTCGAGCCCCCAAAGAGAGATTTTTTTTTTTAATGTAAACTTGGTAGCTTAAAATTTTTAAACTATTTTAACATTTTTTTCAAGTCATTAGTTTCATGGAATTATGCAACCATTGCCTCCATGTGGCTTTGGGACATTCACAGAAACTTTTTTTAAACTTTTTAAAAATGTGTGTGTGTTGTGTGTATCCATGTTTGTGGGTACCTGTGGAGGCCAGAAGAGACCACTGGGTGCCTTGGGGCTGGAGTCACAGGCAATTGTAGGGACCCACAAGGTGCTGAACCAGAGTGGGGTCCTGTGCAAAGGCAGTAAGCATTGAGACAGCTCTCCAGCCCACAGAATATTCTGATCCAACACAGGAACTTTTGTGATTAGCCATCACCTCTCTCTGCCCTTCCCTGAGCCCGGGGAAGCACTCATCCATTATCTCTACAGACTTGTCCTTTCTGAAAGCTTCATACACACAAAATCATCTAATCTGTGGCCTCAGTGCGGAGCCTCATTCACTGAGGACTCACAGAACTGCGTTAACCTGCACTGCCTGTCTTGCACAATGATAACTCCTCGGGCTGTTGGCACCCTTTGGAAACACTACTGCTGAGTTCATGGAAGCTTTTTCATAGACATGGTTTTAATCCTCTTGGCTCCATAAATGGAATGGAAGATGGTCATATGGCAGTTTTATGTTTAACTTTTTTCTTAAGATTTATTTTATTTTTTTCCTTTCCTATCCTTTTTAAAAACCATTCACTTATTTATTTAGGGGGGGCAGGGAGGAGGCTTAACACTGGGTTTCCCAGTGTAGCTCTGGCTATCCTGGAGCTCACTTTGTAGAGTAGACTGGTCTTGAACTCAGAGATCCACTTGCCTCTGCTTCCAAGTGCTGGAATTAAAGGTGTATGATACCACCACCCAGCTTTAAGGTCTATTTTCAATTATGTGTGCATGTGTGTGCTACATACATACATACATACATACATACACACGTAAGTGTAGACACCCACAGAGGTCAGATGTGTTGGCTCTTCTAGAGTGGGAGTCACAGGTAGTTGTAAGCCATCCATCACGGGTGCTGGGAACTGAACTTCAGTCTTCTAAAAGAACAGTGAGCCATACATACTATTAACCATGGAGCCATGTGTTCCCTACTAAGTCAAAGTCACCTGTTTCCGAATGGCTGTAGTTTTACACTCCCAGAAGCGTTATGTGAGGGCCGCAGCCCTCAACACCCTTGCCAACCCTGCAACTTGGGGAGGTACAGGCTTATTTCACTCTCACTTACACATCACAGTCCATTATCAAGGGACATCAGAGCAGAATGGTGACAGGAACTGAGGAGGAGGAAGCAGAGACCAGGGAGGATGCTGCCTACTGACCTGCTCTCAGGGGCTTAGTCTGTTTTCTTATATAACCAAGGACCACCTGCCCAGGGTTGTCACCTGCCCAGGATTGTCACCTGCCCAGGGTTGTCACCTGCCCAGGGTTGTCACCACACGTAGTGATCTGGACCTTCCCACATCAGTCATTAATCAAGAAAATGCACTACGGTCCTGCCTCAGGCAATCTGATGGAGGCATTTTCTCTACTGACAGATAACTCCGGCTTGCACTAAATGGGTGTGTTGTTTTGTTGTGCTTTTTGAGACAAGGTCTCCTGTAGCCTCAGCTAGACTTGAACTCATTCTGTAGCCAAAGATGACCTTGAACTCTTGACCCTCCTGTCCGGCCTTCCATGTGCTGAGGCTAAGCACATGCTCACGCGTCTTGTTAATGTGGTTTTGGGGATTAAGATGGGCAAGCACTCTCCCTACTGGGCCATATGCTAGCCCATCAAGTTATTATCCCAGTTACTTTTCTACTGCTGTGAAGAGTCAACATGACCAAGGCAACTTATAAAAATAAAGCATTTAAGGCGGGGGGAGGGAGGGTTACAGCTTCAGAGGGTGAGTCCATAACCATCACGGTGGGGAGCATGGCAGCAGACAGGCAGGCACGGTGCTGGAGCAAGAGCTGAGAGCTTACATGCTGATCTGCAAATTGGAAGCAAAGAGTGTGGGTGGAAGAGAGGGGAAGGGAGGGGGAGAGACAGAGACAAAGACTGGGCCTTGCTTGGCCTTTTGAAACTTCAGGCTCACCCCCAGTGACACACCTCCTCCAACAAGGCCACACCTCCTGATCTTTCCTAACAGTCCACCACCCAGGAGCCAAACACTCAACTCTATGAGCCGGTGGGGACCACTCTCAGTCAATCCACCATGGTTACATCAATTTCTAAAATTACTGTTTGAGTTTCTGACTTGAATTTTACAAGATCATTAAATAAAATTTTGCTTAGGACAGGATTGCCAACAATTTCTAAAATGTCTCCAAACCACGTCCTCTGAGGCCTTCCACTTGCCAGTTGCAGCTGACACTCACCAGGGCCTGGATCAATCCCAGCTGCTAGCAGTAAGGATACCCAGGCCCAAGTTCACAGTCACCTCCTGTGGCCACGGTCCCGTGAAGAGACAGGATCACCTTGCATCTAGACATACATTCTCAATCCTCACAGCCTCCCAGGGCTCGGGTTCCATCTCACACAGGTAAAAGGGGAGGGCAGAGAGGTATGCCACTTACCATTGCCCACAATGGTGTCTGAGCTGGGATCCAAACACACATCCAAGAGGTGAGAACTCTCTTCACTGGGTGGTATAGCTGTCCCTTGTCTGACATCCTTCAACCTCCGAGACCTCTGGATCCCAGGACAAGGATGCCAGGGAGGACACGGCTGCCCCTGTTCAGCACCCAAAACACTGTCCACCACTCCCTGTGCCATGGAGTGCCTGCCACAATCTGCACCCTGCTCTCCAGGAAATCTTTCCCAGACCTAGTCCCTCAACACTTCACTGCGGGGTGTGGCTTCCCTAAAAGTTCCCATCTGGAAGCTTGGTCCCCAGTGGCCACACTGAGTGTAGTGGAACACCAAGAAGAAGAGACCAGGGTAAGGTAAACAACAAGTCATGGGCAAGGCCTCCACAAGTTAAGAATGAGCTATGGGGCTGGAGAGATGGCTCAATGGTTAAGAGCACCTGCTACCCTTGCAGAGGACCTGGGTTCATTTCCCAGCATCCACACGATGCTCACAATTGTCCGTAACTCTCATTCTGGGGGATCTGTCCTCCACAGGCACTAGGCACACACATGGTATGCATGCTCTCAACACACACACATAAAGGATTAGAAAAATGAATTAAAACAACAAACCCAACCAAACCTGAGCTGTTACAGAACCATGGATTCTGTCCCAGAGGGTTCTCTAGGAGTGAGAGGTAAATAAACATCTTTTCTTCATAAAGACCGCTGCTGCTTCAGGTATTTTGCTAAAACAACAGAAAATGGATTAGAACACGATGCACCCTTTCTTCCAACTTCTTCTTCTCCACCTTTCTTGTTTGTTTGTTTCTCGTTTTGTTTTTTGACACAGGGTTTCTCTGTATGTCCTTGACTGTCTTGAAACTTGTTCTGTACACCAGGCTGGCCTCAGAGCTCAGAGATCCGCCTGTCTCTGCCTCCCAAGTGCTGGGATTAAAGGCGTGCGCCATTACACCCAGCTTTTTCTTCCAGCTTCTTATTCCTTATTTATTTTTATTTTTATGTACATTGATGTTTTTGCATGTATGTCTATGCGAGGGTGTCAGATCCCCTGGAACTGGAGTTGCAGACGGTTGTGAGCTATCATGTAAGTGCTGGGAATAGAACCCAGGTCCTTTGGAAGAGCAGCCAGTGCTCTTAACCACTGAGCCATCCTTCCAGCCCCCATCCTTCCAGCTTCTTATAGGGAGGAAAGAATGTGGTTGTTTGAAAAACCTCCCCGTTTTTCCACCCGGACATCCCTGCACTCAGCCGTGCAAATGTACAGGAAAGTGGCTGTCCCAATTCTACCTGTCTTGTTCCGCAGAGAAAAGACACTTCCCAAGGAGAATTCTTTGGGATGAGACGGGGGCGTGGGTAGGGTGGAGGACAGTCATTATGCACATCAATACGCACAGGCTGCATCCTGTGGTCCTGCCTGGTCAGGTCACTGTGGTAGGTTCAGGGCTGTGTGCATGCCCAGTGTAAGCTGTCAGCTGCACTGGTGATTTTTTTTCTTTCTGGAACTAATTGGAAAAGGGAAATCTTCCAATTCCACTGAAATTGTTGATCATGTTCCAGAGAAAGAAGCCAACATAGGGTCTCCAGAGCCAGCCATTCCTGAAGCTGGTGGATTTCAATAGCAGAACAGGTTTTTTCTCCAGATGGTCCATCATATGCAACCAGACGACACGGCTGGACGCAACAGGCAGAGTTGCTCTTCCAGTCAGAGCCAATGCTCTGGACTTCCCAAGTGTTTGCTGTCTCGGTATCTGTTCCACTCTCCTTCAAGGAGGTCCAGCTTCCCCACAGAGGCCAGCACAGAGGCCAGGCTCCAGGTAGTGGCTGAGCAGAAAAAGCCTAGAAGGTTCCATAGTTTGTGGAGCCCATAACTTAGCAAGAAAATAAACCCGTGAGCAGACACCTGTGCTCCTCAATGACAATGAAGGACTTTGTAGGGTGGGACTTCACGGGCCGATGCTGTGGTGTGGATTGCCTTCCCACCAAGCTGTTTTCCCAAACTCTCGGTATGGAAAGTGAAAGGAAGGGCCCTGCCTGGGCAGGCCGGGTGAGCCACCATGGAAACATCGGCCCTGTTATGGGGGGCTGGGTGGGCTGGGTTTCCAGGAAGGGCTTGGGCAGGAAGCCAGGCAGGAAGGGGCTGGGAGTTCCAGGAAGGACAGCCCAGGCCTGGGGAGCCTCCACACCAGCATCTGGCCTACCCTTCTCGACCTGGGGAACCCTCTGCATTTCCTGGCACATGCCGGGCACAGGGCAGGGTTAGTGCTGAGACCCAGTGCCTGCAGGCCTCCAGGGCATAGCTGTGGACAGGCTTGTGAGGGAAGATTGTCATCAGAAGTCTTCTGTGGCCAACTGTGGTGAAGGGTTACTCTTCCCCGAACCAGACAGGAAGATTGCCATATGTTGAATGCCAGCTTGTAGTATATACTAAATTCCAGGGCAGCCTAGACTACAAAGTAAGATCCTGTCTCAAAAACAAAATCTAATCTTCTCAGTAGCATATAACTTGCTAGGCCCTCTGTGTGGCCCAAGAGAAGACGCTCTATGGGGTGGCTGGGCTCTGTTCTCTATAGAAGCTACCTAGCTGATGTACAGAAGCTATACCTCAAAGAATAGGGAGATGAGAAAGGAGCAGAATAGAGGGGTGTCAAAGGTATGACTGGTTGGAAAGATGTAGGGCAGAAAATGCTATGAACAGCTGGGGACAGACACCCCAGACTTCTGTGTCACATGGCAAAAAAACTGGCAAAAACTCCATGTGTTTGTTTGCACTAAAAACAACAAACAAACAAACAAAAAAACTGTATATGGAGCTGGGGAAGTAGCTCATCAGTTAAGAGCACTTGATGCTATTCCAGAAGGCCCAGATTTGATTTCCAGTACCCACATGGTAGCTCACAATTACCTGTAACTCCAGTCCTAGGAGACTGATGCCCTCTTCTGGCTTCTGTGGGCACTGCATGCACGTGGTGCACACAGGTATATGCAGACAGAACAAGAACATCCACTACACACAAAAATAAAGAGAAAGAGCAACAAACAAGAGTGATAGGAAGCCAGCTTGTCTCTCACCATCTGCCTCAGACTCAGAGTTAGTTGATTCTTCCAGCCTTCCACTCTGCCTTCTGCATGGTTCAAGTGACCCATCAAGGCAACAGGAAGGAGAGAGAGGAGACAGAAGGGGTGCAGGCTCCTCACACAGCCACACCCACTGCAGGGATGCTGAAATAGCCTCGACACGGTGGCCAGAATCTGTTGTCTGATCTCTTCCTGAGAATGGTGGAGAGGACAGCCAGCACAGAGATGGACTTGGAAGTCCTGTGCATATAGAAGTGCCAAGCCCCTCCCCCTGGCTACTGCCCCCAGCTTTGATGATGACTAAGGGGAAGAACAGGGTGGTTGTGTGGCTCCTTTCCAAGTGTGGCATCAGGAGGTGCTATGGGACCTTGTTAAAGTAGGACTGTGCAATCCCCTAGGTCCCTAGAGACTTGGGAGTCTCACGCCCATGACCTCAGGAACATCTCATAAGAGAGTTCAGGAGGATGTGCAACCTCACCAAGCCCTTCTGATTCCCATCTTCCAGAGGAATAGGTTGCTCCTTGACACAGAGCCTGACACAGAGCCTACATTGTGTCTTTCCTCTCTCATTGCTAGTTCTCAAATTTTTGTTGCAATAAAGGCTAACTTGCCTCTGGTCTAGTCCCCTGGCCAGATCCCTCCTAGGCTAGCCCCAGACACAGTGATCCTTCAGAGAACCTGTCACCTGCCTGCTTGCCACAGTTAATACTGAATGGTTCACAAGTTTCCTCCTTACCTTTGTCTGTCCGTCCATCCACTCATTACCCATGCCCTGGACCCTTCCGTCTTCAGGTAAGGCCCACCAGATGTCTCCAAGTCCTGTGCTCAGGACCCAACATTGACCACTTGGGCACAAATGCCATCCCAGCTTACTTTATGGGGTCAAATATCAAGGATTTGACAAATAATGTCCTTACAAAGATTTGACTCTAGTAGAAAAGGTCTCACAACAAATAGGGCCATTTGTCACTTTTGGAAAGTCTTTCCTATGGAGGACTCAGTAGAGGAACAAATGTAAGCAACCAAGACAGACTGGTTTGATGATCCCGATTAAACCCTGGATCCACCCCCACCTAAAGCAAGCCTTGGGAAGTGCTCTACTCCCACAATGTGGAACTGCGTTTCTGTCATCTACCACCTGAGTGCACCAGAGGCAAGGCATGTGTTAGTGGTCCCAAGGGTGACAGGAGCAGAGGGAGAATGGGTGACCTGGATAAGCACTGGGCACAGTCACCCACTTCTGCTTACAGTGGGCCAGCTCACTGACATCTCCAAGGAACTGCTCGCAGAAGGAAATGGCAAAATTTCAGTCACAGACTGAGAGCATGTTTCAGAGGGCTTGCCTCAGTGATGGCCAGCAGGTGGAAGCCAGGTCTCTCCCAACTGCTCCTGAGGAAAGCAGGAAGGCGGAGTCATTCTGAACCAGCTGAGGTTGAGCAGCATCTGTTCTGAGCGTCTCATCGTAATCCACGGTGATACGTAATCCACGGTGACACGTAATCCACGGTGACACGTAATCCACGGTGATACGTAATCCACGGTGACAGGCCTGGAGCCACCGCACCCTTCCCCAGTGTACACACCAGACGTGTGTATTTGCTGTGCTTTGTCTAATTCTGCCTTGAGTTCCAGGAGGAGTGTAGCATGCAGAGAGAGAGAGAGAGAGAGAGAGAGAGAGAGAGAGAGAGAGAGAGAGAGAGAGAACACGAGAACTCAGTGGCCTTCTAGGCTGACCTCCAGACAAAGTGGACAAAGCTGTTCCCCGGTGGGATCCATCGGCTGGCCGGGATGGGCAGGGAAGATGGGGACATTGGAATGAAAGGAGCGGGTGGTCAGGGAAGACTGCTTAGAGGAGCTTGAGGGAACTGGAGCCAGAACTTGACTTATCTCTGGAAACCATGGCTGCAGGTTTCTTGCATGACTGACAAGTAGAATCCTGGGTCAGGTCAGGGGGAAGAAGTCATGGCCCAGAAGGGATAGAGGCTGTGAGAGCCACCAGCTAATCAATGCCTACATCCCATCAAAGTGTCCATTGTCCATGGTCACTAACAAGGCCTTTGCCATTCACGTGGCCAATGATGAGTGATGCAAACTCAGGTGTTCTATGTCCTGTTCACTGGAAAGCAAGATGAGGACTTGCCACCAGGAGCCATGGAACACAGAGGACAAGTCCCAGGTGGAGAGCAGAATTAGGCAAGCATGGGGTCGCCTTATTGAGGCAGGAGTCAAGAAAGAAAATTTCAGAGCTCCCAAACACACATAAATACGCACACATGCGTGAACGCGAGAACACACACACACACTTCAGCTCAAGGGCTCTTCCTGAACCAAACAACAGAGCCTGGCCTGGTTATATAAGCTAATGGACATCTGAGAACTCTGGACACATTAGGCCCAGGTCAAGAGACACCTAAATCCCTCCCCTCAGCTCAGCTCCCTCTTGGCTCACTTCCATGGTGGCTTCACTTCCCCCTTGGAGGCAAGATGGCTGCAGCATCCCCAACCATTATGTCTACTCAGTCAGAAACAGGGACATCTAACTGAGCTGCATCTGTCCCTAAGCTTGTGGGTGTGTGCAGGACTAAGCAGGGCATTGACATCTGTGGCTACAATGACCTCTAGAGCCAAACAAGGTCCATTCCAGTCACATATTAGTACTCAGAGTGGGCTAAGGGCAATTAAACTCCCAGGGGGAGTCAGGAGGAGACAGGGGGCTCAGGGGAAGTCAGGGTGAGTCAGGGAGTCAGGAGTCAGAAGAGAGAAGGAAATGAATGGTGGTCCACCAAGGGCTTGCAACTGAGGCCTCAGAACAAAAGTATTCCAGTATTGCTAACAATCCCTCAAGATTTCCTGCGCCCATGCCTTCCAGCCTACAGAACACCCCACAGGCTATGTATGTCTCCTAGTAACAACCCCTGATGGTGCTTATCCACACCTACAGCTACAGGGACACTACCACAGACTCCAAGACCACCAGGCAGAAGTGCTCCAGGAAGAGACAGTGACTGTAAATAAAAACCTTTGAGGCAAGCCAGGCGATATGATTGACACCTGTGACCCGGAGCTCAAAAGACTAAGACAGAAAGATTGCTGCACATGTTTAGAACCAGCCTGGACTGAGACCCTGTTTGAAAGGAACAATAAAAAAACAAGTGAACAACAACAACAACAACAAAGCCCTGAGGCAGGTGTGTCTTGTGCAAAGGCCCTGAGACAGGTGCATACGATAGGTTGAGGGACTTGGAGAAGCTACTGACTGGCTGAGTGGAAGGAGGAGGGTATTCAGTTTTTCCCTAAACTACGTGGGGCACTGGAAGGATGGATCCGAAGGGGCAATTATGAGTACAAAGGATCCTTCAGGTGGAGAGAAAGGCTAGGGAGGATCTGGGGGGATTGTGACCTGGTGGCTGCTGTGTACAGGAGAAAGATAAGGGTAGTTATGAGGGGGATGGGTGTTGAAGGTCACTGTGGCCCTACAGCAGGCGTACAGCCCAGAAGACAGGCCCCTTGTTCCCACAGCCTGCCCTTGTGCTGATGGAATCTTGGAGTCTCATGCCAAGCCACTGGAGGATGGGCCACTCCCTGGCAGAGGTCCCTCCTGTGCACCCAGCTGTTGCCTGAGGAGCCACGGAGGAGGAGGACCAGCAGATGTGATGTTCAGGAAGGAAGCTCTCGCTGTTAAGAGTCCTTAGTCAGGAACCAGGAAGCTGCCCTCATGCCCCCGCTGGCTGCTCGGTGGTCCAGGCAAAGCCAGCGAGGACAGGAAGGGAAGAGGGGAGGCAAGCATGGAAGCAGCTGTGGAATTAGGGGTGGCTGAGTCAGGGGTCCACACAGCCTTCAGCTCCACAGAGTGAACCTGTCAGTGGGGCTGTGGCTGGCAGTATGCCCGACACCACAATGCACTGCGGGCCGGAATTCCTGCAGGACGCTTTGTTCCGAGACTGCCCTCAAGTTCTGGGGACCTGCACAGGGTGGGTGGTGGCCAGAGCGAGGCCTCGGGAAGTCCCTGAAGGGTCCAAGCTGGGCACTGCCCCATAGTGCTGCCCTCCCCCTCCCCTGGGCACCTCCACCCACGGCGCCACTGCTTCTTGCAGGCCCGCCACCCTGGAGCCATGGAGACACTGAGCCCAATGTAGCCAGAGAGGCCATGTGGACTTCAGCTCCATGTAAACCCCTAGTTGCCTGTGACCATGCCCACACTACAACAGAAACCACAGCCTATGCTTCCTGGCCTCCACCAGGTTCTCTCTTCCAGCATACCTGTCCCAGAGCCAGCTGAAGGTCACCACTCTGGCTCTCATCATGCTGGGTCCCCCAGGAGAACCCTGACAAGGTGCCCACTCTCCAACTGCCTGAGTGACATCCCGAGAGTGACCTACGTTCTCTGGGCCTCAGTTTCTTCTCCTCTTCAGCAGGTCTCCGCCCCTTCCCCACTAGGTACAGTGAAGGAAAGGCCTCCATGAGAACTCACTCCACTGTCATTTCCAGAAAAGTCTGGAGGAAAATGCATGTCTTTAACTAGCAAGTCTTGCCTTGACTTGTCAGCAATTGTTAAGAGAAGTCCCTTGTCTTTTCCAAAATGGCATTGCTCTGAGTTTACCTGTGAGAAGGGCGGGCCAATGGTCAGGACCATTCTTTACCAAAGGAGTCTGAGGCTGGGAAGAGAGATAAGTCACTTGGGCGACAGTGCTGTGGAATGCCTGGCATTCAGCCTGAAGGCCTGGCCTAGAACCACTGCCATAGCACTGCAGCCCACTCAGAGGCTGTGGTCGCATGGCTTAGGCCTAAGGTGACCTCCTCAGTCAAACCTGAAGAAGAGGTGACTTTACCAGGGGCCAGTGGTGTGTGTGTGTGTGTGTGTGTGTGTGTGTGTGTGTGGTGTCTGTGTGTCTGGTGTCTGTGTGTCTGTATATGTAGTCCTTTAGGTTGTGAATGTGTATGGTATATGGGTGTGTGTACAAGTGAATAAGCTGAAAGATTATGTCTGTGTATAGATGTGTGTGGTGTTTGAAAGTGTATTATAGTCTCTGTGTGAACATGCAGTGTTGTATGTGTGTGAGAAGGTGTTTGTGTGATGTGTATGTAGTGTTGTGCCGTGTGTAATATTGTACGGTATGTTTGTATTCTGTGTGTGTGTGTGTGTGTGTGTGTGTGTGGTCTGGTGTGTGCATAGTGTGTGTGGTGTTGTTTATGTGCTTGAGGTGTGTGAGTGAGTGTATATGCGAAGGTGTGTGGTACAGTTTATGTTTGTGTGAACATGTGTGTGGTTTGCCTGTATGAGTGTGTAACAGTGAGTGTGCCTGTGTTCCTGGGGCATCTGAGCAGAGCTCATGAGCTCACAGGGTCTGGGTGACAATACAAAACACACGCTGTGCAATTGATCAAAGCTTAGCCATTGCCCCAACCATTCACGCCAGCAGCATGGCCACCACCTCCAGATGATTCTGGAGGCTCAGGAGCCCTCAGGAAGCAGGTGTTTCTGGAATACTTCCTGCTGCTGGGCTATAGTAAGCAGGCAAGGTTGCCTTGCTCTTGATTACTGGCCCTGGAGCCCAGCTGATGCTGCATCTAGCTGGCTGGAAACCCACAACCACTGGTCACAAGCCAGTCTCAATATGGACAGGTCCCCACCTCCACCAGCCAACACAAGGGTGTCTCCAGGCAGCGCCACTGGTGGAGCACTGCTGTGTGCTGTGAACTCTCAGAACTCTGCCAAGAAGGTTCTGAGCCATTGAATTTGCAAAACTGTTGCCAGTTTGTCTTTAAGGGGTAGTGGGGACTGATAGCCCCCCAGCTGCAACTGCTAGGAGCTGCCTCTCTGCACCCTACACCCACTCTCTGCACATTACACCCCTCCCCTGCACCTTATACTCCCTGCACCTTACACTCCCCTGCACCTTACCCCCACACACACATACACACCAGCCTCATCTTTCCTCCTCCTCAGTCCAATAGAGGACACTGGCTGCAAGGGCAGATGCTCAACAGAAGGGGTGCACAGGCTACGCTTGTGCCAGGAGAGTCTTCAGGGCCACCATGGTGCTAACAAGGTGGGATTCGGTGAGGACGGTGTCCAGTCACAAGGAACAAACTAGGGGCTGGGACACAGATCAGTGACAGTGTCCTTGGCTAGCATGTGTGAGGCCCTGGAGTACCAACTCCTCCAAGGCAAAAAACGAAGTGGGAGAGGTAAAATGACCCTTCTTTCCCCAAGGGCATCTGGCTAAAATGGTCGCACTTTTTTGTTTTTTCCCTCTTAGACAGTTCTTGGTACCCAGAGCCTTGAGCTGCACACCAACCACCTTGTTCAGACTGTCAAGGTGCCTCGGTGCTTTGAACACACTACAGAAGCTTCTAGAAGCTACACAGTAACCATGGACACTACAACACAATTCAGCACCATACCCGGAGAAACTGCTTCAAATCTTTTGGACAGATTTAAAAAAAAAAAAAAAAAAAAAAAAAAAGCCTTTTTGAATTATGAGTCTCTGTGAACTCCCCGTCCGCTTTTTCCCAGGCCTGGTGGGAAGCACCTCCCATGTGGTTGTTGCAAACACAGTTCTTGCATGAGAGGTTGTGCTGGGATTGTTGCAAATTTTCCTTCATTTGCATGAAGGCTGTCCCTCCAATCAAAGCTCTTTGCCATGCTCGTTCTGGGCACTGAGTGGCCAGTCAGCTTTGTCTCTAGTCTGCCTAGTGCTCCATCCTTGGGGCTGACCAGTGCCTCTTTGTCGTTGGCTTTTCCTGCTGCCTTTGAGCTGGTAGTACAGCAGATATACCCACAAGTGCCAACAGAAGCAACCAGCAGGAAGCTCTGGTTTCTGGCACCCAAAAATGCCCTGTGTCCAAGGGTTCCAGATGTCCCATCAGCCCACAGAGGGGATCCCATCCAGAATGTCCAGCTAGGCCAGCCTGACTGACAAGCAGTTGCTCTGACAGGCTGTCGGCTGACCATCATGCTTTCCCCATGTGGACCTTTGACCCAGGCTAGCCATTCAGCCCCACAGCAGACTGTACTCACCTGACATGCTTTCCCAAGCTTTGCTATACCCTGAAGCCCCAAGGGGTTTTATAACAAATAATTCCTATGGAACTTCTGTTTGCAGCAGGAAACTACAGACACCATTTTGGCCTTTCCACAGCTTGACTACAGGCAGGAGAGGATCTGAGGTTTGCTCACTGCTACCCTCATGGGGGTTGGGGGTGCTTTCCTTCTCCCTGTTCTACAGATGAGGAGACTGCCATGGAGAGAGAAAAGGTTTTCCCATCTACTCAATAAGAAGTGGCCTTATATTTCTTAGAAATGGTTAAAGCAGTGCTTCTCACCTGAGGGTCGAAACCTCTTTGCAGTCAAATGTTCTTTTCACAGGAATTACCCTAAGACCATTGGAAAACACAGATATTTACATAGATTCATAACAGTAGCAAAATTAGAGCAAAAAACTATTTTGTGGTTGGAGGGTATAATGGTTTGTGTATGCTCGGCCCAGGGAGTGGCACTATTAGAGGGTATGACCCTGTTGGAGTAGGTGTGTCACTGTGGCTTTAAGACCCTCATCCTTGCTGCCTAGAAGCCAGTATTCTGCTAGCAGCCTTCAGATGAAGATGTAGAACTCTCGGCTCCTCCTACACCATGCCTGCCTGGACACTGCCATGCTCCCACCTTGATGATAATGGACTGAACCTCTGAATCTATAAGCCAGCACTAATTAAATATTGTCCTTTATAAGACTTGCCTTGGTCATGGTGTCTGTTCACAGCAGTAAAACCCTAAGACAGGGGGTCACCACAACATGAGGAACTGTATTAAAGGGTCACAGCATTAGGAAGGTTGAGAATCACTGGATTACAGTGTCTTCAGTCTCCTTTTAAACAGCTTGCAGCAAAGTCTTAAGGGTTCAGTGGAAAGGACCTCAAGGAGGGGCCACAGCTCCCACTTCTGAAGGGAGGGTAGCCCTAAATGACTTCCTTCAAAACAGACCAGCAACTGTTTTTGCTTTTTATTAGATCTCTATAAATAACCTAGTTAACTAGTAATTCAGTTTTATATCTAAACTGCAATTAATCTTTTTCTTTGATGATGTTTATTTATTTGCCTTTTTAAAAAAATTTCAACTTTTAGGTGTTTTATTGGGCCAGAGCTTAGTCACCTTGGCAAATGTATTTACCTTGAAACACTGTAAACAAATACACTAGGAGTGCACCCTAATAATCTTCACTAGTGTGGAATTGATGTGTAAGTTAATAAGAATGTTTGTAAATACATTGCTTGCATGAAAAAACAACCTGAATTCTAGCTCTGAAGAAGCTGCTGGCTTTGTGTTGTGAGCATATGCTTAACACAGAGTAAAGATGAAAAGACAACAAATGATAATTCCATGCTCCCTCACCTCAATGCAACCAAAACCCGACTCCCCCTCTCCCTCCTGTCCTTCTCTCTTACCATCACCTTGTAACATTTGGAAAGCATTAAGATTATGGGTCTGACTAGAGAAAGAATTTCAGATAATCATTAGCCTATGTACCCTTATATTTAAAGATGGGATGGTGTCTTTGTTAGGTTCCCATTGCTGTGAACAGATACAATGACCAAGACAACTCTTATAAGGACAGCATTTAACGGGGGTTGGCTTACAGGTTCAGAGGCTCAGTCCACTATTATCAAGGCAGGAGCACAGCAGCTGTGTCCAGGGGTGGTTAGGAGGAAGGTCTCAGCCGGGCGGTGGTGGTGCACGCCTTTAATCCCAGCACTTGGGAGGCAGAGGCAGGCGGATTTCTGAGTTTGAGGCCAGCCTGGTCTACAGAGTGAGTTCCAGGACAGCCAGGACTACACAGAGAAACCCTGTCTCGAAAAACCAAAAAAAAAAAAAAAAAAAAAAAAAAAAAAAAAAAAAAAAAGGAGGAAGGTCTCACTGCTCACCCCCACAGTGACACACTTACTTCAACAACGCCACACCTTCTAATAGTGCCACTCTCTGGGTCAAACATATACAAACCACCACAGATGGAGTTATAAAATGCTTATATAACACAGTATTATTGCAAAAACAAAAAAACAAAAGAGCCCAGCATGGAAGGGACAGTAACTATACAAGGTTACAGATGAGGAGAGGTGGCACTGACCAGGTGGTGAGGTAGACAGAGCCAATGGCATCCTGCCAGCTGTCCTCCCACGAGGCTCTGTGTAACAGAGTTCGAATGTGTTGGGGGCCGACTTTTAGTAGAAAGCGGCTATCAGCTTTGCAGCCATCTTGAGCCATATACCCTGACATGAGACTTGGATTACAATAGCCTACAACAGCTGAGCACACTCCGATAATCTTGGTTTAGATACCTTGGGTGTGTGAGATTAAAGGTGTGTGAGATTAAAGGTGTGTGACTTAAGAGTGTAATTTAGAGATAAGATTTAGAGACAAGACCTAAGGGCATGATTAAAGGTGTGACCAAAAGGCATGGCTTAGAAGTGAGACATATAAAAGGCAGAGACAGAACAGAACAGAGAACCAGACACAGCAGAGAGAAGACAGGTAGCAGGCACTTGGAAGAGAACTTGGAAGAAGTAACTTGGAACTTGGAGGGATTAGGAGCTAGGGACTAGGCACTAGGAACTCAAGACTTAGGACTTAGACTGAAGAATAAACAGGATTGAATTACACTCTGGTCTGCATTCTTCGAGTCCGTTCTCACTCTCGCTCTTGCTGAACCCCGACCTGCGGACCGGAGCAGCAGCTTGGGCCGGGATACAGTGGCCGCCCAAACGTGGGTCGGCCAGGGCCTCAACATTTTGCTTGGGCCGTGACATTTTTTGGCCGCCCCAACGTGGGGCTAGTGTGGACCCCAACATTTTTTGGCCGCCCAAAGTGGGCCAGCTTAGGCCTCAACACGAATGTGCATACACATGTACATGTACACATACATTCATACGTGTATATATACATGCACACACACACAGGTTGGTTGGTTGTTTGGTTGGTTGGTTGGTTGGTTGGTTTTCCAGATCACCTTCAGGCTCTGGTCAGGGATTTGGCTCCTAAACACTCATTGGAGAGGAAGACTGCTCCTGAGGCCTGCCAGAGACAGAGCCACAGCAGAGGAACACACTCCTGCTCCAGAAGATGCTTCTCCTGCCCTGCTTCTGGGACCGGCTTCTTCAACTGCAGGGCAAATAAAAGTCCTTGTTGGGGGCTGGAGAGTTGGCTCACCAGTTAAAAGTACTTATGCTCTTGGAGGACGCAGGTTTTGTTCCCAACACTAACATGGTGACTTACAACATGTAACTCCAGTTTCAGGAGATAAAACACGCTCTTCTGGCCTCTTCGAGTTCTTGCATTCGTATGGTACACATAAACACAAATAGGCACACTCACACTCAAACAACATAAGTAAAATAACACAAAAAAATAACATAAATAAAATAACACAAAAATAAAATCAAATCTCTAAAAACCTTCTTCCTCTTGTTTGTCTCTCCTTTGCTGTCTGTTCACTCCACTCGTAGGAGGGAAGCAAGGTAAGAATCTGATCAAACTGTCTCAGAAATACAGTCAACCAGGTTGGGAATGGTTGGGAGGTGGCTCTGTGGGACAGTGCCTTGACCTAGATTGGGCAAATCCGTGGATTTTATCCCTGGCACCCCAAAAACTGGGGAAAGAGGGTAAACATAATTCAGCAGGCAGAGGCATTTGCTGGCAAACCTGAAGATCCGAGTTTAATCTCTGAGACCCACGTGATAAAAGAAGAGAAGGATTCCTGCAATGTGTCCTTTACACAGATGCTGTGGCATGTATGCATCCACACACACGAGTGTACACACACACACACACAAACTGAAAGGCCATGGCTACCACTAAGCCCCTGAGTACTTATCAAGATGAAAACCTCACATCTCTGTTAGAGGTGCCATAATAGATGGGAAACCTGGGCCACCAATCTGCTTCAACACGGGTTTGCTAGCCAGACCACTCCCTCAAACCATGACATGCCTGGAGATGCTGTGGGAGCCAGCACCGCCCAGCACCGCCCAGCACCGCCCAGCACCGCCCAGCACCGCCCAGCACCGCCCAGCACCGCCCAGCACCGCCCAGCACTGCCCAGCACCGCCCAGCACCCTTTTTTAACCTAAGGCTTCCCTTTTCTCCATTCTTTAGTCGATTTGTCCAATTGGAGCTTCTGGCTCTTGGGAGAGACTTGGTCATTATTCTCTCACCCTTCAGGCTCCTTCATGCGCTCTTTTTGATTGTATTCTCCTAACCCACTTCCCATCAGTATAACCATCATTTCGAGCTGTAGTCACAATAAGCAGAGCAACTTTGCGTTGGAGTTGCTCTCGGGGAACCTCGAGTGACTTCATGTTAAGAATCAGAAGGGAGAAGTCAGAGGTCAGTTGCTTGCCGGAAGTCACAGCCTTAGTTATGGAACAAGAGCAGAATTTCCATCTTTGACTTATGAATGCCTCTCTCTTCCTTCCTCCGTCGTCCCTCCCTTCTCTCTCTCTTTCTCTCTCTCTCTCTCTCTCTCTCTCTCTCTCTCTCTCTCTCTCCCTCCCTCCCTCTCCCTCTCCCTCTCCCTCTCCCTCTCCCTCTCCCTCTCCCTCTCCCTCTCCCTCTCCCTCTCCCTCTCCCTCTCCCTCTCCCTCTCCCTCTCCCTCTCCCTCTCCCTCTCCCTCTCCCTCTCCCTCTCCCTCTCCCTCTCCCTCTCCCTCTCTCTCTCTCTCTCCCTCTCTCTCTGCCTTTCAGTCACAATCAGTTACAGAATCAGGATCCGGGGCTGTGTGGGTGCCACAGGTGGCAACTGACTTCCGGGAGGCTGTTTGAATGGCGCCTGCAGAGGTTTCAGCGAACAGTATTGGCAAGAGCAAAGGGTACGTTTCAAGTGCCTGAGCCCACAAGTGTGTTAGGATCCCAGCCAGACTGTACTGGGGCATCCTGGTGTTGCTGCCAATTGCAAAGGGGATGCATTGGACGTGGGCGCGTGGCCAGCCAGCCAGTCTGCATGCCTACAGCTTGGTTCTCTCTTGAGCAAGTTCTTGGCAGTCGAACAGAGTAGGTCTAAACCCTGGTTCTGCTGCTGACCCACTTAAGGGGTCTGGCGCAAGTTCCTCCCTCCCTTTGTCCTCTGTGCTGCAGAGACAGGAACTCTATCCCAAGGGCTGCGGGATGATGTGAATTATTACCTTTAAAATGTTAGCTGTTATTAGCAGAAAGGGGACACTGGGGAACATTCAAAGGCAGGTAGGAAAAATCTGGCTAAGACTGGGACCATCATGTGTCAAGGGCCTGCCTCATAGTGTTCAATATCACTATGATCTTGCACCTGGGAGGTGCCAACCTATTTTGAAGTTGAAGATCCTACCCTCAGACATTGTGGTCAGCCAGCTGGGGGTGACAGAGACAGTCTCTCCCCAGACTTGCCACTCCCCAACACACACAGCTAATAGCACTGTGACCTTGTAAAGACCAGAAAATGAAAATCTCCTGCCTTTGCCTAAATGCCTGGGCTGTGACCAAGCCAGCCTTCAAACGCAGAGTCGCCTAGCTCCAAAGTCTCTTTCTTGGATGTCTGGGTGTGGTGACATATGCATTGCATCTCAGCACTCAAGAGGCAGAGGCAGGTGGATCTCTGTGAGTTCCAGGCCAACCAGGGCTACATATCGAGACCCTGTCATAAATAAATAAATAAATAAATAAATAAATAATCCTTTTCTCAAAAGTTTGATTTACTTTCTGACTAGTTTGCTGTCCAGTCTGCTATGCAGAATGAAACAGCCTGTGTTCAGCTGAGCTGCAAGGGTGTCCCTGACCCCATCCCTTATCTTGCCTGGCTCCACCCCCTCTGGACCAGGACTCACTGCTAGGCCCCCCCCACACGCTAAGCAGACGTGGTGCCAGAAAACCCTTTACACACAGAGACGGCTACCACCTGCAACTCCAGGGCCACGTTCTGTTGTCTGTGTCACACGGATTTTGCCATTGCATGATAAAATGACAGTAATACAGTGTTAACAGTATTGAATCCAGGGTGGGGGATGGAGGATGTTTCATTCTGTTGACTTTTCGTTTGTGACTAGGTACACTGCACTAGCTGCACAGTGTCTCAGAATTTTAAAAATGCCTCATCTCACAGACCTGAGATGGCTCAGCAATTAAGGCGCCTGCCACTAAGCCTAACAGCAGGGGTTTGATTGGAAGGAGTCTGGGATAAGGAGAAAGGTCTTGGACCTTACCTAAGCAGCATGGTGTGCGTATAAACCACCCTAGATCATACCCCACACACACACACACAAATAATAAATAAGGCTGGGGGTTCGAGACGGTGTTTCTGTGTAGCCCTGGTTATTCTGGAATTCTGTAGACCAGGCTGGCCTTGAACTCAGCGATCCACCTGCCTCTGCCTCTGCCTCCCAAATTCTGGGATTAAAGACATGCACCACCACCACCCCAGTTACATAAGTTGTTTTATTATTATTATTATTATTATTATTATTATTATTATTATTTTAATTGCATCATCTCAAAAAATAAAAATTAAAAAATGCATCATCTCATTAAGAGCCCAAAACTACCTCCTTTCACCCCCACCCCATCCCAACAAAGACAGGAAATTCTCAATTTACCAACTAATTGTGTCTCTAAGATTCCTTTGTGCTGTTTGGATGATGGAAATGGTTCCTACATAAACAAGGCTATAAATGGATCCGGTGCCCCAGAGCCCCCTCGAGCCTGGCCTACTTTCAGTCTGTGTACCCCACCCAGGAGGACAAGAGAAAAGAGCCAACTCAAGGCCTTCAACAAGACACAGTGGCAGATGTCAGAATTATCCATCTTTGGTGCTGGCTACTTGAGGAAGCAGCAGGCAGAACCAAACAGCTTTCTATGCTATAACAGGGACGTATGAAGTCTGACCTCAAAGCTGTTCTCTTCACTGTGAGAACAGTGAAGCAGCAGCCCAGGAGTCCCACCAAAAGGCCACACCACGTGGGATGCTGAACCTTCGAGAGCCAGCCCACTGGAACCAGGCCACAGCCAGCAGCCCCACCCTCACCAGCACACAGCAGCACCTGGTGCTCCTATGAACACCCTCCCTCCTGAAAAGTGCTAGGCTTCAAGGAAAGCAAGCGGGCCAAATTCTTGCCCCAGCCTCTATTATTCAGTAAGTGTTCAGTAAAAGTCCCACAGGGTCTATGATGAAGCAAAAGGGGGCAAGGAGAGGAAGTTCTGCTGTGCCTTGCAGATCAACTAACCAGGGAGGATGGGCTTCCCTGGCACCAGATACTACCCAGCATCTCACTGGGTGTGGAGGGAGGTGGAGTCTCCCAGGAACTTGGGACTTGACCTGGGATGAAAAAGTCATCCAGGACAGACAGACCCAAGTCTCCTGAGTTCATGAGGCCAGGAGCTGCTGAGATATTCAGGAGACCTCAAATTAAATAAGGCTGAAGCCACCCCTGGGAACAGGCAAGGTTCTTGTAGGTTCTCACTTCCCTTCTCTCCTGTTGAAAATGGCCCTGCGTACAATCTTGGTTTCCTCAGCTAGAAAAGAGGGCCATGGCAGCTCCTGCCAGGATATTTGGGACTAGAGAGCATGTTATCCAGGCTGCTGAATCTAAGCCTCAAGTGTGAGATCTGGACTCTGAGTGAACAAGCCCCTCAGCCCTCTTTGAATACTTAAACTGCTAAGGCACTCGGGACCAAAGGCTTCCAGCAGACATCCGTGACCTCACTGCCATCTGCCACCTACTGCTGTGTGCCTCTCAGCAGGTCATGCAGCCTCTTTGAAATATAGTTTTGCATACCAGGTAGGCAAGGAATGGTTCTGTAGTTAGCTAGGATGTGGGAGCCAGGACAGATAGATGCCTTGAAACGGTGAAGAACTAGGATCTGAGGATAGTCGGCCCCTTGCAGGCAGCTCTATTCAAAATGCACATGTGTTGTCTGGATGGGGTCACATCTGTAAGCAGGAATTTGCCACTTTTATTCCGAAAAGAATAATGGAACAGAAACTGTTGAGGGGAAATCACTTCCTATCAGAATTCAGAAGGCAACATAGGAAGCCCTTCTGCTTTTTCCTTCTACCACCCTCATTCCCAGCCCTAGAACAGACCCCATCTGATTGACATCTTTGGAAAACTTAGCCACAGACTGCAGCCTGTCTTTGGAAGAGAAGCATGCTGTCCTAGATTCAAAATTGTGCTGTGTGAGCCTGAGAAAATTGTATATTGTCTCTGACGCAGAGGTCCTCTCTGTAACTCAGGAAGAGGCTGACAACCATCTGCTCACCCTGAAGGTATTTATGTAGTGCCTGCTAGCTCAGGCCATGTCCTGCTTTATTGTCCAGGGATAGAGTCATGTTTCCACCAACACACTGCCAATGCCTAACTACAAAATAAAGCCCCAGCCCTAGAGAGTGTGCAAATGCTCTTGCCTGGCTCTGAGCAGTTCTGACGGTGATTAGCAGCAGAACCCTTTGTTCAGGTAAAATCTTACACAGGGCCAGACTTGGAACCCATATCAATGGGAACTGCAAGGACAGAGGGGACCTCCAAGCTTAGGGAACCCGAGAACATGAAGGATCACCTGGGAAAGTGCACTGGGGAAGAGAGCAAGACCAGCAAATGTTTAAAGGTGAGAGAGACTCTTGCTTATCAAAGACCTGGAAGGAGAAAAGCCTCCCTGCCCACCCCTTTTCTTCTTCAAATGGGACTGGAATGGAAGGTGGGAAGAGCCAGGTTGCTGTGTCTACTGGCCAGAAGCCCCTACCTATCCTAAGACCTAAGAAGTGGAGAAATGGGTCTGGGCAGCTGGTGCTAGAAGCCAGCTCGCTGCAGGCCGATTATCTGATGGAGCGCTTCCTTCATCGGCGCTAATATCCATGTTGGGAAACAATACGAGGGTTTCCTATCAGTTTCAAATAGGACATGAAAAGCTTGGGCGCCGAGAGTAGAGGATGCGAGAATTGGGCAATGGGAAACGCCTGAGTCACTGCAGCCGCTTTGATTCCATGGCCCAGTCCTGGAAAAGGGAAAAAGAGAGAGAGTGGGTCATTAGTGACCCGGGGAGGGGCAGGAAGCACTGGCCCTTCACACAGAATCTCCCTAGAGGGCATGGGGACTCCGCCAGAGAAAGAAAAGGAGCCCATGGCCTCCACCACCCATCTGGGACCAGCATGTCTGAGCTGACAAGACAGTTCCAGTGGCTACAGGTGAAAGTGTCTAGTGAGGTAAAGCTTTGGGGACCAAAGCTTCGAACTTTGCTGAGTTTGTATGCATGCACTGGCTGCCCCAAGCTGCAGGGCCACTGGGACCAGAGGCTGCCTACCCACTGCCTTGCCCTGACTTTGAGCAATTCCTTTGGCCTTCCCTGCCCCTCAGAAAAGAGGGAGAGCCACAGAGAGATGCCTGGAGACTTCTTGTTTCCTTCTGGCTAGATGGAAACTCTTTCTTCTTTGAGAATGCTCTAGAATGGGTGCAGCTGTTGGCAGGTGCTGGGTGAGCATGCTGGAGACCCTGTCTTCCAAGCATTGCAAAAGAGAAAAGAGTTGTCAGCCCACTATTCTTTAAAAGACCAGACTTGAGCATGCCCTGAAGCGTTTGCTTATGGATTCCACAGTTGGTATGTACACTCAAGAACATTCAGTCATCATCAGAGCAAACCACTGGGGGAAGCCAAGATTGCTCAGTGGGTAAAGGCCTTGCCTCCAAGCCTGATGATCTGAGGTTGATCCCTAGGACCCACGTAGTAGACGGAAAGAGCTGGCTACTGCAAGCTGTCCTCTGACCTCCACAGAGTACCTTGGCATGCTTACTTACACACCACACACACATATGCATACATACATACACACACACATACATACATACATATGCACACATACACATACATACAAAGATAAACACATACAAACACATACATATACATACACACATACACACACATCTATATATACACACATACACACACACTCATATACAGACACAGGTACACTCATACACACATATACACATGCATACATACATACTAATACACACATACATACATATACACACACATAAACACATATAAACATACAAACACACATATACATACACACACATACACCCATACTCATACATATGCATACACACACACACCAAACAAACAAAAGTAATAAAAGTTGGACTGAAGATGCAGCTCATTTATTTAAGTGCTTGGCCATGTGCATGAGGCTCTGGTTTTGATCCCCAGGTATAAATTGGACATGGTGGTACTTGTATGCAATCCCAGCACTCAGGACAAGAAGGCAGGAGAACCAGGAGTTTAAGGTCATCCTTGGCTACATAGCAAGTGAGACCAGCCTGGGCTACAAGAGAACCTGCCTCAAAACCAAACCAAAACAAACCACTTTAAACTGCAGCTGTTGTATCAGACTCAGAACTAGGCACAACTTAAGCCTTTCTCTCTTTTTTTTATTTGATTAAGTTATTTGTTTACTTTACATCCTGATTGCAGCTTCCCCTCCCTCCTCTCCTCCCAGTCTTGTCCCCTCCCCCCACCCACCCTTCCTCCCCTTCTTCTCAGAAAAGGGGAGTCCTCTCGTGGATATCAACCAGCCTTGGCATATCAAGTTGAAGTTAAGACTAGACACGTCTTCTATTGAGGCTAGACAAGGCGGCCCAGTTAGAGAAAAGGAACCCAGATGCAGACAGTGTAGTCAGAGACAGCCCCTGCGTCCACTGTAGGCGTCCCACATAAAGACCCAGGTACGCAACTGTTACATGTGTGCAGAGGGTCCACCCCTCGCATGCTCTCCAGTTGACAGTTCAGTCTCTGTGACCTACAGGCCCAGGTGAGTTGATTCTGTGGGTTTTCTCGCATAACTGTCATCAGAGAGGCTTCACCCAGCAACTGATGGAAACTGATGCGGAGACCCACAGCCAACCTTAAGTAGAGCTTGGGGAATCCTGTGGAAGAGGGGGAGGAAGGACTGAAGGAGCCAGAGGGGTCAAGGCCACCAGAAGCCTTTCTCATACCTCGGAGTCACCTTCCCAGCCCATCTCTGCCTAGGAACCCAATTCATAGGCTCCAAAACTTGTTTTCAGGATTACTGTCCTTTGGGTCGCAGCTATCGTTATGTTCCCGAGCTCTCCCTTCTGGCTGTTGCTGTTAGACATGTCCATTCTGAGCCTGCACTGGTCAGCCTGCATACGGTCCCTCACTGCATGCAGCTCTCTTGCTGGTGCCATAGCTTCTACTACACAAGGAGCTGAGCTGGGTTCTGTGTGGAGTTGCTATTCCTCTGAAAACCTGTGCTGGCAAGCACACCTAAGGGCTTCCAAAATATTGTGGAACAAAACTGAGCAGAGGAAGCATGCTTAGGCCACATTCCCAAACTCTCCTTCCCCGGGAAGTACAGACTAAGGAGAATGCTGTTCCCTAGGGCTTGATCCTGAAAACTACACACAGACTCCCCAGAAAAGGGGGCCCTCCTTGGCCTTCAGCCTGGAACAATGCAGAAAGCTTCATAAGGGCAGGTGTGTGTATGGGGGTGGGGGATGTCTTCCTGAAGCCTCCCAGGACAGGGCCCCGGCCAGCAGGCTGGACTTATTGTCCATTGTCCCAGGCTGGGACAGGAAGCACTTTCTGTTCCCAATTGCTTGTGTGGATTAATTTACAGTGAGGAACTCAGAACTTTGGCTGCACCTGTTTTTCCAGAGGCCAGCTTCTGACTCAGGGGGGTGGGGTTCTCAGGAGGAGCCCTCTGTTTCAGGGACCAGTGCCTTCAGGGCCTTCAGCTGGAGCTACTGCCTGTCTTGTGAGTGCTCCCAGAGCCCCTGCCTGCTTGCTTTAGTCATTTCAGCAGCCTAACCAGGGGAAAGATGGTTCAGAAGCGAAAACTGCCAACAAAACTACTGTGATGGCATCTTCTCTTTCGTCAGAGATCCCATTTCTGTACCCCACTCAGGCAGATAGCAGACACGATCCTTTTATTTTCATATGGTTGATGCTAGGAATCCATTCTACAGGTGAAGAAACAGGCTGAGAGTGGCCCCGCCCCTTTCACAACTGTAATCCTAGTACTCAGAAGGCTGAGGCAAACGGATGAACCCTAAGTTTGAGGTCAACCTGGGTTACATAGTGAGTTCTAGACCAGCCCAGTCTACAGAGTGAGGCCCAATCTCAAAAAGGTAAAAACAGGAAAGGAAGGAGAGAGAGGGAGGGAGGAAGGAAGAAAGGAGAGAGATGGGAAGAAAGGAAGGAAGAAAAGGAAGAAGGAAGGAAAGAAAGAAGGGAGGGAGGGAGGGAGGAAGGCAGGCAGGCAGGCGGAAAGAAGGAAGGAAGGAAGGAAGGAAGGAAGGAAGGAAGGAAGGAAGGAAGGAAGGAAAGAAGGAAACTGTAGCTGAGAATGACTGTAACTCCTCATGTTTCCAGTGGACATATGTTCTTCCCTGAGTTCTTTTTTTGTTTTGTTTTGTTTTTCGAGACAGGGTTTCTCTGTGTAGTCCTGGCTGTCCTGGAACTCACTCTGTAGACCAGGCTGGTCTCGAACTCAAAAATCCGCCTGCCTCTGCCTCCCAAGTGCTGGGATTAAAGGCGTGCGCCACCACTGCCCAGCCTTCCCTGAGTTCTTAAGCCTAAAAGTCTCCATAGTTCAGGGGAAAGATGCAACTTAGTGTCACTGACCTGTACTCTTCACAACAAATACTGTGGATCAGAAAGAGACCAGTACCACTGACCTGCCTTCTCCTCCTCCGCTACTCTTCCGCCTGTAGGCCCACTGTCCAACACCAGCCTGGGGTGGCCTTGAGCTGATGTAGGCCCCACACAGTCACATTTTCACATGGAATTTTCATATCTTTCTTTTTTAATATATATTATGTATATGGATACATTTATGTATATGAATGAGTACACTGTAGCTGTCTTCAGACACACCAGAAAAGGGCATCGAATCCCATTACAGACAGTTTCAAGCCACCGTGTGGTTGCTAGGAATTGAACTCAGGACCTCTGGAAGAGCAGACAGTGCTCTTAACCACTGAGCCATCTCTCCAGCCCGTTGCATATCTTTCAATTAGTAACTCTGGTAATACATTTCCACACACTGGTGAGGTGGAAGAGAACTGTCTGCAGGGTCACAATGCCTATGGGCCCAGCCTTCCACTCTGCTCTATGCCACCACCCCAGTGCAGACAGTAGACACCTGCTGGATGCAGCTTCCCATCTTCCCTGTGTAGCTGGTGTGTGTTTCCCCATGGGAAGAAGAGACAGGGTCTAAGGGATACTGTCACTTATCTCTGGGTACCTGGGCACTCACAGCTTGTTCATTCTGCCCCTGCCTCCCTGTATCCACTGTTTTTCACTACTGACCCAGAGGCAGCAGTGGAGGATGTTGGTGTCTGGTGGGGCTAAGGGTGATGACCCTTTTTTAGGGCTCTCCTTAGCTTTCAGAGGACGACCTCCCTGCACAACTGGCTGCCTTCTGTGGCACATCCAAATTTAGCTCCGCTCCTTGACTTGGGTGATTCAGGATGGCTCTGCTCTCCATGACTTGTCTACCCCCTGCCTACCAGCCCATTGTATGGAAGGCCACGGTTGCCTCTGCAGAGCAGCTTCCTCTAATATCACATGGCCCTGGATCCAGGTCCTCCTGCTGTCCCCCTGAGTGACAGAGCTGCCCTTTGTGAAGGGGGAGATTAGAGGCGGGCTGGAGGCTGCGCGGCTTCGCCTCGATGACAGGGGCCGTCAGCCCTGCACACCGCAGAGCCCAGAGCGAGGAGAGTCTTGACAGGCCTGGAGGGGATCCAAGAGGGGGATGGCGGGAGGGGGACAAGCGCCTAGCACACAAAGGCCGAGCCTGTCTTCACACCTGCAGGGACGAACAGAGTCCAGGCCGGGGGAGACAGGGCTTGTGGGGGATGAATAATTTGCTCTGAAAGAAGCATGTCACCAGGAGATAGCTCAGCCAGACACTTCAAATAAAGGCAAGCAGCCACAGTGACAGGGGACATTCTTTGCCACCGATGTGCTGCTGGGACCTAAGTGCTGAGATGTCTTGAAAGAAAGGCATCTTGAACTCTTCGTAGTTATTTTTATTAAAAAAAAAAAGAAGAAGGAGGAGGAGGACGATGAGGAGAAGGAAGACGATGAGAAGGAGGAGGGAAGTGGGGAGAGGGAAGAGGGAGGAAAAAATGCCACCTCAGAAGCAGAGATGAGCCTCAGTCCTACCGAGGGCCAGATAATGCATTCTGGCACCTTCATTTCACTGTTATCAGAACGTGGACACACCTGCTGCGTGATCAGCTTCTGCCACCCCAGGCCCTGCAGATTGCCTGCCTGGGAGCAGCTTCACTTAGCCACCCCACAAGCACGGCCAGACTTCCTGAACCAACTCAGATGCTCTCTACTCACCTGATCACCCCAGCCGCCACCCTTGGTTCTCACTCTCTCCTCCCCAACCCTCTATCCACCCAGCCAAAGCCTGCAATCCCAGCACTCTGATACCTGAAGCCCGAAGCAGAAGGATCCCAAGTTCAAGGTCAGCCTGGCTACATAGCAAAACTGAGAGAGAGAGAGAGAGAGAGAGAGAGAGAGAGAGAGAGAGAGAGAGAGACAGAGACAAAGACACAGAGAGAAAGAGACAGAGAGAGAGAGAGAGACAGAGAGAGACAGAGAGACAGAGACAGAGACACAGAGAGAAAGAGACAGAGAGAAAGAGACAGAGAGAGAGAGAGAGACAGAGAGAGGCTGAAGCTGAAACTGATTTATTCATGTGTTCTTGTGGATGAAAGTCCAGCTATTAAGTGTGAAAAAATTAGAGAATGGTGTGTGTGTATATGTGTCTGTATATGTGTCTCTGTGTGTGTATGTGTCTCTCTGTCTGTCTGTGTTTATGTGTATGTATCTCTGTGTATGTGTGTGTCTGTGTGTGTATGTATCTCTCTCTCTCTCTCTCTGTGTGTGTGTGTGTGTGTGTGTGTGTGTGTGTAATATCTTAGTCTATTTTCCACTGCTATAATCCACTGTCTGGATTAAGACTAGCTGACTTAGTGGAAAAAGAAATGTTGCCAAACCTGATGAAATAAATTTAATCTTTGGAACCAAGCAAGGAAGAAGAGACGGATTCCCCCAAGCTGTCCTCTGACCTCCACACATGCACTTGAGTGTGCAAACACATGCACACACATGTACAATAAGCAAATAAATATAATTTAAAAGTTTAAAGGCAAAAAAGAGGAGTTGGAAAGATGGCTCTTTGGTTAAGAACGCCAGCTGCTTTTGCAGAGGACCCAGGTTCAAATCCCAGCACCTATACAATGGCTCACAACTGTCTGTAACTCTAGTTCCAGGGGATCCATCCAATACACTCCTTTGACCTCCTTAGACACCAAAAATGTGGCATAAAGACTTACATGCAGGTAAAACACTCATATAAATAATAAATAAAGTAATAAAAATTAAGACAAAAAAATCAGATAAAAAATATTTCTTTACCATACAGTATTGGGAATGACGTCCCAACAGCACATCACTCCTCCCTAAAGGCCATCGTAGCAGATGGCATCACAAGGTGGCTGTGGAGGGGAAAGAACCACACTGTGAACTGGAAGCCAGAGCTGGGAGGAGCCTGTCTTGGTCTTTATAGCAGCCTGCTATCAGGGTTACTCCATCAGTCCTGATGCTGCAGGGACCTAATCACCTTCCCCTGGGCTCTACCTCTTAAAGATTGCCTCAGTGACCAGGGTAGGACCAATTCCAGAAACCCTAAGGGCAAGCCACCTGGGTGGATTGTGGTGACATCAGGCATCCACAATGGATTGAAAGGGCCCCTGTGACAACTGAACAGGCTGCTGCCCCCTGACATCCAGGTGCTACTTCCTGCTGTGGCAAGGAACAGAGGTACATAAAGTCCCTGGCTGATGGAACCCACCCAAGAACCCCCTGAGAAGCAGGCTGCCTTTGACAGCCCTCAGGTCAACCACAACTCTGGGTGGAAACTGGGTCTTTTATCTCAGCAGCCTGGGAGGAGCAAAAAGCAAGCTCAACTCTGAAACAAACTCAATAAACTATAGGGATTTTCCCACCTCCCAGCTTCCCTTGTATCGTAGAGGAAGAGGGAGCGAGATAAAGCACATGACCTAATTGAAAACACTGTCAATATTTGGCAGGCTTTCTCCACCCTCACCCCACCCCAACTCCATCCCCTGTTTGACCGCTCTCACCTGACTGATCCAATTCCTCACCTTATTTGCATACAGGCACATACAGCCAATCAGAGCCCACCTTGCTCTATATAATAAGTCTGGAGCTGTGAGTTTCTGAATTTATCAAAGGAAGAGAAAGAAAAATTTGGACTCTGGCTCCTGGCTGAGGAGGTTAGTCGTGGACCCTCAGTGGGAGGGAGGCTGACCTTTGTCTGGTCCAAGGCAAATGAGGGAGCTCAGGCTCCCACCGCTCCAGCCTCCAAGGCTCAAGAGCAACTGCAGGGAGGGGAATTTGTTCCCTCCTCAGCCTCCCAGACTTCAAAGTTTGGCTGCAGATGGGAATCTGTTCCTGCAACTGTCTCCGACCTTCAGGACCCAACGGACAGAAGATCTTCTGCTCCTTCTTGTCTGTGATCTGCATTCTGACTTCTGGGTGCACCCCAAAGCCTCCTGGGAGAGCGGAGCTAAGATACCAGCATCCTCTTGGTTGACATCCTGCTGCTGCTGAGGGTTCCAGGTCTTTGACTTTCCTGCTTGAATTTTTGCTTCCCCACTTAAGTTGTCACCCCTGTGGGGTGAATGAGCTCCCCTTGTCTTTCCTTTTGTTATCTGCCCCTCCCATGCTTGGAGAGAAGAAGACAAGCTCTCAAGATGACAGAACCATGGCCTTGTCAAGCATGCACACTGGGGACCAAGCTTGTTGACACGCCAACCTTGGAGGACACAGGTAAGCCTAGGTGCTCCTCCCCAAACCATTATTTGTGGCTACTCTGTAGAGATGGACCTAAGGGGACAAGAGGTGCCTTCCCCTTTCATGTGGACTCTTTCCTGTGGAGTTTATGCTGCATTTGAGATTTTAAAAACATACTTCAGAACTGGGGAGATGGCTCAACAGTTACGAGTGTCTATTGCTCTTACAGAGGACCCCAATTCAACTCTCAACACCCGTGTTTGGCAGTTTACAATCTTCTCTAACTCCACTTCCAAGAAATCCACAGGCACCTGCACTTAAGCATAGCATACACATACATATCATTTTTTAATGAAAACAACACACCCACTCATACTTCTAATCCACGTGACTCCACAGGGCCTTTGGGAGGTAAAGTCAGGAAGATGGGACCTCCAAGATGGTGTTAGTGGCTTTAGGAGAGCCAGAGACCGGAGCTTACGCACTGCTGACTCTCATGTTACATCATAATACAAGGTCCTCAAAGGATTCCAGAGCTTCTAAGACTGAGACGAATAAGCCTCTTTCTTTATATCTTAGTTATGTTCAGCTGCAGCATTCAGGTATAGCTAAGGAAATTCACTTATAACAAAAGTAAGACATGCACCATCCTAGCTGCAAGGGAGCCTGGGATAGGGACAAGATAGTCACAGCCACTGCCTTACAGGAAGAGCTCACTCTCCTTCTAGCCCAAGGGTCTCCACTGATATTTTTCCTCCTTCTTAATATTGTTTTTTCTTCTTCAAGTTTGTTATGAGTCTTTCTCTTCTCTCCCCCACCCATTCCCCTCTCCCTCTTGTTCCAGCCCCACTCACTCTGGGCCCCTGTTTGCTCTAGGCCCCCACTCACTCTGCAATCCCTCACTCCTCTGTCCCCTCCCACCCACCACTTGCTCCGGGTCCTTTTCTCTTCTCTTAAAACAAAAGAACTATCTCTAAATGGAAATGTTCCAATCCACCTGTCCCTTGTTCATGGAGCCTCCTCCAGCTACCTCACATGAACAGGTTTCTCCCCACTTTATTCAACAATCTTTTTTTCCTATTTTTTCTTTTTAAATTTTCTTTCTTTTTGTTTTTTGGTGCTAGGGATGGAACTCAAGTCCCCAAAATTCACAAATGTCAGGCGAGCGCTCTGCCTCTAATCCATGCTTCCAGGCTCAGCAGCACGCAAGTTTGAGCCGTTTGTTCTTAGGTTTCCATTGTGACCAAGTGCCTGGTTATTGGTTGGCTTTCCCACCACACATCAGAATTCTGAATTTTATCTTGCCTTTCTTAAGGGAATGCCCAACAAGAATGAAACCAGATCAGGTGGTAGTGGTGCATGCCTTTAATCCCAGCACCCAAAAGGCAGAGGCAGGCAGATCTCTGAGTTCAAGGCTACAGGGCACGTTTTACAACAGCCAGGGCTACACAGAGAAACCCTGTCCCAAAAAGAAACAAGCAAGCAAGCAAACAAACAAACAAACAGAATGAAACCCTAAAAGAGCCAAGTCCTGTTTGCACAAGAATCCTGAGTCATCCATGCGTATAACTGTGCCTGACATCCCACTCTGCCCTGCCCCTCCAGGGCATTAGAGCTTAGGTTTTCTGCATGTCAGGCAGTCATGGTATCATTGAACTATATCCCTAGCTGCCGGCTACTTCACCTTTTTACATGAAAGAATGTGTGTGTGTGTGTGTGTGTGTGTGTGTGTGTGTGTGTGTGTGGTGTATTTTAATGAGTGGGGGCAGGAGAGTTGGCTTCATGTTTAGCAGTACTTGTTGCTAAGAACCTGGGTTCAATTCCCAGCACCCACATGGAGGCTCACCACTCCCTCGGGCGTCAGACATGCATGTGGTATAGATGTACATGCAGGTAAAACACTCAAATATATCAAATAATAATAAATTAATTAAAAGTAAGGTAAATGCATTTGGGAGAGAGAGAAAGAGAGAGAGAGAGAGAGAGAGAGAGAGAGAGCACAAAATTGATCAACAGGAATCATCTTTGAGCTTCGGAAAGCTGTTCATGAGTATGGCAGTTTTCTCCTCTGGGGCAGGGAGCAGCAGGTTCCATATGTAGCTATAAAAGCAGATGTGCCCTACAGTGGTTCTACTCTTGGGATTCTATATGATCCCAGGTCACATCACTGAGCCTTTACCTTGCAGCCTGTCTATTCTGTCCCTAGGGACCCTCCCCTGTCTGCCCAGTGTGCAGCCCCGTCCATCACTTCCTCTCACTTCCTCTCAAACCAAAACTCTTACCTATCCAGCACACTTCAAACTATCTTAGTCACTGTCCTCATTACTGTGGCCAGACACCTGACAAAAGAGCAGGCAGAGTTCCTTTGGGCTCAGAGTTTGAGGGTGCAGTCCATCGTGGCATACAGACACCGTGGTAAGAAGGAACCACAGCTGCGGTGGGAGGGTGAGACTGTAGCTCACATCTGGGTAAATCGGGTATGGGAGAGGGGTGACGGGTGACCCCTAGCCACCCACATTCAGCGTGGATCTTCTCTCACTCACAGACACACCCAGAGTGAGTCTTCTTCTTGGTGATTTTAAATTTAGTTCAGTTGACAATGGAACTGGCCAACACACAAACCTTAGCGCTCAGGCACTCGCCCAACTACCCTGAGTGGCTCCCACACTGGTTTTCTCTTAAGCCTTAGAGCATCAGAAGTTTGGGGCATGGTTATAAAAAGCATAGTTTCTGAAACTAGAGATCAAGCTGAATTAATTACTGCGGACAGGAAAGACAGATGTATTCCAGATAGAGCCCATGTTGATCAAATCTCAAAATTATTTTGGTAGTGTCATGGCATGACCAGCAGGTGACACCCGTTGGCATGCTGGAGTTCACACCTAAGAGGCTTTCTTACTTCCTCTCAGGAAGCCTTAAGATGCTCCAAGATAAGAGCCACAGGTGACTGCTCACACCTGTATCCCCACCCACTTAAGTGGGTGAGGCAGGAGGATTGCTGCAAGTTTGATTGTCAACTTTGGGTTATAAAATGAAACCATTTTTGTTTTTGTTTTGTTTTCTTTTTTGAGACAGGGTTTCTCTGTGTAGCCCTGGCTGTCCTGGAACTCACTTTGTAGACCAGGCTGGCCTCGAACTCAGAAATCCACTTGCCTCTGCCTCCCAAGTGCTGGGATTAAAGGTGTGCGCCACCACCACCCTATTTAAAAAAAAAAAAAAAAAAAAAAAAAAAAAAAAAAAAAAAAGGAAGGAAGGAAGGAAAGAAGAAAGAAAGAAAGAAAATTATACTGATCAACTTAAAAACCATAGGATTTTTTTTCCCCAGTGACCTCATGGATGACAGCATGGGGTGCTGAGCCTCCAAAGTTCCCAAAGCATTGAGACTGAGAGCCATCATTCGCTAGAGAAGAAGGCGCTTTTCTGGCCTGCGACCACACAGTCAAGAGCAGTCAAGACCAGAAGCAGGCTTAAGGCTGGCAAGGCTCAAAGTGAAGTCTCAGGGAATACTGGGGAGGGGCTGGATGGCTTCTAAAGCATTCTCAACCCTTCTAAAGCATACACGCCTCTGCCAGAACCTCCTCCAGCCCCTACCTCTTTGGAGAGTCAGCTGTGTTGGATGGTATTTTGCTGGGGCAAACACGTGAAGGAGTCTTTTCCTGAAGTGGACACAGGTGAAAGACTAAGACGGACATGTGAAGAAACATTTCACTGAAGCAAACACAGGAGAGAGGATGTTCTGTTAAAGCAAGCATGTAAAAGAACATGTGATGAAGGATTCTTTGCTAAACACACACACACACACACACACACATTGGTCTCCCTCTACATTGCATAGTTGAGCTGCATTTGTTGTTGGGACTCCATAGAGAAACACTCACCAAACAACTTGTGGTGGTGTGCTGCTGTTTCTTACCACTTTGCCAACTGACTGGCAGTGATGCCAGCTGAGACAGACCTGTGAAGGACACACGATGTTTGGGGGATATACATCGGACTTGAACAGTGACTCAGGCTGAGCTTGGCTTGCTTGTCGAGAGAGCCAGCTGTGCAACACTTGTGGGTCTCACATCTTCGCTGATCTTCACTTCCCTGAGAGCCACAGCCGAGAACTTCTCCTGGCCTTCCTCCTGGTCCCTCTTGTTGACTCAAGTCGAGTCTGAGGCCTAGCTATCTCTACTAAGTAGTGCCTCTGCTGCTGATTCGTGTTTGCTATCCTATCCGAACTCTCCGGAACTGGACTGCTGACATATCCATGAAGTGTTTTGCAAGTGGATCAAGCTGCTGCTGACGACCTATGAACTGAACTGCTGATTTCCAGACAACACAGACAGGAGTTGCTCCAAAGAACCTTTCTAAACAGGTCCCCTTCCCCTGTATCCTTTCTTTCCCGCTACCTCTGGTGGGTGGTGGGCTACAAGGGAGGTTAAAGCACTTAAGGACCGTCATTAAAAATAAGGTTTAAAAAAATTAAAGTTACACACTATTTGCAGGAAGCGACTCGAGTTCTCTGGTGCAGCAGCCCCTGGTTGTGCTGTGGTTACTATGGAAAGCAGATCCAATCATGCCCATCTCAGAGGACGGAACGTTTGGGAATCTCTCCAATTGTTCCAGGTTACAAGCATAGCGGCAGAGCAGGGTGCGCTCGGGGAATCAGGAGCTGGTGCATACTTCTTCCTTGGTTTCCATAACAAGAAACTGGAAGGCTGTCTCCTATCCACTTGATTGCTGCCCTGACTTTTTCATGTCACTTCCCTTCTGAAAAATGAAGATGGCTGTTGCTACATTCTCTCAGTGTCTCACATGCTTAGAACAGTCCAGAGTAGGTGTGGACGGATGAATGTGCAAAGAATTTACCCTCGGGCTCTCAGGATGGCTGTGTAGCTTCACAGGGCTGCTGGGCAGCCTTGTGCCTGGGGAGTAGGGCATTCTGGGAAGCAGGTATAGCATAAGCTGGAGTGGAGAAGCCACGGCTTTCCTCCAGCACTGTGAGATCCCAGGGAGGGAGAATCGGGAGACAGGTCTGAGATGACTCACACATAAGGACCATTTCATCTCAGTTTTACCTTCTGAAGGACTTGAGTTTGAATTCTTTCTTGCCCTTGAGTTCCTACCCAAGTCACTGCACATACTTTTGGGGGTGGTGTGGTGATAGGAGTGGAACCCAAGGTCTCATTTATGCTTTGTGAGCTAACCTATGCTATATTTACACTTTCCAGGCAGCACCACTAATCTGGATGCAGTTTGTCTTGGTCTCCACTGTTTACTCTGTTAGAAGGCTCTCTGTCTCTCAGAAGGAAGGGCTGGGACAGATCTCAGAGCCTTCCAAGTCCCTTTGCTTCTATTTGTCAAACAGGAGTTCCTGATCCCCCAAAGAAGCTGTGGTTCTGCTTCCTGGGCCTAGAGACTCTCGAGCCAGCGAACAGAAGGAAGTGGAGTCATGCAGAATTCTCTTCATAGAACCACACCCCAGACTACTGATCAGGGGCCTGAGGCTGGCCTGGACAGGGAACTCCGGGTCTGCAACTGAGTGTCTTTTTCCTGAGCAGTGGCTGCCCCCATGAGGGCAAAGACAGAAGCTGTGTGCAGAAAAGCTAATGGGAGAGACGTTGCCACTAACAAAGCGAGAAAGAGGAGGTTCCTGGGGGATGAGGATGCCTGGAGTTCTGTTTAAGACCCATCAGGATGTGTGGCCCAGGGATTCCTGGGGAGATGAAGTAGGAGTAGCCAGGCTGACTGTTTGAGGGTGGTCTATGGGGAATGTGGAGGGAGGCAGGGTCAGGAGGGAGTGTCAGGACCCTCCAGAGAAGCTCGATGTAGGGAATGACCACCCAGGAATGGTAGAAATCAGTAAGACAGTTGCAGACAGCAGGCTGCCAAGGAACATAAGCCTTGCAGGCTGCTGTCCCCAGGAAGAGGTAACACTGCTCAGGCCTGTGGGCCTATTCCCTGGAACAGGGACATAAGCCATCCCACAAGGTAGAAAGCAACACTACTTGATGCTGTCACTAGGGGTCCTTCTTGAGCTGCTCCTGCTCTCATGCCCACCCTTCATGTGCATGGAGGTTTGCTTCTCACAGTCTGAGCCTGGAAAGGCTAGTAGCCAGTGTTGGGTTGCCTGTGATCACCAAGCCACACTCTGGGGAAACAGAGAGCTTTAGAAAGTCACAGTTGGGTTGCCTGGCCCAGTTAAGTAGCGGGGTCACCACTTAAACATCTGAATATGCCCTGACCTGACATGTCCATGAGGCATGGTCATGATCATGACTGATGGCACTTGATTTCCCTTTTCAAAAGTCACCACAGAGAACAGCCAAAGAGGTAAACAGACAACTTCATAGGAGCATAGAGGTTTCTCTTATGTGACATCAATTCCACAAACATCCTGCAATTATCTAAGCAGAACTGTGGCTCTCTCTGCACTGTCCCTGGACAAAGAGAAGCTATAAGATTGCAAATCAAAAACCTTCATAGTGAGGCTGGGGTGTATGTAACCAGAGCTCAGAAGTTTAAGGCCCTGGCATTGTGGCAAGACCCCTATCTCCCCCAAAAGATGATATTGTAAGTGACACCCCCAACAACAGATGAGCGTGACATCTAGGGGTACAGCACATCACAATGAACGGTTATTTCCTCTCATGATCAAAGGCCAATGGAAGCGATTTACTTTCCACTGTGTAGCACGGAGAGCAAGACTGAGGACCAGATCACACACTGCTCATTCGGGAGAAAGCCCAAATTCATAACTTAAAGCAATTTTTTTTTTTACTGGATGCATGTCATTTTAACATCCTAAGACAAAATATTGAAAGTCAAGGACAGCCAGAAATGACATCCTAGTCAGCAATAGGCACACCAGCCTGCTTGGCAACAGCCACCTCAACTCCAGTGGCTGTTGGAAAGCTTATAGCTATTCAGCACTGAAGAACCAGTTAAACGTGGTTGTGAGAAGGCAGGAGCAGGGACCACGAGTCCAGCTGCTATCTTCTCTGTGGTTGGAAATCCTGCACAGATAACAGAATGGCTTAGAGCCATAACGTACACACATACAGTCACACACATAAATACTCTCACTGTGTGCCTCTGTCTGTCTGTCTGTCTGTCTGTCTGTCTCTCTCTCTCTCTCTCTCTCTCTCTCTCTCTCTCTCTCTCTCTCTCTGTGTGTGTGTGTTTGTGTGTGTGTGTGTGTGTGTGTGTGTGTGTGTGTGTGTAGGTAGGTAGGTAGGTAGGTAGGTACAGATAAAGCTAAGGCAGCCTAAATCAGATCAGCTGTGACATCATCCTATTCCAAAATATCACCACTGGGGACATGGGCCAAGCCCATGTGCTATGGCCTCACAACTGTGCATGGACCTAAGGGGTCCTCTCAGCCAAGGTTTCAGCTGCTGAAGTGTAGGCATGGCTTCAGCCAATCAGAAACAAGGCCCAGAGAAAGGCTGAGGTGAGAGTGGAGTACCACATCTGTGCTCACAGGAACCAGGCTGAGAAACAGAACCTCACATGGGAAAGGGCCCAAGAGATCGGAAGGGCCTGGGGAAAGTGATATCTGCTGAGGGGTCTGTTTCTAGTTTACTGGAGAATGGTGGGAATATTAGGGTCTCACTCCTCTGAGGCAGTCTGGCCCCAGCCCCAGCTGGACCTTTGGGCATGCAGCTTCAGCACAGAGCCTTGGCCCCTTGGACTGTCCAAGGGGCCTGGCTTGGATCTTGTGGCCTTGGGGGTTAACTGCAGGCAGGCTGCATGATGGCTGTGCCTGTGTGTGGTGGATGTTCAGGAAGTATAGCTTCCTTCCCCTTGGCTCAGAGAGGAGAATCACATTGAAGGAGTGAGTTCTGCAGTCTCAGGGGGCCATCCCCCATCCTTTCCCAGAGCCTTTCCCTTTATGGGAAACAAACTCAGAGAGGCAACTGGTGCTTGGAAGCATCCACAGTCATGTCCCACAATAAGAGACTCCTCACAGGACAGCTGAGCTCTCAATAGTGTTATTATTATTATTATTATTATTAATGACATTTATTTATTTTGTACATATCTGTGGTGGGACATTGTGAAGAGATCAGAGGACCACTTATGGAAATCAGTTCTCTGATCCCACCATGTGGGTCCCGGGATTTGAACTCAAGCCCTCAGACTTGGTGGCAAGCACCATTGTCCACTGAGCCATCCCATTGGGCCCACAGTGGATTTATTTCTAAATAAGCCTCCCAAGGCTAGCTGCAGTTCAGCATTTATGGGTTTGGGATTCTATCCCCAGTATCACAATGTGGCCAAGGAGGTACATTTTGCAGCCCACTAGGCATAGTATCCAAGAATTGACCTGAGAACACGGCACACTGGTCTGCCAACTCTACCCTGTCTGTGCCTCTGGTTCCTCTTCCATAGCCCAGGGCAAACAAGTCCAGGTCTTCTGTGAGGGTTTAAGGATGATGAACAGACCCTGCATTGTACACAGCACCATCACTTGCTGTTATCACTACTGACCCAGGTAGCCAAGAGACACATCTCCCCTGTGTTGTCATCTGTGGACAGGGAGTAGATTCTCAATAGATCAAAGATGGAACAGTTTCAGCGACACTTAGACACTGGGGCATGGCTTCAAGTCCTGAGCTCGGGTTCATTAGTTCTCATAGTGCTGCACAGAGCTCACTAGTCTGATTCTCTTTGCAAATGAGGACAATGAGGAACAGAAAGACTGAACCACCAACGTGGTCCCATGGGGCTAGAGCCGAGGAGCCTCTTGGTATGGACGTATGCCCAATGGTTCTCCATAGTCTCCACCACTCTCTGTAGCCACCCAACACAGTTGTTCTTCCTGCAGTGGAGACAGTTCTTAGCACTCATACCTCTCTCAAAAACAGTAAAATAATAATAATAAATAATAATAAAACAAAGCAAGGGCCACGGGCTTTACAGTATAGACATGAGGAACACCCATGGGCAATCTGTCCTGCCTGTATCCATCCTATGTGCATTACCTATCTGAAGATGATAATGGATGCACAGTGCTCACTTAGCCAGAATCTTCCTGCAACCACAGCCTGGGGAGCTTCTGAATATATGAGAAGTATGCATCCATTACCTCCTGGTGTCCCCACTTGCACAGCAGTGGCCCTAGGAGGGTAGACACGTGTAGTCTCGGGGTTAGGGTCTCCAGCCTCAATCCCTTGAGGGCCTGTCTAGGTTGTATATGTGTGGGGGGGAGTTACCCTTCCATGTGCTCCACACACATCCTTCCTCGGCATGCATGTGTCCCTCCTGAGAAAGTCCCAGGGTCAAAGTGGGCTCTACAAGTCCCTCAAATTTCCTGAAACAGAGCAGATAATGTAACGAAGATGACCAGATGCTGGTGGGTGATAGTGACGATGAGAGTGCCAGGCAGCTGGACTTCCCATAAGCTGCCCAAAGCGCTCTAAGATACACCGATCTGCAATACCCCCACAGTCCTCCCCCACAGATGGGGATTCCCTTCCTAAGGAGGCGGGGCTCTCAATCTGTAGCTTCGAAGAACTCATGAAAATTTATCTTGGTTTTAGCTCACCCTTCCTCTGCCTACCCATTTCTGGGAATCTAGCCTTACTTGGAAAGTCATAAAGAGAAGAATAAAGGAGTCAGGGAGAATCAGGGAGAGAAAGGAGTGGGAAGAAGAGATGGAGCAGGGAGAGGAGAGAAAAATATACTACACTAGGTGGGGAGGCTCCCCAGTGACCACGGGGGCTCTGGCTGTGGGGAAAGTTCTGATTTGTTTCCTTAAATCTGTTACTTCAAAGACGTTCTGAAACTGGGTGTTGTGACCCACGGATGCTAGGCTTGGGCAGGAGCATTTCTCTACATTTGAGACCAACCTTGGCTATAGAGTAAGACCTCCTTTGAAAACTAAGAAAAACCAACCTTTCTGGCCGAGTGTGGTATAATCCCAGCACTGAGGAGGCAGAGGCTAGAGGATTGCTCCAAAACCAAGGCTACATAGTGAGTTCCAGGCCCACATGGGCTTCAGGGTGAGACTGTTTCTCCACAACAACAAACCACCTTTTAATTTCCCTCTTTCTCTCTGTCTCTCTGTCTCTCTGTGACTCTGTCCTTGTGTCTCTGTGTCTGTCTCTCTTTCTATGTGCTACCTACACTTGCCTGTACACCACCTGTGTGCCTGGTGCCCACTGAGACCAGAAGAGGGCACCAGACCATTCCCTTCAACTGGAGTTACAGACTGTGACTGCCATGTGGGTGCTGGGAATCAAATCCAGGTCCTCTGGAAGAGTAATCAGGGCCCTTAACTCCCGAGCCATCTCTCCAGCCTCCAAACTGCACTTTTAAGACCTCAGGCCCTGGGTTGAGGATTTAGCTCAGTGGCCCTGGGCTCAGCCCAAGTTGCTCACCCATGCAGACGAACGAGACAGTCGGCTCTTTATTTTCTCAGGCCGTTTTCCTTGTTTTAAAAATGAGCATAATATGCACAGGCCGTAATCTCCTAGCATTGGAAAGTTGAGGCAGGAGAATTTTTACAAGTTGGAGGCCAACATGGGCTACAAAATGAATTCTAGGGCAGCTTATGTTAGTATGAGACCCTGTTTCTAGACAAATAAACCATGAAAGACCGTGACATTGCACCTTTATCAGGTTGGGGAAGTGAAGTGTAAAAAAACCCCAACGCTCAGTCCTGCGTTTGCCCAGTCACCTGCCACCTTCTAGCTCTCGCCGGACTCTTTGGCCCCTTTCTCCCAGAACTGCCCCCTTAGTCCCCCCCCCAACCCCCCCTCCTGCTCATTCTCAACTTCATGGCCTTCAACCCCAGATCACTGCCATGAAACTTCGATAAGAAGTTACATAGTAGACCAAATTTTGAATTAATTTAACTTTTGTGTTGACATAGTTCAAAAGTCAGCACCAGTGTCTCTCAGGCCTCCACAGCACCAGTGTGCAACTTGACAAAGCGAGGCTGCTGAGCTGCACATGTTACCCATCCGGTTCAGTGTTTGCCTGACAACCCAATGTCTGCCTGCCTGCCTGCCTGCCTGCAGTTAATAACCAGCAGTCCAAAATCAGCATGGTGACACCGGCCCGCGTGTCATCATATGACACCATCTGAACTCTGAGAGGTGGAAGCAGGAAGATCAGGAGTTCAAGGTCACCCTCAAGTACAGAGCAAGATCAAGACCAGCCTAGACTACATGAAACCCTGTCTCAAAAAAAAAAAAAAAAAAAAAAAAAATCAGGGGCTGGAGAGATGGCTCGGCAGTTAACAGCACTGGCTGCTCTAGCAGAGGACCCAGGTTCAGTTCCCAGCGCCCACAAAGTGGCTCACAACCACCTGAAACTCTAGTTCCAGGAGATCTGATGGTCGCTCCTGGCATCTGTGCATACCAGGTGTTGTACATACATAGAAGCAGAAGAAACACTCATACACATACAATAAAAATAAACAGTTTTGGGGGGGGAGAAGAAATGGGGTTAGGGGATAACATCTGAAATGTAAATAAAATATCCAATAAAAAATTTTAAAAATAAATAAATAAATAAAAAATAAACAGTTTTTAAAACTTTAATTTTATGACCATGAAATGCAGACATATGATCATAGATGTTATTGGATCAAAGGCCAGAAAGAGATTTTAGATCATAGATCAGAAACAGGTAGTGAGCAGAGATCAGTGCTGCAACACAGACAGATGTCTCTCTCTCTCTCTCTCTCTCTCTCTCTCTCTCTCTCTCTCTCTCTCTGTGTGTGTGTGTGTGTGTGTGTATTAGGAAACACACACTTGGGCTCCTTGGAGCAAAGAACCATGCATGAAATTTGTCAAACATTCCCCCAAAGTGTGATGCACCTGGTACAGGGTGTACACATAGACACAGAGAGAGGCTGAAAAAGAAGAGCAGACAGCACACAGGCATTTATGCTGCCTCGGCTAACAGTTTTGTACTTTTGAATTTATTTCTCAATAAAAATAAAATTAAGAAGCCCAGTGGTGATGGCAGATGCCTTTAATCCCAGCACTTGGGAGGCAGAGGCAGGCGGATTTCTGAGTTTGAGGCCAGCCTGGTCTACAGAGTGAGTTCCAGGACAGCCAAGGCTACACAGAGAAACCATGTCGTCGGGGGGAAAAAAAACAAAACAACAACAATAATAATAAAGATGTCAACAGATATGACCACCATGTACCCTTACCAGGAAAAAGAGGAGAGACTTTGCAGCAGAACGGATGACACAAGCCCTGTGCTGTCTTACCATTACCATGCAAAGGTAACACCTGGCTAGCAGCAGTAAGGATATTAGGATCATCCTCATGAAAGAGGAAGGGGAATAACTGGGTTAGCCCAGGAAGTGCCACAGGTCTGCAGCACCGCACAGCCTCTCTTAATTAAGGACAGTAATCCTGGCTTCCTGTGCCCACGCTGATTTCAGAGCGCTGGCATGCCAGGGTCTAGCCATATGCTACCTCTCCTGAGCCCCGCCCTGAGCCTGATCCCTGCCAGGTTGGTGGAAGGGGACTAGTGAAACATGTACCATCTGCCTGCAGAGGCCTGGGCGCTGCCAGGGGTGGGGGCCTGCCACCCCCAGGCAGTGGACAGGGCCTCTTGTATCCGTTACTTGCCCCCAGGCCACGTTCTGCCCACCGCACAGCAGTGATAGATAGTTTGTGAAACACCCTGAGCTTGCGGTTGACCAGAATTCTGAAATAATTCCATTGAGACCGGAATTCATGCAATGTTCTGTATCCTGATGTGGTAAAGAAGGTGGCCCACGGGGTGGCGGGGGGGAGGCAAAGGCTGTGAAGGCCCAGGGATGGTGAGACAGCCTTCAGGCCCTGCAGCAGGGGCTCCGCTGGCCCCCCTCACCCACGGGCTCCGGAAGGCCCATCTGACAGGAGCAGGGCCCTGATAAGCGCCACCTGACCATGAGGCCCCAGGCAGAGAGATTAATGCTCAAATTGTCAACAGCCTCCCACGACATACCCCATGGGGAGCAGGGGCCAGGAGGAGACAACTGGGAAAGGACAGAAGAGATGTCAGCAAGAAATGGACAAGAGGAAAACTCAGCCTCCCTGCCTTCTGAGCTCAGCTTGCTATGTCAACCCACACTGGCCTGAGTTGGCCTACCAGGGCAAGATGCCAAGACTTGAGGTGCAGCAAGCATCATGGCGCTCAGTCATGTTCCAAGCTGGCCCCAAGCCTGAGCAGGCCCTGGCTATGCTATGCAGGAGGTTGGCTGGTAATTTGCCAAAATCCAGGAAGCCTGGAGGCTTCTGTAGGCAGGTCAGTTCCTGAGCCTCCTCTCCTGGGCCAGGACTCCAGCCAAACCTGGGTTCCCTGTACCAACCCTGTCAGCCCCTGGCTGCTGTCCTGAATGGAATGTGGGTTTTCCCTGGATGGTTCCCCCTGCCCCCATTCTTCAGCAGACTGGCATCACAGACTGGCAGTCACTGGGCCATTACATTCAGGACTCGCTGTAGTCCTCAGGTTCCGGCTGACTAAGGTTCCTAAGCTGTGGGGAAACCAGAAACTCAAGAGATGGGTTTTCTACGAAGCAAAATGTATTCTCTGAATGCCTTCCCTGTGTTTTGTGGTTATCTCCCCCCCCCCAACCCCCACTTCTTCTTAAGGGAAAACCCGCCCCCTTTTTTTCTCTGAAGAAATGTCGATACAAGAAATCAGTGTCACAAACCCAGGCCCCTGGGTACTTCACCAGCTCCACGATGACTGGGTTTTGAATTTCCATCTCTATGTGCATTTGAGTTTTCACTGTGTACTGTTGTCTTTCCAGCTCTGCCTTAGAAGCTCTGCTCTGGAAGCCCAGGACACTGCCCTTCTCAGCCCTGAACCAGGAGCAGAGCAGTGGCCACCCTAAAGAGGGCAGCGCCATCCTTCTTGACTGTCCTGCAGCACAAGCACCCAAGTGTGTTAACACTTGTCCCTGGCCCAGGTGCTGGACCTGTGGCCTCTGTGGTGGGTAGATGATCCCCTCTGTCCCATCAAAGGACAATAGGAACTCCAAATGTCAAGCCAGATGCTGTCCCCAAAGGCACAAACAGGCTAGGGTGCCCACGAAGATGTCAGGGACGCGGTCTGTCTCTGTTCTTTTCCCTCTCTCTGCTCAGGCGGACACAGTGGACAGTTAGTGACCATTTTCATGCATGTCAGTTTTCTCATTAAGTTGCCACAGCCCCAGGACCTTGGGAGCCAGGCTGGAAGCAGAGAGGAGTTCTGGGAACAGGAGCAGAACAGAAGGTGTACAGGAAACCTCGATGCTCCAGGTTAGTGTACCAGATGCCACCACCATCGGAATTGACTCCAGACACAGACAGTAATGTGTGAAGAATAACTTCAGACCATTAAACGTTGAACCCGAATTCATGGATTTTACTTCTCTGAAACAGAGTCTCATTCTGTAGTCCAGAATGGCCTCAAACTCCTGCCTAGTATTACAGGCCTAATTGATTTTTTTATTTCTTTTGTTTTGTTTTAGTTTGCCCTGATGTTTTGAGGCAGGGTCTTATGTAACCCAGATTAGCCTCAAATTCACCAAGTAGTCAAAGATGCTCTTGAACTCTTAATCCTCCTGCCTCCACTTCCTCGATCCTGGGATGATACTGTCACATCCAACCCTACCTGAATTTAACTTGTAACGATGTTAACAAAATGTTGTCTAGAGATTGAACTGCCTGCTGGAAGGAACCTCATTGAGAAAGAAGGAGGAGGCACACACACACACTCACTCACGTGCACACATGCGCACACACACACACATACATATTCACACACATACATACACACACTCACACATTTGCATACTCTGTCACACACACATACATATTTATACACACACACACATACGCACACTCTGTCACACTCACACACATGCGCGCGCACACACACACACCTCCATAGCCATCCTGTGCAACATCTTCAATGCCTGTTGTGTGGGCCTGGCCCAGGCCTCGGAGAGCTACTGTAGAGCAGTACACAGAGACATGCAGTTAAAACGAAACTCTCCAGGGAATCCACTAGAAATCACTAAGAAAGCTTTAGGTGGTTAGGAGAGTGGGAGGAAGATGGGGCTTCCGCTCTCTTTTCTGTGCTTTCTGGTCAGTCTGAAGGCTTGCTGTGAGCATGCATTGTTTTTACAATTTAAAACACATGCGCACCTCCTGGAGCCTACGAAGAAGTGTTACAATGGGCCCAGAGAATGGAGGAGAAGAGGTGATGGCAGATGAACTATAAGCATGGGTGTGGAGACAGAGAGTCAGACTGGATTTTGGGCAGGCCTTCTCCAAACACTCATGTGCTACTGGGCCCCAACCAGCCACCAGAATCTTCTGGCAGGGCAGGGTGAGAGCCAAGGCCCGGGTCCTGTCTTGTTCTGTTGGCCCTCTGTGCTTGGTTTCCGTCTGTTCACTGGGGTACTCAACTCACCTCCTGCAGGCTCAGCATCTGAAGCTCCTGACATGTCTTGCATGAGCTGACTACAGCCACCTAGAATCCCAGAACCCCACATGGAGTCTGGCTAACCTAGGAAAGAGGAAAGGGCAGCTTTGTCCCAGCAGCCAGGCTTGGGAGGACAAACCTCTTACATGATACCCATATGCCTGTTGAGTAAATCTCTCCAAGGATCAAAGGACCACCTTGGTCTGCTGGCCCATCAACCCCAGTCTCAACTTATTAGCTACTGGCTCTGACTCCCTAGGCCAGGAGAGTAGGAGTCTCAGCCTAGGAACATTAGGGGTCCCCATGGACCCAACCCACAGTGATCACCCAGACCAGGGGTGGGGTGTTTGCAGTTAGCTGGGTCCCCTACTTTCCTGATCACACAGGCCTTGTTTGTGAGGTACCACTGTTTTCTGTTTTGGGGGTTGGGGGAGCCTATTTTGTTTTGTTTTGAGTTTGGGGTTTTGTTGTTGTCCCTGTTCAGAGCCCTCATAGGTTCCTGACAGTAAAGGTTGAGGGCTTCAGCTCTTCGTCAGTATTCCCTGGTGTCCTCAATAAAAAGTTCTACTCTGATGTGTGCAGGGGGTGGGAAGGTAGCTGGCAGGAACTATGGGGGCTGGGGTGTGCCTCAGTAGCCTAGTGTGCCCAAGCTCTGGGTTCCACCCCAACTCCAGGAATAAATTAGCAAGGAACCAGTGGTGTAAAGAGCCAAGCCCAAAATATGGACCTGTCAACAAGGTGCAGTCTGGGGCCTCACTTACATCTCGATCCTCACCAGAGCCTATGAGCTGGTTCCCAGGAGAAGCCTATGTCAGATTAGAGTATGAGACCAGTAAGGCCACCCGCAGCCAATGTGGGCAAAACAGGGACTGAAGGAAGAGAGGCCCCAGTATCCATGCTCCTTCCATCTCTGCATGCAGACACCCACCCTCTGTCCACTCTGAGGCCCAAGCAGGGATGGATTTGCAGGGTGTGGGGTGCCCTCTAGTGGCTGTAAGTCTCCAATTCAACCCCTACCCCAACCCCATGTAGCAAGGTGAAAGTAGTCCAGCTCTTCCCTGACTCTGTACCCTGGGGCCAGAGACACCAATTCACTTTGCAAAAACCAAGGCACAGGCCATGTGCACAAAACCACTGGAGCAGCCAGAGGTGCTGCCCAGAAGTGCTGTGGTACATCCCAGGGGCCACAGCATTTATTGAGTGCCTGCTATATGCTCAAATGCCAGAGCTCTGTGACCCCAAAACAAGCAATTATTCTCTTCTACAGACAAAACTCAACGTCACTCTACATCCCTGACTTAGAAAGTGTCCAGAGGAGTCTCCACGCATCACTGTGCGAGAGGCATAAAGGACTCCAGTCCCCTGGTGGGAGCTGGAGGACACCAGTGCTCTGTGTGTGAGCTGCCAGGCTGTGTCTTCATATCATTAGCAGTGTGGTGTGTTCCTGTCACCCAGCTCGGACTGCCACCACCAAAGGAGCCAACCCACCCGCAGACTTATTTGAGGCTCATACCACTCTGAGGGGCAAATATTATTGCATTTTAAAGATAGAAACAAAGTTCCTAGCAGTTGGATGACTTTGCCACGACTACAGGTCCGGGAAGGCAGTGCCACCATTCCACCTAACCTGACTCTACCTTTCGATTTGCTTCCTAGTGAGGGTTTATTTTCCTAACCTTCATAAATAGCCCCTTCACTTGCCTTTAAGAAAACTTAGCAGCCAGACATGCTGGCTAGTGCCATTAATACCACAGGTGTTGGGTGAGAGGAGGTGGCGAAGGCAGAGGCACATCTGTTTGAGGCCCGTCTGCTCTACAAGAGTTCCAGGCCAACCTGGGAGGTAATGGCACCTACCTCTAGACCCAGCACTCGGGAGACAGAGGCATGAGGAGGCTAGCCAAGTCTACAGAGCAAATTCCAAGACAGCCAGGGATTCCTGAGAAATCTTGTCTTGAAAAGTAAACAACAAATAAAGAATTTCAGGCCAGCCAGAGCTGCAAAATGAGATCGTGTCTAGCACTGATTAATTAATTAATATGGAAAATAAACAGTGAAAACCAGACATGGCAATACACACACACTTGTAATCCCAAAACTTGGGAGGTGGAGGCAGAAGGACCAGAAATTCAAGGTCATCCTCAACTACATATTGAATATGAAGCTAGCCTGTGATACATGAGACTGTCTCAGAGAGAGGGGTGGGGGAGGAAAATTGTGTAAAAATTAAATACAACATAAATCCATATGTGGCCCATGATGGTGAGGGACTGGTCAGTGGAGCACATACAGTCTAGACACAGCTCTGTTTCCTTAAAGAGATTTATGTCACCAACAAACCATCACTGCCCTGTGCCCTGTGTCCTGTGCCCTGTGTCCTGTGTCCTGTGCCCTGTGCCCTGTGCCCTGTGCCCCAGGAACAGCCGTGCATGACCACTAGCTTCCATTCATTCTCTTCGATCCAAGAGTCAGCAAGGATGCAAAAGAGGGAAGGGGTTCCTCCCTGTGGAATTGTGGGGGCGGGGGTGCGTGAACAGGAAGATGGAGGAATGTGTGTCCCTCCACTAGGGACTGAGAGGTGGGCAAGAGGGAGGCTGGAGAGGTTTCCTATCTGCTCATATATGAATGATGAACTGTTTGCATTTGCTGGTATGTATCCTCTGAGACCAATGCTGGGCCCTGAATATTCCAACATTACAAAGTCTACATTCTTTAACAAAATAAAAAATGTATTGTCTTGATAAGTATTTTTAAGAACTGGACTGTGTGATATTTTAAACATTTATAAACCTTTGGGGATATTCTTTCAAAGAGTAACATTAGCACTTCAACCACTTTTGACTAAAATTCCTCACATAAAAGAACATAGGAGTTGAGAACTGTAAATGCTAAAAGACACATTTCTTGGGATGTTTGCTTGCTACTTTATACAAGTATTTGACACATATAATATCAAACAGGACACCATTTTCCTCTTCTTTCAGAAAAAAATCATGAGTTTTCACTGGTTAAGACCAAATTAAAATTATTTATATATAAAGGGAAATAAATGTAAATACAAAAATCTATAAATGGCGAATAAATTCACATATTGAAAGTCTACTCAGGAACTAAATGCAGCTGTTTATAAGACTCTTAAGTCAGGATGGCAATGCCTTGTTACTAGGTTCCAGACTCTGGACAAGACTTCACAGCCAAGCACCCTCTGCCTGGTCAGGGTAGCAAGAGACCTCCCAGAACACGAGGTGCTGGCACTAGAATCCTGAACTTCCACCCTGCAGAATCCCAGGAAATCAGCATCACTTAGTAAGTCACCCAGCCAACTGTGGTGAAGACATGTGAAACTTGAAGAGTCCCTGGGAAGACACTTACTGCCGACAGGCACTCACACAGAGGGTGGCATTGGCATAGCAATGGGTGTTGGAAGTCACAGCAAGGTGAGGGCACAGGAACAAAGAAAATGAAGATTAGTGGCAAAGGACCCAGCCAAGACTCTGCTCACTTAAATCCCAGATCTTCCATGCAGGACCCAGCTGAGCCATCATGTCCTCTCACAAGCTCACAGTGTGGCTTCAGCTCAATATTGAAGTGATGGGATCTTTGAGGCAGAATGTTTTATGGGGATACAGGAAAGGCTGGTCCTGGCCTTATGCAGTGGGCGGGGTTTCTTTCAACCTTCATATGAACTCTTCCAGGTTCTTATGAAGAAAGAGCACCACCACTCTTGCATGCCCTGTGTTTGTTTTATTACCGTTACATTTATTGTGTATAGGCCATGGTCCATGCATGGCGATCAGCTTGGGAGAATCCATTCTTAGCTTCCATGCGTGAGCCCCAGGGATGCCTTTATCAAAGAGGCATCCCTGCACTTCCCTTACCCATTTCTCTGCTACACTATGACCTTGCCAGGGCCACCAGCCAGGAAGCTGATTACATACAGCTTCTGATGGACTATCCAGACACCAGAATCTCGAGCCAAATAAGCCTCTTTGCTCTAGAAAGCCGCCTCCCTTGGGGAAATGTTAGAGCAGAAGGGACTGAGGCAAGGTCCCTGTGCTCAAGTGCACAGTGTCCTCAGAGTCACAGGTGGTCACACTGGAGCAGGCATCTGCCATTCCAACCCTAAGCAGTTCTAAAAATCCCACCACGAAGACACACAAATCCTCACCACTGTGTCTAAGTGCAATGTCTACTTCGATGATGTCACCTGTCTGTCACCCTCACAATACCACCAGCCTTGGTTGGACTTCTGTCTGATGGGGAAATGAGGGAAGAAACAACTTGCTTCATGGTCACCCACTTCTTACTGCCCCAGGCTGCCTTCCTCCCCCTAGTCCATCCACAAGAAAAGATGAACACAGGCACATGGGTCCCCACGCAGATACGCTTGTCCAGACACATAGATCAGACATATATACCACTTCTCTAGAGCTGGGCCTTCCCCTCTCCTAGGCCAGGCTCTACTGTATCCTGCCTCTCTCTAGTATTCTCCTCCAGCTTCTCCTGACAAATATGTGGAGCCCACAGAGCCCTCCTGTATTGCCCTTCTGCTTCTGGCTCAACTGCAAATGAAAAGTCTGAGCTCCTGGGGAAAGCTGTGGGAGTTGATGGTGGGAGACTTTCCCAGCATCCATTCCTCATTTACATGTATCTAGCCTGACCCACCTTCTCCCTCCAGGCCTAAGTGCTGGCACAAGGTCCTACTCAGCATGTTGCCCTGCTTGCCATGTGGGGGGGGGGGGTATATCTTCAAAATAACAAAAATGTGCCTGCACTCAGCCCTTGTGTGTTCCATGTGTGTTCTGATTTGGTTCAGGAGTTTCTATGGGTATCAAAGGTTCTGAGGATGGGGATGCTGGCTCTCCTTACTATCTCCCCAGGGCCAAGAACAACATCTAGAACTAACCAAGTGCCCAACAAAAGTCCACCTGTTGGTGGATGTGGATGTGTTTACCTGTGTCTGCACTGCACATGACAGTGTGCCTTGGTGAAGGTAGTATCTTGCGTACATCCAAACTTTGAATGGTTGTGAGCCTGCCAATGGCTATATGCCTCAGATACTCACAGAAGAGAAAGAGGTATCTAGGTAACAGTGTCAAAAGCTCTCACATATCTGTCATCGTGCAGTGGTCCAGGTAGGGCCCAAAGCACAGAACTGCATCCCACCACTCCTGACAAGGCAGCAAGGAAACCTACCATACACCTCAGTCCTACCTGCCTCACCAAGACTGGGAAGAGACAGGCCCTGGGACAGAGAACAAGCCAGTGCGGCTGCCCTCCACTCAGGCTGTCCCAGACCTCCCACCCACTGCAACCAACGCTCTTGGGCATCAGTGCTCCAAAGCCCTCAGATATCTGTGAATGTACAGTAAGGCTTGAATCATGTAGGTGATCAATACTGTGAAAAACATGACAGGGTATATTGTGAATGGGTCTGGTCTGAAGATGGGCAACCATCCTTGGCAGAAGAAAGGAGGCAGGAAGGCAGGGAAGGCAAGAGAGAGAGAGAGAGAGACAGAGAGAGAGAGAGAGAGAGAGAGAGAGAGAGAGAGAGAGAGAGAGAGAGAGAGAGAGAGAGAGATCTGCTCCAGGCTGTGCACATGCTGGCCACAGAGTTTGTGGCCCAGGTCTGGGGGACTGGCATCCTGGCTGATACCACCCCCTGCTGTTGGAACCAGATGCATGCATACTGATAAAGCACTTGATAATGTCACTCAGTAGAGCTTCCTGCCTGGTGCTAAACCCCCCCCCCCAATTTGGAGGGCAGACCCCCTGCTCTGGAGGGGTCTGTGCTGGAGCTCTCTGACCCAGGCCTTCTGTCATTCAGTCCTTATTCCCCTAATGGAAATGCAAGACTGAAGGAACAGCAAACACAAGTCTCCAATGGGCAGATGGCCCCAAGGGACTGTCAGAGTCAGAACCTTCAGCAGAGGCTAGAAGAAACAGCTGCAAGAGCTGGGCTCTGGAGAGGATGCTGGGTACTAAGAGGAAGAGGGCATGCCAGGGCAGTCAATTCCAAGGCAGGAGGTTCTGCAGTCACCGGAAGCGAGGATGGATGTGTAGGAAGGAGGACAGTAGGCGGTCATCACACCATCCAGTCACTTCCAACACCGTCTTTGTCACCACATGGAATGATTCACCCTGTAGTATCTGGTTCCTCTTCGAGTCACGGGAGGCTGTGTCCTACTTATCAACATAGACTTGGCGTCTGAGACAGTGCCTGATACAAAGCAAAGATACTTTTTGAGCAAAACTAACATTCTGCCTCTGTTTCAACTGCTAGCATGGAGGGCAGAAGGAGAAGCAGCCACAGTTCACTTCAGAGACTAATGCCAAAGCTGTAGTGGGGACGGTGGGGGGATTTAGCCCCCGTGGTGCTGGTTGGCAGCGTCCTTTCAAAAGCCCACCCACTCTGCTCTTTTGACTCCTTTCATTGGCTCCTTCTCTCACTGGCTCTTATACCTCTCCCTCCTTATCACTTCCTCCTCCTCAACTAGCATTGCAACAGGCTCCAGTTCTTACCATAGTCATGTGTGTACGCTCCCAAATTCATGTTAGCCTAATCCCTAATGGAGTGTGTGTGTGTGTGTGTGTGTGTGTGTGTGTGTGTGTGTGTTGATTAGCTCATGGAAGAACAATGAAATGAGTGACCTGATGTCTCTGAGAGGTTCCTCCTTCCTTCTCCAGCATGAGGGACTCGGTGAAAAGCCCACCCAAGAACCAAGAGGAGTCTCACCACACACAAATGCCCACACCTGCCTTCAGGAGTCTCCAGAAGTATGCCGGGAAAGTCCTGTTGATAAGCTGCCCAGGCAGCTTTTCATGATAATGGCTAAAGCTAACTAAGACACTGGTTTTGAAGGGAATCCTGGGTTCTTCATCAAGGGAAGCCAAAGGAAGAGGAACCTGGGCTTCTCCTTGGTCTCATCATCACATGAAAATGCTTCCCTCTGAATCCTCTCCAAGTTATGGATTGTCTTTCCCCATCTGAGTACTAACCTTTTAAGGCTCCCTAGTTTAGATCTAGACTAGTCAGAGGTCACATGTAAACTGAAGCAAGAGGCTAGGAGGACACAGTGAAGGGCTTGGCCACAGGGGTGGGGGTGGGGAAGACAGGGACTCCCAATCCTTGGAGGGGGGGGAGGGAGGGCTAGAGGCTAACTGTCCTGATGCTGTCATCTCCCCAGCCTGGTGATAGGCAGGTGAACAGAACAGCCTCTGTCCAGCCTCAGGAGTCCATCTTCAACATGGCGGCAGCTTGGTCTCAGTGCAGGTCTGCAGAAGCCTCTGGTGCACCGAGCGCTTCCTGTCCCAGCCTGCGGCCCCCAACCGCTGGCAGCGCGGTTTCCGGCAGGGCTGCGGCCGGGGCCTGCACTATCAGCTCGGCACCAGACACCCGGTCAGGATACTTGTGGTGAAACTGTGAGGGCGACTGGGCCTTCGGGGTTTTCTCCATGTCAGCCTCCAAGACAAATGGAGGCAGCTCAGAACCCGCAGACCTTCCCTGGCCTGTGCTGTGTGCTCTGAGCCAAGACAGGGTTGTCCAGGGCTGGGCCCACCTGCCATGTGGCCTTGGGACATAGGGCTGAGGCGGTGGACTGGTTCCAGAGCCATCTGCCATGCCTGGATTCAAAGTGAGGCTGTGCATCGCCCAAGGGTCCAAACCTGGTGAGATGTGAGGCCAGGTCTCCTCCACTCCTCTCTGACTCCCAAGAGAGAAACCGAGGCTTTTCTTGCTACTGGGGAAACTAAGGTGCAGGCTAGCAAGGGGCTGTAATGGCCTGATGTTCTGGGTACCAGAGCAGCAAGAATGGAGACAAGGAGACAGCAGAAAACAGGATGCATTTGCTGTGCCAGCCCAGGGATATTAGAGCGCCACCGCTAGGCCACCAGCAAAACAATGCCCTTTGCCTTCGGCTTCCTGAAGCAGGACTACGTAAATCCCAGGCATGGTAATATTGAAACCAGGACATATAAGGGAACCCCTTCGAGCAGGTGGTTTTGGGAAAGGCCGAACAGAACCAGGCCTTTAAACCAGGAGAGGCGCACGCATGCGCGGCGGCGTTCGAAGCCAGACACCAACTGCGCTTGCGCATCGCAGAATTGACACCTCCCTTTTGAGGCGGTGCCAGTGTGCTTGCTCAGCCTTTCCCTCTCTGAGCCACCAGGGGACGTCTGGAGCTCACGCAAAAATAGACCTGGCGTGGCTGCTGCTTTGTAATGCTCCAGCATACTGACAAAAGACAGAAGCCTGGGCTTCTGTGGGGCCTGGCGCTGATCTGGGCACCTGCACAACAGGCAATTCACGAAGTGAGAGCACCATCACCTTGAGAACACCAGCTCGAGCCTCAGCCCCTCGGAAGACCAGCAACCTAGAGACTTGGCTCCAGAGCGCATAGCTGTGTAGGGGCAGTTCCTTAAGCCACTGTCAACCAATTAAGCTCCATCTTAAACAAACTCTTGGGTGAGGCCAGAGAAGCAAGATTGGATTTCACTATCCTTAGGTCTCCTGATCGTCCCCCTTAAACTCACCACGCACCCCTCCCCTCACTTTTTGTTGTCCGTGAAAATGGACCTCATTATGTAGTCCAGGCTTACCTTGAAGGCCTTATGCACCACCCCCCACCTCCCAAGCGCTTAGTCCTGCGACAGCCACCATACCCAGTCCTCAAAGTTTCACAGTAGATCTCTGTACCCAACTCAACAGCTGATGGCTGGCCTGGCCCACTCCTAAATCCCAGGTATTGCTGGTCTGCTGTCTTGACCTCTGTGCAATGTTTGCAGTGTTCCATGATAGCTCTTGCCTGTCTTGTAGTTTTTCATTTGCTTTCCCAACACTAGTCCTGGTATCTTCTCTCCCTGTAAAGTATTTGTCTACCCTAGTGGCAACTAATTCTTGGGAATCTACTGCTGTTAAGATCCTCTGTCTTGATTTTGTTTCAATGATTTCTGCTCAGTACCACATGATGGACATATTTTTTTCTAACAAGCATACTTTTTTGTATATTCATCCTTGAATAAAGTGAGCTCACTGTTGGCTTGCAGATATTAAAAAGTATTTTGATTCAATAAATGCTTTCTTTAAAAAAAAAAAAAATGGTCTCACCACATTGCTCTAACTGATCTCAAATTTCTTTGCTCAAGTGACCCTCCTGCCTCAGCCTTCTAAGTAGCAGGCAATATAGACATATCCTGCCACATAGGTATCTTCTAATTCTACATCATGAGCGCACCTACCCACCACAATCTCCATCCCATTTCCCTAAACTAACTTGGTGCTGAACAAACCATGTGACATCCCAAACCACATCTCCCCTTGTCAGGTTCTGGGCTGTCCGTAGACATCCTATTTGGAGCTCTTAGGCACCTTGCCATATCTGAAACAAGTTCATCCACTCATTTGTCAAAACTGGCCTATAGTCTCTGTGCTCAATGGGTGGTAGCAACACATCAGCCAGCACCACCAACTTAAGATGTACATAAGCCAGCCAGCCAGTAACCATCTACTACTGTGTGTGCACACCTGTTAACATGAAGGCGAGCTTCTCAACAAACTCCCCATCTGTCTGCTGGCCCAGAGGTCACATCACAACAGTAGCCTATGATGTGCAGGAGGTCCACGACAGGCTGACTCAGCCGGGTGATGAACATACAAAGGTCCGCCTTTGTATGTTATTTGACAGAGCAGGAACTACTGTGAAGATGGGGATGTTCCCCAGGCAGGTGCCTCCTAGCATGTTCTCAACCACCCAACGCCAACCCCCTCATCTATGTATCATCTTTGACCTGGATTACAATATGATCCTGGCTTTCTCATACCAAACTCTGGCTGTTCTCAACCAAAACAACACTGGCCCAGTTTTCAGTGCTCAGTCTGCCCTAACATAAAGTAAGCCAAAGCCTTACAGACCTATGAAGCTCTCTTGTTCTGGACTTGACCGCTGCAGCCCTGTCATACCATGTACTACCCACTCAATTACAGGCCATCTGTGGGACCCCCAACACCAGGGCCCTTCACACACAACACCCACTGCCTGGAACACTGGCCATCCTGTCACCTGCACTGTTCTTAAGGCTCAGCTCTGGACTACCCTCCCTTCCCACAAACACACATCCAGACTAAGCCCAGTGTTCTCATGACTTCTTCAGTGTGGTCAATTTGAGATTATGAATTTGAGAAATATCTGCCTGTCATTCTCCCATGAACCATCTCTCTGCTCTGATCATCAGTTTCCAACGCTCAGCATGTGTGGCAAATTTAAGGAATACAAACGCCTACTCCACCACTGTTGTGTGACCTCTGTGCCTCCCTGGGCCTCCTGAGACTTCTATCAGTGTTCTGACACTTGCCCTGAACACACTACAAGAAAACCCATGGTGATAAAACTATTGTCCCTGAACTTCAGAATTACATGAGAGATTTCAGCACAGCAAAAGCCAATGTTCACAGTCCCTCCTTTATTTTCATTTGGTCATACACACTTTTAAAAAACCATGCATACGCCCACAAAAGAACCAAACATTAGGAATCAGAAAATCATAAAACAGGACTTACAGACAGAAAAAAATTCCCAGGTATCAAAACAAAACACCACCAATCAACTACTGAAAATGCCTTTGCTCAAAACACAACCAAGTTTGTCTTTTAAACAGGATTTTTGTTTAGGTTTTTATTTTTTTAAAAAAGGGAACCATTCAAAAAGAAGGGACAAGCATCTTACACTGCCTATAGATGGGCCTCAGCCTTTGTTCTTGAGGCCTTAGGCCAATCACAACCTCCTCCTCTACCTATCCACTGGCATCTGAAGCGTAGGGAACCCCGGCCTGCTCTGGAGACAAGCGCTACAGAGCGTCCAAAATGTGATCGATCTTGGTGACCAGCTCCTGGCGTTTTCCTGAGCTGAGCTTCTCATTCTCAATATATGTATCCTTCTTGAGCTTGCCAGCCACCAGCCTCTCTGCCTCCACCGCCGACTTCAGGACCAGCTCCTTGACCTGTGCGTCCAGCTTCTGCATTTCGCTCACCTGGCGGAGAAAAGAACAGGACAAGGTTGGGAGCTGTCCTTTCATTTCACTCAACAAGCCCCACTGCCTCCCAGGCCTACAGATCCAGGGTGACACAAGAAGAGTCAAAATTCAGCAAAAAGTACTGCCTATGGCAGAGGGCTGGCAAGCAGGCAAACAACCCTGGCTCCAAACAGTAGCTTCATCATTTACACATCATGTTCTTTTCAAATGACAAGCAAGCTGCTTTCCACCCTGACAACTGAGGCTGAAAACCATAAAACCATGGAACTCCATCATTGTGCCTGGAACACAGCAGGCTCCATGAGTGTCTCTTCTCTCTACTGGGGCCACACATCCGTTAGGACAAAGACCAATATGCATTGTGGAGGGTGATGACCAGATTACTTCTACTGTCCAAAGTGCGTCAGGGTTCAGAAAGTAGTAAAGGATAAAGTGTTCTTTCCACCCTCAAGGAGCTGACACATAAAACCCTCTAAGCACATGAAGACTTGCTCCATGGTGGGTGACAGAAAGGAACTAAAGGGCAAGTATGAGATTCAAGGTGGGGGAGGAAGAGATAACAGGGAGCCTAAGAACTCTGAGGAAAACCTTCCTTTACTGGTAACTAGCTCGAACAGCACATGACTTCAGGACTCTAAACACTGACATGATCCACCTCTCAGGTGCTGACAGAGACTACTGACTGCCCATTATCCATAAGGAAAAGGAATCAGAGAAATTAGGTAATCTGCCTACATTGAGAGCACTGAGAGGCTAGATTTAGCCTGGGATTTATGGCTGGGTGCCTTTTTTTTCCCCTCTCTTTTTAAGACAAGGTCTTACCTTTGGCCAGGACTCACCTTGATCTCATTATGTGGCCTGGGTGGATGTCATCTGAAAATACACACTCCTACACATATATACACACTTCCAGAGTGCTGGGGTTACAGGCATGGCCACCTAGAGCGGAAGACTGGCATCTGGGAGGAGAAGCACTGCCCTCACTCACTGCCAGCCACACGGACACAGAGCTGCAGAGGCTGCAGAACTTCCCCAAGCTGGCCTGCAGACACCACAAAGCTTTCTGTCCCACCAGGAGCACTGGCAGCACTTGATGAACCTGAGCTTCTGCACATGTGAGGATGGGAGAGCCACTGAAGCTTGCCTAGCTCAAGGAGTGGGAGGATGCTGCTTTCACCCAGAAACAGTCCCTGATGTGCGGCGTGGAGGCCATAGACAAGTGAGTCACAACAATAACACTTACCCTGTCACACAGGTCAGAGCCCTCCGTCTTCAGCCTGGACTGCAGCACAGCAATCTCACTGGTCACAGCCTTGTGCTCTGTCTCTAGGCTCTTCTTGCCACTATTGAGGGTAGAGATATCCCGGGATTGCTTGTATCTATTGACAGTCTCATCGAAGTGACGGTAGAGGCCTAACCTCTTGTTGACCAGGGTTAAGACCTGCTCTGTGATACAGGCCACTTTCATCCTGGCTTCTGCAGCTGGATCCTGGAAGGTAGAGAGAGACACCATGTCTGTCAACAAGCTCACTCTGACCTACCTGCCATAGGATGCCTACTGCCACCAGCCAACAGAGGCCACCTCAGAAAGCCAAGAGTCAACCCCTTCTGACACTTAATGAGGACTAGGCTCAACAACAAGGACTGGAGAAGACATCGAGGTGAAGAAGCATCACTCTCAGTTCCCCAGGCACATGGAAGTGACCAGGACAATAATGGTAGACTGAGGTATGAAACTGGCACAAGAGTTCAGCCCCAGTCCTGGAAGACTTCAGAGAGACCATCATGTGTCACTCCTTCAAAGGTTCTCAAGGACTTCAGGAACTATCATGGACTGACTCTTCCTGCCATTAACATCCCTTAGAGGCCCCACCCCTACAGATCCTCGCACTATTCGTTCTCTGGCAAGGCCTGTGCAACAACTCAGAGGCTGGCTTAGGTCTGGTGGACACAATAAATCCTTATAACGTTAGATGAATAGGACGCTTCTGGTGCCCACAACAGGGCTTCAGGCTCCCTTAACAAACAGTACTATTGCTAATACTGAGAAAGAATGGAGCTGAAGGAAAGGAAAGGAAAGAGACAAAGATGACCTGACGACACTTCTGTGCCCCCAGCCCCAGGAAAGGTGGCCCTCAGCCAGCCAGCAGTACTCCAAAGAAGCAAAGAAGGTGGTGGGCTACCCCATGTCAGTGGGATCTGAACTCTGATATTATCTTCCCACAAGGAGCTACCACAGGGGAAGGGGCGGAAGGTATTGCTGACATGACCAAGAGGGCACTCCACCCCATGTTCAGAAGAGAACAAGGAGCAAAACAGCAGACTAACCACCACCCATCACTCCACGCTTTTCTGACCTTACCTAGTGTCCAGGTTGCTTCTACAACCAAAACAATGCAGGAAGCAGGGGCCTAACATGATCACATTCTCAGAGGTACAAGGTCCTGTGTAGCTTACGGTAGAGTTGTGTGTGTGACACATCATGAGGGCACTAGGACACCTGACACAGAGGAAGAGAGCAGAGTACCTTGGTGATGGAAAAGTCCAGACGGACGTAGATGATGACGGTGAAGAAGAGAATGTAGAAGGCAGCCACGACCAGCAGAGGCTCCTGCAGCATGAGTACCTTGTTGAACGTGTAGTGCACCTGTGAGCCGGAGAAAGGTGTCAGAAAAGACCAGCTCAAGTCTACAACCCAAAGCCACTGCCAACAACCCCAACAGCACACAGCAGAGCCACTCACCACGATGTCCTGAATGTGCTGCTCGACTAGATTCTTCTTGTAAGCGACAATCACTGGGCGGCCGAACGTGTCTAGGTAGGTGTAGTGCAGTTCATCTGGGGCACGGCTGATGTCGTAGGGACTGTCTACCTGGATATTCCTGAACACACACACAACAGTCACAGCCAAGCAGGGGCACGGCTGATGTCATAGGGACTGTCTACCTGGATATTCCTGAACACACACACAACAGTCACAGCCAAGCAGGGGCACGGCTGATGTCATAGGGACTGTCTACCTGGATATTCCTGAACACACACACAACAGTCAGAGCCGAGCTGGGGCACGGCTGACGTCGTAGGGACTGTCTACCTGGATGTTCCTGGAACACACACAACAGTCAGAGCCGAGCTGGGGCACGGCTGATGTCGTAGGGACTGTCTACCTGGATATTCCTAGAACACGCACACAACAGTCACAGCCTCGACAACCCACACCGACAGATGAGGGTACGGGCTGCAGAATTCTAAGACTAAGGGCCTGCAAGAGGCTAAACTCCCATGCCTACTGCAGGCATCTGGCAGTCCTTCCCCCTGCTGCTGACTCACTCTCAGCCCAGGACCGACAGCTCCCTCCAATGCTCACGAGCATAGTGTGCAGCTTCCCAGTACAGTCCACCGGAGGATCCTCCCAGAACCCCAAGAGTGCCTTGGGAGTTATTCAAAATGCTCTTTCCTCATACAAATCACAATCTCTCCCAGGACTAGGGCACGTATATTACTTTCTGGTCAGGCCTAAAGTCCCCATGACAATAGTAACACAGTAGTTTAGGTTGAAGGAACAATCCCTCCCCGTGAACAAAGCACATGTCATCCTGCTAATCAGAGAAGACATATGAACCGACAGGGACAGACACTAGATAGAGTGACACGAAAGCATAAGCAGCTCGCACTAAGGACAGGAGCCCTGTGGGTTCCTCCAGATGCCCACGCTCCTTCCTCATCAGGGGTTCTCCTCTGAGCACACACACCAGCAGTCTGGGCCCTGAACCAAAGCCTCACGAAAAGTCTAGCAGGCACTCTACCACTGACTACATGCACAGCTCCAGTCTGCCTTCATACCTTCGTTCCCAAAACCTAGCTCTTTAAGTTAAACTCTCATTTTATCAGACTCCTCTTACCCAAACTGCTCAAACTGACCAAAAATGATTCCTCCTGTTTGTTACAAAGACTCTGAGATAGGAAAGAATGGAGCCACAGCTGAACCATTCACTGTTAACACAGCACAGAGTATACCTTTAAAAAAAAAAAAAAAAAAAAGACAAGCACTTGCTACCTGTAGCAAAGACAGTGCTGGAACTACGTAGCCCAGGCTGGGTTCCAACTTGAGACCCTCTGGGCTCATCTCCACGTCCGTCCCTGGCATTAGACTCAAGCCATTACTCTGCATTACTGTACACCTCTGGCTTCTGCTCCAGGCAGACACTGTGTTTGGAAAGTTTCCTAAATAAATCTTGTGCCCTCTAGCTTTTCTTTCCTAGCTTTAGTCAGAAGGTTCCATAGAAAGGTTTCTCAGTCAAAGCTATTTAATGAGCACTTACACTATACCTCTAGAACACAGGCCCCTTGTGAGGCATCGGGATGATACTGTCAGAGAAATGGCGTACAGAGGAAAGAAACAGTGACTTACTTGGCTCCCTCAGGCAAGATGATCTTCACTGTCAGAGAATCTATCACTTGCTCATCAAACACGTGGTCCACAAACCTCATCTTCAGTGCATACTGGTCACCTGAGAATCATCAACAACGCAATGATGTGAGCAGAGAACAAGATAGCAGATAGAACATTGTAAGATATGAACTTTCTCCTCTTACACGAGGGGAGAGATGTTATCAACAGTTGGTGGACAAAAGCCAGTGGAGTGAGAGCTCCACAGAAGGCAGAACAGCTAGGCAACGACAAAACCCAAGGACCATTAAAACACAGCACCCTGCATTCTCTTCAGCTCAGTTCAGTGGTGCTCATTTGCAAAACATCACCCATCACAGCTGGGTTTGCAGGCGGCATACATTACCTCACAGGAGGGGGGTGATGGGACCCTCACTTGAGCAACCACACCTCTAAGACATTTGTATAAAATTATGCCCTAAGTATAGAGCAGCCTCAGAGCCTCCCAGGGAGGGACTAGAATAGGTTTTTGAGAAAAAATTAGGGGAGAGGGGTTCTCTATTTATAGCTATGGGAAGCCATCATCCATGCTGACTTTCCAGCATAGCTACTTTAGGGTCACCCACACTCCTGCCAGTAGCCCCTCACCTAGATTCTCTAAGCCCAGTAAACACTGGTTCCCCAAGGTAGAATCTAACGTTGCTTTGTCATTGGGACTTTATAGGGGAGGGGGCAGTAGACACGGCCTGGTCCTCTCCATCCCAGAGAAAACATTCTCACAACACATCAACAGCCACAAGACCTGCAGGCGAGCAGTGTCTGTGGTGGACAGAGCGGGGAGAAGGTACACAGCAACTGAGGGACCAAAGAGAGAAGAACTACAACAGCTAAGTCGCTCCAGAGAGCCAGCCAAGCAGGTGACCAGACAAATCCCAAAGATATGTCCCTGGCTCAGCAGGAGAGAGACAGGCCTGCAGAGACCCCCCACGTCCTAGCTGTCTAGCCCCTAAAAAGCTCACAAGGCTACCAGAGTAGCCCGTCAGAAAAGGAATACAAACTGTAAAATGTAGAATAGCCAAGTGAGCAGTTTCTTCCACACCGTCCCCAGACAGTCCTGGGAACTGACCCACACGTGCTGGGGAAGCGCTCTGCCACTGAGCTCCAGCCTCAGAGGCCAAGAAAGCTCAGAAGGCAAGCCGGACATCACTGGATGCCACGCTAGAGTAACAAAGAACTCAACCATGCAAAGGATGTCCTACTAAACCTACTTCAAGTTCACCCCAGAAACCAACATTAGAAAAGGTAAAGATGCAGGTTGTACAGACAGCTCAGCAGGTTAAGGGCACTTGCCACCAAACCTGATGACCTGAGTTCAATCTCACCATATGAAAGGAAATAATGACTTCCATAAATTCATCTGTGGCCTTCAAATAAATGCTGTGGCAAAGGTGTACACACACACACACACACACACACACACACACACACACACAACATATAAATAATGCAATATTTATTTATTTTTGTTTTTGTTTCTCTGCATAACAGCCCTTACTATCCTGGAACTCTCTGTAGACCAGGCTGGCCTCAAACTCACAGAAATCTGCCTGCCTCTGCCTCTTGAGGTGCTAGGATTAAAAGTATATGCCCCCATGTCCAGCAAATAACGTATTGGAAAGTGAGTGAGAGAGAGAGAGAGAGAGAGAGAGAGAGAGAGAGAGAGAGAGAGAGAGACAGAAGACAATATGCCTATAATTCCAGCACTGAGTAAGAAGCTGAGGCAGGAGGATCTTAAGCTCTAGATCCACTTAGGCTACACAATAAAAAAGACACCATCTCAAAAATTAACGAACTACGAGAGAAAATTAATGACTGGCTACAGAACTCTGTAACCCTACAATCCTGTCATATCCTGTGCTCTTCAGAACCAAGGTTTTCCCTGTGGAATTAGATATGAAATATAAAAGCAAATGCACTGTAGATGCTTAATGTTTTACAGAGATAAAATATACATTAAGTTCCACAACAGAAAGGGATAGACTATGACAAGCTCAGAGCAACTAACACCCCTAGTTCTCACATTACAGACTTAAATACCATTTTTACTAGAGCAAACCAAGTTTTCTTGGAAACATAGCTGACATAAGACCTGGAGCAGAAACTACACAAGCTAGTCTTTTTATAAGACAGCGAAGATGCTAAAAGAGATTAGGGCCATGTCAAAAATTCAGGAGTTTAATTTGAAGAGGTACTTAAGCACTAAAGGGAGATGAATATACATACACATCAACTAGAATACTAGCAAAGGAATAAATGAATCCTGCATACTGTTTAAATTTCTAATTACAGAATGACTTAGAAACTGAAGCTGGGGGCTGGAGAGATGGCTCAGCAGTTACGAGCACTGACTGCTCTTCCAGAGGTCCTAAGTTCAATTCCCAGCAACCACATGGTGGCTCACAACCATCTGTAATGGGATCTGATGCCCTCTTCTGGTATGTCTGAAGAGAGCAACAGTGTATTCACATAAATAAAATAAATTAGAAAAGAAAAAGAAAGAAAGAAAAATCTGGAGCTGGAATGACTCAGTGGTACAACTCTTGCCCAGGACTCAATCCCAGCACAAAGAGAGAAAAAAAAGAAAGGAAGGAAGGGACACAGAATACAGACAATCAGTCATGAATCCCACACTGACTCTCACTTTCTCTATGGCAGTGCATGAACCAAGAAAAGTAAATCCTTATAAATCCTATTCAGCTAACAAAAGGGAACAGTAGAATTAAAGCAAAGGGTTATCCAAGCATCACAAAGAAAGAGAGCACACTAGATGCTTCCTAAGGAATGGGCACCTGGGCCCTCAGTCAGGCCACACCTCGCTCAGAGCAAGGGGCAGCTGTCAATTTTCACAAACAGGACAGACAGAGGGTACTCTGTGTACTGACTTAGCAGTCAGAACTCTAGACGGCAGGCTGCAGAGCAAAAGCCTCAAAGAGAAATGGTAAGGAAACGGGGAAGAAATCTATAAACCAAGATACTAAGAAAAAAACAGTATTTCTAAAAGGGCAAAAGCTAACAAGTAGTATCTCAAACTATATAAGCAGTAATTTAAACAGACACACACGCAGAGAGAGAGAGAGAGAGAGAGAGAGAGAGAGAGAGAGAGAGAGAGAGAGAGAGAAGCTTTTACTCTCAGTACTCAGGAGACAGAAGACAGTGGGAGGTAGATTTCTGTGAGTTCGAGTATAGCTTGGTCCTCACAGCCAGCTCAAGGACAGCCAAAGTTACAAAGAACCTGGCCTAGAAAAATAAAAAAAAAAAAAAAAAAAAAAAAAAAAAAAAGAAAATATGACAGAATGTTTATAATCATGGGCTCTGCTTTTAGAGACAGGGTCTCACTAGCACTGGCTGGCCCAGAAGCACTATGTAGACCAGGCTGGCCTGTAACAGATTAGCCTGCTTCCATCTTCCTCTGCCTCCCAAGTACTAGGATTAAAGGTGTGTGACACCAAGCCTGGCATTAAAACTTTTCTTTATTCCTCTTATTTCTGGGCTTTTTAAGATGGATGGATGGATGGATGGATGGATAGATATCTCTAAGAGCTAGGTGTGCCTCAGTGGCATTTACTTGGATATGTGGGGCCCCCTGAGTTCAGTCTAACACCACACAAAAAGTAAAGATGGTCAAAGAGCAGTGAACTGGCCAGTTAGATGGCTCAGCAGGTAAAGGTGCTAGCTACCAGTGCTGGCAAGCTGAGTTCCACACCTAAAAACCAAATAGGAGAGAACCAACTCCATTAAAGTGTTCTCTGACATCCACAGATGTGCTATGGCATGTACACACCCACAAATAAATAAATGTAAAATAATTGAGAGAAAAAAAAAGTTCAAAAACTACCTTAAAAATGTAAACAGCTGTGCTCAACAGCAGACAGTATAAATCTGAACTGACAGCATGTGTGGGCACTGCACTCACAACTGCAATTTACCCCAACTCACAAAGGCACTGACACCTCACCCTTCTAAGAGTAATAAGAGAATACACTCCTTGCATACAAGCATTGGCGAAGTTAAAGGAAAAGTCAGCCCTTTGTAATCCTATTCTTAATGTGTGCAACACTCACCCAGATTATAGAGGTATTCATAGCTTGGGAGGTTGTAACCAACGATGTAGTGTGTCTTCCACCCTCCAAAGAGAGGAAATCGAGGCCGGATTTCCATTTCCACAGAGTCATCCAAAATAAGGAGGTGGCTGGTGGAAACATTACCAATCTCATCTCGGTAATACACATCCTGGGCAGCAGCAGGAAGGATGGTCTGCAGGAGAGAGGAAATGCCTTCTAAAAACTCTAGGAACCTCTGCAGAAATACAGCCTGCACCAGACTTTGGACTGTAAACTTTCAAGATCCTTAACTTTCCCCAAGGTTTCAGAAGGTCTAGATAGATGGCACATCTATTTCTCTGGTTGGTTTTTTGTTGTTGTTGTTGTTGTTTTGGGTTTTGGGTTTTTGTTTTGTTTTGTTTTGTTTTTTTGGTTTTCCAAGACAGGGCTTCTCTGTGTAGTCCTGGCTGTCCTGGAACTCACTCTGTAGACCAGGCCGGCCTCAAACTCAGAAATCCACCTGCCTCTGCCTCCCAGGTGCCGGGATTAAAGGCGTGCGCCACCACCACCCGGCTTGCACATCTATTTCTCAATCAAGGATGCTAAGTAGATAAATCTTCTCAACAGCAAACGAGATATTTACAAATCCCCTCGTTAATAGTGAAGTTATAAAAAGAAACTATATCAAATTACTAGTGGGTGAGTAACAAAGTCCTTCATCTAATATGCTTACACATCCAATGTGCTGACAACCACTTGTTCATAGTGAGCATTTCAGAAATATGTAAATAAACAAAAGTATTTATAACATTTCACTCATAAGACAGAGGCTCATTCAATCTATTAATCTTCTTAATCGTACCTACGCTTCTCAGTTATGTCTTTCCAGATGAAAGGTTCTTTCACTCTCTTAGCCTCAAATTAAAATCTGTATTACATACACACCACACCCAAGCACACAACAGGAAGTTAATAAATGTAAGTTTTAAAGTCTTTTAATAAACCTCAAGTCTGCTTCATTATTTAAAAAAAAAAAAAAGCCTGCAACATGGTAGTATACCCCTGCACTTGAGAGGTAGCACCAAGGGGCTCACGGCCACCCTCTGATACATGCTACGTTAGCGGCCAGCCTGGTTACACAGCACCCCACCTTAAAACACAAACAGCAGGGATGGAAAGATGGCTGAGCAATTACAAGCACTTGCTACTCAATCATGAGGACCAGAGTTCGGACCCCAGCACCCTCATCAGACAGTTCCCAAATGCCTTGAACTGCAGCTTCAAGGGATCCAACAGTTTTCCAGCCTCTTCCGGTAGGTCACACACACTCACACAAGACACATACACAGAATTAATCTTTAAAACAACAAGGAAATGTTTAGGTGATGATTTTAGAATTTAGAATATGAATATTTTTTTTCTTTATTGAAATCTTCTAAAAAACAAACAAACAAACAAAAAAAAAAACAGTCTAGGTCAGAGGGTTCTTAACCTATGAATCATAACCCATTTGCGGGGTTAAACACCCCTTTCACGGTGGTTACCTAAGATCATCTGAAAACACAGATTTTATAATTTTTAAAAGCAGTAAAATTAATTTTATGGTTGGGGTCACCACTACACAAGGACCTGTATTACAAGGTCGCACACAATCTTAGGAAAGCTGAGAAGCACTGCAATGAGAGCAGGCCACAGTGGCACATGTCTGTAATCCCAACACTTAGGAGTTCAAGACCAGTCTAAGTTATACAGGGAGTTCCAGACTAACCTTGCTGCAGAGAGAAAAAAGAAAAGCACTATTTATATAAATACAGGAACTTTTTTCCTTAAAGACCCTTCTGAGTAACAGTGATATTCAACATCACCATTAATCCCTCAAAACTAAAAAGCAAAAGAAAGGACACACTGATAAAGTCACAGTTCCCACAATGAACAAGCTGGCCACTCATACCTTAAAAGAACGAATGGAGGAAATCCCACTGTCAGACTGCCTCTGGTAATCATAGCGGGAGAAGGGCCCCTTCAGCACCGCACCCGTGTGCTTCAAATCCACGTTCTCCTCCACAGCTATGTTGCCCCAGTGAGAAACCTCGATGACCCGGGTCATACTGGTGATGGTCAGGAAAGGGCTATTGTTCTCATAATGTACTTTGAAAGTATCCTAGATGGGAAGGAAACAAACAGTTCATAGCTGTGGTAACAGAGAAACCCACACTAGTTTAAAAGAAATTAACTAGAGCAAGCCTATGAACCATCACAGAACAGTCACCAAGCATCAACACATGGAGTGGTTTTTTAGACTTATTTCTATGTATGTATGCGTCTGTATGTGCACCATGTGTGTGTGGACACCCTGGATCTTGCATTACAGAAGGCTGTGAGTAACCAGATATGGGTTCTGGGAAATAAACTCAGGTCCTCTGGAGGAGTAGTAGCACATCCTCCTAACACCTTTTTTCCTTGTTCGCTCTCAAAGTCACCTCCCTGACACTGACTGGCTAATGTTAGCAGCATAGGCCTGCAGCAGCCACTCCCACCTTTTTTTGTTGTCATTTTTGCCTGTAATTCCAAAACACAACAGGCCTGAGGCACAGGGAACACCATGAGTTCAGGGCCAGCCTAGGAAGTAGAGACTCTGTTTCAAAGAGAAAGGAAGGAAGGAGGGAGGGGAGGGAGGGCAGGAGGGGAGGGAGGGCAGGAGGGGAGGGAGGGCAGGCGGGCGGGCGGGCAGACAAATACCTGGCTGGTGTGTGTGACACACACTTTATTTGTATGGGCATTAGTGTTTTGCCGGCATGAATGGCTGTGTGAGGGTGCCAGATCCTCTGAAACTTATGAGTTACAGACAGTTGTGAGCTGGGTGCTGGGAACTGAACCCAGACCCTCTGGAAGAGCAGCCAGTGCTCTTAACTACTGAACCATCTCTCCAGCCCAGGTAGCACACACTTTTCATCCCAACACTTGGAGGCAGAAGCAGATGGATCTCTGTAGGGCAGCCTATTTACAGAAGGAATTCCAGGATACCCAGAGAAAACCTGTCTCAAAAAAAAAAAACCAACAACAAAAACAAAAAGCAAAAAACAAAAAAACAAAACCTAAAAAATAAAATAGGCAGAGGTTCAGCAGTCTCCATAGCCTTGGCTCTAGATGATAAACATAAGAAACAATACAAAGTCTTCAGTGTGTGATAATCCTGCCTCCAAGTATCAGTATAATTTAAGTATATCGTCTCCCAGTAACATTCAACACAATCCACATCTATATTTTCAGAATTCCTCAAGTGCTCTGCCAATCTTCCCATGGGCTAGTTTTGTTTTGATTTAATCTCTAGTAGAAATAGCAAGATGGCTCAGCAAGTACGGGCACTTGCTGCTGCATTTAATCTCTGATAGTGGAAGAGAGCTGACTCTCAAGAGCTGCCCTCTGGTCTCCAGGCATGTGCTACGGTACTCACACCAACATACATCACACATAAACACACACATACACATTAAATAAATAAAAGTTTAAAAATCTCTCCGGGGTTGGGAATATATATACACACACACACATATACATACATATACACACACATATATACATATATGTATTTATATATATGTTAATGGCCCAACATCCAATGGGGTGTAGGTTGCTGTCTCTCTGGTCACTGAGTAATCCAATGCCCTTTTATGAATGTGCCCATAACTACAGAAAGATGAGAGTATAAAATTAAGAGTTAAGAAAATATCCTTCTTTCCGAATCCCATGAAATGGGTAAACAGGTATTTTGTTGCTTATAGCCGCTTCTTTTAAGACTCAATTCAGAATCCTATTTAACACCATGCAGAACCAGTACTGTCAGCATGGTAGCTTCAGACTGCTGGAGTCACAGGTGCAGCTCACTGAGAGAACCCAACCATAGCATGCCCAAGTCCCTGGGTTCAACCCCAGATGCACAAACATGTGAGCAAACTCAAACACACATGCCCACACACAGTTACACACAAACTTATTTCTATTTTTTCAATGTTCTTGGCTTTTCTTATATTTTTGGAACATGGAACATGTAGCCTGGCTGACCTCAAACAATCCTGTCATATCTGCCTGGAGTATTGGTTTTTATAAGCAACTGTCATCATTCCCAATCTAAAATGTTTATGTTTGAGCTAGGAATGGGAACACACAGCTGTAATTCCACTTGTCTAGGGACAGGGGAAGGACTGGCATATTTTCAAGGCATAGTAACAAGGGGGCGGGGAATGTTCATGCTTTGATTTTTTTTTTTTTTTTTAACTTGAGAAAATTTATTTCTAGGACTAAAGAGAGAGTAACAGCTAGAGAGCCCCCTACTGGTTGGCAGTTCACAATCACCTGGTTCCAGGAATCAGACACCTTCACACACACACACACACACACACACACACACACATCTCTTTCTCTCTCTCTCTCTCTCTCTCTCTTTTTCTCTATTTTGTTTTGATCTTTCGAGACAGGGTTTCTCTGTGTAGCCCTGGCTTGGCTGTCCTGGAACTTACTCTGTAGACCAGGCTGGCCTCGAACTCAGAGATCTACCTGCCTCTGTGTCCCAAATACTGGCTACCACCACCTGGCTAAGAGAAAAAGAATCTTAAAAATATATATATACTATTTCTAAGCCCAGCATATTAGTGTATACCTATAATACCAGAACTTGGAAGGTAAAGGCAGGATCAGAATTTTGAGTCATCCTCAACTACATAGGTAGTTTCCTAGACTACATGAGACCCCGTCTGTCCCCTCCCAGAATCTATTACTGAGAATATATGCAAAGAAATGTTCATTATGGTGTTAAATAGGGAACAAAAAACCCAAAATCCTAGCCATTCATCTATGACAAGATGATAAATAATACAAAGCAAAATGGCTACAAGAAAACGGTTTACAATGTAGTTATTAAGAAAAAGAATGATGCAATATCCTTACTAATATCCTCTCCAGCCGAGCACAGTACTATACATCTACAATCCCAGTGCTCCAGAGGCTGGTGCAAGAGCCTGTGCTACAAAAAGCCAAGAACAGCGTGAATTCCATGGAGCCAGTGCTTAGCTCAGTGGTAGCGTATTGCCTAGCATAAGTGAAGTCCTGGGTGTAATCCCCAACTCGGTAAGAAAGTGAGAGTGAGCTGCAGCAAGACTGCCACAAATTTGAGGAAGCAAGTCTACATAGCAAGCACCAAGCCAGGAAGAACTGCACAAGACCCTGTTTCCAAAAACCTTACCAAAATAATTTTAAAAGAAAAAAATCTTAAAGAAAAAAAGGGAGGAGCAAAGACCACCACAGGAGGAGGTTGGCAAGCCGGTTAAGAGCTAGCACGACCAAACCAGAACAGTGTCCTCGAGATGTGATGGGAGAGCCGCACTCCTGAACTCCTAGCAGCTGTGGCTGCCTGCATCAGAACTGCACAAGGTCACAGCAGGCAGCCTCTAGCATGAGAGGGAGTTTATGAGCTCCCAATCCTAACCAAAGACCTATGGCTCTTGGTAGACTGACCATACTCCAGTCAATGGCCCCACCCCCAAGTGTATGAACAGCAAACCGGAATCAACAGATTATAAAACAAAAACAAAAGGCCTGAAGCTAGGGGACAGGGAGGTGGGGACAGGGAGGTGGGGACAGGGAGGTAGGAACAGGGAGGTGGGGACAGGGAGGTGGGGACAGGGAGGTAGGGGACAGGGAGGTAGGGGACAGGGAGGTGGGGACAGGGAGGTGGGGACAGGGAGGTGGGGACAGGGAGGTAGGGGACAGGGAGGTGGGGACAGGGAGGTGGGGACAGGGAGGTGGGGACAGGGAGGTGGGGACAGGGAGGTGGGGACAGGGAGGTGGGGACAGGGAGGTGGGGACAGGGAGGTAGGGGACAGGGAGGTGGGGACAGGGAGGTGGGAACAGGGAGGTGGGGACAGGGAGGTGGGGACAGGGAGGTAGGAACAGGGAGGTGGGGACAGGGAGGTGGGGACAGGGAGGTAGGGGACAGGGAGGTGGGGACAGGGAGGTAGGGACAGGGAGGTGGGGACAGGGAGGTGGGGACAGGGAGGTGGGGACAGGGAGGTGGGGACAGGGAGGTGGGGATGGCTCTGGGAAGAGTTAAGGAGAGGAACAGAAGGTGAATATGATCACAATATATTGTATGAAATTCTTAAATAACATTATTTATTTTCCTTAACTAAAAAAAAAAGAGAGCAAAAAGGGAGAGCAGAGGAACAAGGGAAAAGCAGCTAAGGAAGAGATCAAATGTAATGAAACACTGGGAGAGGGGAGATGGCTCAGCAGGTAAGGCGCTGGTCATTACACCAAACAACCTGAGTTCAGTCACCAAAACCACAAGGTGGAAGGAGAGAAGTGACACTAGCACATTGTCCTCTGATCCCCAGGTAGACATAACAAAGCAATCATCATCAAAACTGAAAACAGGAGGGAGGGAGGAGCACTGGCAGCTGGACTCTGGAAGCAGCTGACAAGCAAGCGGCTCTTCAAGAGTCAGTTCTCCACTTGGACATTTTTGAGATTTTCCACAGTAATTTTTTACTTTATGTGTATACCTGCATTTATGCCTATGTGGTCCCCAAGGAAGCCAAAAGATGGCATCATATCCTACAAAATTAGAGTTAGCTGTGAGCTGCCACGTGGGCCTGGAAGCCAGCCAAGTCCTCTCAAAGAGCAGCAGCCAGTGCTCGGAACTGCCGAGCTGTCTGTTGTTTTCTTTTTTGACACAGGGTCTCACTGTGTATTCCTGGCTAACTTGGTACTCTATGTAGACCAGGCTGGCCTCAAACTTGAGAGAATTCCCCTGCCTCTGTCTCCAGAGCACTGGGAATGAAGGCATATACTACCTTGCCTCACAACAAAATCTTAATCATGAACTGCTTTCTCTTCCAGCCCCAATCCCGAGGTTCTTGCCTTAGCCTCTGGTGCACAGACACCCCAGTGTCTCTCTTGTCCATCACTACCCTATCCAGAATACCTCCCTGCCTTCTCCCATGATGCTTACTTGCCAGCCTCTAAACTCAGTTCTCAAAAAGTTAATAGGACTAAGAGTCACTTTAAGATAGGTTCAGAACAGTTTCAGAATGCTACTTAGCACATCCCATCCAAGCATGGCAGTGACATGGTCTCCGACACCTACCTGACTGTAGGCAGGGATGTCTTTAAAAGGCCCATAATCCAGGATGTCTTCAGATCGTGAGGGGTTCCCCAGCTTGGTATAGCTTTCCACATTTCGGGAGGCAAGTTTCACTCGCATGGTCTGGGTCTTTGTTGGATAGGGAGAGTAGAAATAATGGTTGCCCTCAAACACCACAAACTGTTTCTCTGACTGAGTTATCTGAGTCGGGTATGGATGAAGTACATGGGTGTAGACAGTTTCCACCACGACTGAGAGCTTGGACCCAGGATCAAGAGCAACTGGGAGTCTGACCATGAAAAATCTCCCACTGAAGGAAGAAAGAGAGAGAATTAAAATTAAAAACACTGGCTAGGCATGGTGGCACACACCTTTAACCTTAGTACTCAAAACGCAGAGGCAAGCAGATCTCTGTGAGTTCTAGGCCAGCATGGTCTATACTGCAAGCTCTAGACCAGCCAAGGCTACACAGACCGTCTCAAAAAAACAACAACAACAAAAAAAAAAATAATTAAAGATACTGAAAACAGAGATAGTTAAAGTCACAGTAAACTCTATACTCAAGATAAAAGCTATCACCTTTAATATATTAATGTAAGCCTTTAAAGACAGATGTCCAAATGTTTACCTTAGGTTTGTTTTAATAGCAAGAATGTAGAAAATACCAGACAGTCAAGTGACAGACTTCTAATCCCAGCCCTTGAAAGATGAAGGCTTCAAGAGCTAGAATTCAAGGTCCTCCTTAGTGACAGAGGGAGGAGAAGGTCAGCCAGAGGTACATTATGATTGTCTCAAGAAACTGAGAGACCAGAAAGATGGTTTGGCAATGTGAGTACTGGCTGCCAGATTTGATTCCCAGCACCCAGAAAGCAGCACACAACTACAATTCCAGTTCCAAGGGGATATGATGCCCTCTTCTGGTCTGCAAGGGCACTGCATGCAAGAGGTGCACCACCATCTATTCGTCCAAAGCACCCCCCCCCCACCCCCCCCCCACCCCCCCCCCCCCGCACACACAAAATCAACTAATTAATTTTTAAAAAGAGATCCTGTCTCAAAAAACAAAAGTTTAAAAAAAAATAATGCTTAGGGCAGGGAGATGTATCAGTGGGTAAAAGTCCTGCTGTCAAGTCAGACTACCTGAGTTCAATCCCCAAGACTCACATGGTAGGCGAGAACCACTTCTACAAGCTGTCCCCTAACCTCCACACACCAGCTGTAGCATGCATACAAGTGAACAAATAGACATAGCCTGTAGACTAATGAATCTGAATTTTCTAAACCATGGAATGTATTTTTGTTAGACCTAGTAAATCATTAGTAAAACTTTGAAGGCTTTTACAAATGTTCCAGGAACTTTATTCTCAGAGATTAGAACACGGACGATTTCACACAGAACTCACAGCACGGCACTCGTACTGCTATGTAATATTCACAACTGAAACAACATTTCAAGCTCTCCATCTTCTCCTAGGACAATGCTATCCCCTTGGCTTCAAGTATCAGCTCTGCTTCTCTTCTTAGTGCTGGTCCAAGTAAGCAGCGCTCACCTTTCCCCGTCACCTCTGCTGACGACCCAGTCAATTCGACATATGGGGACTGATCCCAACAAGATTCCCTCCTCCAGTGTAGCCAACTCTGAGCTAGATAGACAACTAGGGAATATTCTGATATCTCAATCCACCCTATCCCAAATATCTGGTTAACTCACCTTAGAAACACCTTGGTTAGCTTACCTTTTCCCTTTAATTTTGGTTTCTCGTACTTCTAGGTTGTTATCTTCCTCATCTTCTCCCTTTATCTATAACAGGGGGGAAAATAATAGTTTATTCTTTTTTATGTTTGCAGTTCTAAATTTTAAGCCAACTATTAGCCAATTATGGCTTGAATGGGAATGCCCCACAAAGGTTTATGCTTAAACACTTGGTCCCCAAATGATGGAACTACTTGAGAGGGACTTGGAAGTTTGACTTCATGTGTGTCTACGACATGGGTGAGTTTTGAGCTTTCAAAAAAACTCCAGCCATTCCCAGTGTGCTCTATGCCTCCTGCCTGTGGATCAAGATGTGTTCTAGCTACTGGCCACCTGCTACCTGCTATAATGGACTCTGTCTGAAACAGTAAGGGCCAAGTAAACCTCTCCATAAGTTGCTTTGGTCTTGATGTTTTATCACAGCAGTAAAGAAACTATTATACCAACTATCTTACAATATTTCCATTAATGTAACTTTTCAAAATTTCTTTCTTTTTTGTTACTGTGGAATGTGTGCATATGTACGTTTTGTTACTGTGGGATGTGTGCGTATGTATGTTTGCCATAGCACGTGTGTGAAGGTAAGAGGACAACTGTCAGAAGCCGTTCTCTTCCACCTTGTTTTTGAGACAGGATCTCTCCCACTGTTTCTGCCATAATGGCTACTCCAAGCTTACTGGTCTGCAAGTTTCCAGGTGATTCTTTTGTCTCTGTTTTCCATCTGAAGGTACCAGTGTATTACAGATGTGGACCACTGCATCAGGCAAACTCCAATCATCAATAGTCTTGTACTGTAAGTGCTTCTACTCCCTGTAGTGCTGGGGATGGATCCCAGTGCTTATCCAAGCCAATTAAACCTCTGAATTTTAATTTTAATACCTTTATCAGTGAACCACATCCCAATCCCAACATTTTTTTTTTCTCTGAAACACCATCAAAGAGTTACTGGTACACAGAATAAGTTTTATAAACATCTTATAAACCCTTTCCTGAACAATCAAATACACATAAAGACCTTATCTCTACATTCACTTCCTAAATGGCCCAAAGACTTCTTTCTGAATATTTTCTTTTTTATATTTGAATATCTGTATGCACAAAACATAAGGAAACAGCAGAAGTCCTATAAGTAACCAAAATTGTTGTTCCCCGAGTGGGCGCAGTGGCAAAGGCCTCAGGGGAAAGGGCCCTGATGGCCACTATGGCAGACTCCTGTACGCTTACCCTCCACTGCCGACAGCCGTGTAACCAGGTTAACTTCAAGAGACTGCTGAGGCTTCCTGAGGGGCTATCTGGAATGACAGACTGTGGGTAGTCTGTAGAAAGCATACGCATTCCACTGACGCTTGGCTAGCCTAACCTAATGCCCACCAAAATGAAACAAAACAAAAAACTACTTTCTAGGACTGAAGCAATAATTATTCCCAACAGAGAACATAATACTACAAAGAATAATTTTCTGTGTTCTTCTCAGACCTGCACTCAAAGCCTGGTGCAGCTTAGCATGTGCTTTACCACTGCACCACACACCAACCCAAGAAATCGTTTTCTTTTGAGACAGGGTCCCAAGTAGCACAAGCTAACCTCAAACTCCCTTTAAGATGACCGTAAACTATTGACCCTCCTGCTAACTCCTGGAATTATTCTTTTTCTTTAAAAATATACTATTTGTTTACTTTTTATAATAAATATATTATTTATTTACAAGAAGAGTGCATCAGATCCCATTACAGATGGTTGTGAGCCACCATGTGGTTGCTGGGACCTCTGGAAGAGTAGTCAGTACTCTTAACCGCTGAGCCATCTCTCCAGCCCAAATACTGGAATTATATAGGCAATTATTACTATATCCCAACTCCAAGAGTAATTTTTAAAATATTATCTTTCTATTTCAGTATCTTAGTATTTAGTTACATACTCATCCTCAATGATATTAGACTGAAAAATGCTTTAAACTGCCATTACTTTGACTAGACTCTTACTACAGGACAACATTCTAGTACCCTCTTGCTCATTCAGAACTCTTTACTGTAGTCTCAGTACATGGAACAGAGAACCAAGATGATCAGCATTCTGGAGGCTGAGACAGGAGGATTCCAGGTTCCAAAACAGTCTAAGGGCTACATAGCAATACCCTGTCTCAAAACAGTGAAAGAAGAAAAGATGGTTTAAACTATATAATCCTACTGTCCTACTGGCTCCTTAAAAGGTTCCTGTATCCATCCACCCACGTCTCCAAGGCAATGTGTGCTCTTTCTTATATGCGTCATCCAGTAGCTTCTCACCCAGGTTAGGAGTATAAACTGGTCTTCCTCCAAAATTAACACAACTGTGAATAAGTCAGTAACATGACTGCAGAGCTGAAACACAAGTCTTAATTTCATGTCAAGGCCAGAAAGCAAGGTAGCAATAATGCAGGAACACCCAAGGGTACGGAACAAATCAGACCTTCATTTGGGGGCTTAATAAGCTCCAAAGCCAGATACTTCCACAGCCATGTAAGAATACCTATGCCTCAAAGGTTGCTAGAGGGTGAAGAATGTTCTTAAAATACCTGCCACAGCCTTTTCTTTTCCTGATCTTTTCTTTTTAATGTACATAGATGTTTTGTTTGCACGTATGTCTGTGCACCTTGAAACTGGAGTTACAGATGGCTGTGGAATTGAACTTGGAGGCTCTGAGCCATGTGGAGGGACCCAACTTGTATTCATTTTCAACAAGGACAGCAGGCTGGCAAGCACCTGCTGTGATCTGATTATACTGTGACTTCATAAGTCATGACTGGTTTTCACAAAACAGGACTGAACATCCAAAACATTCAGAGGTGGAACTGCAAATTAAATGAAGTCATGAATGTCTTTCCAGAAATATTTGAGGAAAGCTGTGCTTCAGCATGAACAAGGCTTCAATGTTAAAGGGAAAAGGAGTCACTTCATAGCTCCACACAGTGTGCTTAGAAATGTGATACTGTAATGACTAGCCTCCTCCTAGTAAATTGGGAAATCACTTAATGAATATAGTTAATGTGAACAGCAATAAAAAGTAACCGGTGTGGACATTCCCTCTCTTCCCAAAGCCCACGATTTCTTTCCTTGAAAGGTGTAAAAGTGTGTACATTGAAAAGCACAGAAGGCTAAACGCTGAGGTGCTCCAATGAGAGGCGGAGGGGAGGAAGAAACCCGGGCTTCACCTTTCTTCTGTACAGCATAGGGGGTTGACTCTTCAAACTACCTTCAAGAAGTCTGAACATTAAGAAAGCGTTAAGCAGCAGCTTTCAGAGGGGTGGTACATTAACCGGGTGTGAGGAATGACAAACTCTGATACCAGAAACCTGCAGTGTTTCTGAACGCTGCTGTCTAGAGAGAACAGACTACACCAGTCAACTGCATTCAGGAAATAAATTTGTCTTAACTCACTGATAGTCCTCCACCAGACGAGCATGTCCAGGGGACAAAAAAGAAGCTAGGTACCCGAAGTACCTCACTCGGTCACAGCCAAGACCCTTCTGAGGTATGGAAGGAGGTCGCCAGGAGACCAAGGGGTCGCCTCGGGCTCCAGAGCAGCCACGTGGGCGGCGCCCCACGCTCGGGAGCTTGTGCTGACGTGTACGAGAGGACACGCGGACAACAGGGACGGCGGACCCCGACTTCTCCGCTGTCCTCTCCACACCTGCCTTTCAGACAACCAAACGTCTAGTGGATCCCTAACGCCCTCAACTTCCCCGCCCCGCCCTGGCCTCCCCAGGAATCCCCGATCGCCTCAGGCATCCCGCGTGAGGCCTCACTGGCTCTCCCGCCGCTCACCTGCACACCTAGGTGCGCAAGCCGCGACTCCAATTCAGGCTCCAGGGCCAGAAGGAAAGAGCTGGCTCGTGATGTGGAGCCGCCGCCCGGGTGCGCCAGGACCACCTCAGCCGTCACCTTGGCTAGGTGGCTGCTCAGGTCCACCGTGCGCTTCACCTCCTCGATGACCAGCGGCGGAGCCTCGGAGGAGGCGCTGCCGGGCGTCGGAGCCAAGGCCCCGAGACATAGCAGCAGCAGCAAGCCGACCGGTGCCTCCATGACCGCGAGCTGAGCGCCACCGACACGCGCCCCGCCCCCCCGCCACGGCGCAACCGCTGATTGGCCAACAGCACCACAAGATGGCTGGGCCCGTTCAGAAAGGACCCCGTCTCCAGGGCAACTGGGCGACCGTGGGGCGCCTGATTGAAAATCTTAAAGCGCCTGCGTGCGTCTTGAGGAGCTTGTTAGCCGTGTTCACCCTTGATTTCCTTATCTACTGTCTGTTTCCTTCATATGCAAAAAAAAAAAAAAAAAAAAACCCGCCGGCCTCTCAGCTCAGAAACAGTATACTACCTTAAGAAAATAAGTTTGCCTTCTCTATATTGACACTAAGACTAAGTGGGCAAAAGTTTTTTAAAAAACGGGAAATTTCCAGAGACTCAAGTTTCTCCCCTAATATTTAGTTCAATCTTTAATGTGAGTGATGGCAGAAACCTTAAGCAACTAACCAAGGTTGATGATATTAACATCAGGTACCTGTTGACACTTATTACAATTGTAAGTGTCCAAGGCCAAGTCAGTCACTGTCAGGACTAGCTGTCTGGTGAGGGCTGCTCCTTACTGCCAATATGGCATTTTGACATTGCATTGTCTAAGGAAGGAATTGACATATGACAGAAGGGCAGGAAAGGGTCTCTCTGCGGCAAGCCCTCTTACAAAGGCATCTTGCAGATGGATTCCTCTAGTGCCACCATCTCCCAAAGTCGCACTGAAGAATTAATGACTTAAAACATTGAACCTCAAGCTAGTGGAGAAACTCTAAAACCTGACAAGAAAGCCAGGATAGCAATGAGAGCAACCACTAGCATTATTGGGCCCTGAAACCATTTAAAATAATAATAATAATAATAATAATAATAATAATAATAATAATAATAATAATAATAATAAATCTACTGATAAAACTTTGCTCTTCTAAAGTTTCCTTTTCCACCTTATAAAATCTCCATGCCCCCTGCATGATGGCAGTGTACAGTCTCAACTCCCAAAAAGAGACTGCTGCCCCTTCATTTGCTCTGACTTAAGGACAGTTAAGGCCTTGGGAAAGATCTGTCTCCTCTTTCATTTCCATGTTGCCTATATCGATTCTGATCATATGAACACATCCCAATATTGTTGCTTGGAGGATGTAATTTAAAGGTAAATTTTTGGAGGAGATGGAAATATTCAAACATTGACGCCAGCTAATGAGAAGAGAGAATGGAGGGAAGGACATGCTCCTTCCTACAGAGCATAAGTCAGGAAATTAGCACCTGCAGGCCAACACTCCGTCTCTGTCTATAAAGTTTTATTGGAACATAGCCACATTCATTTGCCTGTAGCTTATGGTTGCTTTTGCACTGCAACAGGAACAGTAGTGTAGTTGCAAAACAGACTGTATGGCCCACAAAACAAACTCCTGTTTGTACACTGGTACATACATTATGTATAGAGAGAAGGCTCAGTGGTTAGGAGAACTTGTTGCTCTCCCACAGGACCTGAGTTGTTCCAGTTCCAGTCTCACAACAGACAGCTCACAACAGCTTGTCACTCAAGGACCAGGACAAGATGTCCTCTTCTGACCTCCACAAGCATCCACACACAGATGTTCTTTCTGTTCCTCTGTCTCTGTCTTTGTCTGTCTCTCTGTCTCTCTGTCTGTCTCTCTCTGACTCTGTCTCTCTCACACACATACATAAACACAAATTTAAAAATAAATCTTTTTTTTAATGCTACCTGGTTGTAGTGGTACATGCCTGTAATCCTCCAGTACTCAGGAGGCTAAGGAAAGAATGGAACACATCAAACAGAAGACTTACACCCAAAACAATAGAAAACTATAAAATAATAAGAAAGAAATAGACTATACAGTAGAAAAATAACCAGAAGAATCTGAATAGGCATGCCTAAAAGAGTATGCGAGACATAGCTCAGTGAGATAACATTTGTCTCATATATATACAAGGCCGAAGTTCCATCCCAACATGGATGTAAATAAATAAATAAGGCCAGTGCAGCTTATATGATAAAGTTTGTGTGACTCACAGGTTTCACAGGTTTCATGATTGGCTATCCTTTCACTTTGACTTTGTGGCAATCCATTATACTGCAGCAAAACTGATACTTTTTTGTACCTTCCCCCCACCATGAGCAAGCCTGAGAGACCTTGTTTACCACAACAAGGTCAAGTGACAGGATCTAGGTGGAGTTACCCACCTTGGCTGCCTAAAACACAGAAGCAGAACTGCCCCTGGGCTTGCCTTGAGACATCTCCGGCCGTGACCTGGAACGGACTATGGATTATCCCACCCATCTGAAACCAGGAGGGGTTGTGGGTTGGGTCTTCCCCTTTAAATTGAGAGCTGAACATTAAAGCTTGGAGCCTTGATCAGAGAACTTTGTCTTGGCCTCATCTCTTCTTGCCCTCCTTCCCCTTTCATTCCCAGCCCCCCTTTTCAGGTGAACCCAGTTGACTTGTGGCTACGGGCGGCTATACTTTTTATTATAGTCAGGAAAGAAGAGAAAAGAGAAGGGGCTGGGGCTCCAGCATTGCCTTTGAGGGTATCTTCTCCATGCCCTTAAGAATGCCCCCCTCTGCCGGGCGGTGGTGGCGCACGCCTTTAATCCCAGCACTTGGGAGGCAGAGGCAGGCGGATTTCTGAGTTCGAGGCCAGCCTGGTCTACAGAGTGAGTGCCAGGACAGCCAGGGTTACACAGAGAAATCCTGTCTTGAAAAACCAAGAAAAAAAAAAAATGCCCCCTCTCACATTTCCACTGCCTACCAATAGTGCCAAGATGGAGGTTGTGTGCTGGCTATTTTTTTGTCAATTTGACACAAACTAAAGTTACCTGGGAAAACGGAGCCTCAGTTGATGAATTGTTCCCATCAGACTGGTCTGTTGGCATGTATGTTGGGTAGTTCCCCATTACTAGGCATGATTTCCCTCCTGTTGGTTGAGCCAGTTGAGCAGTTGTTGGTTACTGCCAAGATAGAGGTACCATGATTGCACCACTAGGAATATTTTGACATGCTTTGTTTGGGGGATGGAGGGCGGCAGAGACAGTCCTGTGTAAATGAAGTCATGATGAATGCGTGCAGCCAACATGGGCATGGATATGTTAAGGACCCCATAGCCTCAGATCCAGACAGATGGCAAAGCCTCCCTCAGGCGACCGAGCGCTAGAGTTACCATTGTGTGCAGAAAATGTTCATGATAGCCTTCTCCCCCTGGACACATATAGCCTGAAGACTGCTCCCCTACAGAGACTGTCTCCACCAAGTTCAGCTAAACCTATCCCCTTGATCCAGCTGTGGACCATAAACCCTGCTTCTGATTCCTTGGTTCTCTGTATATAATACCCCCACCTCCTAATTCAGCTGTATGAAATAACCCCGCCTCTCTGTTCAACTCTATATAATAAATGGGCTGAGCTTCCAAGATGCTGTAGTTTCTTCATCAAAAATGCCCGTCTGCCCAACCCCAGCTTTCCTGTGCCCATGTGTCCAGCCACCCATATTTTCTTCATTCCTTCACTGCCCCAGTCAAGCCCATCCCTGAGGTCATATTGGCTGTGACACATGATGGTCATTGTTATGGTTCCTAGACATCACAGCTGGTAGGGTTATTGATTGGTTCCTCCATTGGAAGCTTGCATAGCAACTTATAGTACTATGAAAGCTAGTCCCCAGGGAATATTTTCATATTAATAACTGACAATGGAAAGCCCAGCTCACTATGAGCAGGGCCACCCCTGAGAAGATGGTCCTGGGCTATATAAGAAAGCAGGGTGAGCAAGCTATGGAGAGCAAGCCAATGGACAGCACTCCTCCATGGGCTCTGCCTCAGTTCCTGCCTCCAGGTTCCTGCCTTGAGCTCCTGTTCTAACTTCCTTCAGTGATGGACTGTGATGTGGACATAGAAGCCAAATAAATATTTTCCAACAGAAAGCAAATTGTAGCACTTTTATGTATTTACTCATGTTTTATTTTGTGTTACATGTCACTGTATAGCCCAGACTAATCTTGAACTCAGTAATTCTCCCACCTCAGAGTGCATGTACCAACTTGTCTGTCTTTGGGAGTATTCTGAGTTTCCTTATTCCAACCTCTTTATCTCTAGAACCCTGGCTGCAAAATAAGACAAAAGCAACCATGCTGGAAAGTCACCTGGAATCCTTTAGAGGGGAGAGAGTGGAGTGTCAGCTCTTCTAAAGCTCAATCTCTGTCACTGTTTAACCCACCAATGGTTCCATGGGAAGTCCCACTGAGAAGGCTTGTCTCCAGCTTTACCCCAGAAACATTTGTGGGAAACTATGGTAGAGGTTTTTAAGCATCACAGCGACCTGGGGTGATAATAATTGTTGGGGCAAATAATAAGCTGATGAAAGCATCTTCAAGGGGAGACCTGGGCACAATTACAGGAAGTACACAAAGGGCTGTAAGATCTGATCTTTGGCTGACCTTTTGGTTCTGTGCACACTGGAAGGGAAGGATGAGATATAGCTGTAAACTGAAGAGTCTACCTGCACCTTGTTCAGCAGTGGCTTGGTGACAATTGAGTTTATTACACACAGCAAGAGATCAGCCAGTCTCAGTATAAGGTCTCCACATGAGCTGTAAACATCTGGGAGAAAGAAAAAAAAACATCTGGGAGCAGGAAGCAGCAGTCTACACTTCTGTACACTCTGTCAATACTTGCATACAAAACAGAGTGGGCTTTGTCAGCTCCCATCTGTGTGAAGCATCAGTCTTTGTTAACAGTGGACATTGACTCAGGCCTTCATTCACTCCTTACACACCCATTCAGGGTTTCCTCCACTCACCACACAACTGATCAGTAAAGGTAAGTAGGTTTTCATGTGTGCACAGAACAAAGTTTGGAGATTTAACAATTCTCATTGTTTAAAGAAGTCTCTCTCCAGTAACTGTTGGCCATTCAGCTAGCTGTTCAAACTGTTCAAAAATAAATAAATAAAAATGGGGTCTGGGTGTGGTGGTGCACATGTTTAATTTTTAGCACTTTGTGGATAGAGGCAGGTAGATCTTTCTGGGTTCAACAACAGGCTGGTCTACAGAGTGAATTGGAGGACAGCCAGGGCTATGTAGAGATATGCTGTCTCAAAAAAAAAAAAAAAAAAAGAAGCAGCAGGAGAAGGTGGTGAAAGAGGAGGAGGAGGAAAAGGAAGAGGTGTACTCTCCCCCCCATGAGCAGGACTGAGAGACCTTGGTTGCCACAGCAAGGTCAAGTGACAGGATCTAGGTGGAGTTACCCACCTTGGCTCCCCCAACACAGCAGAACTGCCCCTGGGCTTGCCCTGAGACATCTCCGGCCATGACCTGGAACTGACTATGGATTATCCCACCCATCTGAAACCAGGAGGGGTTGTGGGTTGGGTCTTCCCCTTTAAATTGAGAGCTGAACATTAAAGCTTTGGGCCTTGATCAGAGAACTTTGTCTTGGCCTCATCTCTTCTCGCCCTCCTTCCCCTTTCATTCCCAGCCCCCCTTTCAGGTGAATCCAGTTGACTTGTGGCCGCGGGCAGCTACAAAGAGGAGGAGGAAGAAGAAGGAGAGGAGAAAGAGGAAGAGGAAAAGAAAAAACGGTTAACCTTACAGAGAAAGTGGGCAGATAAAAATACAGACAGATGGTTCGGTGGGTAAGAGCCGTGGCTGCACTTGCAGAAGTCCCAGCACCCTCGTAGTGGCTCACAAACATTAGCGATTCCAGCTCAGTTCACTCTTTGAACTTCTGTAAGTATCAGGCATGCCATTAGACATACACACAGGCAAAACATCTCTACACATGCTATATATATTTACATATTTTTAAGTGTAATTTCTTCAGCTGTGGTGGCAAATGTCTGTGAACAAAAGCACTTAATGGGATATAGGCAGTACAGGCCAGAAGAGCAAGTGCTGAAATCCAGCCTGAGCACATGACAATCTGTCTTGCAAACAGAAAAGGTATCGCTTCAGTATGTTGTACCAGGTCAAGTGGATAACCATAGGACAAATCTTTTTTGTTTGCTGCTGCTTCCTCCTCCTCTTCCTCTTCTTCCTCCTCTTTGTTTGTTTATTTGTTTGTTTGTTTGTTGAGACAAGGTTTCTTTGTGTAGCCCTACACTGACTGTCCTAGAACTCACTCTGTAAACCAGGCTGACCTCAAGCTCACAGAGATCTAACTACCTCTGCCTCCTGAATGCTGAGATTAAAGGCATGCGTCAACACTGCTTGACTCTTTTATTATTCTTTCTTTTTTTCTTTGGTTTTTCGAGACAGGGTTTCTCTGTATAGCCCTGGCTGTCCTGGAACTCACTCTGAAGACCAGGCTGGCCTCAAACTCAGAAATCCACCTGCCTCTGCCTCCCAAGTGCTGGGATTAAAGGCATGCACCACCACTGCCTGGCTTCTTTTATTATTCTTATTTTTCTTTTTTAAACTATGTTTTTTTTTCTCTTTTTTTTTTTGAGGGGGGACATATATCTATTAATTTGAACTTAGAAGCTTTATTCTACAGCTTGAGAGACAATACCTTTGCTTCTCCACAAACTTTTAAATTGTTATTAAGCTGGAGAGGTGACTCAGTGGTTAAGAGAACTGGCTGCTCTTTCAGAGGGCCAGGGGTTCAATTCCCAGCACCCACATGACAGCTCACAACTGTCTGTAACTCCAGTTTTAGGGGATCTGACAGCAGGGACCCTCACACCAATGCACATAAACTAAACCATTAAATTGCTATCACCCCAAGATTCATGGCAACCTTTATTATGATCTTAATGTTTGTTTTTGGTTGTTTTTTCTCTCTCTCTCTGTGTGTGTGTGTGTCTCTCTCTCTCTCTCTGTGTATACATATTTGTTTGCATGAATGCAGGCAAGCACATGTGTATGGATCAGAGTACAATATCAGTCATTGGTCCTCACCTTCCTCCTGGTCTGATCAGGGTCTTTGTTGGTTTCTGCTGCATATGCCAGACTAGCTGGGCCTCAGGTTTCTAGGAATTCTTTTGTCTCTCCCTCTATTTCCCTGTAGGAGTGTTGTGACTACAAAGTCTTGTCTAGCTTTTATGTGGGCTCTGGACATGCAAACTCAGGTCCTCATGTTTATGTGGCAAGTGTTTTCACCCACTGACTCATCTTTTGTTTGTGTATTCTAGACAGCATCCCACTGTTGAAACATGAGAGAGAGAACAGGCAAAGGAATCTGAAAGAGTCCAAAGCAGAGAGAGAAAGTACACTAAAGATGGTCAGAAGACTGACCTGGTTGTGAGAATAGTAAGAGTGTTGTGTGTTGGAAGAGACAAAAAGGGGAGATAGTGAAAATGCATATGGGAGGGAGAGAGAGAGAGAAAGAGGAGGAGGAAGAAGAGAAAGAGGAAGAGGAGGAAGAAGAAGAGGAGGAAGAGGAGGAAGAGAAAGAGAAGGAGGAAGAAGAGGAGGAGGAAGAGGAGAAGGAGAAGGAGAAGAAGAAGAAGAAGAAGAAGAAGAAGAAGAAGAAGAAGAAGAAGAAGAAGAAAAGAAGAAGAAGAAGAAGAAGAAGAAGAAGAAGAAGAAGAAGAAGAAGAAAAGAAGAAGAAGAAGAAGAAGAAGAAGAAGAAGAAGAAGAAGAAGAAGAAGAAGAAGAAGAAGAAGAAGAAGAGCATAGTTGAAACAGCAGGATTATAAGGAGAGTGAGTAGCTTGAAGAGAGGAAATCCTGAGAGTTGGGAACGTTTAGTGTAGGGAGGAGGTGAGAAGGGCAAAGGTGCCAACATAGCCTCTGAAATGTGTGACAGGTACTGGTGACAAGGAGGGAGGCTGGAGGCCAGCATGTGCTCTGCTATGCTAATAGGAACCACAGACAATCGTTTTTTCTCTTCTGCTTTTCAGAATTTAGGGAAATGGAATTTCCTTTGGACCTGGCAGCCTTGTGCTTTTTTTGTTTTGTTTTGTTTTGTTTTGTTTTGTTTTGTTTTTGTCAAGACAGGGTCTCACTATGTACCTCTGGCTGTCCTGGAACTTATTATGTAGACCAGGCTGGCCTCAAACTCACAGCCATCCCCTGCATCTGTCCCCTAAATGGTAAAATTAAAGGGGTACATCACTACACCCAGTATTGTGTGGATTTCAAAAGATAATATAATCTGAAACAGTTTAAGTTTTCTTCCCTTAAACTCACAGACACAATGGCAGGACTTATGGAGATAATTATTTTGGAATTTTTCATCAACCTTTTTTTCTGTTAAACTTCTTCACTAAACATTTTTATTGTCCTGGTGACATCTTAATTTCGTGGTGCACACGGCATTCTTATACTTCTGCACCTTCCTTGGCAACTCAAATACATTGTCCAAAACGTTTCCTCTAGGCTGAACTTCAGTCTTCTCCAGTCTCAAACACCTAACATCGAAATGTTCAGACTTTCTTTTTCCGATCTCTCAGGATTTCTTCATTTTTCTCCTTCCTCCTGTACTACATTAAGCTAGGGGATCTTATCTCTTATTTTGGTCCCCTAGACGGAAATAAAAACATTCTGAATCATAACTGGATATAACTGTTTCCCTCTTGTAATCCTAGCACATAAGGGACTTAAACAGGAGAATAACTATGAGTTGAAGGCCACACTGGGCTCCAGTGAGGTCCATGGCCCATAAGCAATCTCTAGAGATCCTATTTCAAAACAAAAAACCAATAACAAACACTTCTTCTGACCTTTGTGGGCCCCAGGCACACCATATGGTATATATATATATATATATATATATATATATATATATATATATATATATATGTACACATGCAGGCAAAACAGTCATACATACACATAAAATTTAAATGTCTTATAAAAAAAAAAAAAAAAACTATCTGGCACTGTAACGAACAGATCATTAACTCTCACAATGATGAATGCAAAGGCCTCCAATTCTACCTCTACCAGGGCTTAGCTAAGTGCGTGAGGAGGAAGTGATTCAGTTTCTTCCCCGGAAAACTTAAGCAACGTTCTCAGCTCCTGGCCTCCATCTCCAGCTCATCCGGCTTCGCCCCGCCAGGCCCCGCCCCCAGGCTGTCCGCTGAGTAAATTCAGAGTAGTTAAGGGAACTCCAGGCTCTCTCCTCCTTGTTGGCGTCAATGGTCCAGGCTGACCCGGAAGCAGAATTCCCAACAAGTCAAAGACCACGTATCCGACAAAGCACCGCCGCCGCTAGGTGGTGTGGAAACCGCCGTGATGTCCTGCGACTTCTCTTAAACCAGCCTGCGCCTCCGGAAATGAAGGCTTGCAGTACTGGTTCTCGCCGCTTCCTGCCTGTTGTGCTAGTGTGAAGAGGCATCCTTGCTTAGAAGCAAGCGCTGAGATCTCACATTCAGGGCTACGACTGCGGAGTTCCTGTAGTTGTGGGAGGCAACCCATAGGAGAAGCTGGCGAAGCCGCGGGTGCCCCAAGGCTGAGGGAGTGAAGCCTGGTCTCCTAGCCATTCTGCTTGGGTGGCAGGAGACCGAAGGTGCTACTCCATGTGGTGTTATGGCAATGTTTCCTTGCCAGTGTTCCTGAGGGGTTTCCAAGAGTCACACAAAACATGACTTCAGACAGTCTCTCTTTTCCAGTTTTCAGCAACAATTTGAAACCTGGCATAGTGAAACCCTCTCCGCGGAAATCTCTAATCCCTAACAGTGCAGAACAGTGATTTGTGGAGCTGAGGCAGTTTAGAAAGCCAGGGAAAATTAAGGGGCCATGGGAGAGAAAGGGACCCTAGGAGAGAAAATTGTGATAAAACAGAATTCTCTGCGAACGTTGCCTTCACAGACTATTTTTATTAAATAGGAATATTTCAAAGAATGTAACAATAGCTGGGTTTGTAGCACACCCACAGTCCCATTGCCATTGGATGCTGAAGCAGGAGGACTCCCGTGAGTTTGAGACTAGCCTGAGCTTCAGAGGGTGGTCTTGCCTCAATCCAAAAGGAAGAACTCAAGGTCTTAGACTATTTAGCCTTAAAGTATGATTCAGACTTTTTAATTTATTTATTTTGAAAGATTACATGTAGCACAGGCTAGCCCCAATTCTATATAGCTAATGATGCTCTTGACTTTCCTATCCCCTACCTCTTCCTCCTGAGTGCTGGGAATAAGGTGCCCTGCCACACCTAGCTTTATTTGGTTTTACTTTTTGAGGCAGAGTCTCATACTAGCCCAGGCTGGCTCCAACTGACTGGTGTCTGTCTCATGCCTCAGCCACCCCAGTGCTAGGATCCACTGAAGACCCCCATACTCAGGAGACCCTTCCTCAAGTCTTAGGAAATCACGACCACCCAAAGATCACAAGAAACCATACCTGGATGCAATCAGCAGAGGCTTTATTAGGGAAATTGGCCGGCGGTCAAACCACAAGCTCTCTCTCTGAAGAGCAAGGTTTGGCCCAGAGTGATGGATTAAGGGGTCTCATGTTCTTACATAAGATCTATCAACGGGATCTGGCGTGGGCCTTTGGGTGTCCCTTACCTTCTGTCACATGAAGGTCTCAGTCACATCTGGTCCGAATTAACCCGCTCTGGATCATGGCCTGATCAATGGATGGGGTCCCCATGTCTCCATGTCTGAGGGAACATTCTTTCAGTGTCCTCTCTTGTTCTTCACTCCTGAAGACCAGAACCTACAAGGGTCTTGTGGAAAAAAGGCTTTTATCGGGGGAAAGAGTATTCCTCCACTAGATTTATCTAGTGACTATATTGGGCACTAGATCTAGGTGTCTGAGGGATCCTGGCCTATCTATTGCTTTAATTACTAACTTACTTTTTACTATAAATTTGTATCTGTACCAAAATGGAGGCCTATTCTTTTGGTTCTCTGACACAGGACAGTCTGTAACTTCTTGTAGCAGGCAACCTGTCTGACCTGTCTGACCTGTCTGCAGGCAGGTTTATTGGTTCAGTGTTTCTAAGCGCTACTTATTTACTTTTCCCTTTTTTTCAAAATCTCAGCACTATTCACTCACTACTTTAAAAAAAAAATAACACCTAGAGATACACCTTTGATAAACTTAGGATACTTTTAAGTATCCTAAGCTGTAACTTGTAGCTTTCCGAAGATCTTAAAAGATTACTAGCCTTATTTGCTAGTCAAAACGTGGTTTCACATCATTGTTAACCACTATAGTAAAGATGTGCTTGACACTTCAACACTTCAACCTGTGCTTTTGTTATGTCAGCCTATTAGCCAGTCCAACCCACCTCAGAAAACACGCTATGATCACACTTAAAAAAAAAAAAAGACAAGGGAACAAAATTCTTCAGAACACTCTGAATAGCGTGCCTTCAAAAGTCACCCCAAACATGTACATGCCCAATATTAAGACACTTAAATGCAGCTGTGTGTTGAAAAACCTATACCTAGCCGGGCAGTGGTGGCACACACCTTTAATCCCAGCACTTGGGAGGCAGAGGCAGATGGATTTCTTTGTTCGAGGTCAGCCTGGTCTACAGAGTGAGTTCCAGAACAGCCAGAGTGATACTGAGAAACCCTGTCTCAAAAGAAGAAAAAAAAAGAGAGAGAGAGAAACCCATACCTACACTTGGATAGTTAATGTACTCCTAAGCATCTTTCTCTTTAAATGTCTAAGTTTAAATGTATGTTAAAAACCTCTTCTTCTTCTTCTTTTTTTTTTTTTCAGGATATGGTCTCACTATGTATCATCGGTTGGCCCGGAACTCACCCTGTAGACCAGGTTGGCCTCAAGCACATAGATCCTCTGCCTACTACCACCATGCCCAATCTAAAACATTTTCATGATAAACTCCAACCCTGCTTTGTACCAAATCATCCTGAACTTCTCTCTGCAGCAGGTCAAGAATCCCAGCTTTTTGGAGGCTAGCAATGTGGATTTCTGTAATGTAAAGTTCTGTCAGATGTCCAAGCAGAATTCCTCCACTGCATAAACCAGGAGAGTGCACATTTGTGATCCCAGCTCTCACGAGGGTCAGGAGTTCAGGTCATTATCAGCCGAATTGCAAATTCAAGCCAATCTGGGCTACATGAGACTCTGACTCAAAAACAAAATTTTATCATTAGGGTCTGGAGATGTAGTTCAGATGGTGGAGTACTTGCCTAACATCTATGAAAACCTAAGTTTTATCCCCAGTAACACATAAACCAGACAGAGTGGCATAAACTTGTAATCCCAACACTTGAGACTAGAGGCAAGTAGCAAGTTTGAGATCAACCTGGAGAATGTGAGACAATTTACAAAAAAAAAAAAAAAAGAAAGAAAGAAAGAAAGAAAGAAAAGAAAGGAAAGAAAGAAAGAAAGAAAGAAAGAAAGAAAGAAAGAAAGGAAAGAAAGAAAGAAAGAAAAAAAAGTCCTGGCCAGGAATTGGGCCTCAAAACTTTTAACCCAGTACTCTGGAGCCAGAAGGCAGGTTGTTTAGCTCCGTAAGGCCAGGTTGGTCAACATAGTAAGTTTCAGACCAGCCTAGATTACACAGTGAGATCCCGACTCCAAAAACAAAGATAAAAGCAAAACTAACAAACAAATCCTGACTCCAGATGAGTCTCTGGAAAGGATTTAAGTCTCTGTTTTTAATAGGGTGGAGCTGGATCTCCCTCTCTTCTCTGCTATTGACAGAACCAACTCCAAACTGTATGACATCAAATCACAGAAGAAAGTAGAGAGAGAGGCTATTGTTTTTAGACAAAAACATGCACTCAGGTGAAGACAGACGAACTTGTGTAGCACTGATTGTCTCATCCAGAAATAACCAACTGGCAACTGTCCAACAACAGGAGAGTTGAAGGGATGGTAGGAAATAGTTTTCATCTAAGATCAAATCTTCTGAGGTTTATAAATTATGATTTTTAAGCTTCTGTTTAAACACACACACACACACACACACTCCTGAATGCACACACCCATGAGTGGAGGTGAATGGACTGCTTGTCGGAGTTGTTCTCCCACCTAGTGTGTGGAGATCTAACTCAAGTCCTCAGACACAATGAACCATGTCAATAAGTTACAATTTAGGGGACACAAGTTATGAGACAGTGCATGGGGAAATACCGTAAATCCTCACCTGGAACTGATGGAGGTTCCAGTTCTTAACCTGGGTCCTTTTGCCTCCCTCCGACCTGTCCTTTAGTGAGTTGCTGTTTACCTTAAATTTCAGGATCACAGATCTGACAGATAAACATCCTGTGAGGCGAGTGGACATTGCCCCCTGAGGCAGCAGTTTCCTTCACAGCAAAGGAAACTTCCCTCAGCACCAGGCTGGTTGTAGACACACATTCGGCTCCCTCCCCCAGCAACAGCAACCTCACTGACTGTGCTATGCAAAGTCCTTCAACTCTGGCCTTTGTTCTTCCTCAGTAGCCCAAGAAACAGGCACACTGAAGGTCAGGGTCCGTTTCCTGTTTCACCCCTTTGCCTGCCTGTTTTTCAGACTGAGTAGCAACTGAGTAGTCCGTTAGGATCCCCCGAGTCTATCTTTTCTTCTGGGGTTCTAGACATAGACCCAACACATCTGAAAAGATTAATAAGATACAGTTTGCAAGGATAAAACTTTCAATGTTAGTAAGTAGTACTTGCTACCAGGAATACAAATCCAAGTGGTACCCTGAGCCCTCTTGGAAGTTACATGTGGTTATTTGGGGAGATGGAGAGAGAACAGGGGATGAAGCTTATCTACTTGTCATCTACATCCATGACTTTCTGCTGTACACACCACAGTGGCTATTCAGTTGATATGTCCTTTGGGATTAGTATTACAGAAAGCGGTAGCATTAAGTTTAAGTCCAAGCCCAGGGCAGACTTAAAATCATTTGTAAAGTTGTTTTCAGTGCTTAAAAAAATTAAGTAGTGCTGGATGGTGGTGCTCACCTCTAGTCCCAGCACTTGGGAGACTGGGGTGGGTGGATCTCTATGAGTTCCAGGCCAGCTTGGTGTATAGAACGAGTTCCCTATCTTGAAAACCCAATAGACAAACAAACAAACAAACAAACAAATAAATAGCAACCAGAGTGAGAGCTCGTGCTTCTTTTCTTAGCACTTGTAGGCTGAGGCAGGAGAATTATGAGCTTGAGGTCAGCCTGGGCTGCAGTGAAATTCCTGTCTGAAAAAAAAAAAAAAAAGAAAAGAAAAGAAAAGAAACATAATAAAGTAGCGGACTGAGAACTGGCGTTCATCTTGTACATCACATTTACTGTGAAAGAGGAATCAGTCCCATGTCCTGAAGGACCCAACCCTCTGACCACATTGCCTATGGGCGGAGCCCTTGACAAGCCTTTTAAACCAGGCTGTCTGTCATGCAAAGGCTGCCAGTCTTCAACTCCTAATTCTCTTACCTCCGCCCACCCAAATGCTGGGATTTCTGGCTCACACCAACTCTGAAAAGAGTGCTTACCTGGTGCACTCTCCAGTCAGGTGATTCCACACACCACTTGAGGATCTCGGAAGTGTTAATATGACAATATGCTGATTCCTCATCCACAGACATGTGATGGGTCATGCTGCTCAAGCTGCCACAGAGCCTCAGCTGTCAGGCCTCCCCACCATGACCCTGAGTCAAATTAAACCCCTCCTTCCACAAAAAAACAAAAAATGTTAGCCAACCACTTACCTTCACCAAATGCTTGGTAAATACCAGCTATGTACTGTCCAAGAGCTAAACTTCACTTTGTAGCTCATGACAGTGCAGCTGAGCCTTTGAGTTTCCTGGGGGCTTTAGAAACTTGTTAGCTCTATAGGCATCTTAGAGGCCACATGTGACACTGGAAGAATACAGTGTTATCCTGTGTATCCTTTAATAAGCTATTCAACCTTTTTGGCCTTCAGCCCCATCCTAAGGTAAAAATTGCAAACTTCTTTTAAGGAAAACTGTGAAAATTATTAGAAGTGATTTATGCAAAGCCAGGCATGAGGATTCACATCTGTAATCCCAGCCCTAAGGTCATTGAGTCAGGAAGAGTTCAAGTTTGAAGCCAGCCAGGGTTACATCATGAGATACTGCCTCAACCAAAACAGCAAAACACAAACCAAAAGCCCCCTGGGCAGTCACCACAGCACTGCCTACGTTCACAGTCCGTGAGCTCCCGCGTTTCTGTGGCTCACCTTCATCCTTTTCTTTTTCTTTCCTTTCTCTCTTTCTTTTTTCCTCTTTTCTTTTCTTTTCTTTTCTTTCTTTCTTTCTTTCTTTCTTTCTTTCTTTCTTTCTTTCTTTCTTTCTAGTCAGGGTTTCTCTGTGGAGACTTGGCTGTCCTGAAACTCACTCTGTAGACCAGGCTGGCCTCAAACAACTCTGAACTCTTGATCTTCCTGTTCCTGTAGTGCTGGGAATGCAGTCATGCACCACCTCATCTGGCGCTCATCTTCACACTTCAGTATGAATCAGTCTTGGATACATTTTAAAATATATTTAATTATCGAAAAATACACACATAACACAAAACTCAGCATCTTGCCCTTCTTAGGTGTGTAGACCAATAAAGTACTCTCAGAGTATTTCCTAAGCCACCACTAGGACTCTCTTCATCTTGCATAACTGAACTGAAAGTCTGCCACGAAGCAGCAGTTCCTCATTTTGCTTCAACCCCAAGCTCTGGCAATCAACATGTACTTTTGTCTCTCTACTATTCTGTATAGCTCATTTTAGTGGAACCATACAATATTTGTGTAAGGGGAGGTATATCTGGTTTGTTTAATTCATCCCAGGGTTTTCTACAGTTAAGTATGTGTTCAGGACATATCAGAACTTCATTACTCTTTATTGATGAAGAATCAATTGTATGCATATAGCACATTTCTCCATTTATCTGTAAATGAACTTCGGGGTTACTTCCACTACTCAGCTATTACCATAAAGTTGCTATAGATATGGATTGCATATATACTTAATATGAGCAAAATACCTGAAAGGACCAGAGACAGTAGATTACATTTTATATTTGACCATGTAATTCTGCTATTATAAAAAGCTGCTATCTTCCTGGTAGTGGTAGTATATGCCTTTGATTCCAGTACTTGGGAGGCAGGGGCAGGCAGATCTCTATGAGTTCAAGTCTAGCCTGAACTAGTGAATTCCAAGACAGCTACACAGAGAAACACTGTTTTAAAAAAACAAAACAAACAAACAAAAAAAGATGATACACTAAACTGGACAAGGAGTCATACTGTCATACCAGTGATTGCAGCTATGCAGGAAGCTGAGGCAGGAGAATGCTGTTAAAAGTCATCTTAGACAACATAGTGGGAATCTCTCAAGATCAAGTTAATAAATAAGTATGGAGGGGAGCTTGGCATGTAATACAATTCAGTGGTAGAGCATTGCCTAGCATGAGACCCTTGGTTTAATCTCTAGTGCCACTACCAAACCCCAAAAAAGGCAGGAAGCAGGAAAGAGCTGGGAATTGTGGACCAGACCAAGATTTTAGTGCTTAGGAGAATACGGAGTTCAAGGGCAGTTTGAGCTACATGGTGAGCTAGAGGCAAGGCTGACCTGTCAAGGAAGGAAGGAAGGAAGGAAGGAAGGAAGGAAGGAAGGAAGGAAAAGGAAGAAGGAAGGAAGGGAAATAAAATAGCAATAAGCAGATCTCTGTGAATCGAAGACTAGCCTGATCTATATAGCAAGTGGCCAGCCAGAGCTATATAGTGGGACCCCGTCAAAAAAAAAAAAAAAAAAAAAAAAAAAAAGAAAAAAGAAAAAAGAAAAAAAAAACTCAAACAAAAAGATTTAAAACACACATGATGACATGCCCCTGCTTTCAGCACTCAAGAAGCAAAAGCAGGCAGATCTCTGTGAGTTCCAGGCCAGCTTAGTTTATATATTGAGTTTAAGGACAACCAGGGCTGCATAGCAAGATTCTGTTTTAAAAAGGAGGAGAGGGGAAGGGAGGGAGGAGGAAAAGGAGGTGGAAAGAAAAGAAAAAAATAAGAAAAAAAAAAGAAACACAGAGGGGGAGAGAGAGCACATTAGACAGGCATAGGGACAACATTTGGGCAACGAAGGAGGAGCTAATATTCAAGATCTTTCTTTCTCAGTCACATATTAAGTTTGAGGTCAGACTGAGCTGCATGAAGTTCTGTCTTAAAAATACTCACAAAATTAAAGCACAACCAAAGCCATGTAAAATAGAACACAACTTCCCAAAGCATGAGCTCTTGCCAAGTACACACAAGGCTCTGGGTTCATGTCCAGCATCACAGACTCACACCATAGTTCCTCAGTCAGGCACACATTTCTTCTTTCTCACTAACTGAGAAGTCACCATGGAGCTGCCTGGAACCAATGTCCCTTTTATGCTCAGTCTTCCTTATCCTGTGGTTCTCACCTTCAAACTGTCCCCTCAAGACCAAAGATGACTATGACACTTCCCCATCACTGCCCAGTTTCAGACAGGATGAAGGGGGACATGAAGCCACCAACTGTACTTTCTAGTTTAGTCAGGCTTCCTTTCTGAACATGTCAGGGAAGCCTAGCCTACAGCTTGTACTTCCACCTCCTTGCCTACAACCCTGTCACCTGGTCACTTGCTTCCAACAGGGAACACTGACAGATGTAGTTTTATCAGTAGTAGTAGTCGTAGTAGTATTGTGTGTGTGTGTGTGTGTGTGTGTGTGTGTGTGTGTATGTGTATGTGTGTTGCTGGTGTGTATGCCTGTGCACAGCATCTGTGCTGTTGCCCATAGAGGAATAAAGAAGCCATCAGAACTGGAGTTACAGATAGTAGTGTGTGCTGAGAATTGTGGTCCAGTCCTCTTGAAAAGCAATCAGTGCTATTAAGCAATCTGTATCTCTGCAGCCCCAAGATGTAGTTCTTTTGTTAAGACATGACTTCATGTAGCCCAGGCTGTCTCTGCCTCTGGAATGGTGGCATTACAGGTGTGTGCCACCTTCCTCAGTTTTAATGACCTCTTATAATTTTAGGCCTCCTCAAGGCCTTGAAAATTCCAGTGTACAGATTGGGTGTGGTGGCACAGACCTGTAGTTTCAACATTCTGGAAGCTGAGGCAGAGGATTTCCTAGGCTACATAGTGAACGCTGGTCTGCTTTAGATTATATAGAGTGAGACCCCACGTCAAAACAAATAAATAACTAGGTGAATAAGTAAATAAATAGAATTGCAGCATTTGTTGGGAATCTCTATGGAAAGTCAAAGCTGCAGCCATGGTCCACACGTTTCAGGAAACAGATTAAGCCTAAGAACTAACCCCCCTTACATTTTAAATTTTTTAAAATATATTTTATTTTAGGTGAGAGAGAGAGACAGAGACAGAGAGAGAGAGAGGAGAGAGAGAGAGAGACAGACAGACAGACAGACAGAGACAGAGAGAGAGAGAGAGAGAGAGAGAGAGAGAGAGAGAGAGAGAGATCTGAGTGATCAAGAGGACAGGCTGCTCTTGCAGAAGACCCAGGTTTGCTTGTGAGCACCCACATGTTGGCTCACAACTGACTGTAACTCCAGTCCCTGGGGATCCAATGGCCTCTTCTAGCCTCCACTGGCACCATGCACATGTGGTACACAGACATATGTGCAGACAAAACACCTATACATATAAAAAATAAGTAGATAAATAATTCTGTCAAATAAATTCTGGTTGCCCTTATATTCCATTCTAGACAATGGAAAGAGAAGAGAGAGAAGAAGAGTGTGCACACATTCCTTTCTTAGTACTGGGATCAAATCCAGACATATGTTCATGTCAGGTAAGTGCTCAGCCACCGAGCCACACCCAACACATTTTTTCCCTCAAATACTTGTACAAACGGTATAGAACACCAGCCATCTTCAAATGGTGGTGGAGATGGAGTCACAGCAGTCTGTCTTAGTCCATTGGTAGGTAGAGGCCTTTACTGTATGACCATCACAGGGGCCTGAACATCTTTAGGAGTCTGAGTTGGAGTTAAAGCAAGAACAGGAACTGAAGCCTGGACTTAGGCCAGGGCTCCAGCTTCCGTTTTGGTTTGGGCTTTGTTCTTTGGTTGGCAAAGCCACAAATCAGCTTCCTATGCTTGGTGAGAGCCAGGAAAGCAAGTTGGTAGAGCATGCAGTTAAGACTCTGGAATCCTGGGCTTAGCCTCCTTAAGGCTTCAGAGCGGCCTCAAAGGCTTTAGCTGTGCAGTTGCTGCCTTCCCGGAGTTTGAGGTGTTGTGTCTTCCACAGGCTTCTGTGCTTCTTGGTAAAGGACATTTCCTCAGGAACTTGAAGTCAATGTCCTTTAGAGAATCCTATTGTTCTTACCTGGGTCTCCTGATGCCACTTCTGTGCTATTTCAGGGGTGGGCTTATGGGGCTTGATCTCATTAAAGATCCTGAGGTCAAGAAAGTGTTTGAGAGATAGACAATAGAGAGTGACAAATTTATGTTCTGTTGTTGTTGTTGTTGTTACTCATTCACGTTACATCTTACTCACTGCCCTGGTCAAATCAATGTTCTTAAAAAGTATACCTTTCACTCCTTTTCAAGATTGTGACCTATAAGTCGCTTGATAAGCCAGAACCCACATTTCAGATAAAAACTGAAGTTTTGAGGGCCAGAAAGAGGGTTCGGTTGGTGAAGCATCTGCCATGAAAGCAGAAGGACCTGTTCTAGTTTGTTCTCCTGTTGCTGTAGTAAACACTATGACCAAAACCAACTTATGGAAATGGTTTGTTTCACATTACATTTCTAGATCACAATCCATCATCCGGGAGGGAAGTCAGGGCAGGAACTCAAGGTGGGAACCCGGAGCAGAAACCACAGAGGAAGGTGGTTTATGGCTCCCACTCAGCTAGTTTTCTCATGCAGCTCAGGCTGCCTGCCTAAGGGAGGTGCTTCCCACAGTAGGCTGGGCCTCCCCATCAACCATCAACTATGATGATCTCTCACAGGGCCATGCTTCACTTGAAGGTCCCTGTCCACAGGTGATTACAGGTTGGAACTTTTGGTGTCAAGTTGGTACTAAAAGCTAACCAGGACAGGACCAGAGTTTGGATTTCTAGCATGCATGGTAAAAGCAAGACATGGCAGTTAACAGCTATAACCTTAACTCATAGAGGAGATGGGAGGGAAAAGCGTTAACAGGCCCCAGACCATAGCACAACTGAATCCATGATGGAAATACCATTTGGGTCATAAAATTCAGCACATAGACCTGCCAAAATGAAAATAAATACCTAATCCATCAAAGTTCATAGTTCTGGGAAAGTCCCTAAATGTGCTGACTTTGCTTTTTGACTTCTGTAGTTTTGCTTCTGGCTACCTGTTCTTGCTAACTGAAGTATGTCAATTCAAGATATGCTTTTTTTGTGTGATTAAAGGCTCACCTTGAAGAAGGCTCAGGGTTACACTGGGATCCTGAACACTCAGTGTTGTCACCAGCTGGCTAATAAAGACTTTCTATTCACTCAAACCCATGTTTGAGTGGTATCTTTTGGTGGCAACCTCACAACACAGAGACAGGCAGCTCCCTGGAGCTTGACAACCTGAGTCCAATCCCCAGAGTCCACACAGTGGAAAAAAAATGGACTCCATAAGTTGTCCTTTGACCTCCATGCCATATGCCATGGCATGTGCATGCCTCCTCCTACACACATAAATAGATGTTAGAGAAGATGCCCAAAGTTGTATTCTGTCCTCTATATGAACAGGGACACACATGTATGTTTATCAGCATATATATGTGCACACACATCCACCACACATACACATGCGTGACCACGTGTGTGTGTGCATGTGCACACACACACACACACATTGACAGCTTTGGTGCTAATGTGTGTTTACCATGTGTGAGATCCAATGTTTGATATACAACGCTACCAGGATTAATTGAGGGGCTCACTTTAATGTAAATGACCAAGACGTTTCCTTCTATCTTTACACATTTCCCCATCTCTGTATAAAATGAATAATTTATCCAGAATAGAGAGTTGACTTATAATTCTGGAGACTGGGAAGTCCAGGAGCTTGGTGCATATATGGTAAGTGCCTTTATGCTGTGTGATCCAGTGGCAGAAAACAGAAGGACAAGAGAGGTCCCAGCCTACTTTGGTAGCCAGCAAATTCACTCTCAGTAACTAACTTACTCTGTGGCACTCATCAGTCGGTTTGTAGGGCAGAGGCCTTGTGACCCTAACCTCTGTAGACCCATATAAGACCTTGTTGCTTCAGGATTAAGTCTCCAACCCCTGAGCTCTAGGATCGCATTCAAACTCTAGCATTTTCCTAGAGTGTATGTTCTCCTGAGGTGGTGCAGTGAGCTAACAGTGATAATTAGAAGTTGTAGATCTTAAGAAGAGCAAAGTAGCATGATTGTGGGTGATGGAGGTGATCTCATTGGGATGGTCAGATTATTGGGAGCCTGAAGAGATGCTCCTGGCTTGAGGGACACCGAGTACTCGTTCCCTGACGTGGAATGTGCTTGGCATGTTTGAGGAACAGCATGTTATGGCCAGGTGCCTGGAACTGGGTGAAATCAGAGAAGGGGTGTAAGGTAGACCAAGTTGAGTCCCGTGGGATGGGGCAAGGGATTGAAGCATTTAAGAACTGTGACATTTAAGAGCTGAGAAGTCTATACAGACTTCGGAGCAGAATGATGATTCTCAAATACTGTTCTAATTCAATAGGTTATAACATCCATCAGAGCCCTAAACAGAAAGAACTAAAACCGTCAGACTTGAAAAAGAAAACTTGCAAAACCCAGGCAAGCATTTGTTGTTGCCCATTTGTTATTTTAGAGCATACTATAGAGAGTACTATTAGAGAGCTATGTGCAGGAGAGCATGGAGTGCAGTGTGGAGAGGGGCTCAGAGCTTCCTCAGCATCTCCTAGCAGGTGTGCAACCCCCCAGGAGCTCCTGCACATTCCGCCGCTGGGAGCTGCCTAACCCCAATTTTTGGGCTTTTTGAAGCAGCTGATGATCATCACCATCTTCATCTTCTGCAAGAATTATTAGATCATAAGATGCTCATATCAATCAGCCATGCTGGTGCACACTTTCAATCCCAGCTCTCTAGAAGGAGAGGCAGGCGGAGCTCTGTGAATTCGAGGCCAGACTGGTCTACAGATCGAGTTCCAGGACAGCTGAGGCTATACAGAGAAACTCCGTTTTTAAATTAAAAAAAAAAAAAAATGCTCATATAACCCAGGAAGTTTCAAAGGATTGAAGAGCCCTGGCGTCAGTTACGGCTAAAATCAAACATGAGGACAAAACATCCTACAAGCCCTCCTATTGCTCAGGAAATGAAAGAGGTTCCCAGAATCCTAAGCCAGGTTTGGAAGCAGGAAGCAATTGTGTATAATTCTTTAATTTTTTCAATTAACTTTATTTTATATGTATGAGTGTTTTGCTGCATGCATGTCTGTGTGCCACTTGGCATTGCGATGCACTCAGAGGCCAGCTTGGAACTGGAGCTACATATGGTTCTAAGCCACCAGCTGGATGCTGGGAACAGAATCCAGGTCCTCTAGAAGAGCAGCCATGTTCACTCATTGAGCCATCTTTTGAGCCCGCAATATGTATATTTCTTATATTGCAAGCTGCTGTTGAACAGCACAGTTTAAAACGACACTTCAACAACACAGAACTCTATTATGAAGCACTACACAAAATATGTCAAATAGAAAATTTTTGGTTTTTATACTATATATCTTGATTTGGGTTTTGTTGTTGTTGTTGTTGTTCCAGTTTCCTGATTTGTTTTAAGATGTCTCCTGACTCCCAAGCATCCCCAGTTCTCCTGGCCCTCTTGCTTGCATCTCACGAGTGCTGAGATCACAGGGCAAGGCGACCCACCACCACCACTACCAGGCTCAGGTTGTTTCCTTATAAATTAACAAACAAACTAAACCAAACCAAGAATGAGTGTGCTTGTTTTGTGTAACTGTGATAAGTGCCCAGGAAAAGCCAACTTAAAGGAGGAAAGACTGACGTGGTCAAGGCTTCAGTCTGTACTGGCTTTACTCACCAGCGTGGGCTGTGCTGAGGTGAACATAACGACAGGGAACATGTGGTGATGTGCAGGAAGTGGTCATGTGGCCAGGAAGCAGAAGAAGGGGAAAGAGCCAGGGACCAGATAGTCCTCAACAACACACTGGAAGTATTTTCGTCAATCAGGCCTCACCTTTGAAATGCCCATCCAGTGTGAGCCCATCCGTGGGCTAATCCATGATGAAACTAGCACTGTCAGGATCCATCCTTTCCAAAGTACCTCCATCTGCGAACCAAGCTCTAGTGTGTGAGCCTCGGGTAGGGAATACTTCATACACAACTTACGACAGTGAGCAAAAGATTTAAATAAGGATTTCTACCCTGGAGAGCCAGTAAATACATGAAATAATATTCAATATTGCTAGAATGAGAGAAACAAAAGCCAAACTGCAATAGGACCATATCACACTCATTAGAATAAGTATTACTAAAGCAAACAAAAATGACAGCTAAAAAGAAATTCAAAGTAAGTGTCTGGAGGGTGATAGGAGGAGAAGGTACTGTAGCTGGTTTGGAAAACAGGAACCTAAGTAGAATCATCATAAACATAAGTATGTATGTATGTATGTATGTATGTATGTATGTATGTACATGTGCATATATACATATATGTAATATCTGTTATATGCCTTAAATATGTGCAACTTTTGCAGGGGAGAATCTTTTGTTTTGTTTTGTTTTGTTTTGAGACAAGGTCTCTCTATGTAGTTGTATGGCAATCCTGGAACTTGATAAATCGACCAGGCTTGCCCTGAATTCACAGAGACCATCCTGCCTCTTCCTCCCAAGAGCTGGGCTTAAAGGTGGGCACTACCTACCACATCTGGCTGATGTGTAACTTTTCTTTATCAATTATATCTCACTAAATCTGGGATGTATCATCACATAGTATTGCCATCCCAAGTCTGTGTCATTCTCAAAGAATTAAAACTTACTTGAAGAAACAACTGGCCGAAGTGCAGAGACCATCAGTGAGGTGCCCAAACACAAACAGAGCATCTACAGGACTATCTTGACTGAAAGACTGGAAAGATCTTCAGAGCCAGAGGGCATGAAGGTCCAGAGAGAATCAGTGTCTTCTAGACCTGACTGAACTGCTGCACACATGAAGGCACCGCACCTGTGGTTGTTCCCCCCCCCCCAACAAAAGATGAAGACAATTAACATTCCAGCATGGAGGCAGAGGGGCTTGTGAACTCCTGTTCCTAACTGAGGAGCTATTGAAGGTTGGTGGCTTTTCAGGGAAGGAGAGACAGTTTTCTTCAAGAGTGTGACCCCAACCCTGTCTCGAAAAACCAAAAAAAAAAAAAAAAAAAAGAGTGTGACCCCTTGTAGGTAACCACAATTCAGGGGATAACCCCAAGCATATAGGTATGTGGACAGCACGAGTTGAACTCAGTGGATTATTTAAAGGGGAAGGGGCTGGAGAGATGGTCCCATGATTGAGAGTTCTTGTTGTTCTTGCAGAGGACCCAGTTTGGATTCCCAGCACCCACTTTGATTTATAACCATCTGTGACTTTAGTTCTAGGACCCTGATTCCCTCTCCTGATCTCCACGGCAGCTTCTTCAGAGGTGTGCCAGAAATGTACCTGGTGCGCATACAGATATGTTGGCAAAACACTCATACACTTAAAATATATACATCTAAAAAAGTAAATCAATAAATTAAAAAATTAAAGATCATTTTAACAAGAAAAGTCAAACTAAATTGAGAAGAACAATGTGCTTGAGAGCTGGGGCTTCAACTCAGTGATGAACATTTACTCAGCACGTACCAGGCTCTGAGACTAACCCAGCACACACATTGTTTTCAAAGTACAACTATGATTTGAAAAGATACTTGTAAAGGCATATTCAGTCAGCATTATTCATAGTAGCCAAAAGATAAAAGCCAAACGTCCACCAGTGGATGAAGAGCTAAACAAAGCATCATATTTATCTACCATGAGAAAGTGGAGAGTGGAAGATAATTCCACTTATAATTCCAGCACATAGGAGGCTAGGTGGTGCAGGATGGTCACCACAAGTTGGAGGCTAGCCTGGTCTACCTTAGTGAATTCAAGTCTAGCAAAGACCGTAAGAAATTCTGTTTCATTTTCCAGCCCGAGAGAGAGAGAGAGAGAGAGAGAGAGAGAGAGAGAGAGAGACAGAGACAGAGACAGAGACAGAGACAGAGACAGAGACAGAGACAGAGACAGAGAGACAGAGTTTTTTGAAGGAAGGAAGTTTTGGGGTACTCAGTTTGTAGAGTGACTACCTACATGCCCAGGGCCTGAGTTCAGCCCCAGCACTGCATACTCTGCTTGGTGCCATACACTTCTAATCTCAGTACTGGAGAGATACAGGCAGGAAGATCAGGAGTTCAAGGTCACTCTTGATTACATAATGAGTTCAAGACCAGCATGGACTACATGAAACCATATCCAAAAACAAACAAACAAAGCAGGCATGAGGGCACATGTGTTTAATCTCAGAACTCAAGAAGCAGAGGCAGGAGAATCTTTCTGAGTTCCAGGCCAGCCAGAGCTACATAAGAACTCATGCTATGGTGTGAAGACAAACACAGCATGGCTCCATTTTTAAGAGGTCAAACTAGTGAAGAGTTGATTTCTTTTCTTTCCTTTCCTTTGGGTTTTCAAGACAGGGTTTTTCTATGTAACCCTGACTGTGCTGGGACTTGCTCCTGTAGACCAGGCAAACCTAGAAATCTGTCTGCCTTTGCCTCCTGAGTGTTGGGATCAAAGGCATGTGCCACCTCTCACCCCACCACCACCCCTTCCAACTCCTATCTGAATAGTTGGTTTCTTAAAGAATGAGGTAAAACTGAAGTAATGGGGGCTAGGGAGGTTTGAGCGACATGAGAATGGAGTTACTGTTCAAGGGCATAGTGTCTGTAAGGTATTAGGTATTGTACTCACTGTTTTTCATCTCTGTGATGTATTAGTTTCTTCTCCTTTGCTGTGCATATTCTAACAATGACCTTAATCAAGTTTATGGAATAAAGAATTTATTTTGGGGCTGGAGAGATGGTTCGCTGGTTAAGAGCACTGACTGCTGTTTCAGAGGTCCTGAGTTCAATTCCCAGCAACCACATGGTGGCTCACAACCGGCTGTAATGGGATCTGATGCCCTTTTCTGGTGTGTCTGAAGAGAGCGACAGTATACTCATAAACATAAAAAATATTTTTTTTAAAAAAATTTATTTTGGTTTACAGATCCAGAGAGAGACTCATGATGGGGAGTGGTAGAGACTTATGCCAGCAGATGTCCAGAGCAGGAAGCTGAAAGATTACATCCCGTCCACAGGAAGGAAGCAGGGCGGACGAACTGGAAGTGGGCGGAGACTATAAATTCTCAAAGCCTACCCCAGTTATACACTGTATTTGGCAAGGCTCCATCTCCTAAAGGTTCCACAACCCCCCCTAAATAACACTACCAATCAGCACCAAGTGGTCAGATACATGAGCCTGCGACTGGTGAAGTAAAGAGAGATTTAGTGAGTTCATGTTTTGAAGCTTCTGGGTACAAGATCAGATGGCTCCATCGGTTTGGCTTCTGACAAGAAATGAATCATGGTGGAAGTGTCCGGTAGGCACAAGCAAAGACAGAGGAGAGAGAAACAGAGATCCAGGGCTTCATAATCTCCTTCCTAGGCATGATTCCAGTGACCCATGCATCACCCACATCTTAGAACCTCTGTCAGAACCATGCTCTGGTGAACTCCCTTTCATTAGCTTTCAACTCTTGGTCCCCAGCCCCCAGAAGACACTTGGAAGTGAGGTCTAGCATTAGGGTTTGCCTTGGAGGAGACAGAGGGGTAGGAAAGAGGTGAGAATAACAGAGAGAGACTTTGGGTCTAAGACTTTTCCTACATCTTTCGGTTCACACTAATCAGCACACCTAATTCTCATGCTTTGGGTTATCATGTTCTGAAACACCCCTCTCTCCCTCCTCCATCAATGAAAGGGAAAGAAGTATCTGGGATAGCCATGCTTACAAAACTGGGGGGCTCACACTATCTGAAGCTGACTGGCATAACACGAAAAGACTCAAATTACAAGGACAAACTCTCACTGGAAAATGGTGAGGGAAAAGTACAGGTGAATTAAATTCACACACAGAGAACAGGAAACCAATGTAAATTTGATGTGTCCAGAAACAGCAGAAAGTGCACATTGTTCAGAGTTGTAAAAGTAACTATCTGGGCAACCAGCAACAAAAACAAAACAGCCCCAAGAGTGGCTGCCGGCCTCAGTGAGGTGGGGTGGTGCATGGCTAATTCTCCAATGCTTGGAAAGTACCAGGAGTTCAAGACCATCCTTTGCTACATAGCAAGTTTGAGACCAGCCTGGACAACTCGAGTTCCTGTCTCAAAAAAAAAAAACAAAAAAAAACAAAAAAAAAAAAACAAAACAAAACAACAACAGAGTGACAGCTGCATATAGCAATTCCAGGACAGAAAGGGGTGGGACAGACATCTGTACTAAAACAATTTAGTGCTATTCTGGGTTTATTTTGTTTGGTTTTGTTCACCATTTGCATGTACTTTGGTTTTAAAAAGTAAATTAATGCACTGGAGAGCTGGCTCAGCAGCTAAAAGTGTGTACTGCTCTCCCAGAGGACCTGGAATACCCACACACAGATACACACATATACACATGCTTACAAAATAAAATCTTTTTAAAGAGTGATTGATCTTGTTGTGACGCTGCACACCAGTGAGATGTGCTGAAGAGGCTGAGGCAGGAGGATCAAGGCCAGCCTGCATATACCTTTGGGCTGTCAAGACAGCTCAGTTAGGCAAGCCCAATAACTGAGCTGGGTTCCCAGGACCCAACGATGAGAGGAGGGACCGGACTCCTACGAGCGAGTTGTTCTCTGACCCCCACGTGCACTAGCTGTCATTCACACCCTCCCCTCCCCCACTACATGAATTTATGGTTGTTTTTTATCTTAAATAAGTAAATAAAACTTGTAGAAACAAAAGTACTTGCCTAGCATGCCCAAAGCTCTGAGTTGCAGCCTTGACAACACAAATTAAAATAGACTAGATTTAAAACTTTTAAAGTTATTTTAAAAATCAAATTGCAAGGCTGGGAGTGGTGGTATACGCTGTACATCCTGACAAATCAGAGCAGCCCTCTTCCTTGATATGCTGGGATTAGAGTTAAGCAGTTGGAGAATTGTTCAGGTTAACAGGAGGCCTTTTTTATACATATCCTTTCAGATTTGTGTGTGTGTGTGTGTGTGTGTGTGTGTGTGTGTGTGTGTGTGTGTGTACATGTAGGCGCACATGTGTGTATGAGAAGGTCGTAGGAAAATCTCAGTTTAATTTTTCAGGCCCCAGCCTGTCTTTGAAATAGTCAGGTAGGCTCCAGTAAACTGTCTGCCCAATGAGTCTGCTTCTGACTCCTCAGGGGAGAAGATCATGGCAGATGTGAAAAAGCTTTGCTTTTAAAAATTTTTTTAAAGTAAGGGTCTCATTTTGTGTAGTGATGGTAGTTTGGGGGATTGTTGACACAGTCTCTCTATGTACTCTGGGATGTCCTGGAACTTGCTATGTAGGCCAGGTTTGCCTCAACTCAAAAAGATTCTGCTGCCTCTGCTTCCCAGATGCTGGGATTAAAGGTATGTGTCACCATGCCTGGCGAAAGTCTCACTTTATAACCCAGACTGGCCTCAGACTTGTGCTTCAGTCTGGGATTACAAGCATGAGCCACCACACACAGCCTGGCTTGAATACTACTTCTGTACCCCTCACCCTCATCCTTCATGCATGTATGCATGCGTGTTCCCATGTAAGCACACGCCTGTGGAGGACAGAGGTTAATGTCCAGAGTACTCCTAAGTCTCTCCCAGAATCCAGAGCCCTCTGATTTGGTTAATCTAATTAGCTGAAGGGTTTTTGTTTTGCAGCGACAGATAACTGATACAAAGATTTGGACCATTGTCCTCCTGGAACAATGGTTGGAAAGTCTGGGTTCTATCCTCCCAGAGGTGGCTAGCATGCAGAATCCCCTCAAGTCTCCATCCCCTACCCATACACTGCCTTGCTCTTCTTCTCAGCTCTTAGAAAACAGAGGACCAGACCAAATTATGCCCTGCCTCCTTATAGGCTGCCTGAGGAAACAAGACACCTGTGATTCTGGCTGTGTCATGTCTCAGGCCTTAAAAGCATGTCTCTTAGGACCCCTTTTGGCAATGGTGGAGGAGAACCCATAAGCCAGAACACCACAGCAGTCAATGGTTTGTATGGAGTCCCTCCCTCACCTTTCCTAGCTGCTCACTGGGTGTGTTGAGGGAGGGAACTGCAGTGGTCCAACTCTGTCACTTGCTAGTGAACTCCCAGAACCTGTTTTTCTCCATTCTTAACAGATTTTCTGAATTCCCCCTAACATGTGAGGTCCACTTTACTCTGCCTTCAATTATGGCTTCCAATTGCCAATACCAGGAAAATGGGAAAAGTCCCCCATCCAGATCTGAGCCACCATAGTTTGCTCTCTGCCTAGATTCCTTTGTCTGGTTTCCTGTTCTCTGACGGTGTAGCTGAGCAATGAACCCATCAACAGTTTCCAGGATGAGTTACGACACCCTGTCTCCATACCTCACATATGCTTGTCTCTCTGCTGACAATAACCTTCCTCTTTCTTTACTGGCTGAATAGGTTTTGCCTTCTTGAGTCACCTGACAGTTGCCACCTCTGGGAAGTCCTCGAGTGTCCCATCTCTCCAATGACATTAAGTGCTTCTCCAGGGTCACTCCAGCTTCTCTGCTTTCTTCAGATAGCATTTATTCTGTTGGACTAATGGCAGAGACAAAAGTTGTCTACCAACTGTTATTCCCTTGCACAGCATATGCCTGTTGCTGGAAAACAGCTGTCCAAACTGGAACCCCAGGTCACAGCTTCCCTGGCTCGTGGGAGTGGTCATACAAGTTGCTCCTGCCACAGGTATGTGAGCAGAGTGGTGTGTCACTAAGTGGGTGTGCCTCTTGACACACTTGTCCCGTGATCAGCTGTATTTAGACAATGACAAGCCCCTTTGGAATGGTACTGTGGAATGGTACCTTGGATCTGTTGATGGAAGGAAGACATCTGCTTTTGTTTTGTTTGAAATGGAATTTCTGTGGAGATGTATTTGTCTCACATCCAAGTGCTAAGCAGCCTTAAGTCCTTAGCTTCCAAGATTAGGTAAGTTTGGGTGCATCAAGGGTGGTATGGCCATAGGCCAGATATATTGCATAGCATCCAGGGTTTTCTTTCTTAGAACATACCTTAATGTGCTATGTACTTGCTGGACTGCCTCTTTGCTAAACTGCTCTTAAAGAAAAATGGGAACTTTTTTTTTTTAACTAAAGGGAAGGGGACACGGGAGCATTGAGCATGTATACAATGCTGTGGATGTCTCAGAGAGCCAGGGAGTTCCTGCTCCAAACATGGATGCTCTACCACTGAATGAAACCAGACAAGGACACGTGTTTTAGAGGGGAAGAATCACTGGCCATGTGAACCCTTCAGTGTAGAGTTCTTTCCAAATGCTGTTGGGGGAAAGGCAGCATGAGGTAAGGATGGACTAGGTAGCTGCTTCATTTCTGCTTCCTTGTTTGACTGATTCTACCACACTCACCATGGTCTAACATATGACACATTTCCCTTGCTCACCTGACTCCAGTTTGATTTTTATTTTGCACTCCTGGAAATTGAACTCGGCCCCAAGCGTGTTAGGCAGAGCTTTATATGTGCAAGGTCATTCCATGTTGGAAGCAGAAAGCCACAGCCTCACCAAACACTGACTATGCTGATGCCTTGAACTTGGACTTCCCAACCTCCCAAGCCTCAAGAAATAAACTACTGTTCTTAGACATTTCCCTGTGTAAGGTGTTTCATTTGTGGGTGTAGTTTTGTTTGTTGCTGTTTTAAAGACAGGGTCTTCTTCGGGACAGGCTACCTTTGAATTCTCTACATGGCTGAGGATGAAGATAGCTTTGAACTTTAGATACTCCTGCCTCCTCCACCTCCTGAATCCTGGAATTACAGGTCACCACACTTGGCTATAGTGATCATTTAAAATATCAAAACCAGAGCTGGAGGAGAGATAGCTTTGTGATTAAGAACACTTGTTGCTCTTCCAGAAGATCTCAGTTCAATTTCCAGCACCCACATGACAGCTTACACCAGTAATTGTAACTCCAGTTCTAGGATTTCTGATACTCTCATACAGACATACGTGCGGGCAAAACACCAATGAACATAAAAATTATATAAAGATATACAATAGCAAAATCAAGGACTGGAGACTAGCTCAGTTTATGTGGTGCTGAGGACCAAACCCTGGACCTCATTTCCTCGACCCTGGACCTCATTTCCTCGACGTGTCTCCCAACTTAACAGCCTCCTTTATTTGTTTGTTGTTTAATATTTAACCCATGTGTCCAGTTAGTGCAGGCTCCTATATGCATGGGGGCCATCTACTGCACCATGGTCAGATTAGTAGCTTTTAAGTGATTGGATGAGCTAACCTTCATTTCCTTAGCACCTAGCAAACAATTGTCTTAAGCTACTGCCCACAGTTTCCCTTGCCTGGCAACTGCTAAGCTTCAGTCACCCATGTTATCGAATGGAGTGTGTTCATCATATTCTTCACACACAATCTCCCACAGTGAGGTGAGGCTTATTATCCACCACTTTGTACAAGCTAAATGATCGCACAGAAGCTCAAGAGAGCTCAGAGTTGCTGTAAAAACAGAGTTGGCATGGAAGTTGGAGGAGGGGTGTGGTAACCAAAGATAGAAGAGGAGGGGGCAACTGGGCAAGTGCACACAGCCTGCCAGAGACCAATAAGAACTTTCTAGGGAAGAATCTTGGGCAAAAATGGCTATAATATACAACAATTCTCTCTCTCCTCTGATTATTGTGAACCTATTTATTTATTTATTTGAGACAGGTTTTTGCTGTTCTGGCTGTCCTGGAACTTACTCTTATAAACCAGGTTGGCCTAAAATTCACAGATCTGCTGGTCTCTGCCTGTATTTAAAACCATCTGTAACCTCAGGTTTTTCCACCTGTTCACTTTGTTCTCAGAAATAACAACTCAGACTTTTTATATATGAATAAATGCTGAGGCCAATTGCTTGACTCTGTTCTCCAGCTAACTCATATCTTAATTACCCATTTATTTTATTCTAAGACATGCCACATGGCTGGTTACCTGGTCCTCAGTTTCAGTTTCATACAACTGTCTTCTGTGTCTGCTGGGAATCTCCCATGCCTGATTATTTCCCAGAATCCTCTTTCTGTACTAGAACTTCCTCCTCCCTATTTTCTACCCAAGCTAATAGACCAACAGCATTTTATTTACAGGGCATGTTTCCATACAGTACAAGAGATTCTCTCTACATCTGCCTTCTGAGTGCTGGGCTTATAGGTATGTTTCAGCATTCTTGGCTGATGGTGTTCTGTTGTGTTTCATTTTTGTAGGATATCACTATGCAGGCTGGCTCAGAGTTCAAGGCTAGCCTGGTTTACGAAGGGAACTCCAGGATATCAAGGACTACATAGAGAGACCCTGTCTCTCTGCCAAAATAAATAAATAAACAAACAAACAAATAAATACATACATACATACATACATACATACATACATAAAAAACCATAATCAGGGGCTAGGGTATAGCTCTGTTGATAGCTTGCCTGCATGCAATGACAGCACTGATAAAACAGATGTGACACATCCAAGTAGAGGAAAGCAGGAGGAGCCCCAGTTCACACAACATCAGACATTAAGTTGGGTCATGAGGCAGTGTCAAGAGCTTTCCATGGCCGTGAGGATCTTTCAAGGTAAGGAGAGGAGAGGGTGGTGCCCAGGACAGGCTCTGCTGTTCAAGTGACCTATGCAGGCAGCTCTTGCGCTCTCTCTCTCTCTCTCTCTCTCTCTCTCTCTCTCTCTCTCTTTCTCTCTCTCTCCCTCCCTCCCTCTCCCCTCTCTCTTACACACACACACACACACACACACACACACACACACACACACACACGCCTCTTCAGGGCCTCTTTTCACATAGGGTATAAAGGTCATGACTCAGAAGCCACTGTAGTATCTGGCTCTACCTCTCTCTCCCAATTTCTTCCCCTCACTCACCTGCTCTGCTTTAACCACACTGGTGGCTGTTGTTCTCTGAACACGATGCTTCTTCTGTACAAAACTTTTACTCTGTTGTTATGGTTACATGCAGTGCTTTCTGTTCATGTCGGCTGCGTGTGTCAACTTGTCCTGCTCAAATGCTGCCACCTCAGCCATGACTTTCGGGACACCCATGCCTGGTATCATCCATTTTCCATCACTATTCCTTAGCATTTTACTTGTTTATTGAGGTAGGCTGTCTATATGTAGCCCAGACTGGCTCCCATCTCTTGGTGATCCTCTGGTTTCAGTTTCCTGATTGCTAGGATTATAGGCTAGGCTTACCATTTCTTCCTGCATGACACCATTTTATAATCTGTATTGTACTAACTACTGAGTGGATTTAACTGTTTATTTTCCTTACTCTCATGTATGGGTGGGTGGGTGGTGCATGTTTGTGCACATATAGGGAGGACCAAGTTTAATGTCAGTGCCTTCTTCAGTTACTTTTCACAAACCCAATACCTGTGGATGGTAGTGGCACATACCTTTAATCCCAGTACTCAGGACTACACAGAGAAACCCTGTCTCTCAAAAACCAAAAACAAATAGGTGGGGTTTGTTTGTTTGTTTGTTTTGAGACAGGGTCTCTCTAAGTCGCCCTGGCTGTCCTTGAACTCACTTTGTTGACTAGACTGGCCTCACACTCACAGAGATCTACCAGCCTCTGCCTGTTGAGTGCTAGGATTAAAGTGCCTCCCAAGCAATAGAATTAAAGGTGTGAGCCACCACGCCACACCTAGCCCCTTTCTACCTAGTTTTTACCCCTCCCCCTTTTACATATATGAGTGTTTTACCCCTCCCCCCTTTCTTACGTATATGGTGTTTTGTCTGAGTGTGTGTGAGGGCAACATGTGCATGCAGTGCTCATGGAAGTTAGAAGAGGGTATTGGCTCCTCTGTCAGAGGAGATGAAAAACAGACACAGTTCCTGTTGGGCCTCAAGGTCGCTTCCCACTGTCCTCCTTGGGTCAAGTGTATCACTGCTCTTAGCCACATCCAGCTTTGCTTCTGGACTGCTGGTCTAACTGCCATGTGGAGGTTGATGCTATTTCCAACATGACATAGAGAGACAGGGTCTGAATCAACTTCCTGCATCCCTATAACCGTGGAAAGTCTGACCTTACCACCAGATTCATAAGGGTTCTACTTTCCGGTCAAATTTTAATAAATAACCCAGATAACTACTTTTACTAGTTGCTGAAATTTGTGCTTAGCAAGTATTTTTTTCCCCAACAAGAACCAAGAACTGTCACATATATATTTTTGCGCCCTGCTTTGTCACTTAATATTTCTTGAAGACTTCAGTTTGCATATGAATATACAGACTTTCTTTGTTCGTTATCTTAGTTTAAAAATATTTAGTTGAATGGCCAAGTAATAGTTAACTAATGATTGAAACTGAGCAAACTTCTCTCTATGTATCTCAGATGTATTTAAACACTGTCTGTTATATCAAATGGTGAGGATCTTGGCAGAAAGGTCTTGTTTTTCTCTATTCCTTAGGACCTACAAAAGTTCCCTATTCCCTAAACCTACGTGCTAGGGCATGTACTAGTGTTGTGGGGTATTCACCAGAGAGGACTGTTCAGACATAGGTTTAAGCTAATAGAAGGCGACTGGCTATTGTACTGGGTGTTCAATAATTCCCCAGTATAATCTGAGCCTTTCTCCGGGTGAGCTTTTAAGCACAAAAACAAAACAAAACATGTTCTATGTTGACATACTTCAGTTAAGAACTGTTAGCCATAAGTGGAACTACAGAAACTAAAAAGTAAGGCTAGTACATTTTGAGACTTTCCCAGAACTATGTGGACTTCGATGGATTAGGCCTTTGTTTTAGTTTTAGTGGGTGTGATTTTCTTTCATGCCTGTAAAATCAGCCTCGCCTCTCTTCAGATCAGCAACTTCTTAGCTCTTTTTCCATTTTCCTGGATCATCTACCCTGCACAGGTATTCAGTAGCTTCTAGTTCATCTCTGGGTTTCCATCTCTGAGGACACTGTAACTGATCATTTCCATCCACATTAGAGATGGTACCCAGTGGACTCAGAAGACCCTGGACTACACCCTGCCTGACACATGGCTGATTGACTAGCATGTTCCACTCTCCCTCCTTAAGCGCTCTTTATGGGAATGGAGGTGGGGAAACCACTGCATTATCAGTACTTGGACCAATATGGTGCGCTCCAGCTTCTGCACGACCTTTAAAGATGGCAGCCCCCATATAGAAACCGCCATATTTACCCCACCAGACGCCAGGCTAGGACCTGACGCGACCGGAACGTGACGCAAGGTGGAGGCGGGGCTCCTCCCTCCAACCCTGGCGTCGGGCGTCTCGTGACAGACACTTCCGCTCGGGGCGGCGGCGGTGGCGGAAGTGGGAGCAAGGCCGGAGCTTTGACCATAAAGCCCAAGGCGGCGGCGTTGGCGACGGTGTTTGGGGCTGGGCAGCTCCGAGGAGCCTGCTGGAGCCGGAGTCGGACCTCTCTGTCGCGGCCTGCGTTGTGTCTCCTCCTCCGTTGACCCTGCGGTGAGCAGCGGGCCCGGGCCGCCCTTCCCCCGCCGCGGCTTGGGCCTCCGGGCCTGGCGTCCTCGGCGAGCGCTCAGCTGGGCCGGGCCGGGCGGGGCGGCGCCCGGCGGGCGGAGGTCGGAGGGCGCAGGGCGATCCGCGGGCGGCGGATACGGGGGATCTTCGGGCTGGGTGCGTCCCCGCCGCCAACCTGCCGGGTGGGAAGAGGTACCGGCCGGCCCCGGAGGCAGCGCTGCCAGGCGCGTCACATGCCCCGGCCCACCGCCGGCACTGGGAGACAGGAGCTTTCATGGTCCTGCAGGGTAAATCCTATTTCCGAAGTTCCAGGAGGAAGGACCTCCCGAGCGTCTTTCCTATGGCCTGGTGTCCTCCTGGCTCATAATTGTGCGGACGTAGAGAGTAACGTTGTGAAGATTTGAGAGGTTTCTGGTTTGCTGGGCTGCGTGGCAAGACCGCACAGATTGCCCTGTTCTCCCAACAGCCCTCCGAAGCACCGAGGCAGTGCCCACTTAAAGAGAAAGAGAAGAACAGAGAGGTTAAGTCACTCGACCAAGGTCACAGCGCCGATAAGTTTAAGAGTGAGAAATTGAAGCATAGGCAGTCAGACTACTAAGCACTCTACTGGCCTCTGGCCTCTTCTACTCGAGATGTTCCCAAAGCTTGCCACCTGTTATCTGTCCATCAGCACCCTCCTCCACCTCCTGTCTAGTGATGTCATTTGAGAACCTCTTGGTCCTACCTTAAAACCATACTGTATTTGCAGTTGTGACTTACAAGGCATATTACAGTAGTGTAGTGTCATTGAACCAGAAGATCTTGAATTCTGGCAAGGTATGTATTGGATTTGAATAGGTTTCTGATCCAGCTGTTTTCTTTGAGTCAGGTCTGGCATGCCTACCGTGTGTGTACCTTTCTACAAGAATTTCTGCAACAACCTAGCTTGTTGACGCTTCACTGTTGAAAATATCCTGTTTTTGGCTTCCCAAAGAATAAACTCTTGTCTCTTTCTTGTGACTTCAGCAGCTGATACCCACATGATTGGGTTAGTAAAATCTGTTGGTATGTTTCTCTTCAATCTTGGAAATATTGGTTCAGAATTGAGTGTAAGAGCTGGAAAGTGATTTGTAACTACTTCTGAAGCTGGCCAAACTAAAGTTTGGTGTCCTTGGTTGTCTGTAGTTTACCTCGTTACCCGGCCTGGTATACTTACAGGCTGTAAACCTATGTAATGTATGTGTTTACTAGTGACTGGCACCTTCATTTAGGAAATGTTTTTCTTCCATATGTGTGTCAGGCATTACTCGGTCCTGACTCAGGGACACAGGCATGGATGGGTCTTGTCCTCAAGGAATTGTAAAATGGTGAGTCTCAGAGCCAGGAACTGTTTGGGAATGACTCGGCTTTAGAAAGAATCTGGGGCTTCTGCAAAAAGTAGTTTTTATTTTATATTTTTTTATTCCTTCAGGCCAATCAGATATCCAAATGTGCATTGTTCTGGCTAACAGTTTGAAATATTTGCCAACTTTTTGTGTGTGATATATGCACATGTCCATCTGTGTAGGCCTGAGATGGGTATTGGGTATCTTACTTAATTGCTCAACTGTTCTATTTTTATTTTTTTGAAGACAGGGTCTCTTCCCTGACCCTGGAGTTTATCCACTCCTACCAGGCTAGCCAGTGAGTGAGCTCCTAGACACACACACACACACACACACACACACACACACACACAGAGAGAGAGAGAGAGAGAGAGAGAGAGAGAGAGAGAGGTGTTACAGATGCCTCTACACCTCCCCTTTTTTTTCTTGATTTAAATGTGGGTCCTGAACTCAGGTCCTCAACGATTGTCTGTCCAACAACTCAGCCAACCTCAGCACCCATCTTTGTCAGAGTCAGGAACAACAGTATTTGTATGGTTTGCTACTGAAAGAGAGGCTTGTGTTCCGGTGCATGACTGATCACTTCTTTTGAAGAGTAACCATCAACACTAAACTTGATTCTCTTTTTGTTTTAAATGATATTTTTGTCCTCCCTCTAGGGGAAATAGATGCCACTTAGAACAGTGCACTGGAATGTGTGAGCAAAGGCTGGATTTTCCTTTGTAGCTGACAAGAAAGCTAATGTAGCCCCTGCTAGACTTAGTGATGCATGCTGGAGAAGACCTGTGTCTTCCGTTTTCCATGGCTCTCTGGTTCCCTCCTTTCCAGGACCCAGATTTTACACTGAAGGTGGACACACTTGAGTAAAAGGAGGGTGGAACTGACAGGCACTCTAAAAATAACTTTATTAGTGTAATCTTCCAGGTGATTGCTGGCAACCACATGGTGACTTTTCTGGTTGTCTTTTTTTGGTGTCAGTTGTGTCTCATATTCAGAGGTCCTAACCCTGTAAGAGCAGTCCTTGTAAGAAGGGAGTTGTGAATCAGTTTCTGGCTGCTCCACCAAGTGAAGCAAGAAAGTTTGGGCATTGGATGTGCTGTTACTCTGTCTTTAAAGAGATCTGCACTAATAATCCTTTTACCATACATTTGTCAGTAACTTTCCTACGTGGTGTGAACTCAGACTCTTAAGATTTAGTTGTCACCTTCTGTGTATATCCTTCCTCGGGTCTGGCATCAATCTTTTGATTTTTTTCAATGATAAATCATCTAAGTTCCATCCAAGTTGGCAAGTGTGGCTGAGATAGATGAGTTTCCCTGGGGAACTAACTAGGAGGTGGCCTCTTAGTCCGGGCTGACCAGCAGCTTCTCTTTAGAAGGGTTCTGAAACTCCCTCAAGTTTTGGGTCCTTTCTGCACCTCTTGGGTTGCTCTTCTCATTGTTACCAAGACCCTTACCTGTGCTGGGCTGTGCTCTGCTCTGTGGTCTGGGTGCTACACTGTCTGCAGTTGCTGCAGACATTTTGCAGAGTGTTTTCTTGCTTGTTATTTATATTCACATTGTTCACCTTTTAGAGAACATTAAAGACTGGAGATCGTTTGCATCTTTGTTTTAAAGTTTAAATAAAAAAACTGAAGCCTGACTTTAAGTAGTGGTTGTGAGCAGTGATTGTGACCCAAAGGTGACCGTGATGTGACAGGTTAGATCAGAACCATCTTGAGGACTCTCCCTGACCAGTTTCTGTTTTAGTAATGCAGACTGATTCCAACACCAAATTTAGAACAGTTACTTGCAAAATGTCCCCTTAAGGAAAGAAGAAAGCTTGGGAGGTGACTCCAGTGGCTGTGTTCATGCACTGTCGCCTGTTCATCTGCTTAAGATGCAGGAGTTGGTGCACAGGGCAGGAGTTTAGCTAGAGGTCTGCTTTGGTGATGGCATCACTGCTTTGGAGATGTGGTTGATTCTGTTATCCGTTTCCTGGTCTTCTAGTGTTGCCTGTGTTGGCACAGAGCAGATATTAGGGATCGAGCAGTCTGAGGACCTGAGCACCCTGTAGGGATCGCACAGCCTGGCCTGCTTTTCCTGCTGCTGCTGCCAGGCAGAGGGAAGGAGGGTCTTCCTGCTTTCCAGCGTTAGGTGACAGTAGCCTCTTCGGGGAGGAACCGTATGACAGCTACTGTGCACGAACAGTATGCACTCTATATATGTGTGATAATGTCATAAATATATGCCAATAAATTTAAAAGTGAACACATTTATTCTACTCTCATATCAGTGTAATTTTTAAAGTTATTTCAATTTAGTTTTGAATTGACCACACAATAACAAAACTACTATGAACTTATCTTTAAATACTTCAGTCTGCACTTTATGAAAAATAGTGGGCCTTCACACACAAATACATGCACGCGCATGCATGTTGAAGTAGGGTCTTTGTAGTTCAGGCTGCCAAAAATTCTCTGTGCACTTACAGACTTTGGGTCCTTGAGGAAGCTCTAGGTCATCTTTGCAGTCCCTAGTAGAACTGTTTTTAGGGTGTGGTGGCATACACCTTTTGACACCTTGCCTTAAAAAAAAAAAAAAGCAGTCTGGATATGTTGGCACACACCTTTAGTTTTAGTCTTAGCAGTTGGATCTCTGTGAGTGAGGCCAGCCTGGTCTACATAGTTCCAGGACAGCCAGAGCGAGAGCGAGAGCGGGAGGCGGAGGGGGAGGGGGAGGGGGAGAGAGGAAGAGAGAGAGAGGAGAGAGGAGAGAGAGAAGAGAGAGAGACTGAATCAAAAAACCAAAAACCAAAAAAGCACAAAGAAAAAACAAATGCTTTGGCCTGTTGGCCTGTGTAAGTCAGTCAGTGACTGCAGGAAGAGCATTACAACTATCTTGTATAAACCCCCTACCCAGCATTTCCTATAAGTGCCTTTTAGTATTTGTGTGCTACTTCCAGGTTCCAAGGAATGTAATTTTCTGCCCACTTGTTGTTACTTGTGTTACTTGTTCAGATATTCCTGACTAGTTGGGTGCCCCAGCTGGAGTAGAGTGTCATCCTGCCTTTTCTTTCGGTTTTCCTGGAGGTCTCAGGTGTTTATTCCTTATGCAAATATGTCTTTCTTCCATTGACTTATTTAAAGTCATGTCTTTTTTGCTGATTATTGAACTAATCAGAACCTTAAAAGAGGTAGAGAGGAAGTAGAAAGAAGTGATTCCACACCAACTAATTTTTTCTTCAAGCATATACCTTAATTTTATTTGTTTCTTTTTTTCTTTCTTTCTTCCTTTCTTTCTTTCTTTCTTCCTTCCTTCCTTCCTTCCTTCCTTCCTTTTTTTTTTTTTTTTTTTTTTGGTTTGTTTCTTGAGATAGGGTATCTCTGTGTAGCCCTGGCTGTCCTGGAACTCACTCTGTAGACCAGGCTGGCCTCAAACTCAGAAATCCGCCTACCTCTGCCTCCCAAGTGCTGGGATTAAAGGCGTGCGCCACCACGTATGCTCCACTTCTTAAATAGGCGCATATCTATATGGAAATAAATATACAAATAGATGAACAGTTTAAAGAATTTTCACAAACTTAAAGACTCCTTGTGCCTCTTTTAATCTATTGTCTCCTTACTGCTGTTAACTTGAGTGTAGTTCTTTTTCATCTTTGTAAAACTATTTATTGAACATCTTCTCCAGCCCTGGTCCCATCCCACTCCCACGTTCAGGACGTGAAGCCAGCTGCAACTGACTTCTAACACAGTGACTCATTTTCCTTGGTTTGGATTCCTTTATGTAAATGCAATTATCTACTGTGTAGTCATTCCTCAGTATCTGGTTTCCATGACTTTTCTGAAACCTGTTTCATGTGCGGGTTTTAATTCCATTTTCATTGCACCATAATATTTCGTTGGTGCTGTGGTGTACATCTGAAGTCTTGTTACTCTGGAAGCTTATACAGGACCATCTCTTGAGCCTAGGAGCTCAAGATCATCCTGGGTGACATACGAAGGAAGACCTCTGTTTCAAAATATAAATGAATGAATGAAAAAGTGGAAAGGTAAGGTTTTAGTCTCTGTGTCTGCTTGTGTTCCGTGAACCCAGTAGTTTAAGCAGCAGTGGTGTGTTCCTTACAGTTCTAGGGGTTATGCACCTGAGCTGCAGATGACACAGGGGGCTTTTGAAACCTCTTCTTTGCCCTTCACATCATCATCCTCATTTGTGTGTGTCCTGACTGCCTCTTTTTAGTCATGCTCACTAAGGGCCAACCCTAATGACCTCACCTAACCTGTAACCCCTTTAAAGATCAGTAAGTCCCATTCTGAATTGGGGCCCAGGTTGGAATGCATGAATGACCAAGGGTGGAGGGTTGGGGTGGCTCATAATTTAACTATCTCTTTCACTTTAATGGACAGGGCTACTGCTCACAGAAGCTGACCTTTTGTGGTCTCCTTTTCCCCTACCTGCAGGGAGACCTGGAGTGGGCAAGACATAGTTCCTAGAACAGTGTGCCCTAGTTTGAGACTACTAACAGTGATGCTTAACTGGGTTAGAGGAGGAGGCTGAAGAGTGCTTGATCAGCATGTGCGTGGACCTGGACTTGATCCCTTAGTGCCTCAGAAAGGAAAACAAGTAATGTAGTGATGACTGTTCTGAGCGTTCTGAGAAAACCAGAATGACTCAGTATGGTTCATGGCCATCCCTGTGGTGTCTTTGCTTTTATGATCTTTGATCTTGACCCATCTCTCATGGGCTTGACCCAAAGAGTCAGCTGAGGAGTCAACAGCTCACCATAGCAGAGGGTGCTTGAATTCAGAATCTGTTGATCTGACATTGCATCCTTAAAGTGCTGGAGTTCCTCATGCACATGTTAGAAGCTGGCTTCTTGCTGCTCTTATTGGTGTTCAGGTTGGTATTTGCTGGCATCAGACTACCATTTTGGCTGACAAAGATCATTTTGGCTGAATGATCTTGAACTTTGAAAAGCAGATCTTAGTTTGAAGTATTATATGGCTTTGCTTCTTCCCACACATACATCTCAGCCTCATTTAAAGCTTTAAAATTCTGCACCTGTAATTCTCCAGTGTAACTTAGCTTTTAGTAGCATGTGAGTAGTTTCCAGACCAGTAGTTACTTTGCTAGATTTCTATTATCCCATGGGGAATGAAAAGTTAAGAGTCTCGATGATTCAGGAATAATTGTAGAATCCAGGAAGGTGAAGACTCTAAAAATAGCTTAAAGAAAATGTTAAAGTTCCATGACTAAAGTGGGAGAGGGGACCTTAGTGGATTTTGGGATAAGATTGTCATGGAAATGTGACTTAGTGGGAAGGCAGGCATTGCAGCTAAGAGGTGCCACTATTAATACTGTACGGGGTAGACATTTCTCTGTTAAACCTTATGACTGCTGAGGAGGCTGGATATACCCCAATTCTGGAAGAGGAATGACTTTGTTATGCTAATTCATTGTTACAGTTGGCCCAGGCCTCACAGGAGCTGTGCAGTCACTCTACTGCTAAGCTATGAGCTGTGCTTCTACTCCGGAATCGCCTTTAACAGTAGTTAAGAACGGGAGGAGTAGGGCTAGAAGAACAGACCCTTTAACAGTAGCAGAGAGTGGGAGGAGTAGGGCTAGAAGAAGCCACTTAATTTCATTTTCTTCTTCAACAAGCTGGCTGTGTAGGTTTCTCTGAGAAGCTTATGGCCAGGCTATAACTGATTGAAGTGTCTATGATATCTGGAGTTGGAATCAAAACTTGTGGAGCTGTCGAAATATTTCTTACGTAACTGCCTGTGTGGCTAGCTATCGCCTGCCTGCCTGCCTGCCTGCCTGCCTGCCTGCCTGCCTGCCTGCCTGCCTAAACAAAAAAGCAAATAAAAAGGCACCATCACCCTTGCCTCTTAATCCAGCTCCTCCCTTCCCTGCGCAAACCCCACCCCTACCACCAAAAAACAAAAATGTTTTCCAAGGAACTTGCTTTTTGAAAGTTGCTTTTTTTTTTCTCCCTCTGGGAACATGTTACCTGGAACAGTCTGTACATAGCATCACTTCACATATTCAAATGAAACTTCTTGATGTGTCACTTTCTTCCAGGTAAGGAAGCAAGGAGACCCTCAGTATTGTGAAGTACTACATAAAGGGCTGGGACTAGCACCTCGTGTCTTAAGTTGACAGAGTTCTGTGACCCTAATGTGAGAATAGCATCTTCTGTGAGGATGTGGCATCTTTAATTTCATCCTTTGTGTTTTCAGCATTATTTAAGAGTCGGATATACTTGCAGTTCTGTATCTATGATGTGAAAATAATCAGGTAATGATCTTTGAAGCATTAGCAGACATAGCAGGTGAGGCAGTTGTTTATAACTACCTCTGAATGGACACAGTAGCACAAGGTTCTTGGCTTGCTGCTGGACTTTCTGTTTTATTTGGTTTTGAGAGAAGTCTTTTTTGCCTTTAGCTCAAGCTAGCCTTGAGAAAATTTGTTCTTTAGGTAGAACCCAGAGGTTTGTGCATACTCAGCAAATGTTCCACAGTGAGCTAATCTGTGGGCCTGCATCCTTCCTACTCATGCAGGAGCATTCTGGATGTGCAAAGGAAAAAACAAACTAACTTGCTCAGTAGACCAGGCTGGTCTTGAATTCAGAGATCTGCCTGCCTCAGCCTCCCAAGTGCTGGAATTAAAGGAGTGTTGCCCCTCCTCTGCTTGTAGCCCTTCTTTGGCCCATGTGTAATGTTTTGTTTTGGCCAGGATCTTTCTCCAGCTGTCTGTTGTTTAGTGTCTTGTCTGGTCCTCATTCTCAAGATACTGCCTTATTACATGAATTCCTGTCTCTGCCTCACCCCCACACATACACCCCTTCCTGGACTCCTCCCTCTCTGCTCCAGTCTTTCCCTCTGTCTCTGGGGCTGTTTCCTTCTGCTTTGTGTTGTGTTTTGGTAAGCTAGGCAGTTCTGTGTCCTTTCTAGAACTCCATTGAAGTTGCTTCAAATACTTGTCATTTGTTCTAGTCCTTTAATCAGTGTGACAGTAGACTCAGTCATCTAGAGTCTGCTGGTTAGAGAGGAAGCTTTTCCTAGGGTGTCCACAAGAGAGTGAAGAAGCTAAGTACTTGCCCTGTTAGTGTATCTGGTACAGATCCTGGGTTCTGTCCACTAGTTACCGCTGTAGAATGGTAGATCTGGTTTTGACTCCTGAGGGCCCTGGGTTTGTTGGGGCAGAGTAATGGAGTAATGGATTACCGTTGAAGAAGCAAGTGTTAGATTTATTTTAAACTATGCTCATGGCTCCTGAGCATTTCCTACTATGCCTTCTCCAGCTTTTACCTGTAGTATTTGAGAACAGTCTCGGGAGGTGTCTCAGTCTGTAAAGTGCTTGCTGTGCAAACTGGAGGACCTGAGCTTGGATCAGTACCTACAGAAAAGCTGGGTATGGTGGCACACTCTGTGACTCCAGCATAGGCAGGGAGGTAAAGATAGATCTCAGGGACTTGTTGGTCCGCAAGTGTCCTGAAATGGTGAGCTGCAGGTCCAGCGAGAGACTACGTTTCCAAATCCAAGTTGGAGAGCAGTAGGTGAAGATACCTAATGTCAGCTTCTGGCTTACACACCTCCTCACACACCCCCACATGGGAGCATGCACTTGCACCAATCAGTAACAAGAACAAAAAGTTCACAGCTACAATTACTTCATAATCTACATTGCAGATGAATTACTGTTTGTTAATTGTTGTCTTTGAACTGGATTTCTTTTATCATTCCTGTGGAGAGTTGTTAATGGTGGATTTTCTGTTTTATTAGTTGAAAAAAAATTTATTTTACATGTTTGGATATTTTGCCTGTATGACAGGCAGCACTCCTGTGCCTGATTACTCGAGGGGTCCTGAACAAGGTATCTGATTCACTGGAATTGGAGTTACGGATGACTGTAAGCCACCATGTGGGTGCTGGGATTCAAACTTAGGTCCTTTGGAAGAGCAATCTTTGCCCTTAATTGCTGAGCCACCTCTTATTTTGACAGATCAAGAGACAGTTAGTTTTCACAGAGTAGACCATTGGGCCAGTTTTTCTTTTCAGAACTTTTAGCTGTCTAAATTGAGGGAAGTGATTGCCTTCTAAACAAGAGTTCATGGGTCAGTCAGTTCTTCTCTTTTTTCATTACTATGGCTGAGCTGATAGTCTGTCCATGTCATATGAAGTCTGTCTCTCTGCACCTACTCCTGCCGAATGGACATCTTTGTGGCTTGCAGACCTGTGAACTCATGAAGTTGTCTGAAGTTATAGAGGACCTACTATCTGCTTGTTGTCTCTGAAGGATGGAGCCTTCTGGTCAAGGTTTTTAAAAGCCAAGTAGGGTTTTAAAGCAGGCCTAGTTCATATGGTTATTGTGTATAGTTAGAATGAGTGTGTATGTGATGGGCAGATGGCATGTAGAGTTAATTAGTAACTTCACCTGTTCAAACAGTGCTGGTTAGAAACTGAGCAGTGTGTTAGTTGGCTTTTCTATTTCTCATTGCTGCTGCAGAGAACACTGAGTTCTGTCCTCAGGATTCAGGGGAAGTGAAAGTGTAGTCAGCACGCAGGCAGCCTCAGGATGCACGATGCTGAGCTGCTGAGCGTGGTGCTGTGCTCAGAAAGGCCTGTGGGGGAGCAGGTTTTCTGCACTAAATAACTTAAGTACATAAATTAAACATTAATAAGGAAGGGCCATCAGCAAAAGAGGATAGTATGAAGGAAGATATTGCATGCTATACTCAAAGTTAAGATTTCAGTGGCTTTAGTATATTGTTAGTGGCCTTTTGTATAATTTTGTTGTTTGGGGCTGCTGAACCCAGGGCTCTGTGCAAGGCAATCAACCATCTACCGTTGAGACACAACTCCAGCTCCACTTCCATGAACAGACAATAGGTTTTTTGTTATTCTTTTGTGACACGGGGTTTCTGTGTAGTCCTGGATGTCCTAGAACTCACTCTGTAGACCAGGCTGTCCCCAAACTCACATAGATCCTCCTCTGCCTCCCAAGGCTTGTGCCACAATGCCTGAACAATGGTTATTTTTATAGATCTAGTTGTACAAAAAGAATTCTCTCATCCCCACAGAATACAAGGGATTTATTCAGAAATAAAAGTTTAAGATAGATACAGTACAGGGTATCAGTGAATACAGGCAGGATTGCCTAAATGTCTTGGTTTGTTTGAGGCGTGTGTGTGTGTGTGTGTGTGTGTGTGTGTGTTTGACACCATGTTTCTCTGTAACAGAACCCTGGCTGTCCTTGGCTCACTTTGTAGACTAGACTGGCCTTGAACTCTGATACTGGACTTCCTCTGCCTCCTGAATGTTAAAGTCACAGTTCTATACATCAATCATCTCAAAAGGAAGTTAATTAAATAATTTTATTTGTAAAGGTATAGAAAATAATTAACCAGGTTTAGATGAAACAAAAATCACAAAATATTGATGAAAAATACTGAAGTGCCAGAGAGATGGCTAAATGACCAAAAGTGGCAGCTGCACAAGTGTCTCAGTCACTTAGTCACTGTTCTACTGTGAAGAGACATCATGACCATGACAACTCTTACAAGAGAAAGCATTTAATTGGGGCTGGCTTACGGTTTCAGAGGCTTAGTCCATTATCGTCGTAGCAGAGAGCATGGTACCCATGGTACTGGGGAGGTAGCTGAGGGCTACATGCTGATCTACAGGCTAACAGAGACACTGGCATAGGCCCTTGGCTTTTGAAACTGCAAAATCCACCCCCCAGTGACACACTTCATCACCTGGGCCACACCTCCTAAGCCTTTTCATCCTATCAAGGACTTCTACTTCTTGGTGACTGTATGAGCCTATGGGGGCCATTTTCTTTAAACCACCACAAGTGGGATGACCCAAGTCAATCCTTAGCACCTACATAGAAAGCCAGATGCAGGCGGGGCAGTGGTGGCGCACACCTTTAATCCCAGCACTTGGGAGGCAGAAGCAGGCAGATTTCCGAGTTCAAGGCCAGCCTTGTCTACAGAGTGAGTTTCAGGACGGCCAAGGCTAAACAGAGAACCCCTGTATCAAACAAAACAAAACAAGCCAAAAAAAAAAAAAAAAAAAAAAACCAACCAAACAAAACAAGAAAGCCAGATGCAGCAGTGTGCATCTTAATCCCATCACTTCTAGGGTGAGAAGAGAAGCAGAAAATGCCATGAAGCTTGTGGGCTAGCTAGTTTGAGTGCTGCAGTGTGGTCACACACACACACACACACACACACTCTACATTTTAAAGATTTCTTTAATGTATGTAAGTGTTTGCTACATGTGTGTATGTGTAGCACGTGTGTGCCTGGTGCTTGAGAAGGTCTGAAGAGGGCTTTGGATCACCAGAAAATGGTCATGAGCTAGCATGTGGGTGCTGGGAATCAGATCTCTGCCTTCCCTCTGCAAGAGCAGCAAAAGCTGTTAGCCTCTGAGCCATAGCTCCAGACTTTGAAGAGGGCTTGATCAACTGCCTGAGAAGAATCAAATTAAAGGGAAAAGTGTTTGTTTTGGTTTGCAGTTTGAAAAAGGACAGCCTATTATAGTGGGGAAACATAGCAGCAGGAGTATAAAGTGGTGATCACTTGTATCCCTGACATCAGGAAACAGAAAGATGCATACTGGTGGTCAGCTTCTCTTCTGTTTTTCAGACCCTGACTCCAGCCTGAGTTTGCTCTCATTTAAGGTGAGTCTTCCCTGTTCAGTTAAAAGGCAGCAAATGCTAGCCAAAGTACTAGCCTGCCCTAGTGATAAGTGCCTTTCATTTCAGCAGATCAGGCAGACTTCTGTGAATTTGAGGCCAGCCTGATCTACATAGAGAGTTCCATGACAGCTAGGGCTATGTGTCTGTCTCAAAATCCATCATCACCTGTCCTTGCACACCTGTGTCCACTTTAACGAAGCATTCCTTTACCTGTTTGCCCCAGCAAACACCATCCAACTGACTTTCCAAAGAACCCTTACGTTTCCATTTAAATATCCCTGATTTTTTTGTTTTTGTTTTTCAAGACAGGGTTTTTCTGTATAGTCCTTGGCTATCCTGGAACTCATTCTGTAGTCCAGGATAGCCTCAAACTCATAGGGATCTGCCTACCTCTGCCTCCTGAGTGCTGGAATTAAAGGTATGTGCTCCCACAGCCTGACAGAACATTCCCAGTTTGAATTATCTGCCTTTTCTGGGTATTGCGGCACACACCTGTAACTTCAGCTAATTTAGCTAGCAAAGGCAGGAGAATCAAGATTTTAAGGCCAGCCTGGTATTATAACATAGTATTGTTTCAAAAAGTAAACAAAATTATAACCTACTCAAAATTTATGTTCTACTTCATGGATTTCTGAATGTCCAAGTTGTCTTGACTTCTCAGAACTAGGTTGTGATAAAGTCACAGTTGATGATTTCATATTTTACATCAGAGCAAGCCAGGCATCACAGAAAATCACACCTGAAATTCCAGCTCTCTGGAGGCTGGGGCAGGCAGATGACAAGTTCCAGACCAAGCCTTACTTCTCTTAAACATAGTGCAGCTTCCCCAAAGAAAGCTGCTCAGTCACAGCAGCCTGGTACTGGCACAAGGTTTCGGTTTGTAGTCTTTTCCTCCTAGGTTTAGTATCCATTTGATAATAGTAACAACGTAACAGCAAACACATACCTGTCATTTTTTTTTTAATTAATTTTTATTGTGATACAGTGTATGTGGTGTAAAATTGTCTGTTTTTTTTTTGGGGGGGGGGGCTCTGTCTCCTAAGTGCTAGGATTAAAGGCATGCGCTACCCCCCCCCCCGGGCTTTTTTTTTTTTTTTTTCCCCGAGACAGGGTTTCTCTGTGTAGTCCTGGCTATCCTGGAACTCACTCTGTAGACCAGGCTGGCCTCGAACTCAGAAATCCGCCTGCCTCTGCCTCTCAAGTGCTGGGATTAAAGGCGTGTGCCACTACCGCTCGGCAAATTGGCCATTTTTAATCTTCTTGATTATTTTATGTTGTTGAAGGCACATTTTTGGTTTGTGTATATGTGTATGGGGTGTGTGTGTATGTGTGTGTGCGCTGTTCTGGGCCAGAGATTATGTTGACTACCTTCTGTTATTGTTCACTATACATATTGAGAGGTTGGGTCTCAAGAGTTTGTGCTGGTTCAGCTAGTCTAGGTTGCCAGCTTGCTCCAGGGTCTCTTGCGTCTGTTTCCTGCCTGCTGGAATTACTGGCAGGCCATCATGTATAGCTGGTGTTTACATGAGTGCTAGCACCAGGAGGAATGTGGCAAGTGGATGGATATCTTGGGGTTACTAACAGAGAAGTAGACAAAATAGCATAGAGTTGATATCTTCCCAGTTCTAATGCCTTAAGGCTTATTATAAAGGTTATATGTCTTTAACTTGGGAACTAAATGCTCAAGATTGGGTAGAAACCCCCAAATTATATTTACCCCAACATTTTTGCATCCCACATTGGGTGCCAGTTGTAAATGGAATTAATTGTTCTATCTAGCCTGTAAAAAAGACACAATCTAGGTATTTTATTTCCAAGCCATGAGCCTAGATGGAAAAGATTTAGAGTTAGTCTGACTTATGTCCCTGACAGTAGTGTCCCTTGTTACCTGCTGATTTTCCTGGCCACATGCTCATGGTCCATCTCTTCTTATGGTGGGCTCTTTACCTCCATGTTCTTTCTTCTCTCTTTCCTACAACCCCCTCACTCCATCCTCAATCCCACCTTTCTCCCTCTATTGTCCAATTACACCACACAAAAAAGAGAAGATCTTAAGTGCCACAGCACCCCATCTTACTTGAAACCACAAATGGGTCCTTGATTAGGTTTCAAGTCTGTCTAGGTATAACAGTGTGTGTCGACTTGATTAGACCTTGGATGCCCACGTCCTTACCTCAGAATTGTTTTGGCTTTGTCTCTGAGGGTGCTTACGAGGGAAGCATTTGAGTGGGTCACTTGAGGAAGTCAGATAGAGGCTTGTGTTGACCAGAAGGCAGAGGGTAAAAATATTCTCTGTGTATATCTTTTCAAGTACACATTCCGACTGTATGTTCCTGTGGCCTGTTATCCTCCACAATTCTTGGACTGCCGCTATCATCAGCTAGTAGAGTGCTTGTCTAGAATGAAGAGTGGCCCTACCCCAGTGTTGCTGGTGACAACATTCTGATGTCCAGTGGCTTTCTCCTAGTTCTTTGTTTCTTGTGAAGTAGGGTCCTGTGATAGAGCAATAAATGCTCTTAACTGCTGAGTCATCTCTCCAGCTCCCTCAGCTTTTGATTTTAGTCTTTTTTTTAACCTCACAACCCACCTCTTATGACCTACTCCCTCCAGTATTATTTATTTATTTTATGTATGTGAGTACACTCTTGCTTCCTTCAGACACACCAGAAGAGGGCATCAGATACAATTACAGATGGTTGTGAGCCTCCATGTGCTTGCTGGGAATTGAACTCAGGGCTTCTGGAAGATCAGTCAGTGAGTGCCATCTCTCCAGCCCTGAGATAATACTAGTTTTAAACTGAATTCATGTCACAGGTACACAGAAGGGCTCCTTCATTAACCTTCATGACCTTTTTCAATAGACGACGATCAGAAGAGTGAACAGTGGGGAAGAAGAATAAAGAAGCCAGCCAATAAAAGTAGGTTAAGAGAGCTGTGCACGTGTCTCAAGTTGGCCAGCCGCGCAGCACCGAAGGACTTTTCATCCCTATCTGCCTCTTTGGCCTTTGCAGCCTTCTTTCTGCTCCTGTGAGTGAGGAGCCAGTGCTAATTGATTGTTTTAAAAAACCTGAATTTAAGAAAGCTCATTTCTCATAGTTTTCTTCATGGAAAAATATCCAAGTACAAATGGTGTTTTTTTTGTTTTTTTTTTTAATTGTTGTGTGCAGGGTGGGATTGGATTGGTTTTGTTTGTATAGACCTTTCTGTCCTGATAGTGGGAAGCTTCCTCTCCTTCCAGGCATGCGGCACTATGCCATGCTTCTGCTGTTGCTGCTGCCCTGGTTTTTGTACAGCTAACACAAGTGATTTTTAAAGTTGTTTATTTATTTGAGTTATGTGTGTGAATGTTTTTCCTCAATGTTGGGACTTTGGGGGTCCTGCTTCAGGTTTAATAATAAAGAAGTGGAAATACCTGTATAGTAGAAGCCATGGGCCTGTTTGCTGTGCAGTTTCTCAGCTAACCCATGTAATTTAACTTGACTTCTCCACCACCATCTCTCTCCACATGGCTGTCTCTGCTCTGCCTCCCTGCTCTGTTCCTGTTCTCTTCCTTTCTTTCTGCCCCAGCGTTGCCCAGCACTTTATTGCTCAAACGCCACACTTTCTCCTACAAAAAAGCTATTAGCATGGTGGGAGAGATTCCTCCCCAGGGCAGTTTGCCTTTCTTTTGGGAGGTGAGGAATTACTGGCACAGCAATTAACAATTGAGAGTACAGGGACAAACCTTCATAGCCAGTTGACACAATGTGTGTGGGGTGACTTATCCCAACAGACATTCCTCAGTGTATGGGTATATACACTGTGTGGAGGCCTAGTTCTACAAAGGCAGAGCAAGACATCCTAACTCCTGGAATTGGAATTACAGATTCCATGTGTGTGATGGGAGTCAAACCCAGGTCCTCTGCAAGAACAAGAGTGTTAAACTACTCTCCAGCCTCCAAGTTAAAAAAAAAAAAAATGTTTTTGAGAGGCAGCAACTTACTAAGAAAAGAAAGGAAAGCTCTGATGCTGTTTTCTCTCTCTCTCTCTCTCTATCTCTCTCTCTCTCTCTCTCTCTTTCTTTCTCTCTTTCTCTCTCCCTCTCTCTCTCTTTTTCTTTCTTTCTTTTTGTTTTGTTTTTCGAGACAGGGTTTCTCTGTGTAGTCCTGGCTGTCCTGGAACTCACTCTGTAGACCAGGCTGGCCTTGAACTCAGAAATCCGCCTGCCTCTGCCTCCCAAGTGCTGGGATTAAAGGCGTGCGCCACCATTGCCCATGTTGCTGTTTTCTTAATTCAGAGAGAAATGCCTTCAGTTAGTGGCACTCACCTGTAATCCTCAGCACTGGGAGATAGAAGCAGGACAGGTGAGTTGTTGGAAATTCAAGGCCAGCTTGGCTATTTAGGTGTGTCTGTAGACACATGGTGGTCCCTTAGAGCCTGTAGAGTGCTACCCTGGGATTTAGGAAGTAGCTGCTGTGCTTGCCAGTCAGGAAGCACTACTTTAAAGGTGACATACCATAGATGTATGTTTGTTTATAGTTCCATGGGAGTTCACAAATAAAACAACATACATCTTGTATATATAGATTTAGAAATTCCATGTTAGGCCATGAAGGCTGAATTTCTTAGCCTCTTCTTACACAGAATAACACATTTCAGAGCTTTGGTTTGAGCCTGGGACACTCAGATCGTAAGTCCTTGATGAGTTTGTTCTAACAGAGGCCTTCGGACATCCTCGTGAACTTAAGGTATACACTTAAGGGTTACACTTTAGGTATAACTTGCTAATGTGCTTTAGGGGTTGGAGATGTGTGTGTTCATTTAGGTACTGGGGTCAGACTCAGAGCCTCACAGATAGTAGCCACATTCCCACTTTGATATTTAAAACTGACATCCTTGGAAATTTTTTCTACTTTGAACCTCTGCTGAAGGTGTTGGCCGTATCATGTGACCTTCAGGCCTTTGACAAATGGTCATACTTGCTGTGTAGTATTTTCTTGTTTGTTTATTTTGGTTTTTCAAGACAGGATCTCTGTTATAGCCTTGCTGTCCTTAAACTTCTGTAGACAAGGCTGGACTTGAACTCAGATCCTCCTACCTCCACCTCTCAAGTGCTGGCTTAAAGTGATTAAAGGTGTGCACCACCACCGCCCATCTTATTATTTTTATTTTACGTGCCTGCAGTGCATGTGTATCATATGTATGACTGGTGCCTGTGGAGACTTTGCATCATTTAATACATTCATACTTTTTTTTTTGAGCTTTTTTGTTTTTTATTTTGAGATAGGCTCACTCATCTATCCTGGATTGTCCTCAGATTTGCTCTGTAGCTGAGGCTGGCTTTGAACTCTTAATCCTTCTCCACCTGCCTAGAGGATGTGTGCTACCACACTCAGTCCTGATTTGGGAACAAGTGTGAATAAAATTACCATTTACCTGGCTGCTTTTACTTTCCTTTGGGATTCTGTTGAAGTGAACAGGAATCTGTTTGGTATAAGAGATGTAACTACATGAAACACCTTAGTTTTAAATTCATGGTGTACATGTTTTTGTATATAATACATTATGGAATAACCACATCAGGTGATTTAATGTACTCCTGTTTTCTGTGGCGAGAACACTTTAATATGTACTCTGTAGTTTTCCAGTATACAGTATATTGTTATCAACTAGTCACTGTAGTGTATAACCATTCCTTTTCCTCCATGCCTGGCCACTGGTGACTGCCACCTGCCATCCAGGCTTCTTTGGGTTTGAGATCAAGCTGAATGGATCTTCCTGTATCTGGCTTTTTATTTTATGTAACATAGTATTCTCTGATTTAGCTGTGTTTCTTCAGAGTACAGAATTTCTTTTAAGGACTAATAGTATTCTGTTGCAAATGTAAACCACATCTGTATTTTTTTCACCTGTTGAGGAATACTTGGTTTAATTTCCATATCTTGCTTAGTCCCACAAGGCTAGTAGATTCCAACAGATGTGCTGGCAAGTAAGTGCAAGCAGGCGAAGAAGGGCAATAGGCCTTCTTCCAATGCCCTTATAGAGGTCTCCAGCAGAAGGTGTGGCCCAGATTAAAGGTGTGTACCACCTCATCTGGATCTGGGACTTGTTTTGTCTCAGGCTGGCCTTGAACTCAGAGATCTCCTTGCTTTAGTCTCCTAGGATTCTTCTATAAGGACATTGGAAGAAGGCCAGTTGCTCTTCTTCGCATGCTTGCATTTACTTGCCAGCACATCTGTTGGAATCTACTAGCCTTGTGGGACTGAGCAACTACTAAATCATTGGACTTCCCATTCATAGCTGGCCATTGTTGGGGAGTTGGATTACAGACTAAGTCATCATAACAAAGTCCCTTACTATATAGAGACTATCCACAGGTTCTGTGACTCTAGAGCCCCGACTAATAAGAGTTGAACTTAGGGAAAAAAAAAAAAAGAGTTGAACTTAGGTCAGCAACGCTGAGCCATCTCACAGGCCCCTCTTCTGGTGTGTGTTTATTTTAGTTTTTGAGGCAGTCTTATGTCAAACTCACTGTGTAGCTGAGAATGACCTCAAACTCCTGCTCCTCCCAGGTGCTAGGATTATAGGTCTCTCTGCCATGGCTGCGCTATACCCCATTTAATCCATTTATCCCTCGGTGGTATCTTGGTGGACATGGTTTCATGTCCCATCTTAGTGCCATAATGAACATGGGTATTCAGGTGCCCTTTTGGTGTACGGCTGTAGTGGTATCTTCTTTTGAGAAAGGTTTGTTAGGTCACTTTTTTTTAAGAAATGAATTTTATGTATGAGTACACTGTAGCTGTCTTCAGACACACCAGAAGAGGGCATCAGATCCCAGATGGTTGTGAGCCACCATGTGGTTGCTGGGAATTGAACTCAGGACCTCTGGAAGAGTAGTCAGAGCTCTTAACTGCTGAGCCATCTCTACCCCCTCTTCTGCTCACTTTTACAAAAATAAAATTTTATTATTTCCGTGTGTGCATGCATGTACACATGTGTAGGTAAGTGCAGGTGCTTACAGGGGCAGAAGGTGTCAGGTCCTCTGGATTGTAATTAGATGTGGTTGTGAACTACCTGATGGGAGTACTGGGAATTGAACACCAGTCCTCTGGATGAGCAGTGTGTGCTCTTAAACTGATGATCTGTCTCTTCACCTATCCTTTGATTGGGTTGTTTTCATCCTATGAGCTGCTCTTACTGAGGCCTAATGTCATGATAGTTAGATAGATAGATAGAAGTCTCTAGAAGGCAGCTCTTTCCATCAGTTTCTTATATATTGCATTGTATATTTGAGGAATGCTAGTGTTTCCAATTTAGCATAAGGTGGTAAAATCCCAGCACAAACAAGCTTCCCTTTGGGTGAAATTTAAGTCCCAAATAACCACATTTCTTTATTTTATTTTGAGACAAGATCTTACAATACTACTGTTGTGGGAAATAATGAAAAAGTGGCACCATCCTGTGCTATACCCAGCTACTCTCTTCCCACAGGCTCTCCGCCTCTATGCTAGCCCCATGCAGCGACTGATCGATTGCCGGGTCTTCCCAACTCAGGTTCACTTGCCTCAGAGTCACTGGTTCCTTCTCAGCCATCTACCCCAGTGGTTAGTTACCACAAATCCCTTTAACCCAGTAAATCAAAACTCTAGAAGCTTATAAATAATCAGTCCGATTTATCTATCAATAAATTTTCAATTCACAAGATGCCCATACAATAATTTCAGAGCCAATTGATAATGATACAAGCTGCCCACCTAGATTAGACAAGTTATCCAAATTATTCTATCCTTTATGATATTCATAGCTACCTGTGGCTATTTAAAGCCACGGGTAATCTGGATCGTATTCCTCTTGTTCCATCTTCTCTGTCTCCAAAACTCTTAGCTTGCCTCCCCTTTCCCTGTCCAATCACAGGCTTCTTGTATTAATATTTAAGTTGATTGGACAGGGAAAATTCTGCTATATGCTACAGCCTATGCAGCCTTGACCTTACCATGTATCCAGGCTGGCCTCAAACTCAGGATCCTCTTGTTGCACCTTCTGTGTTTTATCTGCCAGCTTTCTAGCTGAATCCTCCACTTCTTGAGCTCTTCCTGTCTAGCTTGCTCACAATCAGGGCCCCGCCTAAATCTCTTTTGCCCCTGGATATTGTTTCCTCCCAGCGTCACCCCCATGCTAGTGCTATCATCTCTTGCCTGCACAGCTGCAGCATTCACTGCTGCATTGGGCTTTAGGACCTTTCGTTTCAGGACTTTGTCATGGCTTCCAGGACCCATATGATGAGGCTCATAGGCTGCCTGATTCTGAGGACTGCACATGCTGTTCTCTGCCTGAAACTGATTGCTATCTTTTTCTACTTTAGGCCCAGGCTCGCCTGGTTCTTCTACAGGAATTGTTCCCCAGTTCTTGAAGCTGTCATAACTGCCTTCAACATAGTATATTTCTATGTATGAAAGTGTTTTGCCTGTGTGGATATGTCTACCATGTGGAAGCTCTACTGTGTGATTCCTGAATCATGCCACCGACGGAACTGTTCAGTCCAGGACAATTGATCAGTGCCAGAATAATCTTCCTACATTCACTAACAAATATCAAAGCAAAAATTAATTAGCAACAGGCTACATGCAGAGACCATACCAAACACAAGAAGTAAAATTCTGTAGGGTGGGAAGGAGACACAAACAAAACAGTGTAGAGAAACGTCAACATGAAACATGTTCATTTGTATGCTGACTGTGTTCATGTGTAGAATGCTAAAATCAAACGCTTCCAACATCCACAGGACAGACAACAGGACTGAAAATAGAAGACATGGGGCTGCAGAGATGGCTCAGAGTTTGAGTTCTTGATGCTTTTTCCTCTAGAGGACCCAGGTTTGATTCCCAGCATCCATACAGTGGCTCAGAAGTGTCTTACGATTTCAGTTGCAGGAGATCCAACATCCTTTTTGACCTCTGCAGGCATCTGACACAATTTGGTCACAGATTTATGTAAGAAAACACTCATATATATATCAAATATATATAGAAATATAGGAAAAGAGCAAGACGTTTGAGCAACTCTGTGTTGCCCTAGGTGGTTTTGACTTTATCATTTCCTCCTAGACTCACTCAAGGTTTCATTTTGTTTTGTTTTTAACAGTTTCTAGTTGCATTTTCCTCTTGAATTTCTTTAGAGGTGGTAGTTCTAAATTAAACTACAAATACATAAAATTCCTGAAACATACAAATTAGGCATGGTCGTTAAGCTGTGGTCTTAATACAGTTTAGCATCTCAAAAACAAGTGGAAAAAAAACTCATGCAGGTGGAAACAATGGCTTTATTAAGAAGATGGTGATTTGGTAGCTGTTCCACTAGGAATGGCAGCATGGCTGGCTTTCAGGTGGACTCTTGGAGTTTTGGACTGTTCCACCTCCCCTCTCAAGCTAGCAAATGCCACAGATCATATGTGGCACCTCAGTTGCCCAGGTAGTGCAGGAAGAGCCCTGGAGGATTGGAGATTCCCCAAGGTTGGGCTTTTTAGACATCTCAGAATTGTCAGATATCTGGGAAGGCAGTTTGACCTGAAGGAAAACTACAGACAGGCCTCGGCACCCTGGGAACATGGAACCTGGACTTGGAGTTCGTGGCTAAATTCCCAAGAACACTTTTGCTGCACAGTCAGAGAGAGGTACATAAATTCAGTGTGACTGGTTCCTGAATTCTGCCTTCAAAGGTCTCCTCACAAAAGGACTTCATTATTTTTACAGCAGCGACCTGGCCAAAGCCACCCACTCATCCCCTTTCTTTTTCCTCACCTGGCTGGTAGAATTTTCATTCTTGCCCTCTCAGAATTAGCTGTCACTCTGTCTCTCAGTTTTTCTGGGCACTCCAGAAAGTATAGCTGAGCCACTACTTCTGTCTTCTCTCTCCACTGTGTTAGAGGACACCAGCATTTGTCCTGTCTGACCTGGGGGGTTCCAGCCTTTCCAATTGGTCTTTCTTGTTTTAATCAGTGAAGTTTTGCTGCCATCTCCAGTTCTGTTCAACTTCAGTCCCTTAGCTTCATGTTGTTTAAGGTAAATAATAGTGTATTTCTGAGCTCTCTGCTTTAGAAACTTTATTTCATTTATATTGTCTGGAGTGCATTTTGGGGCTGGTGTTTGTGTGACTTGAGGTGCTTGTGGAGGTCATGGGACAGTCTGGGCAGGTTGGTTCACTCCTGTGGGTCTCAGGCACTGATTTCAGATTGCCAGATTCGACAGCAAGAACATTTACCCACTGAGCCATCTTGCTAGTCAGAGTCTGCTATTCTGTTCCTTTCATCTCCTGTGTGCAGTTTTTCTGTGTGTAAGTTTATTTTACATAAGTAGTTGAACAACAAATTTAAGAAAGTAGACAGAATTGAAAGTGGTCTCACTGTCCTGAAGGAAGGTGTGCTTGGTGTGGAAGGGTCACCGATTCAGGACTCTGAGACTTTGGGGTCATGAAATAGTACCTGTTCTCTAGACATGATGCTTTTGGTCTCCTTAACTCCACAGCTAGGTCTTTTAAGATTCACAAAAACAACTGGAAAATGGAAGTGTATGGCCTTCTTTCAGCTTCTGGGTAGACTTCTTTCACTATAGTTCTTTCAAAATTGCATCTTTCTAAATGTAGATCTGCAGCTCTCTTGAGGGCAGCAGGCATATTTCTGAGGGAGAACATTTGTTGACAGTGGGGACCATTACTGGTGGTAAATATTTAGAGTAGCAATGGGCATGCCTTCTCCACACTGATTGACTTCTTAGGCTCTTTCTTAATTTCCTCCTGGGCAATGATCAGTGCCACTGTCCTTCCTTGCCCAACCCTTCTGCAAGCATGAGGAGGGAGCCTGACTGAATGTTCTTTTATTTTTAAAAAAACATTTGTGTGTTTTATGTCTATGAATTCTCTGTCTTCATGTACATTTGCATGCCAGAAGGAGACATTGGATCTCATTATAGACAGTTGTAAGCCACTGTGTGGGTGCTGGAACTGAACTCAGGACCTCTGGAAGAGCAGCCCATGCTCCTAACTGTTAATCCACCTATCCAGCCCCAATTAACTGGGTTTTCTTAACCCTTGAGTTATTATTCAAAGTAGGTATTCTCCATTCCCACCCTAAAAGGACCAGTTGGCGTTCGTCCCGAAGTTGTCCTACACATCATGCTTTCCAGACTATGTGATAGAAATTCTTTTTTTCAATATGATGTATGTATTATATACATGAGTGTGCTGTCTGCAAGTATGCCTACATGCCAGAAGAGGACATCATATTACAGATGGTTGTGAGCCACCGTGTGGTTGCTGGAAATTGAACTCAGGACTTCTGGAAGAGCAGTCAGTGCTGTGAACTGCTGAGCCATCTCTCCAGTCTCCAAACTCCATTTTTTGTTGTTGTTGTTGTTTTTAAAGGAAAGAGTTGCACATACATCAGACACACACAGAAAGACCCTCTGTGAAGCAGAGGTGGGACTCGGAAAGCCAAAGAATTCCAGAAATAAGTTCTTAACCTGAAAACAAAAGCATTTGGTCTAAGGGCTCACACACAGGTGGTTTGTTGAGCTCAGGGGCTTGCTGAGAGTATCTCCCTCTTGCATTTGATTTCTCCCCCCATGGGCTATTAGTCTTTCATCTTAAGCTCCTCAGAATTAAAAGTCCAAAGTTATATTTTCTCTTTCCCCTGTTTGTTCACAAACTGATCTTAGAAACAGTCTAATTTTTATCAAAACCATAGCAAGTTTTCACTTAGACATCTTTTTACATAGTGTATGCTAGGTGTTTTGCTGGGAGCCAATAAAGGCTGGTGTCACCTGTGGCTCCTGAGCTGCATTGGTAAAAGCAAAATATACCCTGATGTAGGATGTTGAAGCCTACCGTGGGCCCCTTGAGGGCACAGTAACTTGTACTGTACGTGTCCTTTATGGAGGAGCCTGAGCAGCCGGAAGGGAACTTTCCCTTGAGAGAATAAATATTCTCTGCTAAGAGGGACTCTTGTCGGAATGCCCACTGTTGATGCCTGCTGCCCTGCCTCCTGCTTGTTCATGTAAAAGCTGTGCGTCTGAAAGATCTCTCCGTCCCCAAATCCTCCTTCAGCTCCTGCTGCCTCTCGAGGAAGGGTGTCCCACAGACAGAATTCAGAGACACATACTTCTTTCTCTTCCCCCTCTCCTTTTCTCTTTCATTTCCTCTCTCCCTCTCCTTTTGGTGCTGAGGATCCGACCTAGGGCCTTGCATGGGCTAGACGTGCCCTCTGATCACAGAGCTGACCACAGAGCGGTCCTTAGCCCCATTCACAACCTTCTCCTTTCCACATGTATCATAATAACCAAAGTATATGCTCAAAACACCATCTGCTGTTGTGTGAATTCAATGACTTTGGGGCAACAACCCTGTGTAGTTTCCAGAGTTGGAAGCTGGAGAAAGTGACTCAAAGGTGTCTCACTTCACTGCAGCAGAGTAGGCATGTTAGGTGCTCTGTGGGCGCTGCCAGTGGGCGGAGACACACTGGGAAGGAAACATATTTGATCAGTATGCAAGAGCAAAGCCCGAGTATGGTACTTCCTTTCTGATACTCAAAAAGGCTACGAAGAAATCAAGCTGTGGCCAAGCCATATGGTGCATGCATTTAATCCTAGCAGTCAGCAGGCAGAGGCAGTAGGAGGTCTCTGAGTTCTAGATATATATATATCTAGATGTATGTATGTGTATGTGTGTGTGTGTGTGTATATATATATATATATATATATATATATATATATATATATAAAATGAGACCTTGTCTAACCCCTCCCCCCATAGAAAGGAAAAGAAATTTTTACCAAACATATCCACTGATATGGTGTAATCCATCTCAAATAGTGATACCAGCCAGGCAGTGGTGGTGCATACCTTTAATCTTAGGATTAAAGTACTTGGGAGGCAGAGGCAGGCAGATCTCTTAAGGTTGAGGACAGCCAGGGCGACATGGAGAAACCCTGTCTTGAAAAACAAAACAACAAAAGAAGTGATACTAGACCTTTGCTGAGTCCACACAGTCTCTGGAGAGATGAGGGGAAATAAGGCTCCATATGTAATGTATGGTTTAGAAAACTCTAGGATTGACGCGTGGCTGAAGGAAACAGTTTCTGAGGGTTCAGCTTCCTCACACAACCCATACCTGCCCTGGCAGGTGTTTTTCTTACCACTGTCACTGAGCTTAGTGTTTCTTCAGCTCACCTGTGCTTTCTTGTTCCTACAGCTTCAAGGATGACCTCTAGGAAGAAAGTGTTGCTGAAGGTCATCATCCTGGGGGACTCTGGGTAAGTGTCTCTCATGAGCTAGGCTTGGCGCTTCATCTTCACTGATCTCAAGACAGCTCCACATTCTACTCTGGGCCTGCCCTCTATCCTTTACTATTGGGATTTAATAGAAATTTGAATATTCCTTTGATGTGTATTTTTGCTCCTTTTTTTTTTTTTTAATTTTAGTATGTGTGTGTGTGAGTGTGTGTATGTGTGAATGCCTTGTGTCGTTGTGTTTCCATGAAATATAACCCAGGGCAGGTTAGGCATGGAGTCTACTACTGCTTTATCACTATGTCTTTCAACATGTTTGGGCTTAAATTTCTTTTGAGGGGAGAGGGGGCTCCAGTAAATGTTAGTCATTTCTTTCCTTTCCTTAACAGCCATGGATTTTCTGTCTGTTTTGGCCAACTTGAATTGCTTAAACAAGTATTTTCTTGTTTCTGAAATTGTATTCCAGTGGGGTAGAGTATAGGAGCAGTGTCTCCTGCTCAGTTCTGTCAGAAATGACACACTGTCCTTAGATGTGTGTTGCCCAGACTTGTCTGGAAAGGAGTCTCAAGGCCTTTGAGGATTACAGATGTCACTGCTACTTCTCTGTAAACTCCAGTTGTGCTGCAGTACTGGAGACAGAACCCATGGCTTCACATCTTAGGCCAGAGCAGCCATTGAGCTACACCCTTGAGAAGCATTGCCGCCTTAGGCTGTGTATTTCCAAGTCATCTGAATATGAATTGGATTCTTTGTGGAAAGCCTTGGACAAGCTTTATCTCTCTCTTTAGGTTGCATTACCTTTACCCTATCCTTACCTTACTGAACACTTACTTGGTGAATTTTCTTGATGAAAAAATTCCTTGGGAGGAACATTGTTTGAAGTTTTATAAATTGCATTGAATTTTTTATTATGCCTGCATATGCATGAGGCTGTGAAGGTCAGAAGACAGTGCACAAGAACTGTCTTTCCTTCTGCTGTGGAGCCCTGAGGGTTGAATCTAGGTTATTGGGCTTTTAGCCGTCATACAGGCCCTGTTTTGTGTTTCGTTTGGGCTTATTTTAAGACAAAAAATAATGTGGCACAATGCCCTTGAACTCACTGTGCAGTCCAGTCCAGCCTCAGTCTCTCAAGTGCTGGGTTCCAGGCATGTGCTGCTGCCCCTGTCTTGGAACATTCTTTTCTGGCTGTGTACTGAAGAAAGCCTGCTGAGGTGAGTGGTTTCCTCCTGGTGTTACATGATGACACTTAGTGATGCATAAATGCCTGAGATTATAGTGCTGATGGGAGTGACAGAGTGATCTTTTCAAAGTTCCTTTTAGGAGTTGTATGAAAGAGTTGTACTAGTGTCTACCACCTGAGCTGCCTATACTGAAGCTTATAAATGGGGTCCTGTGTGTATGATGGATGTCTTCACTGTGCGCTTTCTCAGTTTGTGCTTTTGTTTTGTACTGCTGTGTTGGAATTGAGGGAACTTTGCCACAGAGCTAATCTCCCCTTCCCCCTGTATTTTTTTTAAATTACATGTATTTATTTTGTGTGCGCATATGTGTGTGTGTGTGTGTGTGTGTGTCTATGTGTGTATTTATTTTGTGTTTGTTTATGTCTGTGGACTCTTGCAAATGCTTGGTGCATGTGTGGATGTCAGTATAATTTGCAGGAATCCTTACCACCCCCACCCCCATCCCCATTGCTCACCTCAGTGGATCCTGGGGATTGAACTCCTATCACTAGGCTTGGCAGTGCCTTTACCCACTATCTTAGTTACTTTTCTGCTGCTGTGATAAGACACAATGTCGAAGGCAACATACAGAAGAGCTTATTATCGGCTTACATACAGTTTGGGGGGGGGGGAGGGTCTGACCAGCATGGCAGCATGGCACTGGAAAAGTTTCTAAGAGCTTATGTCTTGATTCACAACCACTAGGCAGAGAGAAAGTAGAGAGAATAGAGCATGGAAGCAAGTACACAAACACTGTAAATGGAGAAGAATCTTTTGAAACCTTAAAGCCCACCCCCAGTGACACCCTCTCAGCAAGAGCTTATGAGCCTGGGGGGGAGGGGGTTTCTTACTCAGACTGCCACACCTGCCAAGCTATCTCCTGCCTGCCCCTTCCTCTGCACTATTCCAGGAAAGTACACACCTAGTAAGTGGTGCTAGGGTGATTGTTGGTGCTACCCTGAGAGGGAGAAGTCTCTCAGTCATGACAGGCACATTCCTTTAATCAAATGCTTTGTTTTGTTTTTAAACTGTTGCAGTACTGGGAATTAAATCCAGGCCTTGTGTGTGCCAGGCAAACACTATACCAACTAAACTCTCTTCCTAGCCCAGATAGATTGCTTTGAAAACTGTAAACACAAATTGCTGTCAGTCCCTTATTTGACTTAGACATGTGAGTTTTGTCCGATTGCAGTGTTGGGAAGACGTCTCTCATGAACCAGTATGTGAACAAGAAGTTCAGTAACCAGTACAAAGCCACGATAGGGGCCGACTTTCTCACCAAGGAGGTGATGGTGGATGACAGACTTGTTACCATGCAGGTAAGCCACTGCTCAGCCAGGAGCCAGACTGCTTGCTTACTGAATAAAGTGTGCATGTTTGCCCGTGTGCACGTGTCCTAGGGATTGAACACAGGTCATGCAGCTTATATGTCAAGCGCTTTACCTGCTGAACTCTCTGTAGGCCCAGCTTATTGTATCTAAACTGTGTCACATCTCTCTGCTTTTCAAACTTAGCATTATATTTGTGGATATGGATAATTGGCTACAGTTAGGGCTGTTGGGTAAAATTGAAGGCAACCAGTAAACCATGGTTGGGAGCGTGGTGGAGATGGAGCCTCATACAGACTGAGTGCGCATGCTCCGCTTCCGCCACTAAGCTACACCCCCATCCTCACGTTGACATTTACATTACAAGACAACTAGGAATTTTTGTAAAATTTAGTTTAACTAGATTTATTCTCCTCCTCCCCCCCTTTTCTAAACTTAGCAACTTACAAGTCCCTTCTGTGTTCTAAAATGTCTTCATTAGTCTGTCTTTCTTTGGGAGGCATTGGTGTCGGTATCCACGACCTGTATCCATGACTTCCTCATAAAGATGCACTGGGATGCTGGGGTTAAAGTCATGAGGTGTCCTGTTGCTTATCTTACTGGTTCTGTCCAGTGCTTCAGCTCAGAAATCTTTCTGCAGATAGTAAGGTAGTAGTTAATTATTTAATTGTTGGCCATCCTAAATTGATGGCTCAGTGATTAAAAGCACTGGCTGCTCTTTACAGAGGACCAGGTTAGTTCTCAGCACTCTTGTCTATAACTTCACTTCTAAGGGATCTGATGCCCTCTTCTGTTCTCTAGGCAATTTGGTGCACAAGTTCAGGCAAACACATAGAGTTCTGTTAAGCTGATCTAGTGTTTCCATGTGTCTGTTCACCTCGTGCCCCATGTGTATTAGTATACACTGTTGTTGAGGCATTTTATATAGTGTATACACAGGCTTGTGCACAAACACTTCTTGAAAAAGAATCCCAATATTGTTTGCCTTGTCTTCTGGTCCATGATCTCACTGAGGTAGTTGGTACAGCAACAACAAACTAAAGAGACAGGAGCATTTCTTTGAGTTTTACATTAAAACTGAGGTCAGTCACCACATATTTTAAATTGTTTATGGTGTGTGTGTGTGCGTGTGTGTGCGTACACACACACACACACCATCTTAACCAGCTTCCACCTTGTTTTGAGACAGGGTCTCTGTTCTTGTTTTTCTACTACATATATAAAGCATAGCTAAAACAACAAAAACAAATGTGGGGCTGGAGACATGGCTCCATGGATGAAGAAAGCCCTCACTATGCAAAATGTGAGGATCCATGCGCAAATCCCCAGATCCCATGTAAAACTAGATACACAAGGGGATCATCTATTCGGCCAGCACTGCAGTAGGGAGATAGATAGGCGACAGGTGACAGACGGGTGGGCGGTCACTGGAAGGTGAGAACTCTGAATGGGCTCCTGTTTAGGGTGGAGGTCATGTGAGTCAGCCTTTCCCAGCCCCCCTACACATATGCACAGAGATCTCAAGATATTCAGAATACCCAAGTGAAAGTTAAGGACACCGGATTTGAGAAAAGGAAATGTCTGGGAAGAAAAAAGAGAGGGGGGGGGTGGGGAAAGTAAAATTGTTATAGGCTCAGAGGCTCCTGCCATGGGATGGGATGATTTTTAAGTTTTAGCTTTGAAAGGACTGGAGATGTAAGGTACTGCCCATGTGTGGTGTCAGACCTGAGAAACACTCCCTACTCCCCATTCCTACCCGGCAGACACACTACACACCGCCTGTCCAGTCCCCACAAAGATTGTAAAAGTAGGACGGGGGACAGGCCAAAGATGTGGCAATACTTTTGGGACTCAGGGGTTTGAGATTGCCCCGTTGTCCACCTGTCCACATGTGTGGTGATTACTTTGGTGTGCTTTTGGGGATGGAGAACTTGGAATTGAACCTACTATGTTCTCTTAAGTGCTAGTAGACAAATGCTCTGCTGTTGGGCTTTGTCCCCAGACCTTTTAAAACTAGTATCTTGTATCTGATGCCAGGCATTGACCTTGGACTTACAAATCTCTTGTGTCAGCCTCCCCGGGGGCTGACATTAAAGGTTTGTGTACCCAGATTCAACTTCTTGTGTGTAGAATTTAACAGAAATACATGACATTCATGATAAAAACTAAGATTACTCTGTGGGACACTTAAAATTGGAGTGAGAGGATATGCTCTTGGCCATTTGAAGAAACCATGTCACAAGTTACCTTCACAGTGACTGCTGGCTTTTAAAACAGAAATAAAAACCAAAATGGAAAAAGCTGTTATAAAAAATGAGGATGTGAACATTTTAGAACTTAAAAAAATAATACATCAAAGTAAGTGAAAGGCACTGTTAAACTCTAACATGGGTAAGCTGCAGGAGTTGGCAAGGGTCAGAAAGAACCTGAGCCTGGCTAGGTGTCTTGTCACATGCCATTAATTCCAATATTTGGGAGGCAGAGGCAGAGACAAGTGGACCTCTGTTAGTTCTGTGGACCTCTGAGGCTAGCCTGGTCCACATAGGAAATATCCAGAGCTGCATAGTAAGACAATGTCGTGGAAAAACAACAAAACAAACAAAGAAATTAAACAAAAGAAACCCAAGACTGCAGGAAAACAAACAATAGCCCCAAGAGCCCCCAGAAAGAACATGTGACTTGGAGGAAGGGTGGCCAGGCTGGTGTTCTTCACAGCAGTCGAGGGAACAGGCGCTGATAAAATGCAGGAGCTGCATAGACCTGCACCATCTGTGCACCCGGCACAGGGTTGAGTACTGAGATCCAGCCACACTCACTGCTGCAGTGTATCCCCACAGACAGCGCCAAGTGAGCCACACTGGAGACCCATGAGACAGAAGGACCTAGGAGAGAGTGGGATGAGGTAGCAGTTTCTGAATGATGGGGTGGTCTGGGGTGAGCCTCACATACTTTTCAAGAGTTTTAGCAGCTTGTAGTAAAAGTAAATAAGAAAAGGAAGATACCACACAAAGAACCCAGTGGTGACCTCCTTGGTCTTTGAGAGTGCTTTTTATACTTACAAAGGAGCCAGGTCCAATTTCACAGCTAGTATAGGGTCATCCACAGCAGTTGATTTATTTTTACAGGTGGAGATTCACTCTATGTAGACCAGGCAGGCTACTCTCAAACTCTTCCAGTTCTTTTACCTATGTTTTCCAAAGTGCTGGTAATGCAGGCATGAACTATCAGCCCCAGTCAACACATTAGAACTCCTCCATTCTTTTCAGGGTGGGCAGTGTTAGGGCCCGAGCCTAGAGTCCCTACAAGATAGGTGTTGTACCACAGACCTCTGACTGCAGCTCTGTACAGTGGTTTTAATTTAAAAGAAGAGAGAAAGACCCTTACATCTGCAGAGAATAAATGGGCAATATAGATTTAAGGAGAAAAGAATTAAAACTTTGGAAATTTCAGTTAACAGTAGATTGGACATAGTAGAGAGGAATAAATTAAAAATGAACATGAATAACAGAGATACCCACCTTCAAAAGACTAAAGAGAAACCAGTGCCAGCGTGGCCATGGGAGCCAAGGAAGCAGCAGCCGTGTGCTTGCCAGCTATCCATAGCGGCAGAGCACCAGGGCAGTGTTCAAAAGGTGTAGTTAGCAGGCTCTTTTAGAGTTAGAACTCTGATAATAAAAAGCACAGGGGTTTTTTTTTCCCCCTCTTGGCCTCCACAAGCACCCACCACAAAGATAAATAAGAATAAAGTAAGCCTAAGTGCAAAGGGCTAGAGGAGGCAGCTGAGATAAAATGCTTGCTATGATGTATGAGGCCCTGGGTCCCACCTCCATGACTAAAACTGAATGTGGTGGTGCATGCCTGTAATCCCAGCAGTATTTGGGGGCTGTAGGCAGGAGGATCCGAATTGTTTTAAGGCTACCTTCAGCTACAGAATGAGTTCGAGGTCAGTATGGGCTACATTAGATCTCATCTTAAAAGGGTGAAAGTAAGGGCTGCAGAGATGACTCAGGTTAAGAGCACTGGCTAGTCTTTTCCTTCCAGAGGACATTGATTTGAATTCCAGCGTGCACAGTGGGACTTAAAACCATCTGTAACTACAGTCCCAGGGAATCCAACACCCTTTACTGGCCTCCTGGCCTCCTTGGACACCAGGCATGCAAGTTGTGCACAGACAGACATGCAGGCAAAAACACTCATAGAATAAAACAACAATTAAAAACAAATTTTATAAATAAAATTGATTTGTTCTTTTTTGGGGGTGGGGTGTGGGGTGTAGGGGTTGGTTTTTTGAAACAGGGTTTCTCTGTGTAGCCCTTGCTGTCCTGGAACTCACTCTGTAGACCAAACTGGCCTCAAACTCAGAAATCCACCTGCCTCTGCCTCCCAAATGCTGGGATTAAAGGTGTGCGCCACCACTGCCCTGCTAAAATTGATTTGTTATGTCTATAGAATGTAAGGACATCCCCCTGTATAAAACTTTAAATGTATTTTGTAGTTACTTATAATACCTAATCCTATGGTAGTAGCTTTTAGACTGTCTAGGAATAATGATACAGAGGGAAATCCATAAGTGCTTACTAAAGTCATAGCCTGCTGTCAGTTGAGTCCTCAGGTGTGGCTCTTACATTGGGTCCTACCATAAGGAAACCAGGACTGGAGTTACACATTGTAAGGTCCAGTGGAATAGTGACGTCTGTTTTACCATTCATGTTTCTGATACTGTTGAAGAAAAAGCTACAAGTCAGAGTGCAATACTGGGTACAGCCAAGTAGGTGTGCACGAATACTCCAGACTTGTTAAGCCATGGTATCATTGAAGCAATGGTATTAGCATAGATACACAGAAGGCCCATGGGATAGGACACAGGCAACAGGGTCCTTGCTAGGAACTCTTAAGGGACACAGGCCGTACTTGGCTGGACCAAGACCTTGAAGTGCAGTAGCCAAAACCTTCAGGATCTGAGGTGGAAAATGTGCACATGGAAAGTAGAGGAGTAAAAACAAGTCATAAGAGGTGAAGATTGAACGAGAGCACATTAATCTAACCCTGAGTGACATCACTCTCAATACAGTAGTCCCTGAGCAGGAGCTTGTGCTCACAGGAAGCTGGTGGTTAAGTGGGCAGAGTACAGACAAACCTTAATATCCTGGAAGCCAGAGTTCAGGGAATTTGAGTCGTGTAGAGGTGGAGGTAGGCGGGCAGGCATTGTGCTCTTCTGTAGTGCAGTCTACAGCATAGAGGTTTCTTGTGTTTCCACTCCTCGATCCTGCATCCATAACAGCATGATCACGGCAATCACAACCTGTGGCCTAAGAGGGGAATTGAGGAGGGAATGGCTGGGGGTCGATGGAGACCTCAGGTGGCAAGTGAGCATGGCAAGAACAAACTCTCAGTAGACAGCCTTCAGCAAGATAGCTCCTTTAACTGGGATAGGGTGGAGGTGGAATCCTATTCCTGCTGATCTCAGGATGAGATTTTTGGGCATGTCTTGACCCCATTCTTGTTCCGGACCAGCTCTTTCTAGTCCCAGTTTCTGCTACAGTCTATGGTTTACACCTCATTTTAACCTTTGGCACAAGGAGAGAAGTGTAAGAGTAATCATTGTAACCCTACATGTGAGGATGAATGGCCATGGAGGAAAGTATGAGGAGGCAATGGGATGCTGGTAGTTTTGGATATGAGAAAAAGTGAGTTGGAAGATTTACAGCACAGCACTATTGGTGTAAGACATTTTCTTCAGGTACCATTTACTTTTGGAGAGTTCAGAAAAGTGTCATGGAGGTAATGTTTTATGTGCTTGTATATGCCACATTCTGCCTGGGGCACACAGGCCGCAGAAAGCCTCTAATCTGGAATTTAAGATTATGAGCTGCTATGGGGATGCTGGGAATCAGACTTGCTTAGTTAGAAGAGCAGCAGTGGACTTAACTGCTGAGCCATCTCTCTGGCCATAGGTTTACTCTGAAAGAAAGAGAGAGAGAGAGAGAAAGAGAGACAGAGACAGAGAGACAGAGAGAGATACAGTGGCAATATTAAGACTTATCACATTAGTTCCATCTGTAGCATCTGCCCAAATTATATCAGTAGTGGGTAACTAAATATATGAATATAGGGCTAGAGAGATGGCTCTTTCAGAGGCCCTGAGTTCAATTCCCAGCAACCACATGGTGGCTCACAACCATCTGTAATGTGATCTGATGCTCTCTTCTGGTGTGTCTGAAGGGAGTGGCAGAGTTCTCATATATATGAAATAATTCTTTAAAAAAATATGGATATAATTTTGGTAATAAAGAAGAAAATAGTTCATTTGGGAGTCTGTATAGATGAGCAGTAGGGCCTGTTCAGAGTTTACAGTGCCCTGGATTCTGTTCCCACCATCAACTTCCAGAAAACCCTAGAAAATTTAAAAGGACCATTAGACATAGGGCTGTATTTTTTTTTTTTTTTTTTTTGTAAGTATGAAGGGAAGATAATTTTCAAAACTTGCTGGGAATATGATATAATTTTCTTGAGTTTTTTTCCTTCATTTTTATGTCTGTTCTGTCTTTGTATTTCCTATACCATCTGTCCCTAAGTCGAACATGGTGCTGTAGGATAGTGTCTGTGCTTAGCCACTGGACGACCTACTGCTAACTTCAACTCTAGGTATTTTTGTCAATTTTGGTTTTAAGTTATAAACAAGAACCACTTTTTGATTAAAGAAATGACGTTGTTAAAAAATCTATAGATACATGAACTTTAGCACATGTACACACATACACAGTGCTCAGCGTCTCCTAAAGACCAAATATTTTGTGTCTTGCAGATCTGGGACACAGCTGGTCAAGAACGGTTCCAGTCTCTTGGTGTGGCCTTCTATAGAGGTGCAGATTGCTGTGTTCTGGTGTTTGATGTGACTGCCCCCAACACATTCAAAACCCTTGACAGCTGGAGAGACGAGTTTCTCATCCAGGCTAGCCCCCGGGATCCCGAGAACTTCCCTTTTGTTGTGCTGGGAAACAAGATTGACCTGGAAAACAGACAAGTAAGTTGCAACTGCAGTTACTATCACTGGCCATGCTCCCCTGGGCCCTGGAGTTCAGAGGGTCTTCTACTGGGCTCAGAATAACATGGGAAAGTGCAGGTGGGAGTGCTTATCACCTAGTCCCCCAGCTGACCCAGCCAGCTTTGGCATGGGGCAGGCTTTGCTCTCAGAGCCTCGTTTCCCCTTCTGTACCTTAAAGGAAGGAATTGCTTTTCTCGTTTTTGGGGGTCAGAGGAAGGAAGGAATTGCTTTTCTAGTTTTTGGGGGTCAGAGGAAGGAAGGAATTGCTTTTCTCGTTTTATGGGGGTCGGAGGAGTGCTGTGGACGTGAGTCACGGCGCTCTGCCGTAACTGTACACAGCACTTTCGTTGGAACATAGCTTTGTTAAATATAGCTCAGCTTATTTTGGACATCTCTTTCCTTTCCAGATTTTGTCTGTTGCTTCTTGGCTGGGGCAGGAAAGATCTAAGGGGGTGAACACTGCAAAGACTATGCCACCTGCCACCTCTGGTGGCCCTAGATGAGTGAGGGAAAACGGGATTCATATCAGAGATGAGCTGTGGACCCCAGGAGGATCAGTCTCCTTTGGCTAAGGGCTACGTGATCTGGCTATGGACAGAGAGAGCTTGAGTTTGGATCCCTCATATGAGCAGCAGAGTGAGCTGACCTGCAGGTCTATAGGCCACATTCTTCCTCCTTCGCAGATGTGTTCTCACCTATGTACTTGTCCTGGGGAGGACTGAGTCATTGTCTGCTGTTTGTGTCATTAGTGTCCTTCTCCCTCCTTTAGGTGGCCACAAAGAGGGCACAGGCTTGGTGCTACAGCAAAAACAACATTCCTTACTTCGAGACTAGTGCCAAGGAGGCCATTAATGTGGAGCAGGCCTTCCAGACAATTGCTCGGAATGCCCTTAAACAGGTGGGTCTCCAGGGCCCTCAAGCTTCTTGGTGCCCTCTGGTGAGGTCTCATGTTCTTTCCTAGATGCCTTTTCCCTAGCTGCATCTGGGAAAAACTAAGGTGCTTCTCTGAATGGCTAGGTCATGAGAGATTCCGCCTCAGCTCCTGTGAGACACACAGCTTTATTAGTCATCTGAAAGACATGGGGCAGAGCTGGGGTATGGCTTGGTGGTAGTGCACATACCTAAAATACAGAGCATTTCAAGGCTGCCTGTTCCACGAATAGTGAGGTCCAGACAGAGCAAAATCGAACAGAACAGGGACCTCCTTGTGAAGGAGATGAGCTCTCTTGTGCTTGGGTTGATTTGTTTTCCTGTGCATTTTAGCCCACTTAAAGGTCTCTCACCAAATCCCCGTTTCTGTTTAATGAGATAAACTTGAGTCACATCCCTGCTGCTGTTCAGTCATTCATGTCTGAGCTTCTGCCCCTCATGCAGAACCAACACCAGCTTTAGAGGGCGATTGTGATTACCCAACAACTCTCAGTCCTAGGAACTTGCTTTTCCTAAGAGTAGTTATATACATACACACACAAGTAAGGGATACAAGAAAACAGCATCAAGGAACCCAGAGCACTGTGAGCTAAGGCAGGATAGAGGCCTATAATTTCAACTATTGGGGAAGCCAAGGTAGGATTGCAAGTTCGAGAACACCTAAGGCAACATAGTAGGGTTGGAAGTGTAGCTCAGTGTGGAGTGTTTGCCCAGCATATTGCAAGGTCCTGGGTTTGTTACAGTTTTGGGGAGAGTTTAATTAAAAATAAAGTGTGGCCTTGGAGCTCTAACCAGCAAGCTATGGGTTCAGCTTCGGACGCTCAGTTGCCATTTAAAGCACTGTCCCTTTGAGCTTCTCCTTCTAGGCTCGCTACTGTGAATGGCCAGCATATTCTCAAGAAGCATCTTAGTATTTCATCTTTTCTTTTTTAAAGATTCATTTATTGTGTATATAGTATTCTGCCTGCTTATGTACTTGCAGGCCAGAAGAGGGCACCAGATCTCATTATAGATGGCTGTGAGCCACCATGTGGTTGCTGGGAATTAAACTCAGGACCTCTGAAAGAGCAAACAGTGCTCTTAATCTCTGAGCCATCTCTCCAGCCCCTCATCTTTTCTTTACTGGTGTCCTTTCAAATTCTCCAGACCAGGATACCTTTAGAATGGGGCTTTTTAGTTCCCTGACTCACCAAGGGTCCTTATACCAACATGTGGTCCTTTCTGAGGTAGTCCTTGGGAATGTGCCCAGAGTGACCTTAGGAATTCTTGGTGAGTAGACATTACCTTCACCTACCCTCCAATCTCCCCCACCTCCCACTCCCAGTTCTTGTGTAGCTTTGGTCATAGAAAGAAAAGGCCATCTTAGCTGGGTGTTGTGGTATCTGCCTGAGCCAAGGTAAGAAGAAAGGATGACCAGTTCTCGGACAGCTTAAGCTACACAGAAAAAAATCCACCAGATATGCTAGAAAATGCTATAATCCTAGCATTTGGGAGGTGGAGGCTGGAGGATCAGGAGTTCAAGGCCAGTCTCAGCAACCATCCTAGGATATAAAAGACCCTAACAACAAAAATATCTATCAGATACATTTTAAAGATCTGGGTGGAACTCTGCTCTCAGTTCCTTCTCCCTTCAGAGAACTCTGTTTCCAGTGAATGTGTGTGTTGGGAAGTAGCCATTGTCCCCTTGCAGTGTGACCTTTGTTTAAATCATTCATGTTTCTCTTCCAGTGCACACAAACTGCCCTGGCCATGGCTGGGTTCCTATACCTCAGTGCTTCTCAACCTTCCCTTTAATAGGGTTTCTCATGTAGTGACTCCCAAACATAAAATTGTTTCTTCATGACTGTAATTTTGCTAGTTGATACATTGTAATGTAAGTGTCTGATCTGTGACCCCCAAGGTGGTCATGACTCACATGTTGAGATTCACAGTTACCTGGGCCATCTATTTCAGCATCTTTTAAATTTTATTTTATTTATATAAGTACACTGTCTGTGTCTTCAGACACACACACACCAGAAGAGGACATCCAATCCCACTACAGATGGTTGTGAGCCACCATGTGGTTGCTGAAATTGAACTCAGAACCTCTTTAAGAGCAGTCAGTGCTCTTAACTGCTTAGCCATCTCTCCAGCCCTTATTTCAGCATCTAAGATACAGTTTTGCTAACCTGTGGCTATCCTAACCCTCTCCCACCCAAGCTGACAGCTTATTGAGGTTTTTGTTGGAATTGTACTGGCCCAGCCATAACAGAATACCACAGATCAGACAGCTTCTATAGAAACCGTTTTATTTTGTTGTCACAGTTGTACAGTCTGGGACTCTCCTGGTATGTAGATGGCTGACTTCTTGCTGTGTCCACACAGGGCGGCTTTGCTCAGAGAGTAAATGTGATAATATGCCCTCTGGGTTGTCCAAGGAGCACATATACAGTAAGCTCAGTTGGTAATAGAGTACCCTCCTGGCATGCATGAGACCCTGCCACCCATCTCTAGTACCACATAAATCTAGCATGGTAATACATATCATAGACTCCCAGCACTAGGTGAAAGCAGGAGGATTTAGGAGTTCAAGTTCAAATACACAGCAATTTCAAGGCCATCCTGGGAGATGAATATGAATATATGAATATGAGACCCTGTCTGAAAAGGAAAGTTGAAGTCCTGTGAGAGCCGATGCCACAGATAACATTGTCTAGTCTGAAGACTCTAGGCATATGTAGGCATGTTGGGGTGGAGGGTGTGAGGGCTTCAACATACAAACTGAGGTTGACACCCATTCTGTCCAAGATTGTTACTCATATTCTTTGCTTTTTGTTAAATATGTATATTAGTGCTGGCAGGAATATAAATTTATTGCTGTTTATAATAACCAAAAAGTCAAAACAATGCAGATGTTCACAAACTGGTGACTAAACAAAAGGTGGCCCATGTACTCAGACGTCGCTCTGCCAATAGGAGCAGTAGGGCGGAAGCAAGGCAGTAACACAGAGGCCAAAACAAATCCAAGACTGGGCTGGGCTACAGAGTAAGGCCCTGGACTCTAACAATGAGCAGTGTGGCCCATCGGCAGGCAGAGTGTGCTGGCATAGATATGTGAAGCTCTGGCCTCCACCCCTGCATTTGGAGGGAAGGAGGAAAAGCCTGGTTGCTGGGGAACGAGCGGCTGCTCAGTACTGGGTTTCCTTTTGGAGTGATGAGCATTCTGATGTGGTGGTGGCCCAGCTTTGTGAGCACACCAAGACCAGTGTGTTACACACTTGGTGTTTTGGGCCCTAGTAAACCTCCTACTGTATATTTTTTTAGCTATTGTGAATAAAATAAAAATAACACTATTAGGAAAGTTTTTCCCCTTCTTGGGTACAGTGCTATGGGGTGGGCCCTAGGGCTTGGTGTGTAGGCACTCAGTTACTCCACAGGAGAACACCCCAGTGACTCAAGTCCTTATCTGTTCATGCAGCAGGGGCGCTGATGGCATCACCTGCAGCTCTGCCCCTTTGGCTGCAATACGTAGGAAACAAACACTGGGAAGAAATCAGCTCTTAGGCAACAGCTCAGAAATTGAGTGGGAGGTGGCAGCAAGGGGTCCAGGATGCTCACCCTGGAACCATAGAGCCTTGAGCAGGGCCCTAGCTGACAGTTAAGAACTGGCAATGATGTGAACCCTGTGACAGAATGACAGAAATCCAGCACCTCAGCTGTGTGTGGTCCACATTGGTCAGAACTTGAGTTGGAACGTTTCTGGCTGCTTGGCGTAGCTTGTGGCTATTGCTGATTGAATCTCCTCCAAAGTCTACCACCCTTTCGTGTGTGTATGCAGTCAGGATCTGTCCCTGTGACCCCAGTCATCACCCTCTCTCTTCTCCCCCTATCTAGGAAACAGAAGTGGAGCTGTACAATGAATTCCCTGAACCCATCAAACTGGACAAGAATGACCGGGCCAAGGCCTCCGCAGAGAGCTGCAGTTGTTGAAGGGGCAGTGAGCACAGAGCAGAGTCCTTCACAGACCAAGAACACACACGTAGGCCTTCGATATGCGTCCCTCCTCCTCTAAACAGACCAGACGTGAGCTCTCACATCCAGCTGCCAAAAGAAACTCCACCAAACAGTTATCCAACACACACACACACACACACACACACACACACACACACACACACACACACCGCAAGCAAACTCCAGCCTGTGCCTGTCAGGGCTCCTGGGCAGCTGCCTACCATCAGCCCTGTGTATGGCACATGGCGGAGACCCTGGGTGCTCTGGGGTGCAGTGGGCATGGCAAGCTTACTCTTTTTGTCCACTGGAGAGTGAGAGAACTGTTCACAGTTCATCTGTGTCTAATTATCTGATTTTTTTTTTAACGGTCTTGTGGTCTTTTACTCCTACCCTCCTTGAAGGTCCTGTGGGAAGGCTGGTGCCCAGGCTCCGTTCTGAGCAGGCTGTTTTGTATGTATCTGTTAATGCTTGTTACTTTTAACTAATCAGATCTTTTTACAGTATCCATTTATTATGTAATGCTTCTTAGAAAAGAATCTTATAGTACATGTTAATATATGCAACCAATTAAAATGTATAAATTAGTGTAAGGAATTCCTGGATTGTGTGTTTAAGTCTTCTAACGCAGGCGTGCAAGGTGGAGGGTTGAACCCTGTCTGGATTACAGAGTGTTAGAGACTCAAATTTGGAAGTCCAGCTAGTGGCAGTATTCTGTACAGTAGACACAAGAATTATGTACGCCTTTTATCACAGACTTAAGAGCCAAAAAGCTTTTCATCTCTCCAGAGGGAAACTGAACTAGACAGTTCCCATCTATGTCTAAATTTTCCAAAAGGTTGATTTGCATAATACAGTAGTGTATACAATGGATAAATTGCTGTTACTTCAGAAATTAAAATTCTCATTTTCTCCCCCCCTCTATTTTTTCCTTCTTCTATTCAACACTTTATAATGCCCTTAGATTACTATCCTACTCAAAGAGGAAAGGAAAACCCACTAGACCTGTCCCAGTGACTCTACCTTTGTTCTAGAAGGCTCTCCTTTCAGGGTTGTGGTACCTGTAGGTTAGCAGACCCTCCTTCTTTCCCACCCACCCAAGTGTGGCCCAGCACTAACCCACCGTCTCTTGGGTTAAGCCCTGGCAGTTCTGTCCCCTCCCGAGGCCCTGCCCTGCATCATGGCTTGCTTCCCGGAGCACTTCCCCTCCAGAGGTCTACATTCTAGGGTGTAGGCTGAGTTCTTCTGTAAAGAGACGAACGTGATGCCAATAAAATTTAACAAGAACAAACAACAGCTGCTCTGTCTGTCTGCTTTTCTCTCGAAGACTTGAGCTGTGTGGGGACCTTCTCTGTGTTCACCAAACTCTCGGTGGTGCTCCGAGGCAAGGGTGCCTTTCAGCTTATCCCTAGACTATCTGCCCTAGTATGGATCTTAGCACAGTGTTGGGAAAAGTGGGACATAGAATAGAGAACACGTATCCTCAGAGCAGCAGCCCCTAACTGCTGGTGAGCTTTCAGATGACACAGCTCCACCTAAAAACAACGTATCTAAAATTAACAGGAAGGCAAAAAGATTGCTCACTGGAAACATGATGGCTAAGGCGACATATGGTAAGTCATGACCTTGTCACAGCCTCTGGGCCTAGAAGACTTTTCACCATTTCAAAGCCAGTCAGGGCTAAAGTAAGACACTGGCTCAAAAACTTTAAAATTCTCAGAAATAAAAGTAAATGGGCAGAATAGTTTCCACCCATAATCCCAGAACTGGGGAAATGGAGAAGGGCTGGAAGCCTTGGCTCCATAGAACATCCTGACAGCAGGCCTACCTTCAGAGTAGCTGGTCCAAGTATCGGTGCGCTGGAGGACCTGGCGTTCCTGCACGTGTAGGGCAGCCATTCCCACAGCCATGGCTAGTAAACCCCAGGATCTGCTTTCAGCTATCGGAGTGGAGAGAGTCACCGAGGTCCCTCTCAGGTGGCTTCTAGAGAGAGCCAGAGAGAAGAAATTTATAATTTTGATTTTTCTTTTTTCTATTTTTTTTTTTAAGGCCTGCCTCTTTTGGCTGAAGGTAGGTGCTGCAGTGTTGAATTGGGGACATCAGGCAAGGTCATGATGCCCTATCATGTCAACATTTTTCTCAGCAAGAAGAAAATCACTAGAAACCATGTAAATATCCTATACTGATTATACGGATTTAAGCTTATTGTGCAAGGAGTGTGATGATACCCTTAAACCAGTGGTTGTGAACATAGGAAAACATGTATTTCTGATGTTCCCCGGAACCCCTAATCATTTTTGTTGCTACTTAATAACTATAACTTTGCTACTGAGCAGTGTCTCAGTTCCTGTGACCTTCAGAAATATGTGTTTGTTCAATGGTCAGGACCCAAAGGTTGAGAACTGCTGCCTTAAATTGTTAAAAGCATGCCAACCATCCTACTTGTTGGCTGTGTTTTCAAGGCCATAGATGTGGCCATAATTAATCGTGGTTTTGGTTTATTTTTACTGCCAAGGCCATTTTAGGATCTGGTCCTCGGGTCACAGGCTGGTTGGGAACCTCTGGCCCTGCTAGGCCTCCCTTTACAGCTGTTCCTTCTGTGTTAGGGGCCTGGTTAACCGTGGCCTTGCTTGAAAACATGGAGGATACTTTTCCTCACTGTTGACTGTCCTCTTTGTAGATTGCATAGGGCCGAGCTCACCATGTAGGGTCTGGCCCTGAACAAAGGAATAGGAGACCCATCACAGTTATTAACATTTTGAGAGATGCCCTACAGTCCCCCAAAACTTAGTTGGCTTTAGAGGGCAAGGGTAGAAATAGTCTACCTTTATATCCCTCTGAGCACATTAGTATAGCCTGAATATGGTTACTGAGCACCCAAGAGGTACCTGTCTGGTACTGTAACTACTATGAAATATTTGTACAAAAGCCAAAAGAACACTTTCATTAGAACTTTCATTAGATGTGTATTTTTGTTCTATAAGTCAATTCTTGCAATTATTATGGAGAATAGACCAGTAACTCCCTTGATTTAAGCAGAGGTTTGACATCAGTGTATTGAACTCTAACCTATATACCTTATGTGACTTGCTCAAGCCCTTGTTACTTTACATATAATCTTTTTCACTTGGGAAACACACTGAGCCATCTCACAGAACTTAACAGCATCAACACCACCTTAATAAAATAATGCTGACCCCAAACTACATACAGAATGAGTTACCATTACCTGTGCACACTGAGCTAGGGGTTAGCGATGAACATAAGACTTACTGTGAGTTCAGTAATGACTGGCTGTACCCAAAGTCCCTGTCTCCCCCTTCTTGTCCTGATGAATCTTACCTACTGTGTCATGCATTGTGAAGTCTCCAAACTCGGCCAGCTCATGAGCGTCCATGGTCACAAAGGATCAAACTGCCATAGTATCTGTCTTTACCAAAGTCTAGACTATGGCTAGACCTGGGTGACCAAGTGACTGAAAGTCTGTTATACCCTGTGATGTCTTGAGACTCTGCTAACAAGAAGGCTCTGTGAATATAAGTAGGATAGATACTGAGGCCATGTCTCCTGACAAAAGGAAAAGGAACTCAGAACAATGTTGGCATCACTTTCTCAGATAAAAAAAAGACAACTCTAGCTTTTGCCTGCAGACTGGGCACAAGAAGCCACAGCCAGACTGCCCCCACGTTCTCAGCTTAGCTATTATTCACAGCCCAATTAAAGAGCCCAAGAGCCAGGGGTGACATTAGACAGCTCTACTGACAAAGGAGGCATCTTCCCCTTTCCTGTGAACCTTTCCCAGGTTCGCAGATTCCCAGTGGGGAGTCTGTCCTCTCCCGCACCATTCTCTTTGGGAAAACTATCTTATCTGTTCCTTGTCCTGTTTCTTGAGGTCTAGTTTGTATCCTGCCATAAAAGTTCAGAACACACACCCCATCAGAGCCGAGCCTCTTCTCCTTCTTCATCTGGTAGAGTTGGGGGCTTACTGAGGTCTCCCCATGGAAGCTGTAGTCATTGTGTCCCCTTGCTCAGAAGGGGCCCTCAGAGTACTGGGTGGCTCACAGCCACCTTGGGGTCCTTTTCCCAGATTTTAAGTCGGGCATACGACCTTGTAGATCTTCCCAAAGTAAACCCCCAAGAAGTGTGATGGGTGAAGTCACCTGTCTAGAGGGTTGCTGAATTCATTCTGCCATAAACACAGAATTGAACTGGGAAAGACAGAAGAGACCCTGAAAAAAAAAAGTAGCAACTTCACATAGCCAGAGTGGTAGAAGTACAAGGCTGGAAGCTGTTTGTCACACTGACACTGCCTTAGGTATATTTTTAAGGGCCTCCCCTTACCACTGTCAGTCCACTCTAGATACCCTCTGACTGCCATGCTTCAGCGGGGAGTAGCTGGAGTCTCAGCTCATCATCCCATCTGTGCAACCCAGAGCTGTCTTCAGTTTTGCTTAAATCTAAGGGGTTTGTTTGCAAACAGGGCCTTAGTGTGCTGAGTATTGGGATGACAACAGACATGTACTATCAAGCTGGGTGAAAACTAGCGTTTTTAAGAGTATGATTGCACTGGCTGCTCACAGCCTGTAACTCCAGCTCCAGGCACTCTAGTGCCCTCTTCTGGCACACCCGTCTCCCAGTAAAGTATGACTTCAAAAAACACAAAACAAACAAGAAAGGCCATAAAACCACACCCAATGGACTACTCAGTATGCCATGCGTCCTAGGGTCTACATGAGGCTTGACACAGCAGCAGGGCCTTGGCCCCTCCAGTTCTAACCCCCATGAATGCTTGGTTCACCTGTACTTTCTCCCTGGCCCAAGTCCGAGCAGCCCTGAGAGATTTGACCAGCTCTCTGTGTGTTTGTTTTGTTTTGTTTTAAAGATTTATTTTATGTATATGAGTACACTGTTGCTGTCTTCAGACACACCAGAAGAGGAAATCAGATCCCATTACAGATGGTTGTGAGCCACTATGTGGTTGCTGGGAATTGAACTCAGGACCTCTGGAAGAGCAGCCAGTGCTCTTAACTGCTGAGCCATCTCTCCAGCCCCAGCTGTGTTTTGTTTGGTTTTTGTTTGTTTGTTTGGTTGGTTGGTTGGTTGGTTTGTTGTTTAGGTGTTTTATCGGCTTGTTTTTTTATTTCCTGGAACAAAAGGAAATTAAATAAAAAGACAAGAGCTGCGGTGGTATGTGCTGTTTATATGTCACCCTTTGGATCTTGTACTGGGGTGCTCTCTCCTTCCTCCCTCTCTCTCTCTCCTCCTCCTCCTCCTCCTCCTCCTCCTCCTCCTTCTCCTTCTTCTTCCTCTCTCTCTCTCTCTCTCTCTTTCTCTCTCTCTCGCTCTCTCTCTCCTCTTATCTCTCTCTCTCTCCCCCCCTCTTCTCTCTCCTCTCTTCTCTTCTCTCTCCTCTCTCCTCTCTCCTCTCTCCCCTCTCTCTCTCTCTCTCTCTCTCTCTCTCTCTCTCTCTCTCTCTCTCTCTCTCTCTCCCTCTTTCTTTCTCTCCTCCCTCCCTCCCTCCCTCCCTCCCTCCCTCCCTCCCTCCCTCCCTCCCTCCAGCCTTTCTGACAGGAATCAGCATGGCCTGGTCCGGGATAGATGATAAGAAGAGGTCCTGTAAATGTTCTCTCAGCTTTCTGGGCAAACAGTAAAGCGGAGGCACCATAACCTGATGTGTGGGAGGGACACAGTCCCCAAAGCAACGATGGTCCATGGGGAAACCCCTGGGCCCTCCCTCCCTGGCTCCTGCTGGGAAACCTGTCACCAGATCCTTTGTAGAAGGGCATAGCTACAGAAAACACTAGTGCAGGGTGTCCATGGGCACCAAACACATGGTCAAGACCCCCACACCTTCCCTAATTCTACAGGCAAAGGGTCAGTGAGAAGGCATTGTGACTGCAGCACAGGAGCGGCGCTCCCACCTCCCCCCCTTCCCCCGCCCACTTCTCCCTCCCGCCTCTGCCTCTGCGACTGGTGGGCGGGGAAAGTGTGGATCTCCATGGAGATAGGATGGGGAGGCGGGGGATGGGCACTCGCAACGCTTACCCAACGGCTAACTGCTGAACTGAAAGGCAGTGGGACAGTTGCAGCAAGGCCTGCAGGGCCCTCAGAACCAGTGAGCCAGCTGTGTCTTTCTAGGAGCTGGGCCATCCTCCATGGGCCAAGACCATGTCAGCAGCAAACTTTCTTCATTCCTGTTAATCTGAGTTGGGCAACAGCCTTGTGGGTTGCCTGAGGCACTCTGGATGGGGCTAGCTATCCTGTACCCCCCAGCCCCCCATCCCGCACCAGGCCTGAGGCCCTTCCTAGCTCACTTAAGCAAGTGAACATTTGTGAGCATAAGGGCCAGTTACACAGGACTTGGTTACGTAGACTGGCTGCTGGGACTAGGAGAGAGGCTAGCACAGAAATGCACAGAACTTGAAGTGCCCTGGAGGAAAGACGTGTAAACGTCACAGTAATGGCACTGGGCAACCCTACTTCAGATGGGGTGTTTGGAGAGGGCCTTTCTGTGGAGAGTAACAGGGCATGAGGAGGTGTTTGTGGAGATTCGTGTAAAGCTGAAATCATAGCAGGGCCCCAGATAGAAAAAGTCCAGGTCCTTGGTACTTGGTAACAGAAGACCAACCTGGATGGATAAGGACAGAAACTCCTAGATCAATGCGTCTGTGGACCTAGATGATTCCCGGGAATCTGATCATCCCTTTGGGGTTCTTTGAGATAGGGTCTCTGCATAGCCCTGGCTATCCTGGAACTCACTATATAGACCAGGATATCTCTAACTCAGAGATCCTATCTCTGCCTCCCCAGCGCTGAGACTAAAGGCGTGTGTCCCCTGATTCTTGAAGTTTTATCGGGCAGGTTTACAAAAGTGCTCAAAGCCCTGGCCCATGGTGGTTGATCCTGGCCTGGGCCACCCTGTAATGAAAGGAACCACACCACCCGAACCCAGTCCCTGGCTTTCTGTGTCCTGATGTCTACCTTAGCTATGGCACAGGAACATTAAAAAGCAACAGAACCAAAAGCCACCTCTTAATTCAAAGGCTAGGAGTGAGGAGGCAGGACTGGTGTGTGGAAGAGTGAAAAGCGTGTCCTGTACTGCCTAAAAGTAGGGAGTCACTACTCATTGTGCAATTTACCCCAGACAAGAACTTTGACCCTTGCTTCCAGATGAATAGCTAACGCTACTCTGAAACCACAAGCTAAATGCATAGAGTCGCAGAGACAGGCAAGCTCCAGCCCCTCATGCTGCACTCTGGTCTGGTCAGTTAAGGGCTCCTCAGTCTGCTGGTCTAAGGGACTAGGTCACCCCACAGCCAGCCATGGCTCTCTGGCCAGTGTAGTTGCTTTTCATGAGGGCCTTTTCCTGAACTTTCTCTTAAGTCTAATTTGAAAACTTCTGAGGGAGAAAAACTAAGTCTGCTAATTATGGTGCTGATAAAAGAATAGTAAACTTTTTCCTTTTTTGGTGGCAGGATGGAACCTAGGCCCTCTAGACTACTAAGCAAGCGATCAGTGTCGAGCCATCTCAGCCTCCTTTGAGTAAAGAGAATATAAAATGCAGTTTTTAGAGTAAAAAGTATAGCTAGGTTACAGAACTGAAAATTCCTTTGTCTAGGTCAGGGCCTGAAACTTCTTGGGGACAGAGGGACACAGGAATTCAAACTTTTTGAAACATGAACATTTCCACCAAACGTCGTTCACTCCTTCTATGGCACACACTGAGAAAAGGACAGACGGCCTTTTTTGCTTCTCATGGTGGAAATGTCTCAAAATACTTGCTAGGTTTGATTGGGGCAATCTTTACATAGAGAAGAATCCTTATATAGAGAAGACCCAGAGTCTAGAATTATCAGAAAAATTAATTTGTTTCTTCTGTTATGTCAATAATTACAAACAGGAGTCTTTCAGCCTTTTTAACATTCACAGTGCAGGCAGTGCAGAGAAGTTGGGGGTCAGGATGCTGCTGAAACAACAAACAGCAGTTATCCCTTCCCTCGGCAGGCCTCCCTAAGGCTAGAGTCAGTTTCCAGAACTATTGCTAGTGAAACACATGCAGAGCCCCTTTGGCACACCTGATGGTTGTCTTTGAGCAGAGTCCCAGGAGGCTGAGTGAACTCACTAACTCACTCTGCATTCCTTGTGGCTTCTCATCCCTCATGATGTGACCGACCAGGTGCCCCTGTGATCCCTGATAGGTGGACAGTTACAAGGACAAGAGCAGGAGCGGGGAGTCTGCTTGAACTATATTCCAGACATGCCTCCCGGGCCTACCTCTTTGCTGGACCTCAGCTTCTTCATGTAAGATAGAGGCTGGGACAAGGCACAGATGTATTAAGGGCCCTGACCCCCTCCTAATAGATGACAGGCTGTTTGTTTTTTTTTTTTTTTTTAAATTTTCATATATATAAGTCCCAAGGTAGATTGTCATTTCTAGATTTCTATCACCCAGTGTTGTCAAGACCAAGTCTCTGACAAGGAGATTGATATTGTAATTAATAAAAGATAATTTAGCCTGAAGAGGAATTTGGATAGCCTGTTAAAGAATGGCAAAGGAGGGGCACGGGGACAGGAAGGGGCGTGACAAGAGATAAAGCTGAAGAGGTCAGCAGGGGCCAGGATCCAGGAGCCCTGGGATCCAGGCAGAGCTGCAGTGGCACAGACCCACAGGCACAGATGCAGCTGAGTACCAAGGCTGTGACACAGCCTGGGCTGTGGCTGTAATGGCTGTAATGAAGGACAGAGGGGCCCCAGCAGCTGCTGACTGGCTCCTGAGTCAGGGAGCTCAGGATCCATAAGATCTGACAAGGAACTCTCTGTATTAAAAGGAAGTTCTATGCCCCTCACAGAGACATAAGTCGCTTTTACTAGGGTCTGAGGTCCACACCTGCCCTGACAGGTGGCCTAGACCCCATGAAGCTCTCGGAGCTGGGTCCTCTGTGGAGATGATGACATGAAAGATTCAAAGACACCCAAAACCTAGTCTTGGTTTTGAATCCCATCTCATTTATTCAACAAATATTTATTGAGGGCCTACTATGTGCCGGGCTATGTAGCAGTGAACTACAGGGTCTTCCTCTGACTAATGACAGGATCCCAGAAAGTGGTGGGCATGCGAGAAGGCTGCTTAAATGGATCCAACAGTGAAGATTTGCTATCGGACACTAGCCAGTCTCTCAAGCCTTAGTCCTCTCCCAGCTACCTCATGCTGCTCCCCAAAACCCCTGCCAGGGCCTGCCCTGCTGTCTGAGGTTGAGGTTTTTGTCTCCTCCCCCTTACTCATGTGAGACCAGAGGCCCAGCAAGATGGGAGCCTCGTGGACAGATGTTGTCGTTCTGATACCTAGGCCCCATCCACTAGATCCCCATCATCTCATCCCAGCTCCTTAGGGGCCAATCCTTCAGGGACAGAAGCAAGACGCAATTGGAGGGGACCGAGGAGCTCATTGCAAGAGTTCAAGCGAGGCCAACAGCCTCCCACCGAGGCTATAAACGGGAATCAAGTGAAGAGGTGAAGAGGGACCCTTGTCCCCAAAGCAACTGGATATCCCAAAGCTTGGGAGCCTGCAGCCCTGACACAGAGTACAGGCTTACCTAGGGTGATGCCTAGGAACGTTTATTTATTAAACACACCCCAGATGAACCCCTTTTTGAACCAGAATACAGAAAACAATTCCAAACTAAGAGTCATGGGGCAGGTAGCAGGGCCCAGGGGAGACAGCAGGCGCATAAAGCAGGAACAGGCAAGAAACCAGGGCTTCTAGTGAGAACATAAAACAGAAAATGAAATTACATGGGGGCGGTGGGGCAGCCAGCAGCGGTGGCCACCAGGCTGGTCTTCCCCAAGAGCCTGAAGAGGCTGGCAAACTATGATGTTGTACCAGCAAAGTAGGAATACAGAAAAAGATGCGTTGAGACCGACATGTATAAAAGTCAGTTAGCAAAGAAAACTAGAAACCTTTCTGTACCTGGGCATGCTAGAGACAAGCCTACAGTATCCAAGTGCAGGAGGCAGTTGCTATGTCAATAACGTATGAAAGGTTAGAACTCTGTGGTGCCAGCTGGCTTTTTCCCAGCTCATTGGCCTACTTCCACACTCAGGGGTGCCCTTTTCTTTCTTAATAAACTGCCTCTGTTTCTATCACTATCTGTGTGTCTCTTGTTAGGTCTCAAATACTGGACTAACGGCTGAGGCACCTAGTAACATATCAGAGCTGGCCAGCTCCCTCCCCCAGCATCTCTCATTACATGGGGTTCCTCCTAGCACTTCTTGCCCTGCTCCTACCCTAAGCCCCTCCCTTCCCTTCCCCCTAGCCTCTGGTGCCTTATAACTCAGCCATTTTGGCTACGCCTATCTCTTGGTCTCCAGGCCTTGGCCACCTCTTTTGTTGTCCCTCCCCCTCGTTATTCCCATGGTCCATGTAGTCTGCCGGCCATGCTCAGCCTGGCCTCCTCCCTCTGCCTGCTTTCTCCCCTGTATCTACAATAACTATCTTCTCCTTACTTAGCCATGTCCTCCTTTTATTTCATTTTTTCATTCATCTGGTGCTGAAACTCAGCATGAATGAAATGAATGAATGGTATGGATGAGCTCCTTCTTCCTAAGGGACTCAGCCTCCAAACCAAGCTGCTGATCTAATGACATGGATGACATGATCAAGCTCCTTCTTCCTAAGGGACTCAGCCTCCAAACCAAGCTGCTGATCTGACTCTCCTAAGTTGTGGGCAAGATTGTACCAAACTTGACTGCAGAGTCCGATTGGTCTGCGGCTGCTTCTGCCTGTCCTAACTTTTCAGTCTCTCCCTCTCTATTCTGTAAGCTCAGTTCACACGTCAAAAGACAACAGAAATCCTGGAAATCTGAGCTGGGCAGTAGTGGTGCACGCCTTTAATCCTAGTGTTAGATGTTAGCGTTAGACTTCTGCGCACAGCTTAGAACAGATCAGACCAAATGGTTGGGGGGATGGGGAGAAGAGGTTTATTCAGGAGATAGGGCAAAGGTGGGGGGAAGAAGATGGAAGAAGAGAGCAAGGTCAGGGGGTTCTGCCTGTTTTATATGGGCGGTGATGTAGCCTCTCCCAGGTAAAGGTGAGGTAGCAAGATGGATCTTGGGAATGTATGGCGGTTGCCTTGGCAATGATGTGGGGGTCACCTAGATATGATGTCACTGGGTTCAGAGCCTGATACCAACATACCTCCCTTTTTTTTTTTATAAAGAGAAGGAAAAAAGGGGAGGAGAAGCTGATGGTGAAAGGGGAGTCAGGGCGCAGTGTCTCTTAAACTACTTCCTGCTGTGTAGGGGCGTAATCGGGATCCACTTGGTGGATGTGTGTATCAGGTTCCTCTGTGGACAGCCGCTGGTAATCCCGTAACAGGAACTGATCACTAGTTTGGTTAGAAATAATAACACCAGGATGATGACTAAAAAAGGTGTTACAAAACAGAGTATCTGCTTTTATATGGGTTTTTTAAAAATCTCAGAACTGGAAGTTTCACATTCCTTAAAAACGGCATTCTTGGGAGGCAGAGGCAGGCAGATTTCTGAGTTCGAAGCCAGCCTAGTCTAGAGAGTGAGTTCCAGGACATCCAGGGCTATACAGAGAAACCCTGTCTCGAAAAACCAAAAAAAAAAAAAAAGGCATTCTTCTTGGAGGAACCGGCAAAGACCATCTTCTTTAGCTGTCAGGACATCTGGCCCCGTCAGTTCTGAAGCACCACAGCTGGAATCCCATGGGTCTTGTATGTAGAAAAGAGTGTCTTGTGGTGTTGGTAGAAGTGGTGGTTGGTCCGTGATCCTAGCATATGTATCTGACAAGATCAACATGGGCAGCCCCCATAATCGTCTGGCCAGTTTCTACAATAATCTTCTCTGGTCAAAGAGAAAGCAAGTGTAGAGGACATAATATTTAGATAGGACAACAGATATAGGGATGGTAGCAATTTGCATTGGTCCTTGGCATCTTGCTATGGAGCAGTTTCCTGACCCTGTTTGGAAAGACTGTTTGCTATCTGTGGGGGGTCTCTTGAACCTGGAACCTCCAGATGTAAGGGCTGACCTAGATAGAAACAAGCAGCAGGGGGAGGATGAGAAACCCATGTCTTAGTCCAGTGAGGTTGAGCTTGGCTGCCGGAGTGGAGTCTCACTTTCTGGGATTGAGGACAAGACAAGGTGGGGGATTTTGAGGTAAAAGTTTTACCTAGTCAAGATGAAGTTCCTGTGATAGCTTGACAAGAGTGGTTTTTAAAGAGCGGTTAGTTCTTTCTACCTTACCTGAAGATTGAGGGTGACAGGGAATGTGAAAATGCCAGGGGATGTCTAGGGCCTTAGAATTTGAGAAACCTGGGAAGTAAATTTAGGACCATTGTCTGGCTGGAGGGAGACTGGGACACCAAATCTGTGGATAATCTCTCAGAGGAGGAGATCAGAGACTGACTGAGCCCTTTTGTTAGTTGTGGGAAAAGCCTCTACCCAGCCTGAGGTGTCCACCAAGACCAGGAGGTACTTTGTAGCCACCTGTAGCTATGTGAACCGGGTTCACCTGAAAGGAAGGCTGGGAATGAAAGGGGAATGGAGGGCGAGAGAAAACATGGGGCCAAGACAACGTATTCTGATCAAGGCCCGAAATGTAATATTTTGTTTTCACATATAAAGGGGAAGCTCCACCCCCAGAGTCTATTCTCGTTTCAGCCCAGTGGCTGGGTGAGGGGATAGCAGCCCAGAGGTGTCAAGGCAAGCTCAGCAGGCAGTCCATTCTTCTTAGCTCTTGTAGTAGACTGTGGGTTCCCAAGGCTGCTGGCAATGCCTCCTAGGTCCTATTGTTTTGGTCTACTGTGGTAAATGACCCATTCAGGCCTGCTCAAGGCTGGGGGGAGGGCATAGTTCCCGCCTTAATTTTTTAAGATGGTAATGTCAATATCTGGACGGGTCATAAAATTTCATCTCGTCTAGGGTCTCAAGTGGCCGGGTGACCGTGCCTGGCTTAGGCCGGTGTCTCTATTACTTTTATATTATCTGCCTTAGTGGAAAACATATATAGCATATTGATGTATGTCTCTGTCTTAGGTTTATAGGAACTCAAGAACATTCTTACCCGTCTTTGACTAACCGCCCATCATTGGCACACTCTTTAGACCAAGACCACATTCAGACCAAAGGACCTGTGGGCATGTACTAGATGCAATTTTTCACAGCGATGTGTAACTGTCTGGATGAATAGCTGAGCTTGCTGAAAGCGATCTTGTGTGAGGGCAATCAATTTGTTTAAAATACAAGGTTCAAAGGGTAAAAGCAACATGATGATTAAGCAATGTAGAAAATAAGGTTGAGAGCAGAAATGTTCCAGTATCTAATCTAACTGTTAATTAGCAGGGATCAGACACAAGTCTAGCTACCAGGTATATAGTGGATGGCTTTAAGTAATAATAAAAAACACTTTCTAGTAAGAGCAGAAATTATATGTCAAGTTAAATCAGCTGGCTGATAAAGATTTTGAGCCATCTTCATCATTAGAATCATAATTATTAGGCTCAAGATCTGTGTCCACTTGATGGACCAGTCTTTTAAGCAGCCATCTGGCTCCATTCTCTTTTTCTGAAAAATGTAGATTGATCCATGACCCCAAGTTAAAATAGGATCGGGACCACACCAAGTATTAGTTAAGGGGTCTCTATAAGACCCTGGCAAATGAGCTGGAAGTGACCCGATGCCAGTGGCAATCCGACGCAGACGATCTTTAGCATCAGTTTGTAGAAAATTTAAAACATAAGACAAAAGCAAGGCATGCTTTTGGTGACTTTGGGGGATATAATTCTCCCTTTCTAGTTTAAAAAGCCAATTTTTTAGAGTTTCTTGTAAAACCAGGGAAGAAGTACCATTAGTTGTTTTTCCCATATTCAGAGAGTTATAAAGATATTATTTTAAAGTTTCATAATCTCTCTTTCACAATTTCTTGTCCTTGAGGATAATAAGGAATCTCAGTAATATTCAACAAAACATCTCAAATGTTTGACTGTAGTCAAATAACTGTAATAGCTAGTTCCATTACCTATGTTAGTCTGATATGGAACACCAATTATAGGAAAATAATATAGGCAATAACTAATTATATTTTTAGTTGTTTCTCTTGTTAAAGTAGTTGTAACTAGAAAGCCTAAAAAGTGTCAAGTCACATATACATATTTTGATTTTTTTAAACTCAAAAATGAGTAATATCTATTTGTCAAAATTGATTATGTATAAGTCTTCAAGGCTTAACACCATTATGAAAGAATTGAAGATATTGAGAACAAATTTTTGTAATTTAACTTGTACACTTTCTAAAACTGTCAAATTATTGTTTCAAGTTATTTTGATGTTGTAAATAAGATTGTATGGCCAATTATTTTTGAAAGGCCTATAATCTGTCTAGTATATAAATTTGTTCTGACATTGTCCTGGGGTTCAGACAATCTAATATGAGCTTTTAAATGTCTTATAAAGTTAAGAAACAGTACATGTTTCTTAAATTAAGTTGTATTTCTATAAATAACTATAAAATTTGAGAATTAGTCATATCTAAAAAAAAAAAGGAACAATTTTAAGCAATTATAAATCATGAGCCATATATTGGCTATGAGTATATAAATTGAAAGCTTGATTTTTCAGCATTTCAAACAGTGGCTACAACACATAATTTAATTTAATTATTTGTGTTGAAGCAGGGGAAATTCAAGAAAATAAACATGTGATCTAATTATATATACTGTCTTCTCAATAGACGAGGCATCTGTAAATATAGTAAATATAGCAAACATCTTTTCTGTGGGCTGCATGTGTAGTAAATTTCAGGAAATATGAAAGCATGTATAGAGAAAAACTGTAACAACTTGTCTTTTGAATAATGATTATCAAATTTGTCTAAAAAGTTTGTCATGTAATAGGCCAAATATCATTATTTTTCAATAACCAATTTGTTATTTGGAATAAGAAATAAACCTTTTATCTAAAATGTTTTTAGGACTCTATCTTATAATCTTGTATTAACATAATAATTTTATAATAGGATGTTCAAACTTTATTTGTAGATGAAGAAAGATAAATCCACATTAATGGCTTCTTTTGTCAAAGGGCTGCTGAGAACATATTAGTAGCAATAATGCAAACAGCCAACACTTTTTCATAGTCTATATAATTTATTTGTTGATAACTAACAGCTTACCCTACTTTCAGCAAAGCTATCTCTCCTTTGTTAGTTAATTGTCAAGGGGAATTAGGACTTGCAGTACTTGGCACATTTGACATCGGGCATGTGGATAAAGTCAAGATGCCTGTCAGTTCCAGGAAAAGAACCTCTAGCCTGATGGGTAGGAAAAGGGATGCTACGATACCTTGAGTTGGGATCTGACATCTGACAGATTTTGCAAGAAGCAGTGATAGATTTTAAGAAACTTAAGTCCTCAGGAGTGGGCTGTAGGTGGGTTTTAACAAAATAAGACAACACTTGGCTGTTAGGATGAAAGAGTTGAAGATAGGACAGAGTTTGACGAGTGTCAGGGGGTGTAGGTGGGGATGTGGGTTGTAGTGTAAGAATGTCCTAAGGAGGGTGAGATGAGTCTAGGCCCCTAAGGGGCACAGTTCTAGCTGCCTCGTCAGCTTGGTTGTTTCCCTTGGAGACAATAGAGTCATCCATCTGGTGGGCTCTGCATTAGACAATCCCAATAGCTGTGGGGAGATGGGAGGCCTTTAGCATGGCCATAATTTGGTTTGCATTAGTTACTGATCCTCCTTTTGTGGTAAGTAACCCGCGCTCCTTCCAGATAGCAGCGTGGGACAGGAGGATATGGAAAGCATATTTGGAATCTGTGTAGATGTTGGAGGGATTGTCCCTGTGCCAGTTGGAAGGCACGAGTAAGGGCTATTAGTTCAGCCTGTTAGTTGGTGGTATGAGCAGGAAGGGCCTGTGCCTCCACCACCTCAGTGTCTGACACTATGGCATAGACAGCTTTTCTGGCCCCTTCATGTAGAAAGGAGCTTCCATCTGTATACCAGGTATAGATGGCTTGAGGCAATGTGCCCCCTCCTGTATGTGTCTAAAGTTTCTGTGCAGGAGTGAGACAGGGAGTGGTTAGTATTAGGTCGAGGAAGAAGATTGGAAATATTAAGAGGTGGGCATGATTGGAAGGTGAGGGCAGAGTCTTCTAATAGAGCTACCTGGAGAGAAAGAACCCTGGAGGGAGGTAGAGTCTGTAAGTCTTTATAAGTTAGGAGCTGTGACAGGTTGTAAGAAGAAAGGACAGTTATAGGCGACCCCAAGGTTAGTTTCTTTGAATAAGGAGTTCAGCAGCTGCTAAGGTATGATACAAGGTGCCTATCCCTGGATGGTTAGATCTAGTCCTTTTTTTTTTTTTTTCTTTTCTTTTCTTTTGTTTTTTGGTTTTTCGAGACAGGGTTTCTCTGTGTAGCTCTGGCTGGAACTCACTCTGTAGACCAGGCTGGCCTTGAACTCAGAAATCTGCCTGCCTCTGCCTCCCAAGTGCTGGGATTAAAGGCATGCACCACCACTGCCCGCCAGATCTAGTCTTTCTGACAAGTATGCTACAGGTGCAAAAGAAACCCTGGAAATCTGAGCAGGTGCCCTCCAAATTCAGATCTGTTGGTTATTACAGCAACAGAGATGGAAGTGAGGCTCAAGGCACTTCAGCAAACCTGAAGGTGATGAAAAAGGAATCTGAGACCTAGACTAGGCTAGTGCCATGACTCTGTCCAAGACACCAAGCACACCAAGCCAGCGCCTCCATTCCCATCCTTGAGTCTCTGCATGGCCCTGCACAGCTTCTATGCAGGGCAGGGGGCGGGTCACCTCCTTGTTGCAGCAGTGGCTCAGGTATGGCTATGATCAATGCAGCAGGTGTCTCAGGCCCAGAATCCTAGAATGAGAAGTGTTCGTACCTAGGGTTCAAGCTCTCCAGTGAAGAAGCCTGGTCTGCTGGCTCTCAGTCCTTCCCACAAGGGTCTCCTTATGACATGCTTGCTCAAAACATCAAAGCCAAGAGGTCTGCAGCTAAGGTCTGCACCTATCTGGAGCCTCTCTGCTCACCTCCAGTAGATACTTCACTCTGGCCTGGGTACTCCAGGTTCCACTGACCAGCCCCCTGGTAGCTCACTGCCTATGGGAAGGTAGGGCCAAAAACCAGGTCCCAGTCAAATAACACCCCATTCTGGCTTCGCAATACTCATTCCATCTTAGAGGCACCATCTTAAAGGTGGCTAAGACTGTTTCTCTGTGCTCCCTTCCAGGCTTAAAGCCATTTGATGTCCCTAAAAGGGAGAACATCCCTCCCTCACCCCATTCCAGAAGGTAGGGGCACAACCTCCAGGCTCTGCCCATGGCTTTAGGACACCACAGGCCCTCCATTTTCAGGACCTGGAGGTCACCTGGCTGGAGGCCTAGGAGAGACTCCAAACCAGATTGTTGCTCAGCCATCACACCTGCAAGCCCTCCTGTCTCAGGTCCTGACAGGCACCCCACTGAGGGCTCGGTCTGTGAATCTCTAGCTAACAGACTCCAAGTGCCCAGATTTCTCACTTGAAGAACTAGCTATTGATGGCTACTGTGGCCACACATCCCAGTCCTCTCCCCTTCTCTGCTGCAGGATGAGAGAGCCTGGCTGTGAAACCTCCTCCTGCCACAGGTCTGAAGAGACCCAGACTCTGTCTGCAGACAACCTGTCCTCAGGCCATGCTGCTGTCTGTCCATGGCATTAATACCTCTTCTAATAAACTCCTTGCTCCCATGATCCACCTCAGTGTCCCCTCTGAGCCCCACCATTCAAGACCTTTCAGCTTGCAGGGTACAGGTGTTAGTCCTGGTCCTTCTCCCCCTCCTCCCCCCGAGGCTACGTGTGCAACTTCAGCCAGGCTGTACCTTGGTTCCCGTCAATCATTTCCTGAAGCTACCTTCTCCACATGATATGAAACTGGTACAGAAGCGGTTAGGAGCAGGGGCTGGGCCCTAGCAGCAGCCCAAACTCGGCTACCAATCCTCAACAGGTCAAACAGTCAACAGAGGAAAAAAGATTGAGTGGCCACAGGAACAGAGACCCAGCACCACCCCCAACAGCATCCTGCCTACCTCCTCCAACAAGGTGCTCAGACAAGCTGTCAGAACCCTGTGAAATCTCTTTCCAGGAAACAAGCCCCAGCTCTGCCCTCAGCTTTTTCCTTTCCCTCACTGGAGATTCTTAGGAACATTCATCCAATGTACTGAAATGTGTTGAAAGCCAACAGGCTTTCAACATAGAAACAGAACAACAGTTCTCAACCTGGGGGTCACCACACCTTTCTGTGGAGGCAGAAGGACCCTTTCAACAGGGGTCACCATTGGAAAACAGATATTTACATTACGATTCATAACAGCAAAATTACAGTTATGACGTAGCAACAAAAATCATTTTATGGTGGGGTGGGGGTCACCACAGTGTGAGGAACTGTATTAAAGTCACGGCATTAGGAAAGTTGGGGATGTCTGCATTCTTGCTAGAGCAACAGCATTAGGTTTCTGACGAGGAGCTATCATAATCAGGATTATCTATCATAATCAGGATGTCAGAGTGAGGCAGAGCTTGGTGAGTTTCAACATTCAGTAAGAAAAGTGAGGCAGAAGAGACAGAGGGGAAAGAAAGGCCATGAGAAGAGGAAGCCCCTCCCCCAGGAATCTGGTTCAAGCCTCTCACCAGCAGAGAAACAAGAATTCCAATCCGGTTCTGGTTAATGCCTGTCTCTTTCTCTAGCCATAAACCTACAGTTTTCTAGGAACCTCATTTACAGGGAAAGGACTCACACTGAACCCCTTCTGCAGGCCTGGCAGTGCCTGGTGCGGCTAATCAGATGATTCTATCCAAGACACCTCTGGCGCCACCCAGGCTTCTCACCTATCAAAAAGAGAAGGCCCAGTGGGTAAAGTGCTTCTTGATGTGAAAAACAGGAGGATTTGAGTTCCAATTCCTAGCACCGGCAGAAAAGCCCAGCAAGACGGCATGCCTCTAAAATCCCAATAATGGGAGTGGGAACCTGGAATGTCATTGGCCAGCCGGTTTAGCACAATAGCTCTAGGTTCAGTGAGAAACCATGTCTCAAAACACAAGGGACTGGGAATGGAGAGGTGGCTCAGTGGTTAAAAGAACTCAGTTAGGTTCTTGCAGAGAACCCCAATTCAGTTCCTAATACACACGTGGTGGCTCGAAACCATCTGTAACTCCAGTTCCTGGAGATCCAATGTTTTCTCCTAACCCCTGCACACTCTTGGTGCACAGACATACCTGCAGGCAAAACACTCATAGCCACAAAATAAAATATCTTTGAAAAATAAGGTGAAGAGGGGGAGAGGAAGATACCCCATTTCTTCCTCTGTACATACACGGCTGAATATAGTCTCCTGCTCTTCATGAACAGAGAAAGGGAAAAGAGAAGGGTCTCTTAGCACTCTTTGGAGGTGTAACCTGAGAACCACCAAATGGTACACACGGCTAACACTAAGAGAACTTATCTTGACTCCATTACCGAAGCCCACACCCACGGTCCTGGGTGTGCTTTCCTTCTCTTGAGCATCCTCCTAAGGAAGTCTCCAGCTCTGCTTCACACTGGCTAGTCCTGAAATTCTTTTCTGCATCAAAGCAGCAAATTAGTTTTGCCTGAATGGAGGTCCCTAAAAAATCATGGGAACTCTTGAGTGTGACAGTGTGGAGCTGTGTCTGTGTCCCTTCACTACTGACAAAAGGATAGATAGTACACAGTTCCAAGACATGGGCATGTGTGGGGAAGGAGAAGCGGGACAAAGAAAGAGGGGGAGGAAGTGGGGGACTGATATGAGTGGGTGAGGTGCCTGCTGCTCCAGCAGGAGTATCTGAGGACCAATCCCTGGTACCCAGCTGGGTTTGTCTATGAACATCGATAATTCTAGTGCTGCCAAGGCAGTCACAGGCAGATTCCTGGTGCTTGCTGGCCACCCAGGCTAGCTGAATTGGGGAGCTGCAGTTTCAATGGGAGACCCAGCCTGGGAAAATAAGGTGCAGAGTGACTAAGGACACCCAAGCCCCACGGCAACAAGTGCTCTACGTGTGGCCAGTGCCCGAACACGCAGAAGTCACACTCTTTACAGCTTTTTTTTTTTTTTTTTTTTTTTTTGGTTTTGGTTTTGATTTTGGTTTTTCTAGACAGGGTTTCTCTGTGTAGCCCCCCTTGGCTGTCCTGGAACTCACTCTGTAGACCAGGCTGGCCTCGAACTCAGAAATCCACCTGCCTCTGCCTCCCAAGTGCTGGGATTAAAGGCGTGCGCCAGCACCGCCCGGCACACTCTTTACATCTTTACAGTGACTTTGCAAGTTATATTCCTCGGAGAATATAATTTACAATACAGTTTCAAGATTAAGCAAAGCTTAAATAATAACTTTAATTTTTTTCAAACACCTATTTTTTAATGATAGTCAAACACTTTAACCCCCTTGAAGCCCACCACCCACCAGAGATAGTGAGAAAGAAAGGATACAGGGAAGTGCACCTGTTTAGAAAGTTCTTTGGAGCAACTCCAGTCTGTGTTGACTGGAAATCGGCAGTTCAGTTCACAGGTCTGCAGCAGCAGCTCGATCCACTCGCAAACACTTCACAGATACACCAGCAGTCCAGTTCGGTAGAGCTGGGATAGGATAGCAAACACAAATCAGCAGCAGTGGCATTACCTAGCAGAGACAGCCAGGCCTCAACCTCAGCTGGAGTCTGCAGGAGGAAACAGGGAGAAATGGCCAGGAAGTTCTCTCTCAGGGAAGCAAAGACCAAGTCGGCCTCTGTCCCTGTCCACAGGAGTCCTAGGTATATCCTATTCACACCCTCCAAACATCACATCTCATCCACGGGGCTTGTCTCAGCATCTGTCTCAACCGACATCACTCTGCCAATCAGCCCGAGTCTTCAGAAGTGGCAAGAAAATGCAGCACACCACCAGAAGTTTTTTGGTGTGTTTCTTTCTATGGAGTCCCAGCAAATGAAGCTCAACTACACAATGTAATGCTGACCAATATATGCGTGTTGTTAGCAAAGAATTCTTCATCACGTGTCCTTTCATGTGCTTGCTTTAGCAGAACATCCTTTCTCCTGTGTCTGCTTCAGCTAAATGTTCCTTCACGTTTGACCCAGCAAAACACCATCCAACCGACTTTCCAAAGAACTCTTAAGTTTCCACTTCATTAAAGTGCAAGCAAAGTTTAAAAGTTTAGTAAAAATATATGCACTAGCTCATTTTTTGAAATCTTAATTTTCCTTTTGTGAATGAAATAAGGTGTTTATGAGATGCATTCTTAGATGTTAGAGATTAGAGAAGTACTGATAAGGTGGTAACTCAATGCTGCAAGCATTCTTGCCTAATTATTTGATGGTTAGATGCCTCTGTGGGCAATTTTGGGTTTATCCATTGTATTGAAGTTTCCTGACTCTTAGCAAGAAAGACAAACTAAATACAAGAGGGACTATTCTCATGTTGCCTTGTCTATCTTACCTCAGATTGATAGGACCAATAGACTGACTGGTGAAAGACATCAGTCCTGACTGAAGCTTCCACCTGAGCCTGTGGCCAGCATCCCAGAGCACAGGGCATGAAGCAGTGGGCTCCTGGTTGCCTGGAGATAGGACCGAGTGTCAGCAGCCCATGGATGGCGTTTACAGAAAGAGGGGGTAGTGAGTCCAGGAGAGCCTGCACCCTATCCCCCTATCCCTTAAAGCTCAACAGGCCCGTAGGCCCTCCTCCTCATGACGATGGGGGTCACAAAAGGATGACTAGGGCTCTGGTCTCTGCTAAACCCTGGCCACTTCCTGATGATCCTCACCACCCTCCTTTGATGGGGACGGAGGCGGGAGGCGGAGGAGCCAGGTACACCCAGGAGTACTGAGTTTGAAAGGCATCTCTGATGGCCGAGAATCTGGGCCTTCTTGATCTACAGTCAGTCGCTCACTCTCTTCACCCAAGAGGCCAGGAAGCTGCTTGACACCTATCAGAACAAAGCTGGCCTGGACCATTTTAAGCGGTATCTACTATGCCCTCCACAGGCTGGCCACTGCCTGAACATCCCTTTCTCCACCGTTGGCCTACTTCCCAGGCTTTCAGGTCCTTTCCTGTACCTCCACCTCCTTCAAGCCTTCCCTCAACAAGTGTTGCATTAAAGCTGGTCCCCTGCCACACTTTTTTAGGGAGGTGCCTCAGGGGGTTACTTTACATTTGCCCATCCTGGAGCCCCAATCTAATTCTTAAGGGACCAGGGACAGCTACTTAAGCATCACAAACTGGGGTACTTAGGGCCAGAGTGTGGTGAGGAAGTGTCTGGAGAGAGAGGCCTCTGTGGTCCGGCCAGCACTACTGACTCATCCTTGAGATGCCAGGCGTCCAAAGCCCAAGATTCCAGACGTGCAATCTCAGGGCAGTTCCCTTCTGTTGTTCCCCTTAGGATCCAGGAGACCCCCGCCCCAGCACCCTCTCTGTCTTTGCGATGCTCCTTTCGGCCGCGTGAGGGCGTACCCTGTGTTAGTTGGGACAAATTAATGCCCTTCCTGCGGATAGGGCTGTGGTCCCCTGGGCCCAGAACTACCTCAGGTGCCTGAGGAGCACTCTTGTCTGCCGCCTGCAAAGTTCTGGGTCTTGGGGTCTCGCCCGGGGCCCGCACTAATCCTTTCCAAACCGAGCGCCCCCCTCCTCCACGCTCCTGTAGCCTGGGGTACACACCTCTGTGCCCCTCCGCTGAGCCCTTCCTAGGCGCAGGCCGCCTCTGCGCTGCGCAGCGGGCTCGGACCCTGGCCAGGGCACACTGCTGAGGGTGCATCCGCGTCCGGGAGCCGCGGGCGAGGGAGCCAGTGGCCGGGGAAGGCGCTCCAAGAAGCACAAGTTGGCGCTGGCCTGGGCCCAGGCTGTTGTTGTTCTCAACGTGGTCCGCCACGGGGAAATAAAAGCGGAGCGGGGCGCGCTCTCCGCCAGAGCGCAGCGCGCACGCCCAGAGCTTCGGAGCCGGCGCAGCCCCGCCGCGCTCCCTGCAGGCTCTCCGCATCTCACTCCCTAAGCCCCGCCGCGGCCGGCCCGGCCCCCGCCCGCGCCTCCGCCCTGCCGCCCGGTCCCAGGCCCGGCCGCGGCCGCTCCCGCCTGGAGCCGCCGCGCGCCCCTAGTCCCCCGGCGCCGCCGCGGCCCCTCGCCTTCCTCTTCCCGGCGCGGCCCCCCGGCTACCGCGCGCCGCCTGCCACCAACCCGCTGGCCACCATGTCGGTGGAGCTTGAGGAGGCCCTGCCGCCGACGAGCGCCGACGGGACGGCCCGAAAGACGGCCAAGGCCAGCGGCTCTGCGACGCCCACGCAGCCCAAGAGAAGGAAGAACCGCAAGAAGAACCAGCCGGGCAAGTACAGCCAGCTAGTGGTGGAGACCATCCGCAGGCTGGGTGAGCGCGGCGGCTCGTCCCTGGCGCGCATCTACGCCGAGGCCCGGAAGGTGGCATGGTTCGACCAGCAGAACGGGCGCACCTACCTCAAGTACTCTATCCGGGCGCTGGTGCAGAACGACACGCTGCTGCAGGTGAAGGGCACCGGAGCCAACGGGTCCTTCAAGCTGAACCGCAAGAAGCTGGAGGGCGTCGCGGAGCGGCGTGGAGCTTCGGCGGCCAGCAGCCCCGCGCGCACGGCGGCAGCGGCGGCGGACAGAACGCCCGCCAGGCCGCAGCCCGAGCGGCGCGCGCACAAGAGCAAGAAGGCGGCGGCGGCGGCGGCTGCCAGCACGAAGAAGGTGAAGAAGGCAGCCAAACCCAGCGTGCCTAAGGTGCCCAAGGGCCGCAAGTGACGCCCCTGGTGTCTGGCGACATTGTCGAGTTTTCTATCCCCCCCCCATCCCCACCCCCTGGTGCACCGGTTCGGTAGGGTTCGGCCTGGCCCAGGTCCCTGATCCCTGTCCCCTCCCCCGCCCCTCCCCCAGCGATGCTGCGTTCTGTTTGCTTTAGGTTTTTTGAAACGGCCCTGGCGACGCCTCCATTGGCTCTCACCCTTGGCAACGGCCGTCGTCATGGTTACCGGCCCGGCGGCGCCAATGGCCTGACGGCGCCTGCCTACCGTGCCCGCCGATGGCCACCGCGCGCTTGGGTTGCGCGGCGCCTTGCTCTGCCCGCGGCCTTCCTTAGGCGCAATAAACGGTTCCAACCTTGACCATTGTCGTCGTCTTGTGGGCGCTGGAGGCTGCTTGGGGTCCCTGCAGGGGAGTCGAGGGTCATTGAGACCAGCTAGACAACTAGCAAGTTGTGCTGGCAGAGGTGGGACATGTGTGCCCTGGCAGTAGAGAACTCTTGTAGAAGTGGGTTCCCACCCGAGGGTCACTCTAGTGTCCATTACATAAAGGATAGGAGGCCTCTACATGTTGGGAATTAAGCCTCAGGATCTAGTGCAACGTAATTACGGACAATTTTGCCAAATGGAAGACTAAGAAGGTTCTGGAAAAGAAGGTTCTGGAATAGTATGTACACATACAAGGTGGAGTGAGCTGGAACCAGAGTTAGATGAGGTTTACAGGGTGCTCTTTCCCTGTATCACATTTAAAAAAAAAAATAGAGAAGGGCCTTGCCAGTGGCTGAGGGTGGATAGGGACCAGTGTTTCTTGGCATGTGTGATCATGAAGCAGACTGAGCTGCCCTAAGTGGTCAATTCACTGCCTCTTGAAGTCTGGAACTGGCTGAAGTTTCCCTGCCAAGAGCATAGCCAGGTATCATGTTGAATTGGACTGGGCCATCCACAAGCTGGTCAGTTGGTCAGTGAGGCAATGACTTCCAGATGACTCAGTCCACAGGGTCATGACAACTGGGCCTAGGAAACAGCCTTAGCCTGCTCCATGGATATTTTTGAGGTTTCCTGAAGGCTAAGGGTTGGCTCTGGCTCTGTGCCTCTTCTCCAAGTCCTGGTGAAACCCCTAACCTGACTCTTGCCCTGCTAACCCACTGGAGACATTTCATAAGCTACTGGGTGCCTTTCAGGTTGTCATTATTCCTCATTGTCTTTCCATAATCCCCAATTCTACACCTGCCTTCCAGTGGCTTACCCCTCACATGCTGCTCTATGGTCCATCCCTTCCTGTCACCCATCTCCCATTGGCTTCTGGCTTCCACCCCAGGCCTAGGCCCTCCTAGACACTGAAGGATCCAGGATACTCCTCATAGTTAGATTTCTATTGCTGTGATAAAACACCATGATTAAAGCAACTTGGGGAGGACAGGATTTATTTGGCTTCCGTATCCTAAGTCACAGTCCATTGATGGAAGGAAGGAACCTGGAGGCGGGAACTGATGCAGAGGTCATGGAGGGGTGTTGCTTATTGGCTTGCTCCTCAGGGCTTGCTCAGCCTGCTTTCTTAGAGAACCCAGGACCACCAGTGCAGGGGTGGCACCACACATAATAGGCTGGAACTTCCCCCCGCCAATCACTAAAAGTGTCTCTTTTTTTTGGAGACAGGGTTTCTCTGTGTAGCCCTGGCTGTCCTGGAATTCACTCTGTAGACCAGGTTGGCCTTGAACGAAGAGATTCACCTTCCGGGATTAAAGACATTAGCTACCACTCTCCTGCCACAGCAGGTTCTTAGAGAGGCATTTTCTCTTGAGGCTCCCTCCTCTCAAATGATTCTAGCTTGTGTCAAATTGACATAAAACTAGCCAGCACAGTAGTGCAGGACCCCTGCCCATTGTAATTGTCCTTTTGGGGACCCAGCCCACCCCAATGTCAGGTTACAGGAAGAATACTGAACCTCTCCAGCCCCAGGGGTGGTTATGTGACCTAAGACCTGGCCAGTGAGTACTTAAGTCAATTGTTAGCTTCAGTGTGGGGCTGGAGAGATGGCTCAGTGAGCCAGATAGGTTCTTGCTGGCAGAGCATTCAATGCCAAGTGACTGGAGGACTTCTAAGGTGGCCACTGAGAAACAGCTGTTTTTTCCTCAGGATGGCAAATGGTAAGGATGTAAGCGCAGAGTTGCTAGTGGGAAAGGCTGCCTGAAAAGGAACCAAGACTGGGAAGTTGGAGGCAGGAAATGGACACATGTCAAAAGACTTCTGAATGGAGCTCATGGGCCTGACCCCCCTAGGGCTGCTATACTGCTCTGTAGATCAGCCTGTTTGAATTGGGTTGCGTCAATTGCATCCTGGCCTCCAAACTCTTGAATTACCTTCTTACTCCACATTCCTGGACTTTGTCATTTCTTCGAATGGTTGTTCTTCTAAATTTTCTGCTCAGGGTCCCCAAGCCCTCCCCTACCTGCTCAAACAGACTCATTCATGCCTTGGGGTGCTTACTGAGTTTGTTACCTCCTTGCTGAGTTGACTTGTCTGAGAAACATAAGTTAAAGCTATATGACCCTAGTCAGCCACTCCTATTTCCCATTAGCCAGAGATTGAGGCTAGGAAAAGCACTATACACAGCCTTGGTCTCCAACTCCAAGAGCAATGTGTGCAAAAGGTTTACTTTACCAATGCAACTGCTGAGTCCCTAAGATGAGACACAGCCAGCCAGTGGACAGGTTGGAACCTTTGTGCCTCCTGACATTATGTTCTCATGTTCCAGATGCATTTCCTCACTATGTCCTGGTCTTGATCCCAATGGCCCTGGATTCCAGTCAAGCACAAATGCCATCTGGCTAAGGAAAAGGTTTTTGGGAGTGGTATCCTGATACAGCCAAGAGGCTGAGGACTTCTGCCTCGCAGTCCAGGCCCGAGTGCCGCCTCTCTGCAGCCACTGATGGGAAGGGCTGGGTGGAGGCTGAGGGTCAAGATGCTGGACCTGGCTTCATGGAGCTTTTGACTGGGGAACCAAGATTGCTCTCTCTGAGCCAGAGTTTCCTTACTTATAAGTAGAGTCAAGACCAATTTACTTGTGATTACACGCCTATAAACATGCTACTACCTCCTAGTGAGCCCCCCCAGATCTCAGGTCTGCTTTGGGGATACCCACATCTGCCTTCTTCCTAGCCTCTGGACATCCCTGGAGAAACTACTAAGCCCCTGTTCTGAGCACAGAAGCCAGAGTGACCACAGGCTGAGGTCCCCATTTTGCAAGAACCTGGCCTGGACTTGTCCCTCTGCCAGGTCTGGCTCATAACTGAGCATGGGCTTTGGAAGGGGTGATGCTGGAGGACCTTTATCACCTGCTTGGGACATCAGATTTTATATATAGGGCAGTACACATTAGGCATTCTGGCTATGCCACCACTCCTGAGGCAGCAGTGTATGGCTCTAATTCTTAGTTGCTGTTGTTCACATTATTTTAATTGAGAATTTCATATCACACTCACTTTTCACCTCCACCCCCAGAAGGAGGAGGAGGAGGGGGAGGGGAGGAGAAAGGGGAGGGGGGAGGAGGAGGAGGAGGAGGAAGAGGAGAAGAAGAAGAGGAGGAGGAGGAGGAGGAGGAGGAGGAGGAGGAGGAAGAGGAGGAGGAGGAGGAGGAGGAGGAGGAGGAGGAGGAGGAGGAGGAGGAGGAAATGACACACAAGCCCATTGTGTTGCCTATATATTTTATAGATGGCTCTGATTCCTAACAGCAACTGCCATTTTGGCCACTTGGCCTAAAGATGGAGGCTCCATCACTGGTGTAGGTGCTGAAGAAGGAAATGAGGTGTCACATGTCAAGAGCCTCATCTAAAGTCCTCCTGTTAACACTTATTGGACAGTCCTGCTAGACAGTGTCAGCCTGGGGACAGAACAGAGAAGCCTGGAGACTGGGGACTAGCATAGGCCCTGATGTCTGGAAGATGCTTCAGGGGAATGGAAAAGCTTGTCAGGAACAGTAGAGGTCAGCAGAACTCAAGCTCCTGGGTCACCCAGAGCTCAAGGGGTCAGAAGCTGAGGGAACACAGGAGTCTGACATGTGTGCACATTCTGTAAGATTGTCTTCATGACCGTTGGGAACCAAGACCACAGCAGGCAAGAACCCTACTAGCTGAGACGGCTCACTAGGACAGACTGAAACCTGTCTTGTCTTGTTGCCTCCAGGCATGACAATGTGAACATCCTGTAGAAATGGAGACCTGGTTCGCCATTCCTAGCATCAGAAAGGCTGGGAGAACAGTGCCAGGCTCTGGACCTGAGACAAATCAGCAGATATGCAACTGACATGGCTACTTCCTTCCAAATCTGGCAGGAATCTGCCCAGTAGCCCACCCACACAGGAAATAGGCAAACAAGGTTGTTCTAAGGACTGAAAATGGAGTGTGTGGGATGAAGGGAAGGAGAGTGTATTAGTCAGGATTCCCTAGAGGAACAGACTTATAAAATGAATCTCTAATAAATCCCATATGTATACACACACACACATCTCTCCCATATATATGTACAGGTATGTGTATATGGATGGATATACATACATATGAGATTTATTAGAATGGCTTACAGGCTGTGGTTTGACTAACCCACCAATGGATGTCTATAAATGGAAGGTCCAAGGATCTGATAGTTGTTCCATCCACAAGGCTTGATGTCTTAGCTGATCTTCAGTATATGCTAGAATCCCAAAGTAGGCTTTCTAATACCCGTAAAGAAATGGACTTGCAGCAGAGAGCTAGCAGGCCATAAGAGCAAGCTTTCTTTTTACTTACTAATCCGTTGTATAGGCTGCCAGCAGAAGGTGTGGCTCGGATTAAAGATGCATCTTCCCACCTCAAAAATCCAGATGAGAAATGGGTATTCCCACTTCAAATGATCTAATTAAGAAAAAAAAAATCCCTCCCTGGGCAGTGGTGGCATATAACTTTAATCCCAAGGGCAGAGGTAGGAGGATCTCTGAGTTTGAGACCAGTCTGGTCTACAAAGCAAATTCAAGGACATCCAAGGTTGTTACACAGAGAAACCCTGTCTTGAAAAGGAGGAGGAGGAAGAAGAGAAGAAGAAAAGTCCTTATAGATGTGTCTAGCCATTTGATTTTAGTGAATTCCAGATGTAGTCAAGTTGACAACCAAGAATAGCCATCAGAGGCAGTCTCCACAGGCAGTGAGCCAAATAGTGCAACCAAGCCAGCTTATGCTAGAGGCACTGACACAGTCCGGCTCCCCAGCTCATGCTGAGCTACACCCCACCCCAGATACAGTGTTACTATATAGCCCTGACTTGTCTAGAAGCCATGTAGACCAGGTTGGCTTCAAACTGAAAGCAAGCCTCCTGCCTCAGCCTTAGTGCTCAGATTACAGTTGTGGCAACTTTTTGAAAAAAGCATATTAGAAACATATTCTGAAAAGGTCTTGGTCTTCCTCTATTTAGGGTTCCTGAGGTAAGGGACAGTTATCTGGGGGATCTAATGAGTTAATTCCATAGGACAAAGTATTGGATATCTAAGAAAGTCAGAAGACCGAGCTGTGAAAGGAGTTGGATGTCTTAGTAGTCCCAGGCTGGCACTGGAGGTTCCCTGGAGACCTGCTGGTCTTCAGTCTCTGTTCAAACCCCAGAGAGTGGTTCTAATACAGCATGAGCAGGAAGGGCAGACTTGCCAGCGTGTGAGAGTCCTCAGACAGATGCAGACACCTTCCGTGCACGAGAGATCAGTGAGGCTAACTGTATCGCTAGGGATCCCCTCCTAGCAGAAAATGCCACCTCGAATGTATCAGACATAATCCTTGATGGGAATGGGCATCAGAAGCCATGCCTGGGCAAAGTCAGGATCCCATTCTCACTGGAGAGAGTCAAATGCCATTCTCTAACTTATAGTCTATGAGGAAAACAAAATCCCCTTGGGTTTTATTTTGTATAATTGCCCAGAGATATCCCATGGCCACAGTGTGCATGCCAGCTAATTTTGATATGTCTTGACTAGCTCAATGGTTGGGCACTTCTAAACCTCCCTGCAGCTAGCACATGCCCCCCGCCCCTGGTATTCCTGAGTTAATATCTTTTAAAATCTATATTTTCATCTCTGCTACTCCAGAGACAATTGGGGGAGTGGCCCCTAGGGTCACTTTCCTGGATTCTTACATGGCAGTGGGCCTTTAAGTCTGTTCTCCTTGCTCCCCCTCCCACCCACCCCCACCAAGCCCCCCCTCCTGCCTCATGGTGATTGTCATTGTGCATCCCCTCTCCCTCTGTCCCTTACCTGAGCCTCCCTGCCCAGCCATTGACTGTAGGGCAATTCTTTATTACCAATCAAAGCTAGCTGAGGGCAGTAACCCTCAGGTCTGGAAGTGCTGCTTTGGGAGCTGAATTAAGACAAAGCATTAGAACTAATTCCCAACAAGAAACGCACCAAAAGTCGGGCAGTGGTGGCGCACACCTTTAATCCCAGCACTTGGGAGGCAGAGGCAGGCGGATTTCTGAGTTCGAGGCCAGCCTGGTCTACAGAGTGAGTTCCAGGACAGCCAGGGCTACACAGAGAAACCCTGTCTGGAAAAACAAAAACAGACAGAATCATGATTAAAATTAGGATTTCGACCACACAGAATCCTAAGCCCAGTTTCAAGGTTACATATGAGAGAGCCACTAATAAATAGAAAACCTTGGGAAAAGCTTTTCAATTCCCTGAGAGGTATTCTGGACTCCTCAGAGGAACCCACTAACAATGGGTCACTGATGAGTGACAGCCTTGACTTGGGGAGGATAAGTCTGGAGCTGAGTCTGTCCCTGCGACACCTGGCCAGAGGAGATAACAAGACCAGAAACTGAGCTGGTTTCCGAACTTCTTCAAGGTCTCACTGAATATAATGAAACTAACATAGCAGACAATCAAAACTGTACTAATGTCATAGCTCTGCCCTCTTCCAATCATATCAGAGGGTACATAATTCTTCTGGAAAATTCCCCTAGCCCAACATGAAAGGGGACTGTGAGTTCCTCTGGTGATCACCATTTTGAGGAATGGTTGACCCCTGCATATCAGTTATTTCTGCAGAAAAAACCATTCTTTGCCTTTGCACTATTTGAGCCTGGTGTTTTCCTTCAGCAATTCTTAGACCCTAACACATGTACTTTGAATAGAGTTTTGTAGGCTTAGATTTTTTAATAGTCGACAGGGGTCTGCAGGAATGACCAGAACCAGCATGGATGCCAGAAGTTCTCTGCCGTGCCACTCTCAACAAAGTGAAGATCAGTGAAGATAAGAGACCAATAATGTGCTCCAAAGTTCGCTACTCTATGCACGCTGTCACTGTCAGTTGAGTCCTGCTTATATTCCCTCCAATCATGTCCTCCCACTGGTCCTGCCTCAGCAATACACTGATTAGTCTGACTTATCAAAACTTCATGTGACTCTGTGTCATCTGGCATCACTTTGTGAATTGGCCCAAGTCCTTGGAAGCAGCAAGAAGCTACCAGAACACCACCAGGAGCTGTTTGCTGTGTTTCTTTCTGTGAAGTCATAACCATTGCAGGCCATACCAGCACCAGCCAGTGCCATCCACTGTCTGTTGGGTCCTTAATATCATGTGGGGTTCGATTTAGCAAAACATCCTTTTACCTCTGTCTGCTTTAGGAAAACACTCCTTCATGTGTCTGCCCCAGTAAAATACCAACACAATTGATTTTCCAAAGATGTTGGGGGCCGACTTTTAGCAGAAAGTGGCTATCAGCTTTGCAGCCATCTTGAGCCATATACCCTGACATGAGACTTGGATTACAATAGCCTACAACAGCTGAGCACACTCTGATAATCTTGGTTTAGATACCTTGGGGGTGTAAGATTAAAGGTGTGTGACTTAAGAGTGTGACCTAGAGATCAGATTTAGAGACAAGACCTAAGGGCATGATTAAAGGCATGACCTGAAGTCATGGCTTAGAAGTGAGACATATAAAAGGCTAGAGGCAGACAGAGAACAGATTACTCGACATTAGGTAGAAGACACTTGGCTCTAGAGAGAACAATTTGGAGTATGAGAGAATCAGACACTTTAGAGAGTAGAGAACAATTTGGAGTAACAGAGATTCAGACACTAGGAGTAGGAGAAGACATTAGACACTCGGAAGAGAACAACAGGAGTACAACTAGGAACTAGGAACTCAAGACTTGGGACTTGGACTAGGAAGAGAGACTGAAGAATAAACGGGATTGAATCACACTCTGTCTGGTCTCCATTCTTCGAGTCCGTCCTCACTCACTCTCTTGCTGAACCCTGACCCGCAGACCGCAGACCGGAGCGGCAGCTTGGGCCAGAAAACAGTGGCCGCCAAGCGTGGAGTGGAGAGGGCCACAACATTTTTGGCGCCCGAACAGGGACAGCTCCGGTTTCAACACAAAGAGACTAGAAGTTTCCACTTCAAGGTTTGATATAGAATCTTGGAACTTCTGGAATAAGGGTGGGAATCAGAGGTCAAGGGGGAAAAAAAGATAGGTGGGGTTGGAAAGGAGACCTAACCTTTAAGGGAAAGAGACTTGTCCTGCTGACAACATCCAGCAAAAATGCATTGGTTGGCCTTCCTTGACTAATTGAGGGCAGTCCCAGAGAGAGAGAAATTATGCATATAGGACACCTTTAACTGTTTTTCTTCTCTTTTTGTAAAATAGATCTAGTTGCAAGAAAGCATAATTGAGCTCCCCCTGGGAGGCCATTCTCACTCCCCTTTAGGAAATATTGGGACCCAGCTTCCTGGCAGAAAAGACCACTTCAGGTTTTGGAGTCAGGTGGGCAATAGTGGTGTATGCATTTAATCCCAGCACTCTGGAGGCAGAGGCAGGCAGATCTTTGGATTCAAGGCCAGCCTGATCTACATAGTGAGTTCCAGGACAGCTATGCCTACACAGTGAAACTCTGTCTCATTAAAAAAAAAAAAAAAAAAAAAAAAAAAAAAAAAAGGAAAGTTTTGGGGGTCTAGTTCTGCCCAGGAGGCAGCTGACTGACTGTACTGTGGGGACTGGTTGGGACCTGCAAAGAAGTGGAGAAGGAAAAATGTTAGGTGGGGTTGCCCTTCCCTCATGTGCTTTCCTGTGGTGGTTTGTCTGAGAATGATCCCCATAGGCTCATATATGCAAATGCTTGATCCCCAGTTGGTGAGCTATTCTGAAAAGATTTAGAGGTGTGGCTTTATTGGAGGAGGTGTGTCACTGGGAGTGGGCTTTGAGGATACAAAAGCTCAAACACTTCCCAGTTCTCTCCCTCTTCATCTCTCCCTCCCTTCCCTCCCTCTCCCCCCCTCCTTTCTCTCTGCTGCCACCTGAAGATCAGGACCCTGTAAGGACCTAGGCCCTGGTTTTTGATAGTTCCTCTTATAGTCCAAATGTATTTGGTAGTGCCACTTGTGGTGGTTTGAATGAGAATGGCCCCCCATAGGTTCATATATTTGAATCCTTGTTTGGGAAGGATTAAGGGGTTTGGCCTTGTTAAAGGAAGTGTATCACTGGGATGGGCTCTGAGGTTTTGAAATCCCACACGGTTCCCAGTTAGCACTCCCTCCCTGTGCATGTAGATCACTACATGGAAGGAAGCCAGGTCAAGAAGACACTTGAAAGCATGGGCTGATGCAGAGGCCATGGAGGAGTGCTGCTTACTGGCTTGCTCTCTTGCTCTTCATAGCTTGTTCAGCCTGCTTTCTTATAGAATTTAGTGTGTAAAAGTAACTTTTATTTAACAGATGCAATTGTTATCTTGGAGGCTGTAGTGAACACGTAAGGTGGCAGCTGTAGAGACAGCTGACAACCAGGCTAGAAGAGATAAAAACCAGCCGAAAGCCAAGGAGATAACCAGCTGACGAGCCATGCACATAGATTAAGAAGTGTGACATTTGCAGTAAAGTGTTAAAGATGGATAAGAGTAGGATAGAGCATAAGAACCCTGACCAGAGAAGGAAAGTCAGTCCAAAATGACCTGCCTGTGAACTCCACACCGGTCTGGACTCCACTCAGCCCGACGAGTGAATGAACGAGACACAAACCACCAACTGATCATCCGTGGGCCCAGAGAACTGGCCCACGCCAGCGGAGCAAGACTCGCTGAATGCAAAGAGGTGATCCCGAGACATCTGAGCCCGAGCCTGGGACGCGCCGGTCAGGTCGTGTAATGACATGTTACCAATCCTTCTGTTAGGAATATTAGCTACAGCAGTTACATTCCTTTGTCTGTGTATGACAGTGGAAGAGGAGGTCCGCTCCTCAACCACAACAATTGTGTGTGACCCCGAGTGTGGAATTAAACATTAGAAAACCAGTCTGACGGCTGCTCGTTGCATTATTGTCTACCCCAAGGGCACCTCCTGTCAGAACCAACTGGCAGCCTGGGGAATAAGTGCTCACGACAGAGGCTTACTTCTGAATAAACTCACCTGCTCTAATTCTTTCTGAACTCTGGCTGGCTGGTTCACCTCAGCTGTTCTGGCTCAAACACCTCTTTAAGCTGGCCGATTCAATCTGGCTTCTCTCAGCTTCTCACTCAATTGCTCTGATTGGCTTCAAACTACCTCTGTTTCCTTCTTATTCTCTGGCTTCAGGGGTCTCTGTTGACCTGCACTGAACTGCAGGAACTCACACACGAACTGCACTCACTGCACTGCCTCCCTGCTGACTCAGCTAAACTCTCTCTCTCTCTCTCTCTCTTCACTGCTCTTAAATGGCTTTTCTCCTGAGAATTAAGCATATCTTATCCTGAACTGCTCTGTCAAATCTTTCTCTGATTCTTCACCTTGTCTACCCCTCAATTAGACATCATTGCTTGGAATTAAAGGAAAGTACTAAAGGTTTCCAGCCAGAAGGATTGAAGATGTATACTAAGGATGTGTCTATATTCCAGCCAGGTCACACCGAGCTAGAAGGGCTTTTAATGTGATCAGAAAATCATGTTGCTGGATTGAAATTCCTCTACACTAGTGTAAATTGCGGGCCTCTGGCTCCATAGCTAGGAGCCAGTTATTGAATCTGTTGTTGAAGAAATCTAGACAAGTTTATAATACAGGGTGTAATAGTAAGATTAAGGAAGGGAGAAAGGGCTTAAGAAGAGCAGCATCTAATTCCATACTAGACTGTTAATGATCCACTGTCCAGGGGCATTGAACTGTTTCTTACATTTTTGGAGATCTGTATGAAGTTGTTGGATCTTATCTTTTATTATACCCAATTGGTTAACATAGAAGCAACATTCCTCCATGATGAAGAGACAAAGACCATCTTTCTCTGCTGGAAGAGAAGGAGGAGGGGACTGGCCTGGGAGCCTAGATTCAAGGGTGGGGCTGGGATCAAGTAGGGGAGGGACAAAGGAAGTAGAGGCTCTAACTTTGGCTAAGAGGTCCTTCCCAACAAGGGGGCAGGACAGGTTGGTACTACTAGGAAGGATTAGGTAAGGTTAAAGACCCCTAAAGGTGAAGCTGAGTGTTGGGGTTTGGTAAGGCTGGCAAGGCTGTCCCCTTATCCTGACAGTAAGGGAACAAGGAGAGATAGGTCCTGTAAACTCCACTGAGTAAGTAGCCTTAGTGTCCAGAAGTAAGGAGATGGGTCGTCCTGATACTGTGATGACTACCCAAGCCTCCCTGTTGAAGATGGCAATGGTTGAGCCAAGGGAGCCCAGCCCCCTCAGTTTTTTATGCCCAGACCTGGGATATTGGCTTGAGGATGATCTAGCTTTGATGTTCCCATGCTGTGAGGGCCACAGGCACAATCAGCAGCCCAATGTCATCCTTTCTTCTTCTTTTTTAATTTATAGCATTGGTTCACTTTTTCATGGTAAATCCAGTAACACCAACAACCCTTGAGAACAGCCTGGACCCCAGGACTCATTTCTCCACCTATTCCCTGTCTTATTTGATGCTCTCAAGCCCGGTGTAGTGAAGGTTCTGTCAAAGGCTGGATCACAGGTGCCTTGGATGCCATCATCACTGCACGCTCACCCTTACTCCAGAAAAGTGCTGCTGCGGACAGATTTGGGAACTCTCTTGGAGCAAGCTTGATGGTATCATTTTGTGGAAGAGTGCCCATAAACTTGAACCATTCACCTGTGTGTGGGCTTTTTGAGATTCTTCTCCACAGTCAGGAAGGTTGGTATTTCAAAAGCAGCTTGTGGTAAGGCAATTGTTCCATCCATGCACTGTTCCAAGTACTGCTTAATCAGCACATACGTTGTCATTTGGGTGGATGATGCTGCCATTCAGATCTGGTCCATGACCTCTTTCCCAGGTGACCAGAATCTAGTTGAGAGGAATTCAAACAGTAAAGATCCCAACCAGGGCTGAGAGTTGAGGCAATCAATAGCTAGTGGATAGGTATTGAAATATGTAGCTGTCTCCACATGCCCAGACTCCCCTAGGGTAACCATGAGGGTCTTCATTCTGTTTAATCTGTTCCAACCCACTGCAAATTTTCTCAGATGATCCAATCACAAGTCCATTCATGAGTGTGCAGCAGTGGCTAACTATGGAGGACATTTCAAGGGCTGTGAGAGGCCTCTCCTTCACCCTTTTATGTAGAACAGATGTCTCATAAGCAGGGCCATTCTTACCTTGCATTGGTGTCGAGAGATAGGATCACTCGGACACATCAGCTGCACCAAGTGACTCCCACATCCCTGGAAACATATAACACATGAGGATCAAACTTCCAGTGGCTGGATGGAACCTAGCTCTGTGCTCATGATTCAGCATTTTATATTTTATTGACCTCAATGTCCTTCTTTTTATCAATCCCTGCATGAGGGCCAGTTGCATCTTTGGGGTACTTGAGGCAGTTGCTGCCTAAATTGAATTCAAATGAGACTCCAAGGTCAATTGGCTCTGTTTCTTTAGGTTCAGTGTCATCCTCTAAAGAAGGTGGCTCAACTGGGTCTGGCTTTCTCCTTTTACTGGGTTCTGACATCTTGGGATGTTCCCAGTGTTGTTCTTGATGACACCTTAGACATGGTTGGTGGAGGTTTGCAAGCATTTAGGCTGACTTGGGCTCAGTGGTCCTCCTGACCACATTTGAGACAGGGATCCGAAGGTTCTCAGGCTTTGGGAAGCCAGGGATCCCAGGCAATTGCTATAGCTGGCTGAAAAGTCTTAGCCAACCTTAGGTATTTTTTGTTGTTTTGAAGCGTTTTCAATCTCTTCTACACCACACTTTAAAGACCACCACTAAGACTTCTTCCTGTGGAGTTAGGAGCACCCTCTTTAGATGTTTATTTGGCCCTAATATCAGAGAAAAGAAATGCTTTTAGGACAGGCTTGGAGAAAGAGACAGCCAGGAGTCCCCATGCTATCCGGTCTTGATCTGCATGTGCTCTAGCCTGGTCCCCGTCTCACCTGTGCTTCTCAGGGCCAAGGTTGTTGAGAATATAAATACCCTGGAAAGTAAGGTTGTAAGGTTAGGTAATAACTGAAACTCTTTAAGAAAGGTGGACGGATCTGCAGTATAGGATCCCAATCCTTTGGTTTGTGAATGTTCACTTAACATGTAGGGGACAAGTCCCCTGGTGAAGCTGTCTACCCTGGCAACAGCTCACAAAAAAGAACCATGGCTGCTTTAGGCTGCTTAGGGGTTGGGGTGGGATATTGGGATCCCACGGCAGAGCGGGAGCAAACAGCAGGAGGACTAGGGGTCCTGTGGGCTGAAGATGGGCGCCCAAGAGGGTTAACTGGTGGCCTCTCAATGAGGAGGGAGAAATAGAAACTGAAGAGGCCAGAGAGGGAAAGAAGGGACTGGCTTGTTAGGATGCTCAAAACTAGTGCAGAAATCATCTGGTTTGGACTTTATAGCTAAAAGGAGTTTTTTTTTTTTTTCTTCTTCTCCTCTCCCTTGGTTGGCTTAAAATTAATGTGGTCACTTTTAATCAAGATGGGAGTGAAGTGACAGCAAGAATTCATCCTTTTCAACCCTAGCAAAGAAGCTGTCAGCCATGTGGGTACTAAGGTCAAATTCAATAGCAAAGGTGAACAAGTTTAGGGTTCTTCAGGTGAGGTGCCAAGTGTAGAGGCTGGAGATTTTCTATGGGGCATCCCAAGGGGGCACAGGAGGATATGAGAAGACACCATTCCCATGGATGAGAGAAGGGGCAGGGAGGGAAAATGTCACTGCCGCCTGTAATTGAGAGCATCCCCAGGATTCAGGGAGGGCCAGAGGAAGGCACAAGCCACTTAGTGGGGCATCACTATATTTAATGGGGGTCAGGGGCTTAGCCTGGCTAAGCCAGAGGAGAGACTCAGCATCTGGTACCAGGTCTTTTGTGCAGGCCAGAAGGTGAGGAGGCCAGAAGGCAAGGACAAAACGCAAGCTGTAGGAGAGACTCTCATCCATGGGAAAGGGTTGGATGTAAAAGTAACTTTTATCCTCTGCTAATTGTCATCTTGGTGGGCTCTCTGAGATCCCATTTTGTTTCTGTCTCCATGTGCTAATCTAGGCCTAGTCCTGGAAGCTTCTAGCCTCCATACAATCTAATCTAGGCCTAGAATATTTTCAGCTTCTGAGACTTGCTGCTGAATAAGCTCACTCTTTCCTACTTCTTTCTGATCTCTGGTTAGCTGAGCTGTTCTGGCTCAAACTCCTCTCCAAGGTGACTGATTCAGTCTTGTTTCTTTTTTGCCTTTCCTGAATTAGTCTACTTGGTTTCAGACTAACTCTGGCAATCTGTTCTAATCTTCTGGCTCCCCCTCCTCACTTCCTGACTCATTATATCTTCATCTATATCTACCATGTTTTCTGTAGTGAGACTGGTCTAATGTTGCTGGTATTATGGGTTTTTTTTGTTTGTTTGTTTGTTTGTTTTTTTTTTTTTTAAGACAGGGTTTCTCTGTGTAGCCCTGGCTGTCCTGGAACTCACTCTGTAAACCAGGCTGGCCTCGAACTCAGAAATCCACCTGCCTCTGCCTCCCAAGTGCTGGGATTAAAGGCATGAGTCACCACCGCCCGGCAATTGCTGGTATTATGTTAATTTGGATCCTCCAAATTACACAAGAATCTACACATCTGAACTTAGAACACTGAGGGACCCTGCCTCCAACTGGTTTTGATTGATAAATAAAGTTGTCAGCAGCCAATAGTTGGACAGGGCAGAAAGAGGTGGGACTGTTAGGATTCCTGGGATAGGAACAGAGAGGAAGGAGGAAAGGGAGCTCTGCCATGCCAGGAGAGGCGGAGGAAAGGAGACGCCATGCCCAAGCGTTTGCAGAACAGAGAGCATCAGAGAGCACAGCCATCATGTAGGAGCCAGGGGAGAACGGCCCCAAGAGGGCTGCCTGACTGGGTCCAGGACAACAAAGATAAAATATAGATTTTAGTAAGTAATAATTTGGGAATATCAGAGAGAGGTAGATTAGCCACATGGAGGTTAGGAAGTGGCCCAGCCATTGAGTTATTTTAGGCATATCAAAATATAAAGGTTGTGTGCATGTGTCTTCATTCAAGAACCCAGAACATCATTAGGGTGGGTAGTGAGGAATGCTGCTGGGATCAATTTGAGTATTTAATTGAGTACTGCTACAGTTTTCTCTCTGTAAAACTCTCCCGGTAAAACTGCCTCCTCTCTATTTCTCTCTCTCTCTCTCTCTCTCTCTCTCTCTCTCTCTCTCTCTCTCTCTCTCTCATAGTTTCTCTTTTCTCTCTCTTCTGGTGAGAACTGGGCATATCCTATTCTGTAAAATCTTTCTCTGATTCACCACTTTGCCACTCAAGTAGACGTCACTTTCAAACGTGGTGCTTCTTTTTACAAACTAACTTTACCGTCATCATTTGGAATTAAAGGTATTCTAACAAGAGGGATTAAACTGTGTGCTAAGGCTGAGTGAAGCATACCACAACTAGAAACAGGTTTTTCATTAAACAACACAATCTTGAGGGTTCACAGTGTGATCAAATATCCTGCCACTGTTGGGAATAAGGTTTCAAAGGCTACATGGGCCTAGAGGAGCTGTGGGATTTACGCGCAGCTCTGATGTCAGGGTGGGAGAAGAGAGCAGGAAGGGGTGCGACAGGCCAGTGGGGCCTAAAGAAACCGCAGGATTGTAGCCCTAAGGTTGGTGGGATGGCGGCAGGTGAAGGGGGCCAGCCACAGCCTTCAAGACCGTGGCTGGAGGTCACCTCTGCCTCCAAGAGTACTAGAGGGGTGCAGAACACCCAGTGGTCACTTCGTCGGACTCAGGGAAATGTTTACACCAAATAAAGGGAAAGCTTACCTGACTGCAGCTGGTGGATGGTGCTGAGCTATAGGTGAGCTGGAAGGTGAATCTGTTGTGGACTGGAGATGCGGGGTAGGGTCCCAGTGCGGCTCTGACCACTAGGGGGAGCAAGGCACCAGGAGAATCTATCCAAGTCCTGGGACAAATGAAAGTGTTACAGCTCAGAGGGGAACTGCATCCTGGCAGTCAAGAGCCAAGGAATACCAAAGACATAGTGAACAACACATCTCCCAAAAGAGATTTATTGGGAGGGAAAACCACAGGAGGGTGACTTACCTCTGCCCAGGAGAGAAGCATCAGAGAACTGAGCAGGAGGCAGGCTTTTTCTGGGAATCTGGGGGAATGTGGGGCATAGGGGGATGGAGTTTTCCAGGATGGCCTAATGTTGAAAGGATTATGTGTTCTCATCTTGGTGCAAGCTCTGGGGCACTACAATAGTCTGGAGGTGGAGCTGGCCCCTTGATGGCCTCGGGGGATTTACACCTAGTACTACCAGCACATCGGTGGTGCCTCCGAGGATAACCTGGGCCCTCCCACATCACAGCCCAGTCTTATGGAGGCATTTTCTCAGTTAAGGTTCCCTCCTCTCTGATGATTCTCTCTTGTGTCAAGTTAACATTAAACTAGGCAGGACACTGAGTAAGCCAGGGGGGAGAGCTAGCAAGAAGTGTTCCTCCATAACCTTTACTTCAGTTCCTGCCTTTAGTTTCCTTCTTGAGTTCTTGTCCTGACTTCCTTCAGTATGGACTGCGATGTGGAAGTGAAAGCCAAATAAACCCTTTCCTCTCCAAGTTGCCTTTGGTTATGATATGTATCACAGCAACTAAAAGCAAAGCAGGACAGAAGGCAAAAGTAGGACAGAGCATTTTACCACATTCTAAAAAGACTTTACGGAGCTGAAGAGCTGCCTCAGCACTTACGAGCACCAGATGCTCCTCCAGAGGACTCAGGTCATTCCTAGCAACCAGATGGCAGCTGGAAACCACCTATAATTCCAGTTCCAGGGAATCTAACTCTTTTCTGACCTCCACAGGCACCAGGCATGCACAGAACACACAGACATGCTTGCAGGCAAAACATCCATACAAATCAATAAAAAACAAACAAAACACTATGGGCCAAGCATACAGTGTGAGCTGAATGTGTCTTGCAGTTTGCAGTTCACAAACTCCATTTTTGTTTGTTTTGTTTTTCAAGACAGCGTTTCTCTGCATAGTCCTGGCTGTTCTGGAGTTCTCCAGCGACCAAAGTTCTAGCATTTCGATCCCTTGCCCCATCCTCTGAACAGAGGAAGGATGTGTAAGCCAGAGGAGAGAAAGCAAGCCCTGTAACCTCAAGTGAGCCTTTTGGCAAGATCTAGGAACCCAGTGCAAGAGCTGTTGAGAAACAAGCTGCTGGTGGCCTCCACTGTTCATCCCAGCACTCCAGAGGCAGAGGGAAGTCCATCACTGAGAGGTGTGCCAAGTCAGCTTGGTCTACATGGAGTTTCAAGACATCCAGGGCTACAAAGTGAGACCATGTCTCAAAAGCATGACAAGAACAAAACCAACCAAACAAAACAATAAAGCATAATTTTAGTCATTCATACATACACAGTGATGATTCTTGTAACAGTGACACCTGAAGAAATACGCATGATGCTTTTATACTTTTGCATAACACATTTCTGAAAGACCTGAGCCTGTGGCTATCAGCAGCCTGTGATTCCTTGACTACAGGGGTCAATTACAGGGATGTTATAAAGAGACCTGTGAGAGAGTGATACAGAAGTTCATAAGAGGTAAGGATTACTTTTAAAATGTGTTTATTCAAGGCCATTACAACCCTAGTTCCCAGGCTTGGGTGATCGAGAGTGTTTTCTGGCCTGAGCACATACTCCCAAGAGAATCTTTGTCTTTCTGAGTGTAGGAAAGAACAGATCAAATGGTGTTTTCTTACTGTACTGTTCTGCAAATACTGTGGATGTTCTATGATCTACACAGCATCTCAGCCCAATTTGAAATGGCCCATCCCTATCGTTCTCGGGCCTAGCAGAAGTCTGAGAGCTCAGTTCTCACCATAGCACCTGCGCTCCAGACCTCCCCAGCTATAAGCCAAATCTCCACATTCCCCAATATGAAGCATTCCTCCCACGCCAGGAGCCCATAGATTGCTCCTCAATCTACCTGTGCTAAGTCATGCACCAGGAACCAAGCTTCTTGCTTTAGTCTACTTTTTGCCTTAACGCAAAGCACTTTTGCCTGAGGCACTGAATCAAGATGGACTGCAGAGAGGACAGAGGCAAGCATCTATCACAACCCAGACATTCTGTGCAGTCTGCTTCCCCCAGGGCTAGATGGAAAGAATGCCCTAAGGACACATTGTCATCCCCTAGTTGTTGCATGAGTGTTGGGCACAATCTGGGAGGACAGCAGGGAATCCAGACAATTATATCCTCCTGATGCCCGCCTGCTCTGGAGAATGCCAGTCACAACCCCATATCACATTCAAACTGGCAGACCAGCCTGCCCTGCTTAGTCTGAGGTCTAGTTAAAAACAGAGAAACCCTTTGCTTCCCTTCCCCACCAGATCTCAGTACTGGTGTTGGTGGTACTAAAGAAGGAAGGGCATATTGTAGCTGGCCTCCCTGTGTTGGTGTCTGCTATAGAGCTTGCAGGCCAGATCAAACAGGCCTGGATTCTCTTTGTAAAATGGAATAATCTGAGAAAGAAATGGATGTGAAGCTCTGGGCAGTTACAGCAATTGCTGACTAAACTCTTGGATGTTTCTTGAATTCTAATCTTTTAAAAAGCTAGGTAACTAGTAAAATGGCCTTCACCTGTGATTTGGGGTCTAAAATAGAAACTAAGTCACAGGAAAGAAGGGGAGGAAAAAAGAATACTCTATAGGCAGAATCTCTTGGCTAATACTCCATGGTTTACAGACCTGTAACTGGATTAGTAAAAGCTTTTATTTTTGGGAAAAAAAAAAAAAACACAAAGGAAAACAGATGTTCCCAGCTGTTGAGATGGTTCAGAGGATAGAGTATGCTTCAAAAGTCTTACAAGATGGACTCCACCCCCGAAACCCACAAAGACAAGGGAATCAGCTGACTCAGGTTTTCCTCTGATCTCCCTCCACATATGTGCTGAGCACATGATTTTATATATACACATACACACACACACACACACACACACACACACACACACACACATTTAAAGAAAGGATGCTCCAGAGTTCTACATGCAGGATCAAACATTGTCAAGAAGGCAGGAAAAACAGATCACAGTTCTCTGAAATAAGTGAAAAATTGACAAGCAATTAGCAATGTCCAGTAAAACTAAAGGCTAAATAAAAACTTAATGTCTGAGCATTTATAAAATGTACAAGTACTGAAACTATGTTCTCAGATATAAAAATTTAGGGTCTTATGCAGGCTGGTTTTGAACTCCCTACCCCCGGCCACCATCCTCCCTTTGTGCTGGGTTAACAAGTAGGCACTACCAGGACAGGACAGCATGTTATTTATATGAAAGTGCTACTTGAATGAAAAGTTACCCATGCATTGCATTCATGTTAAAATGTTAAAAGCCCTGCTAGGGAATTTAATCATAAATAGGAGGGGGAATATAATAAAGACAAAGGAATTCATTACACAATGTAAATATCAATATGTAATTCAGTGAATATTCTAGTAAGTTATCTGAATCTAAAACAAAACAAAAACCTCATAGAAATGAGATCACCAGAGGCCACAGCAGAAGCATAGGGTGCCTGGACCCTGACTGCAAGGGTAAACCCACCCTCTCCGTGCTCGCTCAAGTGAAAAGCAGGAGAGAAGGCAGCCTGGGAAGGCCAGGGTGGAGGGCCTGCAGGCACCTGGCTCCGCCCCCAAGGACCCGCCCGCACTGGGTGGACGCTGATGGCGCGCTCACACAACACAGGATCCGCGCAGGATTGGTGGAAACCCCGACCCCTAATTTGCATAAACCCGAGGTCGTGTCGGCATCTCGGGATGCCACTCAGCTGCAGCTGCCTCTGTGAGAGCAGTGCCCTTGTTTTCACGTCCCTGTCTATACCTGAGAGGTCCTTCTGTGAGCCATGCCCGCCAGCTGCCTTGCTCTCTCTGCACTAAGGGGTTTGTCTCGCAGCGACGACCAGCCCTTTGGCAGCGACAGCCCTCAGGAGCACCTGTACCTTGTATTTATTTATATGGTGTGCTGGAGTGGAGGCTCACAGGCTCGCACTCAGCAAATCCTTGCACCTGCGCTCGCTTATACAGCAATTATACTAAAATTGGACTAACATGATTAAATGAACGGCACTTGGTCAAGTACTTCTTTTTGTTAACAGGAGAAGACGTGGAAAAAAAAATTCCTGCTCCCAGGGATTTTACTTGCGAAGGGAGATAGTATCCCAAACAACTAATTATGAAGTGATCTGGTGCCAAGGAAAGACAAGGGGCTCCACAGAGCAAAGGCTCTGACTCGGCTGAGGTAGGTGGGAGCCACTTCCCCAGTATTTTTAGTTGCAGACCCCCTACTGCTGCCCTGCTGCACGCTCAGCTTTAGAAGTCTTCTCACCTAGATCCTTCGCTCTGTCTTGAAGGCCTCCGCCCCACCTCTTCAAATCTTCCCCAAATCACTGAGTATGCAGCCACTTCACTTAGGTTGGTTTAAACTAAACCCAGAAGCACTTTGAAGTATTAAGAGGGAAAGGTTGTACAAGGGGCTGCTGCCACTAAACTGACTCTGAAGGCCCCAGTGGCCCACTCTTTTGTGGTAAAACTCATACTTTAAAACAAATACCAGGAAAAAACTGGGTAAGAGCCAGAACTCTTGCCAGCCAAGGTTTATCAAACACAATTTATTTAGAACAAAATACATTTTAAAAATTTAACTCTAAAGGAGGGCCCAGAGATTGAGAACACCGGGAACAGAAAAGCTCCCAGCAGGGAAGCACTTTTCCATCTGAGCCAGGAAGGGTAGCAGGGCCCACAGTAGCCATGTTCATCTAGGCCTGTAAAGGTCAGCTGACATTGGATCACCACCTTCCCAAGCAAATGGTTACAATTCCAGTCAATTGGTGACAACAGTAATACTGTATCAGGCTGAGGCCTGCTATGGAGGTCTGTCACTAGCTGTTAGGCCTCTTGGCCACGGGCTCATCCTCCTTCTCCTGCTTCAGCCATCGATCCAGGAAGCTGCTGGCGGTACCTCTTTTAGTAGGCAATGGGCTCTTCTGTAGAAACTGGCTGGACCACTGGGGTAGACCCGATGCATCCTTTTTGGGAGAGTCAGGGTCTTCCTTTTTGGGTGACTTTGTAGCCAGCCATTGCATCATCCTTTGACTGCTGCCACTTGCCTTGGGCTCCTAGGAGAGAGAAAATCCTTATAGCGTCCAGGTTTGATCTTCAGAGGGAACACCAACGTGAAGGAAGAAGCATGTACCACCCTCACCCCCAGTCTATGCTAGCAGAGTGTTACTAAGTGTGCAAATAAATGACGCCTGTGAGTGCCCAGGGTAGGAGAAGCCCTTAAAGATCAGAGGACAGGAATCAGTGTGGAGCTGGAGAGTATTCCAAAAATGCAGAGAAGGAGGTGCCTTCTGAAAAATTCAGTGACTCAATGGCTGGGGATGGGAGGCTGCCACCACAGTAAGGCTGAATTGTTCCCCCGGCTTAGTATGACTCGACTGCTACTACTCATACATGCCTGCTGCCTTTGGAGGTACCAGAAGGAATTTGATCCTTAGAAATGGATTTACAGAGAGTTGTGAGCCATGCTGAGAACTGAACCCAGATCTTCTGCAAGAGCAATAAGCACTCTTAACAACTGAGCCATCACTCCCAGCCTATTTTAATTTTCTGAAGAGTATGAGAGCTCTTGGTAGTTTAAAATCCAGCCAGGGCTACACAGTGAGACCCTGTCTCAAAACAAACAAAAATAAATCTGAATGTGGGTGTTAGAATTCGCTCACAAGTTACGAGCACTTTGCTGTTCTTGCAGAAGACCCAGGTTTATTTCCAGGCAGCTCACAACTGCCTGTAACTCCAGCTCTAGGAGGGCAGATGACTTTTTCTGGACTTTTCAACCACTGCACTCATGTGCACAAACACATAAGTAAAGTAAAATAAAATAAATCTTTAAAAAAATTAGGAAAAAAAAAAAAAAAAGCCAGGCATGGTGGTACATGCCTTTAATGCCAACAATAAGGAGGCTGTGGCAGAGGGCAGCCTGATTTACACAGCGAAATTCCAGGATAGCCAGGGAGACATAGTGAGACCCTGTCTAAAATGCAAATCACATGAAATGAACATTAAAGTTCTGATGATACATGGGCATATTCTGAACAACAGTGGTCTCAGAATAGACAAGTCACCGTCCTACCTTCTTAACCAGCAAGTCAGCAGGAGCCAGACACTCAGGAGTGTTGTTTCGGGAATTGTTCACCACTTGAGAAACTGGATGGAAGGTGATGTTATCTATGGGGTGGATTAGCTTCAGAGCTTCCTGAGTGGCGACCTCACCAAAGTCAAGCCATCTGGAGACTGCGTCTTCTCCATCTAGTATGGCAGGCATTCTGGCCAGGGGTCAGACGGAGAGATAGATAAGGGTAGAGAAAGGAAAGAAACCAAGTCAGTTGATAATTCAGGCCTCACAGGAGCTCCTGGTCCTCACTCTTACTTCACACCTGGACATGGCCACAAGTTACTGATATAGTGCACTGGAGTCAGCAGTCACTAACTTGTTACATTTCATGTACAGGTAGTAAAGAGTAAGACTGAATCTACTGTATGCCAGTGCACCCCCTAAAAAGTTGATGAATTTTCCTGGGTGCCCTGGACTAGAATTAAAAAAGAAATCAGATCCTGGGAAAGTCTGTGAACAACTACCTCCAGACATCATCTGTGAGAGACCTCCAATAAGAAACAGCTGGCCAGCACTGAAGTGAGTCTGTAGTCACAGCTACACAGGATGCTGAGGTGGGTGGATTATTTGATCCCAGGAGTTCAAGCTAGCTGAGGCAATACAGCAAGACCCAATCTTTTATTCTGATTTTTAGACAAATTCTTGCTGTAGCCTAATCTGGCCTCAAACTCCTGATTCTCTTGCCTCTCCTTTCACTCCCTGAGTGTTATCACACCAGGTGAGACATTTCTCTTTAAAAAAAAAAAAAAAAAAGTCAAAGCAGCACATATATGTAATCCCTGCACTCAGGAGAATGAAGCAGGAGGATTACCATGAGTTTCAGGCCAACTTGGACTTACACAGTGAGTTATAGCAAAGTTTGAATGCAGAGTAAGACTCTGCCTTTAAAAAAAAAAAAAAAAAACAAGAGTGACTGAGTGAGAACAAAAGACCCTTAAAAGTTCTGAAATCTAGATGCGTTCATACCTCTTGTGCTGAATTATATATATCTTAGTTGGAGATAACACACATTAAACCTTTCTTAAACAGTATACAATTACAGTCTATTTTTAAGTCAATAGCATTTTAGATGATATATATAAATTCAGTTTAAGATTTGGCAAAAAATAGAACTAATCCCCCACATGAAGCGTATAGCTTAGGACAAGGCTAAAGCAGGCGATCCTGGCATTGCTGAAGCAGCCTGTCCTTCAGTGCTCAGAGCAATCAGTAACTGCGAGGTGTTACAGAGGCAACCATTTCTCTGCCAGTGACTCTTTCCATTGTATATACTCATACATTTTTAGTTAATTTCATGTGTCTGGGTGTTTTCCTGCAAGTATCTCTTTGCACATCTGTGTACCTTAGGAGGCTCACCCAGTGTTGGGTTTCCCAGGGACTAGTTACATACAGAGTTGTGAGCCATCATGTAGGTACTGGAGATTGAACCTAAGTCCTCTGTAAAAGCAATCAGTTCTCTCGACCACTAAGCAATTTTTCCAGCCTCCACTGATTTATTTATTTGTGTGTGTGTTTGCCTCCTGTCAATGCCTCTTCAGCATATCCTACTCGCATGGGTCACCACAACTAGCTCATTTTTAAATTAATTTTTGTAGTACTAGGTATTAAACCTAGGGTTTTATGCCTGCTAAACAAGTAGTCTCCCACTGAGCTACATCCCAACTTTTCTTTTAATTTTTCTTTCTTTTTTAAAAAAATTTTCAAGACAGGATTACTCTGGCCATCCTGGAACTTGCTCTGTAGACCTGGCTGTCCTCAAACTTAAGAGATCTGCCTTCCTCTGCCTCTAGAGTGTGGGGATCAAAGGTGTGTGCCACCACACCTAGCACATCTCTTCCTCTTCTTCTTCTTCTTCTTCTTCTTTTTTTTTTTTTTTTTTTTTGTTTTTAGAGACAGGGTTTTTCTGTGTAGTCCTGGCTGTCCTGGAACTCCCTCTGTAGACCAGGCTGGCCTCGAACTCAGAAATACACCTGCCTCTGCCTCCCAAGTGCTGGGATTAAAGGCATGAGCCAACACTGCCCGGCTCATTTTTCTTCTTAAGGCAAGGTTTTGTTAGCTTGCCTAAGGTAGACTTGAACTCAAGATCCTCCTGTTTTACCTTCCAAATAGCAGGAGTAATAGCTAGAGCTATCAGGCTTGACTTAGTGCTTGTTTTAAAACTGCAAATTAGTTCCCAATGAGTCTGCTGTATCAGCAGATTTACATTATGCAAAATCCTATCTGCAAGAGATAGTGGGTGAAAAGAGGCGTGGTAATGCACACTTGGAAGGCAGAGGCAGGACCTCTGTGAGCTTGAGGCCAGTCTGGTCTACATGGTGAGCTATAAGACAGCCAGGACTATAAGAGAGACTATTTCAACCTCAGCCCCATCCCACCCCCATAAAAAGAAAGAAATACAGGTTGGGAACTGGAGAGTTAGTTCATTGGTTAGTGACCTTGTTGAGGACCCAGGTCTGATTCCCAATACCCACATATCCAGTCCCAGGGGATCTGACAACTTCCTTTGACTTCAGCAGGCAAAAGGCATGCATGTACTACACAGACACACATGCAGGCAAAACATTCATACCTACTTTCTCTGCCCCCTACTTTCAGGTTAAAATATGACCTCTTAAGTGTTCCTGCCACTGTCTTTGTTTCACTATCATGAACTCTAACCCTCTGAAACTGTGTTATGGAAACAACCACTGAACTGAAGACAAAATCGGCAAGGAAATGATCTTTATCATTGTTACTGAACAGGTATCAAGGCAAGGTCAACCCTACTGGCCATTTGATCTATAAATGTAGTGAGAAAGACAAAAGAATCATTGAAAAATTCAAGAAGGCAGTTGCTGAGATGGGAAAGAGTCCTTCTTTCCACATTAAGATTATGGGTTTTGGTCAAACTGGAAACCAAGAGCAGCACCATTACTGTATCACCCTGTGTGACCCTGTGAGAGATCAGTTAATTATCATGTGTCTATTATCAGTGCCCCAGAACACAGAATATATCTGAGGCTGACCAGGCTGTCCTGATGGCTGCTGTGGGTGTTGCTCAGTTTGAAGATGCCATCTCTAAGAATGCAGATAGCAGAACCATGAGCATGCCCTCTGGCTTAAACACAAGGTATAAAACCGAATTCTAAGTACTAATAAAATGAATTCCACTGTGCTACCCTATAGCCAGAAGAGATATGAGGAAACTGTTTAGGAAGTCATCACCCATGTTAAGAAAGTTGGCTCTGACAGGCTGGAGACATGCTCAACAGTAGAGCACTGGCTGCTCCTGCAGAGGACTTGGGTTCGATCCCTAACACCAAAATTGTGGCATTCAACTGTCCTTAATTCCAGATCCAGGGAATCCAAGGCTCTCTTCTGCCTTCGTAGGCAACAGGCATGCACACTGTACATAGACATGCATGAACCCAAAACAACAGTATCTATAAATACAAAAACACTGTCTATGGAAACTGGCATGAACTTGATATGGTAACATTTGTGGTAATTTCTGTTTGGAATGGTAAAAATATGCTGAAGCCAAGTGCTCATATCCCTTGGGTCACTCATGAAGATGGTAGCACCAGTGGAACGACACTGCTGGTAGCTTTGATTGTAACCAGGGCCTAAACAAATAGGCTGAGGAGTTTTGCCTTATCCACCCATTCACCTGATTTCTTACCAACTTCTAAGTGTCTTGAAAACCATTAGCAGGGAAAATACTACCATATTCAAGATGCAAAAAATGCTAAGAGTGTGTCAAACTTTAAAGCTTGGTTTTATGCTATAGAAATACACAAATTTATTTCTTATTGACAAAAATTTGTTGACTGTAGTGGTTTCTATATGATTAATAAAAATGTGTTAAAAATCATATACATATTAAAATTAAAAAAAAAACCAAAACTAAGAAAAACAGGGTAAACATAGAAAACTGACCACAGTGTAACTGAGCTTGCAGAAATATACAAAACATGCATATATCCCACCTCGGACACCCATAGCTATCTTGGCTGAGACATATTCAAGGTGTATTCTGTTACTTTTTTGCATTTGTTAATTTTTATACAATTTGAAAATACTCAGGGACACAAGAGATGGCTCAGTAGTATGAGCACTGGCTGCTTTTCCAAAAGACTTGCGTTCAATTCCAAGTACTCACATGGAAGCTCACAACTGTCTGTAACTCCAGTTCCAGGGGGATCTGACACCCTCAAACAGGCATACATGAAAGCAAAACGCTGACGCACATAAACAAATTTAAATATGTTTTTAAAAAGATATAAAGAAAAAACTCATCTAACATCGCAAACATGTCTAGGTTTCCTGGCTCAAACATGTTAGATTGTTTATACAAATGAAATTGTTTTAAATATGAGAAACTAGAAATGTTAAGCATTTAGAAATAAAAATGAGAACATGATGATCTCCAAGACAATAGATATGAAGTAAACCTCACTGATGACAATGCTGCAAAAATAAAGATCGATATCTGAGCAATATCACAAATGCTGTGACTTTTTTCAAAGAGAAAGCACAATTTACTGATTTAAAAGAACAAGCTTCAATACTACAAAATCAGCTCTTATTGCTGCAAGTATTGATTGGTTTGGTAGTTTCAAATACAGCTGCATTTCTCAAAGCTTTTTGCAGTAAGAAAAAGCCACAAAGGCAGGTGATTATAACACTCAAGGAATTCTAGCAGTGACACAAAAGGTAAATGAAGGTGACTATTCTTTTGATAAAATGTCCAATTTCCCCCCAAGACTAGATACTATTATTTTTTAATGTTTCACTGATAGTTGTCTTATTTGAGACAGTGTCTTCCTATGCAGGACTAAACTTGTGTAAAGTTTCCTGCCTTTGCCTTCCAGTGCTAGGTTATATTATAGGCCTGGGCTACCACAACTGGCAGACAGTGCTGTCTTCTCACCCTTATTTTTCTTGTGCTGGTTAGTTTTTTGTTCAGTTACACAAGCTAGAGCCATTGGGGAAGATGAAAGGCAAACTGAGAAAATGCCTGTATCAGACTGGACTGTAGGCATAGCTATGGGGCATTTTCTTGATGACTGGTGATGGGGAAGGCCTAGCCCTCTGTGGGTAGAACTACCCCCAAGCAGGTGGTCATGGGTTATATATGAAAAGTATCTGAGCACACCAGTAAGCAGCATGCCTCCATGGCCTCTGCTTGAGTTCCTGCCCTGACTTACCGTCATGGTGGACTCAGATTAGGATGAGTATTAAATAGACCCTCTCTGCCTAGAGTTTCACTTGGTCATGGTGTTTATCATAGCAATAGGAAATAAACTAGGACCTTAGTTTTCAGTTTTATATCCCAGACTCAGATTTTACTGGTTGTTTAGTGTGGACTGTTGTCTATATGTAGGTGAGGGCAGATACAAGATAAGGCTAGAGGCTGTGATTGGGCAGTGGATAAAGAAGGTGGGCTGAGCGGTTTAGAGATGGAGAGATAGGGAGACACAGAAAGAAGGGAGAGAAAGATGAACCAGATTTTGTGTGGCTTTAAATAGCCACAGGAGCTATGATATAAGGGATGGATAATTACAGGACAATTTGTCTCATCTAGGTGGGCAGTTTATATCATTATCAATTGGCTCTGAGTTTATTGTGTGGGTGTTTTGTGGGTTGAGAATTTACTGATATAAATCTGACTGATAAATTACAAGCCTCTAGGGTTTTGATTTTACCGGGTTATGGGGATTTGTAACAGCTAACCACCGGGGGTGGATGGCTGGAAATGTGAGCAGGATCTGCTGCAAGAGAACAGTGAGTTAGGGACCATGGAGACACTGAGGGCGGGGAAATCGCCATACTAGAACGTAGCCCCTTGTTTTTATATTTCATGCAACAGGTGGTGCCCAATATGGGGCTTGAATCCACAACCCTGAGATTAAGAGTCCCATGTTCTATCAATTGAGCTAGTCAGGCGGTAGCCAGAGACCCCCAATTTAGGTGGTGGATCCACGGGGATCCACTACAAGAATATTTATAACTTAAAATAACTTACAAAATTAAGATAGTAGTTTCTGCACCCAACCATTGTTACCTGTTGATTCTAAACTAAGATTATATGATGTTTTCCTTCACACAGCGATTCAACTTGGTTCCAAAGAAAAATACGGTAGCAAGGCACCCCAGCCAGCCATGGAAATTTGGAAGCATGGGCGTGCATGGCAATAGCCAGCCATGGGAACTCAGCAAACCAGATGGAGAGATTTCAGAGCTCTGAGAACAGGTTGGCCTGTATGCCAGGCTGAGTATGGGCCAGCCTGTCTGCTGGTGCCTTGCCGGCGGTAGCATACATTACCATTTAATATTTCACACAACAGTTTAGCATAGCTGATTTTGGGAGACAAATATATACACATTTATATTAAATGGCAAAAGCTTTGACTTCAACAAATTAATGTACTTTATTTTTTTAAGATTTATTTTTCTTATTTGTAGTTATGTATACGTGTGTGTCTGCATGTGGGAATGTCCACATGGCTGCAGGTGTCTATAAAGGCCAAAGGAAGTGGATTGCTAAGAAATACAAGTATACACAGTTGTGAGCTCCCTAGAAATCAAACCTGGTCCTTTGCAAGAGCAGCAAGAGCTCTTATCCACTGAGCCAATGGCGTTGGGGTAAATCTCAGTGATACATCACTGGCCTAGTAAGTCCATGGTCATGCTAAGGACACATTCACCCATGAGCTGCACCACCAGTCCCTAAAAATATTTTTAAAATCTCAGAAACCAAAATTATTTATAAGGATTTCACTGTATAATTTTGCAAGCATGTTGGTAGCCTATTGGAGAATTTACTTTATGTTTTGGGGAAACTGGTTATAATTTGCATAAGTTAGTTTACTAATCTCTAAAATCAGAGCAAACTCTCCCCAGGAAAAAGCAGTGACTTGCCTGTTGTGGATGTCACTCAAACCTCTGCAGGAATCCACAGTGATGATGCTGTAGGAATACAGGCGCTCTCCCCCGGGGGGTTCCCAGCAGTCAAAGATCCCTGCCATTGTCAGCAGCCTCCAGTTGTCCCAGACCTTTTCCTTGTTGTCAGGACTGTCTGAAGCATCATTCCCACCTGACTGGAAACAGCAGGCTGATTAGATTTGCCCAGTGATGCTTCAGACCTGGCAGCAGGTCAGCTGTTTTAAAACAATTAGGCCTGTTCTATATTGATCCTATCTGACCCATTATCATCCGCACCGAGAGGCTTCATGGCAAGTGTCCACTGAAGAAGCAAATGCTGGTTTCTTAATACTTCCAGAATTTAATGCCTTCACTTGACTTTCAAGCTCGCTAAAAATCTAGCTCAGGAAGGGTTTAAAGAGAGCCTGGCTATTAGGAAAACTGTCCAATATGTCCCTGATCACCGAAAACACAAGGAGACACTACAGGGGGGGGGGGGGGGGGGCAAGCTTGTGTTGAATGGGAAAAAACCAAAAACCAAAAAAACCCCTGAAAACAGCAAAGTCTATGAGTGGCAGTGGTGTCAGGGAACAAACCAGAGGCAACCATACCTACGAGAGTGACTTGATCTCATATTTAAAGGCATAAGAGAAGAATTCCCAGAAATTATTATTTTGGTCTCTTCCCTGCATATTATGTCTAAAAACAACCAAAATTGTAAAAAAAAAAAAAAAAAAAAAAAAAAAAAAAAAAAAAAAAAAAAAAAACCTCTCCCCCTCCCCACACACAACAAAAAAGAAAAAAAAAGAAAACAAGAGATTCTACTATTCTACTGCCAAGAGAAATCGTGAGAAGCAGCCTGAAGGCACGATTACATTTCAGTTAAAAACATTACAGGCCTCTTTAAACAATGAACATCACCCAAACTAAAACACAGAGAAAAGAAAAAAATTCAGAAGAGACCACTCAAGAACTATGGGACAATATCAAACAACCCAGCACATCTATAGTACAGAAATAAATGCTTTTTCAGAAATATAAAACCAGATTTCAAGCTGGATTTAGTGGCATATGTCTTTAATCCCAGCTCTGAGGAGACAAGGTATGCAGATCTCTGTGAGTTTGAGGCCAGCCTAGTCTATATAGGATTTCCAGGACAGCCAGGGTTACATAGTAGAGAAATCCTGTCTCAAAAAACCAGAAAACACAGAGAACTGGTGGTGGTGCATTGCATAAGGCGTCTGCCTGCAGAGGGCGTGGGGCCCTCTGCGCTCTCTCAATTCCCAGCAAGCACATGGTGGTTCACAACCATCTGTAATGGGATGCAATGCCCTCTTCTAGTAGGTCTGAAGGAAGCAACAGTGTATTCACATACATAAATAAATCTTTTTTTTTTTTTTTTTTTAAGTTGGACATGGTGGCATGTGCCTATTACCACTTGGGAGCTTGCTAGACAACCAGCCATGGCAAACCAGTGAGCTTCCAGTTCAACAAGAAACCCTGTCTCAAAAAACTATGGTGAAGGACAACTGAGGAAGACATGCAACACTGAACTCTGGCCTCTGCCTGCGTAAGCATACATGGTCATGTGTACCTAGGTGCCAGGAACAAACTTGGCATTAATGGCCCCATAAGAGAGCAGGAAGTTGCTGGGCAGTGGTGAAGCACTCCTTTAATCCCAGCGTTTGGGAGGCAGAGGCAAGGGATCTCTGAGTTCAAGGTCAACTTGGTCTACAGAGCAAATTCCAGGACAGCCAGGGCTCCACAGAGACCACCCCTCCTACCCCCCAAAAAGGAAAAGAGCAGGAAGTAGCTTTTGGAGGAGCTGACTTGTCTGTAAAAGGGGGAACTGCCAAATGTTATCTCAGATCTCCAGCTGTAGAGGCATATTTGATATAGAAAAGCTTTCTTCATTTTCCTTGGAAGAGAAATGACATGTGGCTAATGAACTAACTGCATACCACGAAGAGTTGAAAATGGCTCTACCTTTTATAGCTTGAGACTTTTGCTACCACTCAAGAACCCCAAGTACATGTAAACATATCGAAGAATGCAGTATTATACATCCACAAAGAAAAACCCAAGTTTATCAAGAGTGACTAGATAAATGAAGAGGCTTCAATTAAAAACCCAAAGAAAAAAGAAAACTAGTAAGGCTGGTGGCAGAGAGTAAACTGAAAGAAAGAAAGTGAAAGCATTCCACAAAAGGTGGAAACTTAGGTTTAAAACAAAACAATTGACCTGTCGTGATGATACATGACTTCTTTGTTATTTATTTCATGTGAGTACACTTTCACTGTCTTTAGACACAAAAGAAGAGGGCATCAGATCCCCAGTACAGATGACTGTGAGCCACCATGTGGCTGGGAATTGAACTCATGATCTCTGCAAGAACAGTCAGTGCTCTTAACCACTGAGCCATCTCTCCAGCTCTGGTTTTTATTTTTGTTTATGTTTTTTTTTTTTTTTTTTTTTTTCCAAGACAGTGTTTCTTTGTATAGCTTCAGCTGTCTTGGGACTTGCTCTGTAAGCCAGACTGGCCTCTAGTTCAGAGATCTGCCCTCCTCTGCCTCCCAAGTGCTGGGATTAAAGGTATTCACTACCATGTCTAGCTGGTACATACATTAATCCCAGCACTTAGGAGGTAGATGTGAGTAGATCTCCATGAGTTTGAGGAACTTCATACTCAATTCTAGTCCAGGCAGAGTCACAGAATGAGACAAAGGTAAAAGGCAAATCCCTATTGCTGAAGACACCATGCATTGCAGAAACAAGGCCCAAAGATCCCTAAATTGGAACAGACTCAAACGGCCATTCCCTTAGGGCTAGCTTTTATGGGGCCAAAAATACTATGCAAGCTTCCAAAGGAGGGAGGCAACCAATAGTCTGCCTAGTTATGATGCTTATGAACCATATCAATGACTAGCACGGCATGATAACCCAAAGGGTGCGATAGTGGTTCATATCCCATGTTGATTACCAATAGCTCACTAATTAAATCCCACTCAACAAGAGGGAAACCATGCCTGCTACTGGAATGCCTACTAACTATTAAAGCCAGCTACTCAGTGCTAGTGAAGTCATGGATACAGGAGGAGAATCTACAAGTACATTCATTACTTTACTAAACCAGCATAATCCTTGACAACAATCTAAGCATTTGTCTTCATAGCAGACAAGTGTAGTCTTCACTCCTCATCAAAGAAACTTCTTTTTGCAACAGAGACAATTACAGAAAGCCACAACCAATTAAAATGAAGAGTTGTGGAGTCCCTCTCAATGACTACATCTATAAAACACTCCTACACCTGAGGCTCAGAGAACACTGCAAAAAGAGATAGTGGGAAGACTATAAGAGCCAGAGGATCAGGGAGTTTACTGAGACTGTATTTCCTAATAATGTCAGAAGCTCAATCTATAAAGTCTTACTAACATGACTGCCCAAATGTGATCTGAACAGGGACACCAGTGGACATGCCAATGTAGACGGGGAAAGGCCCACAAGGCCTCAACCCTACAAAAACACTACATCAACTGAGGACTACTGGGAGTGGGAGAAATACCATTCCCAGGGAAGAGCACACCAGCTTGTGTCCAGTGCCAGTGGTCAGCACTGAAAACATACATATAAGCAAAAGTATACAGATTGAGCAGGTTATACTTAGAAATGTAAGTATACATATTTACATGCAATAACAACAAAAAAGGTGGCCACAGGACATGAAGAGGTAAATGGGAGAGTTTAGAGGGAAGAAAGGGAGAGACGATGTGGCAATCATATTATAATCTCAAAAATAAACTGTAGATCTGTATTAATAATGAGTTAGTTCTGAGAAATGTGACATGAAACAATTTTGTTGCATTAACAGCAGAGAGTGTGCTTAACATAGCCTAGATTATACATCAGTGAGTAGAATCAATATTCTACGTGTCCTATAATGTTTACAGAAACAGTGTTATATGACCTTGATTTGTTTCTCTGTCTTTTCCAAACATACTGTTTACATAACTGCTCATACCTGCTCTGTCTTGATTTGAGGAAAATAGATGAAGTATGGTTGCCTTTGGTTTGTTCCCTGACACCGCTGCCACTCGTAGAATCCATCTGCTAAAACAACACACCGCCGTCCTTTCCCCAGAGGAACCTGAGAGAGAATAAACAGGATATTGTCAGTGATTCTCATGTTCAGCACTGTACTGTGGTGGCAGAGGGCTTGCCTAGCAAGTACAAGGCGGTATGTTCCACCTTCAGAACCACATCAAATACACACACAGAGACACATACACCAAAACACTCAGACTCATATGTGGTCCTGGAGGAGTTAATCTTTATCTTTTTTAAAGTTCTGGATGAGAACTGATCTCAGGAAAGTATTTTACCATTGAGCTACATACCCAGAGGAGTTATTTTTTTTCTCTTAAGATAATTTTTAAAACAAAACAAAAGACAGAGTCTCACTATGTATCTCTGGCTGAAGCACACTATATAGGCCAGGTTGGCCTTGAACTCACAGAGATCGGCCTGTCTCTGCCTCCCCAATGCTGAGATTAGACAGGCTCCACTATATTTGGCTTTAGACATTTTGAAGACAGGGTTCCTTTGTGTAGCCCTGGCTGTCCTGGAACTCACTTTGTAGATCAGGCTGGCTTCAAACTCAGAGATGCATCTGTTTCTGCCTCCCAAGTGCTGGGATTAAAGGCATTTGTCACCACTGCCTAGCTTAGACATTCACCCTTTTTTAAAAAATTATTTCTTTGTGTGACAGTACATGTTTGTAGTAAAAGGACAATTTGTGGGAGACAGTTTCCTCCTTCTACCATGTGGGCCCCAGGGATCAAACTCTGATCTTCATGTTTGGTGCAAGAGCCTTTACCTACTGAGCCATCTAATAGACCACCACATCACTTTTCTTATATATAAAGTCACTGCTCAACTAAACAGATGTGGAAAACTAAATAACATACATAGAGGCAAAAAAGCACTTTTCCACTGGTGGCAGCTAGGTTTATACAGCAGTTTTCTCCAGGACAGAAAGGGAAACTCAGGAGGTAATCAAAACAAAACACGCCTGAGAAGTAGAGGTTCTAGAAGGCCCCTCCCCAGCTTTATAGGAGTAAACAACTGTTCTCCTAGGAAAGGAGACTGACCAGTCCATTTGCAGAGATCCAGATGGCAGCTTCTGAGTGCTGGAGTGGATTTCAGTGATGAAGTTCCTTTTTAAGTCATCCCTGCTCCTCTAAGTCAACCCATACCCATACTCCTCTTAGTAAACCCAATAAAAACTCACTGGTTCACCAAGTTGGACTTTATCTGTCTTGGGCTCCCTTTCAGGGGTAAATAGATATGTGTATTACATCTCCCCAGTTAAAGTTTGCCAACAGCTTGTCTCCAGTTTGCTCCAAGTGGATCATGCTTTCCAGTATTTACACATCATCTCATCCTTTTCCAGACTGAATTAGCCTGGCTCTAAATGACAAATAGAACACAGCACAAGCAATGCTGTATGACTGACAAGACCAGGTCACAAAACTCATGTAGTTTCTGTTCTGCCTTTTTGAATCATGAGCACTGCAGTAAATGAGGTGCTACATCAGAAGTTTGGTTAACTCATGCTAGTAATGTAGAAAGGCTTCAAGTTGTTCCAGCCATACCAGCCATGGTATTAACCATGCATGAAGAAGCTATTTGTCTTAGTTTGCTTTCTATTGCTGTAACAAAATACCAAGACCAAAAGCAACTTGGGGAGAAATAGTTTTATCTCTATTTATAACTTATCATGAAGGGAAGTCAGAGCAGGAATTCAAGGCAAGAACTGAAGTAGATGAGACCAGTGTGGTAGACTTTAATTCCGGCCCCTGGGAGGCAGAGGCAGGCAGAGCTCTGTGAGTTTGAGACTCTTGGAGTCTGTTTTACAAAGTTCCAGAACAACCAACCTTGAGACCCTTGTTGGGGTCATCTTCTTGTGCACTGTATAAAGGTTGCCTGTTAGTGTTTTGTAAATATCTTCTCTATCACTTTCTGATTGATTTAATAAACAGCTCAACAGCCTATAGCAAGGCAGAAGAGAATAGGCAGGACTTCCGGGAGAGACAGGAACTCTGGGAAAGTCTGAGGGTAGATCGGTCAGTCAGAGACAGATTTGCAAGCAAGACTCAGTATGAAACTGAGGAGAGCTATCAAGCAATGGGGCAGAACATAGATTAAACAGGTTAATTAGATTATAATAGTTGGAAACAAGAATAAGCTAAGGCCTAAAGCTTTCATAAATAATATAAAAAGGTTCTGTGTCATTATTTGGGAGCTGGCAGGCACAGAAAGTCATGTTACAGACCCTGCCTCAACAGCAGCAGCAACAAGAATGGAAACAGGCCATAGAAGAATGCCGTTTACTGTCTGCGTTAAAAGGCTTGCTCAGTTTTGTTTTGTTTCCATATAACCCAGGACCACGCCTATGGGTGCTACCCACCAACATCGAGCTAGGCTTTCTTTCCAATCATTGATCAATAAAATGCCCCACAGACAAACTCACAGGCTAATCTGATGGGGAGTTTTTCAATTGAGGTTTCTTCCTTCCTGCTGACCCCAGCTTGTGATAGAAAACTAACCAGCACAACTACCATAGATATCTATCCTTGGCCAGGTAAAAACAGCAAACATTCCCAGTAAAAGCTGCCTTACTAAGCAGCACAGTTAGTCCACACTATATGAGATATATATATTTTTTGTCATTAAAATTTTGTTACTTTATTTACTTCTGGCAGAGAAGCATATGACCATGGCAACTGTGGGCAAGACAACTTGTAGTAGAAGTTGGTGCTATCCTTCTACCATGTATGTTCTGGTGGTTGATGTTGGGTCATTAGCCTTGGTAGCAGGTACTTTACCTAGAAAACTTTGTCTGCTACCTCCACCCCCATTTTGAGATCAAGGTTTCACTGAATATTTTGCTTGGTCTGGAACTCACTCTGTAGATCAAGTTGATTTTGAACTCACAGATCTGTTGGCCTCTGGCTCCTAAATGCTGGGATTAAAGATGTGTGCTACTACACTGGGCCAACTGTTTTGTTTTAAAAACTGTCTTAGTTACTATTCAATTGCTGTGATAAGACACCATGGCCTAAGCAACTTGAAGAAAGAGTGTTACTGGAGGTTTACAGTTTCAGAGTAAGTCCATGACCATCATGGTGGGGAGCATGGCAGCAGGCAGGCAGACAGGCAGGGTGCCATCATGGTGGGGAGCATGGCAGCAGGCAGGCAGGCAGACAGGCAGGGTGCCAGAGTAGTAGCGCAGGGCTTATTTATTTTGAGGCATAATCACCAGTCACAGAGAGCAAGAGAACAAACTGGGAGTATCATGGGCTTTTGAAAGCCTACTCCCCAAACCTCCTCCAACAATGCCACATCTCCTAATCCTTCTCACAGCTTCACCAACTGGAGACCAAGTATTATGAGCCTATGGGAGCCATTCTTATTCAAACCACTATAACCAATAAGTTTGGGCATTGCTAGTCTGGATCACAGAAATAAACAAAACAGGATCCAACATTAACAACTGGGAATATCCTGGCTGGGTGGTGGTGGTGGAACATTCCTGTAATCCCAACATTTGAGAGGTAGAGGCAGACAGATCTCTGAGTTTGAGTCCAGCCTGATCTACAGAGTAAGTTCCAGGAGAGCCAGGGCTACACAGAAAAACCCTGTCTTGAGAAAACAAAACAAAATAAGAATAACAAACTGAGAATATCCTTTGGAATATATTTCTCAGGTATCCTAAACACGCTACCTACCTTGAATGACTGCTTCTCCATTATGGTATCACTACGACAGTTGGTAGTGTTGAACTGCAGCTTGGAAGGATCACTTTCTTTAAACCAAGATGGGACTAAGCCCCATCGCATGGGAATAATTATCCGATCTGATGAATCTGCATCCTGCCATTAAAAAAAAAAAAAAAATTAGCACCTAGATTGGTGGTATACACTTGTAATCCTAGCATTCAAAAGGCTGAGGCAGGAGGATTCCTGCTACTTTAAGGTCAGTTTGGGCTACATAGAAAGTCCAGGCAAGACTATATAGACACAGTGATTAGGCACACTTGCTGCTTTTGTAGAGGACCTGAGTTAGGTTCTTAGAACCTATGTCTGGCAGCTACAACTGCACCTAACTCTTCCCAATGGCACACACCCAAACAGATGCATGAGCACACACATAAATTATAAAAAAAGAAAGGCTGAGCAAGACACAAAAATATAATTAAACAGGCTCAGATACAACAGGAAGACCATAATTACTATATATAAACAGTACAAGGTATTAAGTGGGAAAAAATTAGCTGGGCATGGTAGTACATGCTTTTATTTTAATCCTAGCATCTAGGAGGAGGGTGGATCTCTGTTAGTTCAAGGCCAGCCTGCCAAGAGAGAGAGAGACAGAGAGACAGAGAGAGAGAGAGAGAGAGAGAGAGAGAGACAGAGAGACAGAGAGACAGAGAGAGAGACAGAGACAGACAAAGAAAGAAAAGAGGGGGGAGGAATGTCAACCAAGAATGGTGGGTAGAAAACATTTGTAATCCTAATACCTGGGAGATGATACAGGTGTATTGTGAATTTCAGGTTAATCTGATTTACTGTCTGAAGTAGGTCACAGGCCCAAGGTTAGTTGTCTTTTCTGCTAAATGGATACAGTGTCAAGCTAAATATTTCCATGTATACCCAGAGCTGAGTGCTCGTCTCTGCACTGGTCAGAGGAGCTCCTGAATGTCGATGGTGATGATTACTGCAGAGACTCACAGCTTCTCAAAGTACTGAGAAGAATGGCTTTTAAGTGTTCAGCTCTAAATGGACACCTATATCATCCCTGTAAGGCACAGGGAGCATCGTGGAAGAGAGAATAAAAAGAAGGTAACAGTTGGAGAGGGGAAGAGAGTAGAAGGATGAAGAAGAGAGCAGCAGATGGGGCTGAGAAGTAACAGGTGCTAGACTGACTGGTCACAATACAGTAGATTCGTGTATGAAATTGTCAACAGTTAAATAAAAGGATATAAAAGTCAAAGGACTGAACTGGGCATAGAGATTTAATCCCAGCAACTTGAGAGGCAAGTAAATCTCTGAGTTCATGGCGACAGTCAGGGACACACAGAGAAACCCTGTCTGGATAAACAAAACAAAAATGGTGGAGTGACTAGACGTGCTGTGAGACTGTCTTCAGGAAATGGCATGGCTGCTGTACTCAAGAACTCACGGGCAGCACTGGATACGTGCACAAGACCTACTCAGGAATGGGCCCATCAACATTCAGCATTCCACCAAGGGCTGGAGACAGCTCATAAAGCCCTAGGCCTCCCTGAGAAGCTACAGGCAGGTAAGGTTGTTGGGGAGGCGCCTCAATGGTGTCTTCTTCTAGCCTCTACGGACACTGTACATGTGCATATGTGGTGCATAGACATTCATAGACATTCATTCAGGCAAAACACCTATGCACATAAAAATAAATGTAAGTATTTTTAAATGTCAGTGATGTCTTGGTTGAGAAATCCTATCTCATAGTTCTACTGGTCACCTTTGAGTGTTTTCATCACTGCACAAAGCATCCCCAAAGACGAGGGCAATGCATACAAAGTGGCTGAGAAGCTGAGATACTGAAAGTATTGCTCATTTTAGTCATCTCTTCCTTTACGGGGTCTGACTTTGGAACAGAACAGCTGGTGGCACTGTGGTAGATGAAAAAAAAAAAAAAAGGAAGTACTTTGCAAATCAGTGGTTTCAAATACAGATATTGCTATCTATACATATATGCTGGCAGTTGAACTGCTGAACTGTTCCTAATTTTATTTTAGAATGTGTAGGTTTGAAAAAAAATAAAATATCAAATATTTACCAAATTAAGAGACCCTAGCAATCTAAACAAATCACATTACAGATGTTCAGTCAAACACTACATGGGCAAACTCAAATGACCCAAAGGAGGGCTATGTCTGCTAAGGACTCCACCTTCCCCTTCCTGCTCCCTAATATCCATCCCTTGAAATAGGGACCATGGTTTGTTCAACAGTTAAGGATACTTGCTGTGCTTGCAGAGGACCTGGGTTCAATTCAAAGCACTCACATGGTAGCCTTTGGTAACTTCAGTGCCAGGGGATCTGAAGCTCTGACTTCCAAAGGCACCAGGCACATATCTGGTGCACATACATACATGTATGCAGGTAAAACATTAGTACACATAAAAATTATTTAAATTAAAAAAAATCAAAAATATTTTATGTGTACTAGAACTAAACCCAAGGCTATGAGCATATAAAATATGTTCTATATCTCTGAGTAATATCACCAGGCCCATCACACTGATTTTTTTCTTTACACTTATTTGTGTGTATGTGTCCACTCTCTTGTGTGCATGCCACAGAGTGGGAGTAGAATCAGAGGACAACCTGCAGGAGCTGGTTCTCTCCCTACCATGCAGCAAGTGATCTCACGAACTGAGCCATGTTGCAAGCTCTTCAATCAGTTTTTTGGTTTTCTGTTTGTTTGTTCTTTGATACACAGTTTTACTTTGCAGCCTTGATGGGCTCCCAACTCAGGGATCTGCCTTCCTCTGGCCCTAAGAGCTGGAATTGAAGGTATGTAACAACACAGTTGGGTTTTTGTTTGTTTTTATATAAGGATAGATGACACTGATAAAAAATAATATCTGAAAGCTTTTATCTTTAAAAAAAAAAAAAAAAAGACTCAAGCTCATCAGAGTGTATACACCCGTAGTACAGGATTCTAGAGACAGAGGCAGGTTTGCTAAAAATCTGAAGCCAGCTTGGCCTATATAGTGAGTTTCAGGGCAGCCGGAGCTACATTCATAGTTAAAATTCTGTCTCAAAAGAATTTTTTAAATGTATTCAAATATGAGGTTCATATAACTTGGGCATGCATTAAAACAGCTTAATTGACCCTGAAGAATACTGACTTATTCCTTGCCCTGAGTGATTAGGGCCTTCATGTATCTGTAAAGGCTGCATTCAAGGTCATTCCGGAGGCTGGGCAGGTATCACAGGAGTCACGAGTCAGACGCCCACTGCGGATGCTGGGCCAGAAGATCCTAGGGTGCTGACACCACACTCCTTACCTTCTCAAAGTGCAATCTGGAGAGAAGCACTGGGCTGCTGGACTGCGGGCTCTTGTTGTAGGAGGGGCAGTACTTGTCAGGGTCCCTCCACTGCGGGAGCCTACGCCTGCCCTGCCGATCCCGGTAGGCACAGGCCCTAGTGAGAACATCTCTAGGCAAGTGACAGGACGTTCGTCCGCACATACTTCAGCACTGCCTATAAAAAGTCACAAAACCATAAGGTTTTACTCCCTAGGCCACAGCATCCTCCCTGCGAAGCCACATCTTCCACGGAGGCTCCGTTAGCTCAGCCGGTCGAGGCCCCTGCAGGCCCACAGTCCAGAAGCAGGCCTTCGGGTCCTCCGAGGTCGGTTTCGGTGGACTCAGCAGAGGGAGGTGAGCTCTCTCTGCATTCACACCCGCAACACTCGGAGCCCGCGGAGCCCGCGGAGCCGCGCCATCGCCCTGCGTGGACACGCTCTGCTCCGGGGCGGGGCCTGGTCGGCGCCGAGTCTCCCGCTAAAAACCTGGGCGCTCCTCGGCCGGACCGCGTCCCCTAAGCCGGGTCCTCTCTTCCGCCCGCTCGCTTCCCCTCAGCGGAGCCGAATCCTCCGACTACTCCGATCCCCTGAGCGCGGCCTTCCTCCGCCCGCCTGCCCCCGTGCCCTGCGCGCCGCCCTCTTCTCCGCCTGCGTCCCCTCGATGAGGCCCTCCCCACGCGACCGCGTCTTCTCACCGCCAGAGGGTCTCTAGTCCACTCTTCCACACAACTAGCGTCCGCCTAAGGGACGGCCGCCCCGCCCCTCGGTGATCCCGCCCCGCCCCCGACGTGACGCAGGCGCCGTAGGGGTTTCCTCCCCACAGGTGGGGGTGTGGCTAGGTGGTGAGCTGAGGCCATTCACCTAGAAACCCATGTCCACAGGTTCACCACCTTAAAGCAAGACCAAACACACACGCCTGAGACAGACACTCCAGGGGACCTCATGTTCCTCCTTCCCAGGCCAGAATCTGAAACCAGGAAACCTGTCTGCTTCCCAGTCTTGCCTTCTGAGAGTCATTCAAGTCACCCTCAAATGTGCAAGGCCACCCGAATTGAGACTCTCTAGCTAGCAACACAGAACCCCTAAGGGTCAGGAAGCCCCACCTTGTTTCTTTTTAACATTTGTGTGGGGTGTATGTACACCTTTAAATAAAACAAGAGTCAGTGTTCTTCACAAAAGGAGGCTGTCACACAATTTCTTTAGTTAAGTTTATTTGAATGGAATGGCTTCCGGGCTATGATTAGGCCTGGGAGTAGAAGGGGAGGGTATTAGGCAGAAAGAATACAATCACGAAGGTCTAAGCATGATGTGGCCTTGAAGGACAGCTTTCCTTTAAAGCCTGGAGAGGCCCTTCATAAAGAGCTGGAAAGAAGCAGAGAGGCCAGGCAAGAGCAGCTGATGGAGAGGAGAGGAACGGAAGGGGGAGGGCTGAGGAACGTCTCTAGGGAGCAGCCTTCAGGTCACCTGCCTGAGAAAACCCCCCAAAGGAGAAATCTGACTATAACCTGTTAGGAAATTCTACATCATGTGACTTAGTTCAACACTGCAAGGGTGACCAAGCATATGGGGGAGCCAGGACTATAAATCCTGAAATAGGCCATAGCAAAGACAGCTCAACCACGCTCAAGTGTAACCTGATTTCTTCAGGTTATGGGATTTGGCATAAAGGTGCAGGCCCATGTTCAAATGTGTACATATATGTGTATGTGCATACAGCATACAGGTGTGCATGAGGTCAGGGGGCAACTATTGCAAAATGGTTCTCTCCTTCTACCAAGTGGGTGGTCCATCTTGGCAGGTACCGTTACCCACTGAGCCATCTCAGCAGCCCCAAAGGAGGTCCAGTTTTTCAGGTGTTTCCAACAGTTTAAGAGCACCTGATTTGAGTTTAAAGTCCAAGCCCCAAGGCATACCCTAGGATTTCTTACTCTAGCCCAAAAGGAATGCAGATATTCTCTGTGCCACTCACAGACCCAGAGCAGAAACTCCTAACACCCTCCAATCTAGAGCTGATCGGGTAACGCCCTGGCAAAGGACCTTAGCCCTCTGCAGACCCATCCATCTGCAAATGCCTGAAGATGAGTGGCTTATCAGACCTGCTAGCTATTGTCACTGAGCTAGCGTTTAACCCCATCCTAAGCTTGGCACTGACGCAGTCCCAAGGGGATATGAACGTGCTCCATCTGGTGAAGGGAGGCCTAAAGAAGTGAAGGCCTTGAGCACAAGCCTGCAGAAGCAGCAGTTATTCAAGAAATACATGCTGACTTACTATACGGATGACACAGTTTCTTTGGGTATAAATATTCAAGAAAGTCTGAATAGTTTATTCATTTGTGATGTCTTCTTGCAGGCAAGGTGACAAAATCTACCCTAGCATTCCTGAATGATAGGATGGAATTTTAAAAAAATCTGTATTGATTCTTGATTGTTTCCAAACACAGCAGTCTGGGGAAGGGTGTCCACCAGCTTCACGGGGAACAAGTGGCTTGACGTAGTGTTGGACAAGAAAGGAGTAGAGCTTAGCTCAGACCTTTAGCCCACGGATGCCAAGATGATATCTACTGGCAGCTCCTCTGAGCTTCTGGCTGTCACCTGCATCGTCACTGTGTCCAAAAGCAGAAGCCGGGAACGCACAAGGATGTCATGACCACCACGGAACACTCCTAGAAGCAGAGGAAGCAGAGCTTTGTGATTCTGTGCTGAGAGTGACTCATGAATATAGATCACCTGAGCCTCCTGCCAGGCTCAAGTGAACGCTCAGGTATGTAAGGCTCACACCTCACGTTAGAGGCTCACAGATAGTCACTGAATCTGAGCGTGCAGATGAGGGGGTGAGCCCTAATTAAAAAAAAAAACCACAAAGCAGGTGTCTGACGGACCCAGGGGACTGAGTTGCTTCATCAAGGCCCGAGGGATGAGCCTCATGGTGGTGAGCTGTGTGGCAGTGAACTGTGAACACTCACTGAAGCGGACCACCTTCCCAACCCTGTTTGTAAACACACCCTGCCCCCCACCTCTCAAAATAACTACCACCCCCACACACAAAAAAACCCATCCAAGGTTGGGTGTGTCTCAATGATAGGCTTGCTTTGCCTAGCAGGCCGGAGGCCCTGGGTCTGATTATCAGCACTGGAGAGGAATAAAAGCCAGGTGTGGTGGCTTACTGAAGGCTGAGGCAGGAGAATTACAAGTTTAAGGAATCTTGAATTATACATGAAGATTCTGCTGCAGAAATCTGCCTAGCCTCAGTCACTGAGTGTCATTCTCAGCTCCATTTCCACAAATGTCTAGGGAATACAAACTATGGCCGTTTTGGAGCTAAACACAGGACAGCAAGAATTTACATATGAATTACAAAGTAAGTTGCATGAGAATACTCTAGGGAAGAGAGTGGGCAGGCACAGGTGCTCAGACACCAGGTGTGGAGAAGGGCAGGTAGTGTTCATCAGATGCACCATTTACTTTTGTACATGTTGGGAAATTTCCAAGATGAAATGTAGACAGCCATTTTTTTAAACTTATTTTTTGAAAAATTTTTTGTGTGTTGGTGTTTTGCATGCATGTTTTTTTGTGTGACGGTGTTGAATCCAGGGGAATTGGAATTACAGTTGTCAACTGTCGTGTAGGTGCTAGGAATTTCATTTTTCTATGCTTAGGTTTTTCTGGAGACCGAGTCTTAATATGTAGCCCTTGGCTTTAACTTACACAAGAGTTCCTGTCTCTGCATCTGTCTCTCAAATGCTAAAATTACAGAGTGAGTTACCAGGCCAGGCCCCACACCCATTCTTCTTATTAAAAAAAAAAAAAAACAAAAAAAACAAAAAAAAACACCACCAACAAAAAACCCAATAAAGTCGATACTTAGATAAAGGAACATCAGACAAGTCACTGAAAAGGAAATATGAATATAAGACACTTAACATCACTCAAAATGGGAAAATTACATTAAAACTGGATCTGGGGCTGGGGAGATGGCATTTGGATCCTCAGCATTAGATCCCCAATGCTGCTTTCAGATGACCAGCATCACGGAGAAATGCTGAACCACCATGCCACACCCTGCAGCCAATCCCATAGGATGAAGGACAAGGTCTCGCCAGGACTGTTAGAGCACACAGATGGGGGGGGGGGGAACCTGGTGGCATTCCCACCTTGAAGCTACTCAGGCCACAGACGTTTCTTACCAGCTAGCAGAAGCGTGTGAGTGTTCTTGTTTTCTGGCACTTTGTCTGACCTCTCACAAGGATGCATTCCCAAGAACTTCACAATATTGCCCACAGCCTCTGCAGGGAAAAATCCCAGCCGCATCAAGTCACAGGCGTATGAGTATTTGTGTTTGTTGGGTGCTAGTCAAATCCTGGCCTAGCACATCAAATATGCACTCCACCCCACCCCACCTTCCCGCCCCCTGAGACACAAGCCCAGCCAGTCCCAAGCAGGTATCTATGGCCTTGGATTCTTGGTGGGAAACAGGGAGGCACACTGGCCAGTCACAGTATAGCCAGAGATGATGTCACCAACATTTTACCTTCAAGTGTCTTGATAGTAGACAGGGTGAATGTTTCCTCCTTCTCAAACTCATCCCCGACCTCATCCCAGGCTGCTTCAAAGTTCACTTTCATGACTTTCTGGATATGATCAGCCAGAGTAACTTCTAGATCCTCCAGCTGAAGAAATGGAGACGGTTAGACTTTAAGGAGAGATCTCCTGTGCCACAGTTCTAGGCCTCTGCTCTGAACTCATCTCTATATTCCTTCCTTCCTGCAGCTCACTTAGCAGATATCTGCCACTGTGGGGACATGGTGGGCTTCAGGACACAGAGCAAGTCCAAGGTACTCAGTGCAAGTGGCACTGCTTCAACTGCCAACAGCCATTTCTCCAGCAGATTCTGTACTTCAACTGTGCCCTCTAGGTCCAAATAGGCGGGAACCCTACTGTCATCTCAACTGTGAACTTGACACAACAGTCCCATTCAGCCAGCCTGGACTGACAGGGTAGTGTCCACAGAATGGCTCTTTTGTTCATTCTTCCAATAGATCTTCACAGAAACCTGTTCTTGCAGGTGATTACAGTGCATACAGCCATCACTGCAGTGAAAGGGGAGCCCCAGCTATAGCTCCCGGGAGGAGAGGTCTTAAGGCAATGCCTGGGTCAGTCATTTTGAATCAGGAACGGCCATTCCCTATTTTGGTCCTTATACTGCACAATGTGACTGTCAAATACATTCTGGTGACTAAGGATCTGTGGCCTAGCAGAGCAAAGGGGCCCAGTTATCAAGAAAGCAACATGACAAGAACAATTCAAGTCTTAAAGTCTTGCTTTGCTTTTGAGTCAACTAGGAATTATCCTAAGAAAATAATCAGAAATGTGCTGGGTATGGTGGTGTATGCCTTTAATACCAGAACTTGGGAGGCAAAGGAAGGCAAACCTCTGTGAGTTCAGGGCCAGCCAGGTCTTCAAAGCGAGTCCAGGACAGCCAGGGCTCTGATACACAGAAAAATCCTGTCTCAAACCTCTCCACCCCACTAAATAAATAAATAAATCAGAAATGTATTTGTAAGAATCTGTACATCTGTCTGTGAACCACAATCATGCAGTGCTTGTAGAGACCTGACAAAGGCATCAACTCGTTACTCTGTGGGTGCTAGGAGTTGAACTTGAATCCTCTTAACTGCTGAACCATCTCTTCAGTCCTGGACACAATCCTCTTACCACATACTCATCTTCATAGCCTTCTTCATCCATTTCTCCAGTGTTGGGGTCACAGTCCTTAACAGTGAACTTCATCACACAGCTGAACGTGCAAGCCACTGTGGGGAAGAAGGGTTGCATGAAGACAAGCTCCTTCCTGGTCAGGTGGCCATGACCTGCCTTCAAGCAGCATTAATAATGGCTAACACTCTGTCAATTCCAGCATGCTAGGCAAAGAAGGCACCTTATAGAAGAGGAATGTCAAGTCACAGATCCAGAGAAAGAACCAAAGAAACAGAGACAATGCAGTGTGGCTGAGACCATGCCACAGCTGCACAACAAAGAAACAGAGACAATGCAGTGTGGCTGAGACCATGCCACAGCTGCACAACACTGTCCAAGGTTGAAGAGGACAGCTGGGGATGTCACTGTGGTGATGTCACTGTGGTGATGTCACTGTGGTGATGTCACTGTGGTGATGTCACTGGAGAAGTGAATCTGAGGTGTCTGCTTGGGTGTGCCTGTCTTTGAGGAATATTGTGCTACAGTAAAAGAATACTTACTTGTCTGATGATCAAACAGGCCTTGATTCTAAACTTACAACCCACCCAACTGAACTTCAGCTTCCTCAACTATGAACAAGAATAGGCTGTACTTATCCTCATAGAATTGGCTGTGAGAAAAAAATAGGATAATTTATGAAAAGAACTTGGGCCTACGCAATTCTAAATCAAAGAGTTTCTGTGCTAACTTTAATGTATGGACTCCCACAAGGCGTGAATGGTGTCTACAGAGAGCTCACCAGCTGTGGGGTCTTCCTTGGGCAGAGCCACTAGTGTGTAGCAGGTCCCAGGCTGGTTGTAGGGCAAGCTCCGAGCAGGCACATAGGAGAGCACTTCATAGGCCTCAGTTGGCTCCATCTGCACTGTGACATTCTCCAGAGTCTGGTCATTGAGAGTGTTCGTGCAGTCAAACTGGATGAGGTGGAATGGGGTTCAGGTGTTGCTCTATGGGAACAGCCAGGATATACCCACCCCCTTTTACACATAAACCAGGCCCTTGCCCCAGCCCTCTGCCTGGTTGAACATTTACAGGCTAGAGAAATCCTGGACAAGAAGGGATGAGACACCCCATCAAGTTATGTCCACAACCAATTCTATGGCAAGCCCTGCAGGACTCATCAGACCTAGGATTTGCCTCTGGGCACAGTTGGGTTTCAGGCTGCCTTGCTTACCTGGAACACCAAGTGGTCAGAGAAGGTGTGTTTGGTGCAACGGATGACATACTCAGTCTCTGACTCGGTGAGGGCCACTGGCTCAGGAGAGGACTTGAAGAGAGGCCCTAGCCCCTGGAACTCAGGCACCGCTGCTAACTGCTCTGAAAGCCACAGGCCATATTCAGTTGGTTTCTAGATCTCCACACCCTCAGGTCCCATACCCTCCCTTAGAAGAAGACACGTGCATGTCCAGCTGGCTGCTCACTCTTTGTCAGCACGCTCCACCATGTCTCATGAGGCTCTAGCTCAAGCCGTGTAGCCCTCTGTAGACCCACTGTGTCTTATGCAGGATGTCTGAGGCAATTCACTAAGCGGGAAACCCCGATGTTAAGACATTGGGCCTAATCATCTGAAGATCTTCATCTTGTGTTCATTACTGATTCTCTCCTTCTCTATCTGTCTGTCTGTCTTCTGTCAAGATTGGAGGGGATAGCTGTCAGCTGTCTCACACGGCGTTAGGAGCTGAATGTGGGTCCTCTGCAAGAGCAGTATGTGCACTTAGCTGCTGAGCCTTCTCTCCAGTGCTCGGCAAGGACTCTTAGAAGACAGTGGGGATGAGGAAGGGAGTGCGAGGATGAGCTGCTTCCTTGGGAATACAGCCTCGGGGGAAGAACAGATCCACCCTATGCATTGGCCAGTGAAGAAGCATGGACCATGAGCTACTTGTTTTTCTCTGGAGAGTCTAACTCTGTAGTCCAGGCTACCTTTAATCTTGTGATCCTTCTACCTCAGAGTGACCTGTGGCTAAGACCCCTCCCTATGCATGATGCCAGGTCCTAGCCCAGGGTCACCATGACTAAAGCAGGCTAATTCTGGTGTTCTGATAGGCTGAAAGCAGAATGCAGCTGCAGATCCAGCTAGGTGTCTGTGAAAGATGTCCCCTCTAACAGCTCCATACAGCGCTCTCCTTACTGATCCTAGGCAGGAGTCCTCCCTGGCAGTGACTGGGCAGCTGTGTTCAGTCACAAGGCTTGAGGAACTGTTAGGTAGCAATAGGCAACAGATATAAGAGGTTTAGAGATGGGCTAAGCTCAAGTTCCTTGATACTAGTCTTTAAGGTTTAAATACAGTGTTTTAACAGCAAAGCTTCTAAGGCAACATGGACTGCACACACAAAGAACTGAAAGCACAGCACAGTGTCTCTGAACGCTGGCTCAGTTCCATCAGACATTCTGAAACCCAGGCCACGAGCACTCAGTCAGCTGTGAAAGAATCCTGGCATTCTCTATCACCTGACTCATGAGGAACCCAGAGTTTCTGCTCTCTTTCAAATTCCTTTGTGCTGGGATGAAATGCAGGGTGTCAAGCATGCACACTTTATCTACCACTGGGGCATGCACAATCAGCAGTTGGCAGGCTCTGACATCACACAACCACTGACCATAATGACATTACTCACCCTGGAAAATCTCCTGCCGTGTGGCTGCCACCTTCTCCGGCTGTTTGACTGCTGCGGTGGCGGTGCTTTCTGCAAAAGCAAGCATGGTGTGATACCCACAGCTCTACTCACAGGCAGCATGCTGCTCTGAGCCCATATTATTACTTGGATGTTGTAAATGCCAACTCTCCTGAGAGAGAAGCATGCAAGGAAAAGAGCAAGCTGTCAGCATGGCTGTCCCTTCTGACTTGGGGCAAGGTAGCAAGGGCTACTCCCTCTTTGCAGTATACTAGCCTGTGCTTGTCCACTTTACAGTCAAGGGAAACAGATGGGCCTTGGGGATGAGCAGGGCCTTACCTGGTCTCTGCTCTGCCATAGGCGTGGTGGCCAGAGGCACAGACTTGAGGTCAAATGGCTTTTCTGATGGTTCTAGCGTATACTGCTGCAGGGCTTTCTCCAGACCAGGGATGGACACGGTCAGACCTAAAGCCAATAGAGTCATTCTGCCTGGCTGGCACAACAGAGAGGCATGGCATGCCTAGAGAGGACAGAGGCCTGGGACCCCTATGACTGCTAGATGTGCTGATGCTAACACAGTCATGAAACCTCTGTGTTTCTCCCTAGCCTCTTCTTCTACAGGGTTGGCAGGTAGGTAAATACGAAGTAAGTTTAAGTGCTGGTATGAAGACATAAGCCAAAATGCCAGGCTTAAAGGTTTTTACTAATGAGTGTTTTGCACTCAGGACATTGAGCTGAGGGGATTGTCATCAATTCCAGGCCAGCTTAAGCTATATAATGAGAGACTATCTCTAACAACACAGGAATTTTGGACTGAGGATACAGCATGGTGGTGGAGACTAGTGAAGCATGTGCAAGACCCTGGGTTCAAGCCAGAGTAACACACAAGGAATACTTAATTTACTTGGCTATTTCCACTGACTGGTTCAATCTATGTGGCCCTGGATCTTCTGAGGTTATATCAATCCAAGAGATTGCTATGTAAGTCCAGAGATTCATGTATGGTCTTGAGTGTCTTGGCCCAGGGGTGGCACGCCTGCTCTATGGCCACAGGAAGGGCCAAAAGCTCCAGGAAGGTCCTGGGTGGCCAGGGACAACTTACCGTTTAGGATGTAACCTGCATTGAGAGCCTTCTGCTTCTGCTCCAGAACGTTCAGATAGAAGGTGGCTCTGTCTCTCACTTCATTGTCGTCATCCATTACACACCTGCAGCCAGGACACAAGGCACTCCTAACTGAGCCTAGCCAGGGGGTCAGAGGGACCCTGCAAGACTGCACGGGGATGGCAGGGCAACGCAGAACTCCTAAAGCTCAGCGCCAAGGGTGGTGGCTCCTAAGTGACAGTTAAAATACAAGGTGCTGACATAGCTCAGTGGGAGACAGCTGCCTAGTAAAGATCTTACCCAGCACCATAGACAAACCAAAAAGACAAAATACAGAGGGACCCTTGAGCTCAGAGGAATACACTTCTGGGTTCAGCAGGTACAAGACACCACACACAGTGCACAAATATACATGCAGCAAAACAGCCACACAAATAAAATAAATATAATTAAATCTTTGGTGGATGTGGTAGCTCACACCTTTGATTTTAGCACTTGGGAGTCAGAGGCAGGTGGATCTCTGTGAGTTCGAGGCCATCATGGTCTACATAGTTCCAGAATAGCCAGGGCTATATAGAGAAATCCTGCCTCAATGAATAAATTTTTGAATAAAAGGTGGCCTGGCCCCAGGGGAGCACTGCTCTGCACACGGGCTTCTGGGCTGAGACTCACCTCTTCAGCAACACCAAGATACTAGGCAACATCTCCTCGTTCTGGGCTCCAAACTTGGCCAGAGCACTCACTGCACCTAGTTCCAAGGTAAAGAGGACTCAGCCGCGGCCCTGGGGCCCGCCTGCCAGAGCGCTGAGGGTGCCCACCAGTGCTCGGAGTGGGAATCCATGCAGAAGAGCTAGGTGTGGCACGGCTGCTACAATCACAGATTGTACTACAGATCCCGTGAATCCTAGTAGATCTTGGTGCTACCTGGGCCTTGAATTCCTCTTCAGGAAACACATAAGTGGCTCCTGTTCTCGGGCTCTAGGGGCAGCTTTCAAATGAGTAAGGCCACAGAGGCCATCAACACTGTCAGCTACTTCTGAGCAGCTTCATTTGTAGCTAAGCCTTGGAGTAAAACATGAAAAAATAAACCATCACTTAGTGATTAACTGCCAAAAGAAAAAACTTTGCAAGTTTTGTTGTGTGTTATCTCTCCAGTTGTTCTAAAACAGGGCCAGGTATGGTGGTACATTCTTATGATCCCGGCACACTGAAGGCTGAAGCAGTAGGATTTCAAGTACGAGCCAGCTAGGCTATAGAACAAGACCCTATCTCAAAAAAACAGAAACAAAAACAAAAAGCAACTCTAAGTATGAATATACAGTGAAGTTTTTAAAAAAATTAAAGTTGTAGAAAATCATTTATCTAGCTGGCATCTAAAATCCTTCTGACAACATAAAGAACAGCTTACAAGGCCATGTCCTTATGTGCTTGTTCCCCTGGGAGCTTAGGTCCCTTTGCTGGGCAAATTCACCGAGAAAGAAGCTAAGAGGTCAGGATCACCCCAGCTCAGACTTACCTGCCCGAACCTCTTCATGCTCCAAGACCACCCGGTTGTAGATAAAGCGAATGTACTTGGAGGGGTTGTTGGTTTTGGGCCCCTCCTGGCCCAACAGGTGCAGGATGCGGGTGGCCAGCACAGTGAACTCGCAGTCCTCAATGAACTCACACAGGTGTGACAATCCTGTCTCCTTGCTCTCTGAGTTCTCCTCAATGATGCTGATGATGCAGTCCACAATGGCCCGCTTGTACTCAAAGCCACCCTGCAGAGGGAAAGGTCCAGCTGAACAAAGGCCATCCTCATCCTCTGGAGGCCAGCTGAGGCCCAGAGCCTAGACAGTCCAGAGACAATGCTCCACAGACAGGCTGGAAGCAGGCTTCTGTCTTTGTTGGATAAAACAAAAGCCTTGGCCTGGCAGCTCACTAGGGCCTTCTAACTCTAACAGGAGAAAGATTGACGGAAGCACTTTAGGACCATTTCTTCAGCTGAGTGTAAGATACATTACACTGGTGAACTGTCTGAGCTGTCTAAGCTGGCTCTGGAGGAAGGGCTGCTCCCTAACCCTGTCCTGGTCTCAGACCAAGCATGTTTTGTCTTCCAAGACCCCTTGTCCAGGGATAATTGTCACCTGCCCTGTGATAAGAGGAAAAGAGAACAGCAATGTAGTCCAAGAGTGCAAATAGCACCTTTGGGGACCAAAGAGTAAATCATATAAGTAAAAACACTGTCCCTAAAGCCAGCTAAGCAAATCATGGCCCAAAGCAAAGACTCCCCTACAGCTTATCTCCCAATGTGACACCACATGTGGTGGAAACGGCCAACTGGAAGTCTCCCCTAGCAGGAGACAGTCTGTCAACAAGGGTCTCCAAGGACTCCTCCTTCCCCAGGCTTTCCTGCTCACTCCTGTGGGATGACGTGTACACTCTTATGTTCTGCTGTCTACCTGCAGTTTACTGCTGTCTTCCTTTCCTCTGCTTGCTCTATACCTAACAGACTCACTGACTTCAAACAGAAAGCCTGGGTACGGGAGATCATTCTCCACACAGACACCGAGATATGAAAAAACTGAAATGGGTGGCACACAAGGCTCGAAAGACAATATGGTGGTTCCTCACAACACCAAGGACAGAATTATCTGATCCAGTAACTCCATGTCTGGGTATTGGCAACAGAACAGATCGCAGAAGCACCTGTCACAAGAGTGACAGCATGGTGTTCACAAAATGTAGTTTGTTTTTTAAAGGAATATTATTCAACATTGAAAAAGCAGAAAATCCTGATACATGCTATAAAACCTGAGTATATAAGCAAAATAAGGGAGACAGGAAAAGATGAGCACCTCACGATTCCCCTCAACTAAGGTAACTGTAGCAGTCAGATCATAAACACAGAGCAGACTGTGGGTGAGAGGCTAGGAGAGGCAGATGGGGACATAGTGTTTAATAGGTACAGAGTCTCAGCTAAAAACTACAAGGTTTGGCTGAAGAGGCTCAGCAGTTAAAGGCACGTGTCCATAAGAGGACTCTGGTTTGATTCCCAGCACCCACAGGTTGACTCACAACCATCAGTAACTCCAGCTTCATGGGATATCACACCTTCTGACCTCTGAGAGCGCCAAGCGAGCAAATGGTGTGCATACATACACACAGCCAAAACATTCACACATAAAATACAATGTATAAATCTAACTGAAAAAAAATTAAGGGGGCTGGAGAGACAGCTTGGTAGTAAAGAGCACCAGCTATTCTTCCAGGACTGGAGTTCAGTTTCCAGAAGATGCCAGTAACTACAGTTCTAGTGGATCTAAGACCCACTCTACCCTACAGACACTGCATTCAGAGAGAGAGAGAAAGAGAGAGAGAGAGACAGAGAGAAAACTAAAAGTAACATTTTTTTAAAATAAAAACTTAAAAACTGGGGACTAGAGAGATGGCTCAGTGGTTAAGAACACTGACTGCTCTTCCAGAGGTCCTGAGTTCAATTCCCAGCAAGCACATGGTGGCTCACAACCATCTATAATGGGATCTGATGCCCTCTTCTGGTGTGTCTGAAGACAGCTACAGTGTACTCACATATATACAATAAATAAATAAATAAATAACCCAAAACCTTAAAAACTAGAAAGTTATGATGAGCTAGACATAGTTGTGCACGCCTGTAATTTCATCTTACACGCACAGACCCCAGCATCCCTCATATATAGAAATACATGAGTCAGGAGCAAGGCAAGTTCTCAAGTCTGAGTGTGCAGCCCCGCAGTGAAGGCCATGCATAACCCTGACTGCTACAGAAAGCACATAACTTTCTGGGAGTCAGTCAAAAAGCTGTAGAGACAAAGCTTCAGCTTCTTCAATGAGAGAAACACATGCTTTAGGGCCAGAGGCACCTGGACTCAGACGCCACAAAGTGTTCTGCTTTTTCTTCAGAATAACCTGGGAGGCAGGTCATTCCACTCAAGTCACACTAAGCCTCATCTTACAGTTTTTTAGATGGGTCTAGTATATCCCAGACTAACCTTAAAATCACTTTGTAGCCAAGACTGATCTTGAGCTTCAAACCTTGTTTCTACTTCTCAATTGCTAGGCCGTACAACACAGGCATGGGAAGTGTAGCTTTGTCTCTAGGATGTACATCACAGGCATGGGAAGTGTAGCTTTGTCTCTAGGATGTACATCACAGGCATGGGAAGTGTAGCTTTGTCTCTAGGATGTACATCACAGGCATGGGAAGTGTAGCTTTGTCTCTAGGATGTACATCACAGGCATGGGAAGTGTAGCTTTGTCTCTAGGATGTACATCACAGGCATGGGAAGTGCAGCTTTGTCTCTAGGATGTACATCACAGGCATGGGAAGTGCAGCTTTGTCTCTAGGATGTACATCACAGGCATGGGAAGTGCAGCTTTGTCTCTAGGATGTACATCACAGGCATGGGAAGTGCAGCTTTGTCTCTAGGATGTACATCACAGGCATGGGAAGTGCAGCTTTGTCTCTAGGATGTACATCACAGGCATGGGAAGTACTATACGAGTCCAAAGTTTGGCTCCTTACAAGAACAGTATGCACTGCTAAACTCTTTCTCTAGCCCTTTTTAAAAAGAAAATAACACACACATACACACGCATGCACGTAAGTACGCATGCACATACACTTATTACCATTTTTTGTGTATGCTTAATAAATGTGTGTGAATACAGGGATACACATCTCATGTCACAAACATGGAGAGGAGGTTAACTTTTAGGAAGGAGTTGGTTCTCATCCTTCCATGATGGAATCCAGGAATTACAATCAAGTCATTAGGTTTGTTTAGTAAACCTCCAGAGTGCTAGGATTAAAGGCAGGCCACTATGACCAGTACAAGTTTATCTCTTATGGTTATGCATTCTGGAGGTAGAGACAAGTGGATCACTGTCAGTTCAAGGCTAGCCTAGTCTGCATAGTAAGTTCCAGGACAGCCAGATCTATGCAGAGATCCTGTAATTAAAAAAAAAAAAAAAAAAAAATCTAGAATCCATGTTGTTTTCAGCCCATTTTCCAAGAGCTCCTGACTGGCACTGCAGCCTCCTATGCCAGACCTCGTAATAGAACCCATGTCCCCTCCTTTCCGCATAAGCATTGCCTTGGGGAACCTGCTGGACCTGTTGCCATGCTGTCGAGTCACACATCACTACTGTAGTTACGACAGCTGCTGCTGTTGCTTCATCTGTGCACAGAGTCTAAAGTGCCGCAGGCACGGAAACGAGCTGTTCAACAGTGTTCAGACCCGAGCACCAAGAGACAGGTTTTGGCAGGCAGGCCATTCTCTGCACCAATAGAACTGGCAGGACCCCAGTGGCCCCGCTCTTACCTCTTCCCTTAGCATGGTGAACAGGAAGTTCATGAGCACTGCATGCTTTCGAGGATACTTCTGGCACAGGGCGCTGATGGCCTGCACAACCACCACCTGTGATAGAGAGACCTGCATGAGTGGCAGTCCCTGACAGCCCTGGGGACTTGCTCACTAAATGCCACAGAATCCCTCCTTAGGCAAGACATGCCCTGGGCTCAAGATGAAAGCAGGAGGAACACTTCTCCATGCTGGGGCACAAGTCCTGAGCCCACCTAAGGCAGGGGAAACATGGCAATCTCTGTAGCCCAAGTGTGTCTCAGGCTCCAAGCCCTGTCTGGCCTGCTTCTCCCCTGCCTTTCTCATCTTCACCTGACATTCCATTCTGCTCTCTTCCTCAAGTCTCTTTGGCATTCTTACTTTTCTCTCTGTTCTATCCTCCCTTCTCTTTAACTGGTTCAAGTCCTCCCGTGGCTCTCGTGTCATCCTCTCGCAGGCACCTAAGCCAGTTCATCTTCTGAGTTCTGAGTCTCCTCAGACTCATCCTCCACGGTGCAGGAGGGTTATTCTCATATGCAAATCTCACCACATCACCATTCAATATACCTTCATGTAACTAACCCACAGACAGAGTAGATTTCTGCCCAGTTTGTACAACCCACACTCTAGAATTTATCCTGATGAATTAAAAATTTCTCCTACCAATCTCTGCTCTGACAGAAACTCTGCAGTGACACATTTCACCACTCCATTTACATAACAATGAAATAATGTAACTATGCAAAATAAGAATAGATTATCAACTGTCAAGAATCAGGGGTGAGGGGCTGGGAACAGCATGCTAGAGTGCTGTCTAGTGATGCTAAGTCTGATTGTGGCAGCAATTTTGAAAGGCTTCACACATGCATCTAGTAACCAATGAAATCCAAGCAAGCCCTCTAGTCTGTACAATTGCTTATTTCTTCATTAACGCTATTCTAGACAATGCTGGATGTGGGCACTGGAGTTGAGAGAAATGCCCAGGACTTCCCTCTTATTTATTTATTTGCAATCTCCTGTGAATTATTTTAAAGTAAAAGTTTAAAAAATAAGTCTTGTGGTGGTGGTACACACCTTTAATCCCAGCATTCAGGAGGCAGAGAAAGGCAGATCTCTGTGAGTTTGAGGCCACCTGGTCAACAGAGTGAGTTGCAGGGCAGTCAGGGCTACAAAGAGTAACCCTGTCTTTTAGAAGAAAGAAAAAAGAAAGAGTACTACAAGCCAGACGCAGTGGCAAACAGCAATAATCCCAGCATTTGGGAGATGGTAGGAGGACTGCTCCAAGGCTGACACTGTTCTGTATTCTACTGAGTTCTCAGTCAGCCTGTTTAGAAAAACCAAACAACAACAACAACAAAAAGAACAACAAAGCCAGGCAGGGTATACACATCAGAAATCCCAGCAGCAATGAAGGAGCTCAAACAGGAGAATCTTGAGTTCAACATCAGCATGAGCTACATAGGGAGACCCTGTCTTGATTTGGAAAATAGAAAAAATAAGTTCCAAACCACGGCCCTTCCAAATGACTTTTTTACAATTAGAACTTTATCATGAGTTGTAAGTCAGTAAACAACCCCAGCCTGTTCTGACGTCATCACTTTTACCTTCCCTGAAGCACCGGATCCCCAGCTGGCCTGTCTCCTAAATACTTTCCTGACCCCGACTCCTGCCCTTTCTCCCTGGCTCACACTGCCTTTCTTCCCAGCAGCTGCTGCTGTGGGTCAACTCCTCACTGCACCTCAGGGTACTGCTCGTTTATATGTCTGCTCAGTTGTTAAAGCCTACTCTCCCAACAGAGAGCATCCATCTGCCTCATCCACTGCTGCCCCCTCTTCCGAAACTGTAGAACAGACAGCAAGAACTCAATAAAACTCCAAGAATGAATAAACAATAAACCCTGCCAGCCTAAAAGAATCTTACTGTTCTTAAGGTTCAAAGGGACAGAGGGTCAGTGACCCGGGAGGAAGGACTGAACATCCCAAGCCCATAGCATGGATAACAGGCTCAGAACATCTCCCTTGTCTTGGGAACTGCAGGCGGAGAGGGTACTGGGTACCTTGAACTCATCTGAGATCTCTGACATGAAGGAAGAAATCTGCTTCATAAGGCGGTCAATGCTGCTCTCGCTCCCTGTCTTGAGGAGGGTGGTGATGGCCAACGTGGCAATGCTGCGGTTTGAATCTGTGACCAGGTTTTCCAGATCTAGGTTGCAGGCAGTCACGGCTGATGGGTGCTTCATGGCCACCTACAGAGTGAGGAAGGACACCGGGCAGTACCCAATTCTGTCATTTCACCGACAGGGTAGGCCTAGACAGAGGTCCTTTGGGGACCATGTCTACCCCTCCCAGCCCATGCAGAGGGAGAAGACACTAGCTAGATCAGCCTGCCTCTCCTCCTCTCAACTCTTACCTTATTGAGGGTGCGGACAGCAGCATAGCGAAGTGCAGCCTTGGGTGAGCTACAGAAAAGCTGGAGCACTGTAGAGAGGAAGACACCAGTGTCGGGCTACCCTTGAAGCCAGGCAATAGAATATCAGTGGAATACCTGGGGTCCCCAGGGAACAGCATGGGATCAAAGGTGAACAAGCTCTCAGGCTAGTCACACACAGCCTTTTGCTTAGAGAGGCCAGCAGAACTGCCTCGTCCTGAACCTTGTCAGCAAGGGCCCTGTGGGTGTCAATGGCTGTTATATACTAAGCACCTGCTGTGTGCTAGGCCCTCACTGAATGGATGCTGTGCCTGTCCGATTCTCTGAACTCCCAGGGAACAGTGGCAAAGCCACCTCTCGCTTCATGCCCACAGCACCCAGTGGGACATACCTCAGCACCCATCTAGGGAGTTAAGTCCTCCCTCGAAGAGCAAGTTTGTTTCTTTCTGTCCCTACTGTGTATATTAGGGACCACACTATTCCCTCACCCTGGCTGCCCAAAGCTCACAGCTAAAGTCTATGTTCAAGTATAGTCTTGAATGGGACTGTATTCTGGAATATCCGCATCCCTTTCCTTATTGCTTAGCTTTTATTCTCTTGTTTTCTATTTATTTTGGAACTAACATTTTTCTTAAAATGGGATGAATGATGTATCTTTTAAAGCCTCTACTTCACATCTTTCATTTTCTGGAAATATGTGGCTATCATAGGAGTACATTAGCCCCTAATCAGTAAGTTCCTCTTCCCAAAGAGGAAGGGAAACTACTTCCACAACTGCCCATCTTTCTACCACTTAGTATCACCACTGTGGAGACCTCTAGAAGAACAGTGGCATTACAATCATTACATCTTCCCTCGTATTCCTCTGCCTCGGGGCTGGTCCCGAGTTAGGTATTCATCCCTCTCTCCCACTCCTGGAATCCCATGGAGACCCTTTTAGAACTCTCAACATAGCTACTGTTCTGCACCAGCTCCTCAGCTTTCCAACCCCTGGGTGCATATTCTCTACTCCCATCCCAACGCCAGCATATGCAGGACTGAAAGCTGTTGGGTAACACACGGACTGCATCCATTCTTGTGCGTCACACTGGGCTGAGTAGCCTGTAGTGGTAGTTTACCACCTATAGCAAGAGGGCCCTTTGTGTTTCAGAAGGGAAGTGAGGCCTGGTGAGGAAGGTCAGAGGACAAGGGCTTTCCCGCCTGCTCAGGGCAGTTCCGGTGAGTCCAGCTGTGAGCTCCAGAGCTAGCCCATGAGCAAGCACACTGAGCTTTACATGTCCTGGGCCACACCCCCAGTCCTCCTCTGGAGCCAGCTGTTCCAGCAGTGCTAGTATGGAGCCCACACCTGCCTCACCAGGAGAGATGGAACTGAAAACAGCCCTCCTTAAAAGCTACGCCTGTGATAGCCCTATATCATGGCCTATCTGAAGAACTCTGGCTCAGGGCCTGTGCCAGCAGGCCCACTATGCAGCACAGAAGGGGATGTATGGAGACCTGACACAGCAGGGGCCAGTTCTTTGGCACTGCAGCCTGGCAGGTTGACAATGGCTGAAGCAGCTTCATACACCACCATCTCATGCTTATTACGCAGGCAGCTCTCAATGAAGTCAAACAGCGGACTGTCACGGCTACAAAAGAACACAGCAACAAGAAGTTGGGGACAGTCCAGCAATGCAGAAGGCATCATCTAGCTGGCAGGAGCCCAGGTCTTACCTGCCATCTTCTTCTTCTAGTTGCTTGCTGGCCACTCGGATCATCATGCAGTAGGCAAAGGGGGACTTCAGGCCGTGCCGGGTGAACTTACTGATCATCTTGCTCACGGCCAGGCGGTCATTCTTCCGCACATGGTACAGAAGTCCTAGGGCATGGTACTAGAGGAAAGAGACAGCATGGGAAACAGACACATAAGGCCAGGTCTGCTGCTGTGCAGCCCCGGGAAGGGCACCGTGTCTCTAGCTTCACCCTTCTTGTTTTAAGAAAAGCATAGCACTGACATCCACACAGAGAGGTTGAGATGAGTTCCCCAAGCACTCCCTGTAGCCAGCTCCAGTGTCACCACAAACACCATGTTCTCCTTTGCACCAGAGTTTTGGCAAGGACCCTGCAGGTATCCTGACTATGTGAAGAAGACACCAGAACAGAGAGCTGCAGTAGATAGCTAGGGCAAGACCTGAGTATAGTCCTGTGGGACACAGGACACAAACCCAACACCCAGAGGACTGGCCTGATTGTCCCTGCTTATTTGTCCCACTGTGGCCAAGCTGGCTTTGGTGGTCTAGAAGCCCAGGGATACCACTTTTAGAAGTGTAAGTTACCAAGGTCACTTCTCATTCATTCTGGTCATTTTTAGTCAAGTGGCACATGAAGGCCAAGGTATGGCAGGTACGGTGCTCTCCACATGGTGTCTCTGACCCTCAGAGGTGTATACTGACCCCAAAGACACGATCCACATGGAGAACACCAATCATTGAGGAAAACGAACAAGCTGCCATTCCTATTCCTCGTAATGCCTGTCTTCTCATTTAAGCCTCGTTCTTCCAACTTTCCAGAGAACTGAGGCTCAGAGGGAGGCATACCAGGCTTGGGTTACAGAGGAAAGTTTCTCAGATGGAAACCCCACATCACTAACAGAACCAGCTCAGCAATGGTTTAGGCCAGGAGGGTTGTAACAGCCTGTATTCCAAAACATTCCTATCTGCCGTTCAACATACTTGGTTATAGCAGCAGCACCCAGTTACAAACTCTTTCCTAAACACCCATATGCTGCTCTGCCTGTTTCTCCCACGTCCCCATCCCCTACACCCAGTGACAAAAGAATAAGAGCCTGTCCTGGCCAGAGGCCACCAGAACTTACGGAGGGTGGACAATGACAGTGTGCTGTGCACCTGCTTGTTTTCAGTATCCCTCTCACCTGTACCATGATGTTATCACTGGACGCCGCCTCCTGGGCCTCGTTCACCCAGCGCTTGACCACATCGAAGCTGCATTTCAGCAGGTGCTGTGGGCAGTGGGACTTGGTAAGGGGTCAAAAGGAAAGGTGCCCTTCTTGTCAAACCCCTGTCATCTCTCACATGCAGCCAGGCCCCCTCACTGTCCTGAGCCCAAGACCATGGATGGATAGACAGCCAGCTGCCACCCTCATTCTCCGCAGCTGGCAGATTTCCTGCCTGATGCCTGTCCTGACAATCTGCCATGTAAGGGGTGGGTCAAAGCCACACACCCCAGCTCTTCCTAATGGACCCAGAGTGTCTGGTTCCCCTCTGACAAATGCCCTCAGATACTTTATTCTACCTTCAATCCACCCTTGCAGGCTCCAGTCACAGCTACGTACCAGAGAAGACACGAGGGCGGAGCTGGAGACACTGGGCACCTTGTCCACAATCGCTTGTTTCATGTAGCGCTCAACAGCCTGCAGCATGGTGCTCTGTGATAGAAGACCGTGAGCTCAGATGTGGAAGAAATGCGGTGCAGAACAAAACAAACATCTTCAGAAGCTCCTACTGAGACACTCCCACCCCACTCCTCCACCTGATTCAGAGAGCTGCGAACAACCTAGAGTAGCTTGAGAGCTTGGGAAGCAGGTCAAGGGTGAAGAACTCACGTCAGTGATCTGGCAGAGGGCGCGGACAGCAGGACCACGGTAATTATCCTCTTTCCCAGTCATGTCTTTTGTCAGGCTGCCAGGGAAAGGAGGCACTGTTGACATGCAGGGGTCATAAGCCATCCCTCTTCTCTAGTCCACACCACCCCTGACTGGATTATCCCACCAGGCTGCTAACTACTGCTCCCTTCTGTTCTCACCCCCCAAGCCAAACAGCAGCTCCAGGGAGTCTTAGAGAGAGAACTCAAAACAGAGCCTGATACATGCTGGCCCTCTCAGCACTCAGGAGACATAGGCGGAAGGACCACCATGGGCTCAAGGTTTCCTAAGCCTCAAACAGAACAGCTTCTCAGTGAGCTGTGCTCTCCTATGCCCACTTCTCATGTGTTGACGCTCAGCCTGAACCTTACTCCTTCTGAATCCAAACCACTCTGGAGATCTTTTCTGGTCCAAAGTCAACCTGCTGTCTGAAAGAACTCTGGCCAGCCTGAACATGGCGAACATGGCTCTGGCAGGCCTGGCCCTTCTCCCCATTCCTTCTGCCTTGTTAGAAACCATTAGATTACATTCCTAAGGCTGGCTGCCAAGGACCATTTCCTTATTTGGCCACGTCCTCCTCCTGAGGAAGTAGAAACCTGCCGAGCTGCCTGGAAGAGGTTTAGCTCAACTGAGGCACCTGGAGAGACCCTGTTGAGCTACCTGCAGGGTGTAGGTGTACTCCAGGTCCCCAGCTTTGTGACTTGTCACCCATGCTGAAGGTAGGCTTTGGTGATGCAGCTGTCTGAGTCATTTCTGCTCCTATAAGTAAACCTTCAGCCACTCCTGTAAGTAACTCCAACAAAAGTCATGGTTCACCCAACTGGACTTCAGTGGTATCCATACTTTGGTCTGTCATTGGTTCCCTATTTGGGGTGAGTAGATGTGTGTGTTGTTTGTCTCCCTGGGAAAAGTTTTGTCACACAACACCATGGCTTTCTTGTTTGCAACTATACTATACTCCCAAAACCACACATGGACTGGTAAAGACATTCAGTATCATCTTTCAAAAACATTTTAAAATTTATTTTTATTATTTTTAGTAATGTGTAAGTATCTGTCTGCATGTGAGCATGTGTACATGAGTACAAGAGCCCTGCAACACATCAGAGTCCTGTGTAGCTGGAGTAACAGACAATTATTTTGTTTTGAGACAGGGTTTCTCTGCATAGCCCTGGCCGTCCTGGAACTCACTCTATAGACCAGGCTGGCCTCGAACTCAGAAATCCGCCTGTCTCTGCCTCCCAAGCGCTGGGATTAAAGGCATGAGCCACCACTGCCCGGCTACAGACAGTTTTAAGCCTCCTAATGTGGGTGCTAGGAAAGTAGCAAGTCCTCTTAACCACTGAGCCATCTCTCTAGCCCCAGTCAATATCAATGCACCTGAAACTGGCTGTATGGACCCTTGGATAGCAATGTCAAGAAGGAATAAAAGAACTGGGCCTGGTGATGGGGGTTGTTGTTGTGTGTTTTTGTTTGGAGACATCTTGCTTTTTGTTTGGAGACATTTGAACCCAGGCAGGTTCAAACTGGCAGCTATCCTCCTATTTCTACCAAATGCTTCAAGTACAAATATGTAGCAGTATGTCCAGCTTTGACTCTAGTCCTCAAGGACACGGAGTATATATTAGTGACATCTGTCCCTAAATTACTCAGCCTAATGCAGAAACCAGTATTGGCCAGTAGACTTGCTCATTAACTTCCTGCACTCTGTTCTTCTTTTCCTTAGCACTAACTAAAGACTTTCTGAAAGTTCCATGCCAGTTGTGTTGTCTACGGAGAAGGAGAAAGGGAAGCAAGGCCAGAGAAGTGAGAAAGAAGCAGCTCACTCTAGAGGTTGGCACGGGGTGGGCCGAGGAGGAAAGGGCACAGGCCAGATGTCATAAGTCCCTTAGCTCTACATGCTGTCTCTGTCAATGGATCCCACCAGAGGAGCCACCCCTGCCCAAGACGTGCCTGCTCGTCACAATGATGACATCCTCAGCGATGCAGGACATCTCCTTGATGGTCAAGTAGCACATGCGGCGGAGTGTGGGCTGAAAAGGGCATGAGGAAGACCTATTAGTCCTGCTCGGTGGGCAAGGTTCAGAGTCAGGAGAAGCCTGACTGTCTGGAAGGCAGTCTATACTGACAGGCAGTCCTCCTGCTACCCTGTCACAGGTGTCACATCTGCAGAGATGTAGGGATTCGTGCACTTACATCATTGGACTGAAAGAGCTTGGTCATGGCAAAGAAAGCCTCAGTTGCTTCTGTGGTCCCCAGGTGCTCCCCCTGTGGTAATCAGAAAAGCCGCAGGTTTGGACAGGAGGTCAGCAGGCTAGACCCTTGGAGCATGCAGGTACTTGAGCACAGGCAACAAATGAGAGCTGGAAACTTAAGAGGACCCAGGACTAGACTGTTGGTTCCAATCACAGAGCTGTCAAAAGCTTGAGGATACATTCCCTTTTACACAACCCCCCTTGTATTCCCTGCCAAGCCTCATCTTGGTACCTGGTTTATGAGGTAAAGGATCTTGGTGAGGATGTGGGCACATTTCCGGGGGTTGATAGGAGTTTCGTTAAAGACCCGAGCCTGTGAAGAAGCAACCATTACCTCTAGCCTAGTACACTTCCCTTCCACAGCTGCCCCTCAGATCACGAAGGGCCAAGAGAACCACAGGGTATGTATTAAGCTTAGTCCATATAAACGTATTCTCAAGTGGAGAGAGTTTCTTTTTCTTAACTTATCTCCTAAGCATACCTGAAATCTTTGCTTTTGCTGCCCTAATACTAACCATACTTAGCAAATATAATTAACAAAGTCCCATCTTTCTGGACCCAGGCTTTATAAACCAGCACTCTATGTATGTACGTTAGTATCTGACAGCAGCTATTTCTGACCAGACACAAGCATGATGGAACTTGCCTCTTGGAGTACTGCACTCTTCTCCAGGTGCTGCAGGGGGTTGGAGCCGCCACCTACAGTGAACAGAGAAGATTGATTACAGGTTGTGATCTTGAATGGATTTCTTTCCTTCTTTTTCTTTTTTTGAGATAGAGTCTCATGTATTCTATGCTGGCCTTGAACTCAAAATGTAGCAGAGGACAATCCTTTGCATCTGATCTTCCTGCCTCCACCTCCTGGTTTATGTGGATCAAACACAGGGCTTCGTGCATGCTAGGCAAGCACTCTATCAACTGAGCTACAGCCCCAAACACTGACCCTAAATTTCAAAATTCTGCCATACACAGGCAAGAGAAGGAACTCTCTATCATCTACCAGAGGCAGCCAAGGTTCTCACAGTCACCTAGCATTCTTTCTGTGCCTTTCAGGGTATAACAATTAGCAATGATTCATGCAACCAGAACTTAAGTGAGTCTATGTGCCAGGGACAACCAACACTAACTAACCTGTGACTACATTTCCCTGACAGCAGATATTACATTAAATAATTATGCATGTGATTATCTGGTTACTGTCTGGATCCTCCACGATGTGACCATCCTAACATTCCTATTGCTGGCATCTAGTGTCGCACTCGCTTTACCTACTGCAATACTAGGATCAGTGAGGTGCCTGATGTGCAGTAATAATTGTAGTTTATTGGATGAATGAAACGGTCAGAGTTATTAACTGCCGGACTAACCAGGCAGGCAAAGAACCAACGCAGCTCGGGCAAATACCAAGAAGTCAGGTGAAATACAAAGGAGCATCCAGCCTGGGAACCTCCTCTGACAAGATGGGGAAACTGAGGCCCAGAGAGGAGTGTGACCCGCACAAGGTCACTCAGCAATCCTGGCCAGAGCTGGCGAGTGCAAACAGCACGTCTCCTACGAGAACAGCTATGGACCTATGCACAAGCCCCTGCCCCTCTAGGGCCTCGGATCTGGTTCTGACAGAGGCCCGGAAGAAGGAAGCCTAGGAAGGTCCTATAAATCCCGGCGAGGATCCGGCCTCCCCAAGCCTTTCAAGGGTCTCTCACCAGACTCCTCATCCTTCTTGTCGAATTTCTTCAACATGGTGCCAGCGGTAGCTCCACGCAGCAGGAAGATGCTCAGCGTAGCGGTGAGCGCAGATTCTCCCGGCGGCTTCCGTACTCCCGCCCGCCACGTCGCCCAGAGCACTGCGCTATGAACTGCGCTTGCGCACTCTGTTGTTTGCGCCTGCGCACAATTGCTCCCACCTTACCCCTTTCATTGCCTGCCTGGAGATTGCCAAAACCCAGCTCAGTGAAGGAGGGCGGAAGGGGAGGGGTGAGACCCAGGAAATGGTCGTGGCTGGACACTAGGGGCGGGCCTTAGACCTGCGGTTGCGGGTGCTCCGCCTCTGCGACCCCGTGTGTTCCTGTAGCTGAGGTGCTTGCAGTTGCCCCTGGTTGTATTTAAAGGGCATTCTAATGGGAGAGTTGCATGCAGCACGTTGACCCCATAAATGTTCCCTGTTATTCTTTATTGTTATTTTCCGGAAGTCTCACTGATAGATCATTTTTCCGCCGCCGGTGAAATGAGCCAATTCAAGCCAGGTTAGAATATTTTAAAGGCAAATTTGTTGGGGAGCTGCTCTCGGACAAGTTCACTGGCCCCAAGGGTTGAGGCCAGGGGAGTCGCCATGGGGGCGGCGAAAAGGGCACCTATTGCTAGTCAGGAACCGATTCCATCAGAGTCTAGCTTTGTGAGCCAATGCGTATTAGAATTATGTACATTTGTGCTTTAAAATTGAGATATAATTGGACATGGTGAGTAATTTCAGCACTCATGAGGCAGAGGAAGGAGGATGAGAAGTTCAAGGCCATCCTCCTGCATCAGCCTAAACTACATGACTTCTCAAAAAATAAACAGAGCCAATGAGATGGCTCAGCTGGTAAGTGAAGGTGCTTGCTCCCAAGTCTGAGGACCTGGTTCAGTTGTGAAAATTATTAAGTGAATCTTTTCTACCAAATACTATAATACTTGTGTTTTGACAAGGAATTCAAATATTGTTTATCTTCTTCCACTTTGTAAGACTTTTAATACAAATGTTTAAATCCCCACACCCAGTAAAAACTTTGTATACTTTATTACCTGCTAGATTCTCAGATTAATGCGGCTGACCTTTCCCCCCCCTCAATTCCTTTGCTGGAATTCTATTAAAACTAGCCAGTCAAGAAAGACTGAGGTTGCCGGGTGGTGGTGGCGCCCACCTTTAATCCCAGCACTTGGGAGACAGAGGCAGGCAGTCCTGAGTTCGAGGCCAGCCTGGTCTACAGAGTGAGTTCCAGGACAGCCGGGACTAAACAGAGAAACCCTGTCTCGAAAAACAACAAAACAAAACAAAACAAAAAAGACTGAGGTCTGACCGTAGCCAATGGGAAAAAGACAGATTCACCACCTGAGTTAGAATAAAACTGTGCTTGCAATGTTTGTATGCTTGTTCTTGGAAGCACAGCCTGTTACTCAAGAGTCCTGTTTGCCTGTGAGGATACTGCAATGGAAGTAGTGGTTTCCCTCTCTCCTTCACCCTCTCCCCGCTCCCCCTCTATGCAACCCCTAACTTATTTCTAACAAACTCACATAAAGGTAGAAGGAGACAAACTGCTTTACAGCTAACTCCACAAGTGATCTCATATATATACCGTGTGTGTGTGTGTGTGTGTGTGTGTGTGTGTGTGTGTGTGTGTCTGTGTGTATGCAAATAAAAAGTTATTAATCAGGCATGGTAGCATATAACTTTAATCCCAGCACTTGACAGGCAGCTCTCTGAGTTTGAAGCTAACTTGGTCTGTAGAGCAAGTTCCAGAACAGCCAGGACTACACATAGAAAACCTGTGTTTAAAAAAAAATGAAAGTGCCGGGCATGGTGGCACACACCTTTAATCCCAGCACTTGGGAGGCAGAGGCAGGCAGATTTCTGAGTTCGAGGCCAGCCTGGTCTACAGAGTGAGTTCCAGGACAGCCAGGACTACACAGAGAAACCCTGTCTCGAAAAACCAAAAAAAAAAAAAAAGAAAGAAAGAAAGAAAGAAAAACATTTTAGTAATAATAAAATCTTAGGGCTTCTCTCTGTAGTCCTGCCTGTCCTGGGGCTCACTTTGTAGACCATTCTGGCCTCAAATTCATAAAGATCCTCTGCTTCTGCCTCCTTAGTTCTAGGATGAAAGGTGTGTGCCACTATGCCTGAAGTAAAAAGATTGTAGAGAATGGGGGTGAGGGCTGGAGAGATGGCTCAGCGGTTAAGAGCACTGGCTGACCTTCCAGAGGTCCCGAGTTCAATTCACACAATTCAAATCGTTTACCGAGTTTACTCCTCCAGGGGTATATCTTGCATGACCCCCTGTCTTTAAACTAGATTTTCAGAGAGCTCTAAGCCTATAATAAAAAAGAGACCTTGAATCTGTAACCTATGCTGGCCAGAGTTCATCAGTTGTCTCTGTTTGCCCTATATCAATTATACTGTTTGAGTTTGCTCAGGGGAAGATACCCTGAGCAGATTCCTGGAGTAATGGCCTCATCTAGGTATGTGCTTATCTGTGGTTAATGATCTCCAGGGCATAAGGAAGACTTCCAAATAAAGTTAATTTTAGGATTTTCCTTAAAAGACTCAGACATAATTTTTCTCAGGAAAAGACATAACATGAATCATAATGCAGATAGTTCCCAAAAATGCTACATGCAGAGACCAAAACTCAAAAGTTAAGATAAAAGGGCAGCGATGGCAGCAATTGGCTCGGCTTTTCTGGAACTGTGTCAAGCAGCCAGTGAGCACACTTGTGATGCTCCATACTACGTAATATTGTAGAACTATACAGATGAAACCAGAGAGCTGGCGGCTGATTCCATTCTCATGCAAGCAGCCATTTGGTTGTATAGTAGTGCATGAGTCAAGGTCCTCTAGAGTCACAGAGCTTATGAAATGAATCTCTCTCTTTCTCCATAGATAGATAGATAGATAGATAAATAGATAGATAGATAGATATTTAGATATGTGTATATAGAGAGAGGTGCTGAGGTTTTTTTTTTTTTTTCAATGTTTTATTTCTACCTTAAGGTTTAGGGTTTTTGTAAATGTATTTTTGCCCTGAAGTGAGTGTTAATTTGATGGGAACTCTGCTTTTAAAGAATCATCACTTAAAGCAGGGCGTGGAGGTAGATGCCTTTAATTCCAGCACTTGGAAGGCAGAGGCAGGCAGATCTCTGTGAGTTCAAAGCCAGCCTGGTCTACACAGTGAGTTCTAGAACAGCCAGAGCTACACAAAGAAACCCTGTCTCAAACAAAAATAACAGAAAGTTCTAATAAAGGTTAAGCTTGAAAAAGAAGTGTCTTTTTAAAAAAAAGATTTACTTATTTGTTTGTTTGTTTATTCTATATGAGTACACTGTCACTGTCTTCAGACACAACAGAAGAGGGCATTGGATCCCATTACAGATGGTTGTGAGCCACTATGTGGTTGCTGGGAATTGAACTCAGGACCTCTGGAAGAGCAATCAGTGCTCTTAACCGCTGAGCCATCTCTCCAGCTCAAAAAAGAAGTTTTAAAGAAGGAAATTTGTGAACTATGTGTCTTCTTTCCTTGCAGAGCATTTGGTTTCATCTCGAAGAATCATTGCTTAAGCCAAGATCATTTTCACCCCTGTTCTCTTTAGAGTGTCATACTTTTGACTCCTATATCTAGTACTTTCATCCATTTTGATTAGTTTTTTTTTTAATATCTTCTGTAGCTAAGTAGGCCATAATACTAATTTTTAAAGATTTATTTATTTATTTATTTAGTGTATATGAGTACATTGTTGCTGTCTTCAGACAACACTTGAAGAAGAATCAGATCCCATTACAGCTTGTTGTGAGCCACCATGTAGTTGCTGAGAATTTAGGACCTCTGGAAGAGCAGTCGGGGAGAAGCGGGAGGGGAGTATTGCATACATGTAGGAAATTGTCAAAGAGCAATTACAAAAGCGAGGGGTTGTAGAGATGGCTCAGTGGCCAAGAGCAAGCACTTGCTGCTCTTTCTGAAGACAAGCACCATTTGCCTCACAGCCAAAAGTAACTCCGGCTCCAGGGGATGTAATGCCCTCACACACGCTTGTGCACATACATGTACACAGGCAGACACATAAATAAAAAATGAAATCTGAAAAAGTAATGGTATGGCTATAATATTTTATTGCCATATTCCCCAACTTAAAAAAGAAAATCTACAGTGTATTGTAGGGTTCTCAGGTCTTCCTCTGACATCACCAATTTTTTCTGTTTTGTCTTTCAGAAGTCAGAACATGAGATAGGAAACTAGTCCACCAAAATGACCTGGAAAGAGCCCAAGTGTCCTCTCAGTGCAAGGAGGAGGTGCAGGACCACCCTTGCTTTAGGAACAGTCTCTAGCCTCAAGAGACAAATGTTTGTTTAGCAAAAGCCCCTAAGTTTGATCCCCGTTATTACATAAACGGTGTATAAAGATATGTCCTTGTAACTCTAGTACTCAGGAGGCAAAGGCAGAACTGGAAAGTCAAGGACATCATTGGCCATGTAGTGAGTTTGAAGCCAGCCTAGGATACATGGAACTCTTTCTAAAACAAAGTGTGCACACACGCTTGCGCACATTCACACACACACACACACACACACACACACACACACACACACACACACACACGAGTATTTCAGTGGAGTCTGGTTTGTTTTCCCAAAGTGAAAAAATCATTTATCTGTTTATTGGACAACCATGATACTTCTCTGAACCAATGAGATGAACCTACTTACACTGGGAAAGCCCAACCCACTTCCCTCAGTATCCAGAGTTAATAATAACCTCATCCCAAACCACTGCCACAGAAACACCCAGAATCATGTTTGCCCAAAGATCTGGCACTTGAGGCTCAGGTAAGTTGACATCTAAGATAAGTGATCACAAGACATCTCTCACCTTCAGAGTGTTTGCTATATCTAGTACCTGGCACAAAGTAGGTGTTCCAAAAATTGTAGTTAAATGACAGGCCCAGATCCCAGCACTGGTCTGAACAACTCCAGGTTTAAGTATCCATTTATTTTTGCAATGAAACATCCCTTCAGGTTGGGTGGATAGCTCAGCAGAGTTTGCCTGGCACGTGCAAGACCCTGGGTTTGACCCCAACAGTGCAGGAAAGCAAATGAGTAAGACCTGCTTTCTGGCTGGGGATGGAGCTCCGGTAGAAAGGAAGGAAAGAAAGAGGGGAGGGAGGAAGAAAGGAAGAGAGAGAGGGAGGAGGAAGGAAGGAGAAGAATGGAGGGAGGAAAAGAGGGAGGAGGGGGGGAAAGAGAAAAGAAGGGGAACAGAAAATCCCCTCACATTGGCCACTTAAAGTTTCATGGAGGGAAAATGCATAGAAATCAAATTAACGTCTCTATAATGGTTTGTTTTCTTTCATATGATAAAATCAAAAAAGGCCTGAACTGGGTGTTTTGTGGGCTCGCAGTCTTAAGCAGTGAAGTTCACCCCCATCATCTTCTATATCCTGGTTAGCAGAGTAGGCTCCTGGGAGCTGCTTTCCTGTTACCATGGCACCCACCAGAGGAGAAGCAGCATCTGCAAGATCCTCCCTCCACCCTGCAGGAGGGGTGGTGTGGGAAGGGCTGCTGGTGATTCACCAGGAGCTGGTGACAGTGAAGTAGAAAGGGTTGGAACATCTCCACCCACAGCAAACTGAAGAGTACATGGAATAAAGCTAAGAGAAGGTCCGTTAACTATGTCTCCCAGGCTCCCCATCAAGGTCACCATGCATGAGGATTTTCAAAACTGGGCTGTGCCTGAGTCCATAGGTTTTTATACTTAAAAGAGCCCAGGAACAAGTTTGTCTTTCCCATCATAGTCCCCCACCTCAAAAAAATAAAACAAAAAAAACCATGATACTCTGGAATGTACACAGACATGTGAACAGAGCTACTGCACATTTTTTTATTGCATATTTTATTTACATTTCAGATTTTATCCCCTTATCCCATATCCCCTCTCCACCCAGGAATCCCCTATCCCATCCCCTCTCCTCCTGCTTCTATGAGGATGTACCCCCACCTACCCCCTCACTCCTACCTCCCCACCCTCAAATTCCCCCACACACTACATGGGACCAAGGATCTCCTCTCCCACCTATGCCCAACAAGGCCATCCTCCCCTACATATACAGCTGGAGCCATGGGTCCCTCCCTATGTGCTCCCAGGCTGGTAATTTAGACCCTGGGGAGCTCTGGTTGGTTGGTATTGTTGCTCTCCTCATGGGGCCCCTTTCAGCTCCTTCATAAAGAAGGGTTCTGGGCTGGAGAGATGGTTCAGTGGTTAAGAGCACTGACTGCACTTCCAAAAGGACTGAGTTCAATTCCCAGCAACCACATGGTGGCTCCTGGACAACTGAAATGTGATCTGATGCCCTCTTCTGGTGTGTCAGAAGACAACTACAGTATACTCATATACATTTAAAAAAAAAAAAACTTTCTTTCTTTCTTTCTTTCTTTCTTTCTTTCTTTCTTTCTTTCTTTCTTTATTTCTTTCTTTATTTATTTATTTTGGTTTTTTGAGACAGGGTTTCTCTGTGTAGCCCTGGCTGTCCTGGAACTCACTCTGTAGACCAGGTTGGCCTCGAACTCAGAAATCTGCCTGTCTCTGCCTCCCAGGTGCTGGGATTAAAGGCGTGTGCCACCACCACCCGGCAAAATAAATCTTTACAAAAGGAAAAAAGGACTCAGTTCCATGAGCTCCCCGAGAGGCACTGATGTCCGTGCTGAACCTTGGGCTTGGGCATGCTGTGAAGGGCAGCCTCTGAGGTGATTTATTTTCTCAGTCAAAAAATATCCAGAGATGCTGGTGCTGGAGGCTGAAGCAACAGCTTAGCACACTGGGCACACAAATAGTGCACATAAGGGCAAAACACCCACACACATTTACTTACACACACACACACACACACACACCACCACCACCACCACCATCAGAGGCCTCCTACATGATGTTCAGGGTTCTAAAGAGAGCCAAACAAATTGATGGGGTTGGTTGGAGAGAAGGCAGAGACATGAACTGCCTACAAGACAAAAATCTAAATATGTCTGTATATAAGCAAAACTGGGCACTAGAAGAGAGAAAGAAAAGGAGAGAGAAGGGGCAGGGGAGAGGGAATATATTGGGGAAAAGTAAGTAGTATTTACTCTTCATAAAAGTAACCATCAAGAAAAGGAAAATAAAAATAAATAAAACTAGGCATTCTGGTACATTCCTGTGATGTCAAGGCTCAGTGAGGACCTGCTGTGCAAAGAAGGGAGGAAATCAGTACCTAGTTTTGTGGTGGTTTAAATAGGCTCATAGAAAGTGACAATGTTAGGAGAGTGTCCCCCTGTATGACATGAAAGTCATGTCAATGACACTAATGCCTGAGTCTCATGGGAAAGGCAAGGTATGCTGATGAATGGTTGGCTTTTAACTAAACCCAGTATGTGCAGAAAGTACCAGCTCAGTGTCCTCATCCCCATGACTGCAGCCTGAGAATGCTCCCTACAGAGATGAATCAACCCACCTCCTCATTTCTATGTATGTATGAAACTTCTTGGAATCTGTATGGCCTTGTTGGAGAAAGTGCATCAATGTTGGGGTAGGCTTTGAGGTCCTATGTTCAAGTTCTGCCCACTGTGGAGAAGCCCCTTCTGGCTGGCTGCAGAAGATAGACTCCTCCTGGCTGCTTTCGGATCAAGATGTAGAACCCTTGGCTCCTCCAGCACAAAGTCAGCCTGCACTCTGCCATGCTTCCCACCATGATGATAATGGACTGAACATCTGAAACTGTAACCCAGACCCAGTTAAATGCTGTCCTTTATAAAAGTTGCCTTGGTCATGGTGTCTCTTCACAGCACTGAAACTTTGAGACAGGTAATTTTTGAGAGAGGTGGGAGAGGTCTCCTAACCAGAGTGGCATCAGGGAACAGATGCAAAAATATGGGCTGGCTGGAAATGAAGGTGAAAAGCTTCAGGGCTTGTTCCTGACTTTCTTCCAACATCGAAGGAGGGGAGATGAGAGGACAGAACAGCAGCCCTGACTGGGAAAGTTCCCTGCCACAACCTTTGGGCTCAATGACAGACACAAGTTAAGTAAAGCTGGGATCCGGTGGGAGACACCAGCCCAGAAACTCAGCAAGTTTCGTACATACATAGAAATGAGGAGGTGGGTTGATTCATCTCTGTAGGGAGCATTCTCAGGCTGCAGTCATGGGGATGAGGACACTGAGCTGGTACTTTCTGCACATACTGGGTTTAGTTAAAAGCCAACCATTCATCAGCATACCTTGCCTTTCCCATGAGACTCAGGCATTAGTGTCATTGACATGGCTTTGCTCATTCATACAGGGGGACACTCTCCTAACATTACCCTACTTTTGCCAGGCTCTTTAACTGACTGGTTCATATTCTTCACATCTTTACTTGAGTATAGGCAGCCAATCAGGGTTCTCCTATGAAAGTCTGTATAAACCTGGTGTGCAGCCTCTCTCTGGTCAGAGTGGTCAGTTTCCGTAGATTCTGAAAAGAAGCAAGTTACCCCTTCCTCAGCCTGAGACCTGCTGCTTATAGTGGGGAAGCCAGTCCCTACCTCATCTGCTGCTTTTACTTTCACAGGCAACCTGGTGTCTACAGACTCCCAATTTTTTTTTAGGGGGGAGGGGTTCACACGGAGAGCTCAGAGCTGTAACACCTGCCATTATTTCTCTCAGATCAGCTACAGAGAGTTATAAGCCTCCACTTCCTTAGCGAGCTGTCTGTCACCTCTGTGTGAATAAAAGTCTTTCTGGTTTGTTCACCCTTCTCTGTGTACCCTCTTCACTCTTAGGTGGACAGTACAAAAACCTTACGGGATTCAAAACAGGCCCCAGCTGTTTCAATATTAGTCTTTACTCTTAAGGAGTAGGGGTCTTGGACAGATACTGTGGCACATAGCTTTAGTCACAGCACTCTGGAGGCAGACGCAGGCAGATCTCTGAGTTCAAGGCCAACCTGGTCTACAGTGTGAATTCCAGGACAACCAGGACTGTTACACAAAGAAACCATGTCTCAAAAAACTGAAACCAACCAACCAACCAACCAACCAACCAAAGAGTTGGGGTCTTGCTATCTTGTCTGCTAGTCTGCAACAGTTGGGTTTAAAGGAAACTTCTACTTTAGCTTATCTCTTTTCACAGAAAGAACCCAAGACAAGCCTAACAGTGGTGACACACACATTTAATCCCAGCACTTGGGAGGCAGAGGAAAGCAGATCTCTGAGTTCAAGGCCAGTGAACTCTACAGAGTTCCAGGACTGCCAGGGCGACACAGAGAAACAAAACAAACAAACAACAAACAAACCCAAGACAATCCATGAAGATCGAGTGGCTGGCCCCTCCACAGAAGGAGCCCTCATCCTGTTCCTGCCTCTTCCTCTTCTGTCAGTGCCTGTCCCTCTTCTCCACTGGGACACTTCTGCCACAGGTCATGGGCTCTGGGGATTCTGTAGGACTCTGTCCGTTCCCTTGCTCTACCTTTCAGCAGCATTTGAAACCAACATCCACTCTCTCCTTGGAACATACCACATGAAGTTAGACATTATTCACGACATATTAAGTAAAAAAAATGTCCCGAACTTAGCTGTATAAAATTGCACACAATAGAGGTGGAGAAATAGTTAAGAGCACTGGCTGCTCTTTTACAGGATGTGGGTTTACCTCCCAATACACACATGGCAAGCCAGGCATCTAGCACGTGACGGTGATCCCAGCTCCAAAGGATCTTTGCTTTCTGCTTTCTGCTTTCCAGCCTGGCCAAGAAAATGCTAGCCCAAGGTTTAGGGAGATTCTTCTTCAAGGAATAAGCAAGTAAAGGTGTATATGTGGAGGGCAAAGGACAACTTGCAGGTCCCCAGGCTTGGTGGCAAGTGCCTTTACCTATCTTTGCCTATTGAGTCCTCTTACTAGCTGGGACCCTGTAACTTTCTGCATCTCCTGAGACTTGTAAGCACTGGCTGCTTACACGAGCTACTGGAGCCTCCTTCCTTGGTTAGGCAAAGAATGTCTTAACTCAGAGAAATAGCTACCCAGTAGCAGATTTATGTGTTTATATGTACATGTTTGTGTCTTTATGAGTGTATCACATGTGTGTGTGTGTATGTGTGTGTGGGGTGTGGGAGTGTGGGGGTGTGGGGGTGTGGGGGTGTGGGGGTGTGGGGGTGTGGGGGGGTGCACACATCTATGCATGTACAGGAACAGAAGATACTAAGTATCCTTTTCTATCACTCTTTGCCTACCAAAAAAATTTGTTTCCCCCAGATTGGAGACCACAGGGCAAGCCTGATGACCTGAGCTTGAACTCTGGAACCCATGTGGTTGAAAGAGAAAACAGATTCTCAAATTTGGCCTCTGACCTCCACACATGAGCCACAGCCACGGGTCATGTGCCAGCTAGTGCACACAAATGCACACATGTGTATAATTTTACTAGGTCCTTTAATTTACAAATGTACTAGATCCTTCCTCAAGGCTATAATGTAGTAAGAGAGGAGACTCCAACCCAGTAGGATTGGAGCTTCAGGGCTGCATTCATGAACCTTTTAGTGATCTCCCTCTCCTTGTCTCTCTCCCTCCCTCCTCATGCCTGGTCTTCACTATGGCTTTATGATTTGAGACAATGCAAGGGAAATCAGCCCCTGACAGCCCAGCTTATATGAGCTATTAGGATACTTGGTCACTACTGGCTAGGGTCTCCATGAATACCAGGGACTGAAAGACAGTGGAGGGCAGACGTCACTGAGAGAATTATGCTGGAGGGGTGTTCCATGCCCAGCTCACTGAGCTGGGTAAAACTTTGATCACAGGAGAGTTAGAAAAGAAGTTGCAAGCTGGAGAGATGCCCCAGGAGTTAGAGGCGATATGCTGCTTTTGCAGAGGACCTGAGTTCAGTTCTTAGCACCCGTATCAGGTAGCTCACAGCTCCCTGTAACTGTAGTTGTAGAAGATCTGATACCCTCTCTTGGCCTTTATGGGCCTCTGAACTCAGTTGCATAAACCCACACACATAAGGAACTGGAGAGATGGCTCAGCAGTTAAGAGCACTAACTGCTCTTCCAGAGGTCCTGAGTTCAATTCCCAGCAACCACATGGAGGCTCACAACCATCTGTAATGGGACCTGATGCCCTCTTCTGGTGAGTCTGAAGAGAGCAATAGTGTACCCATATAAAATAAATAGATCTTTAAAAAAAAAGAAAAAGGAAGAAGACTCGATAGATAGATCGATATCTAGATTAGATAAATGAAATTGATAAACTGTTGGGGGGGATGTGCTTTAATCCCAGCAGTTGAGAAGTAGAGGAAAGCAGATCTTTGTAAATTCAAGACCAGTCTGTTCTACATTGCAAGCTCCAGGCTACCCAAAGATACATAGTGAGGACCTGCCTCAAAAAAGAAAGAAAAAGAAAGAAAGAGAGAGAGAGAGAGAGAGAGGAAGTAAAAGAGGAAGGATGGAAGGAAGGAAGAAAAGAGAAAGAGAGAAGAGAAAATGAAGTGAAATTAATATTTTAAAATACAGTAGCTAGCCGGGCAGTGGTGGCGCATGCCTTTAATCCCAGCACTTGGGAGGCATAGGCAGGAGGATTTCTGAGTTCGAGGCCAGCCTGGTCTACAGAGTGAGTTCCAGGACAGCCAGGACTACATAGAGAAACCCTGTCTTTAAAAACCAAAACAATAATAATAATAATAATAATAATAATAATAATAATAACTACTTAAGGCTATGCTGAGGCACATGAGGATGGAAGGGACTCCCACAGTGTCATCCATGCAGAAACAATGAACAACAACAACAAAAAAAAAACCAAAAAAACAAAAATCAACTTGCAGTTGCAATTGGAGCCAGAAACAGATTCTGCTTGACTACCCACAACCATGACCTTGGACAGCCCATTTATGACGGTTGTCTATTGGAAGCCCCATGGCAGCAGGATGGCTCCAAGCCAAGATCACCCTAGAAGCCCTGGTGCAGACACCCAGTGCAAGCTGTGTTGCCTTGAGAACTGAGTACCTTCTCCTCCATCACTGCCTTGGAGGGAAGAGGAACAGAATCCAGGGCCTAGCTGGGAACCATTTGGCAGGCTTGGGTCATCCTCACCCTCCAGATTTGACAGCTCTCTCTTGATTGGTGCTTATTCTGTACTTAATTTACATGCCCACATCCAGCCAGCTAGACTCTGCCTTGAGCCTACGATTCATAGGTTTTTGAAAGGCTGGAGACATGTTGGCTACTAGCCAGAGTCCTGCTAAGGTTGCCAACCGGAGGCTGAGGCCTGGTGCTCTTATGAGGAGGAAGATCCATCACTCATCAGGGACTCACTGGAGATAAATTCTTCCAAGAAGCCCAGGTGTGCAGCTTCAGCTACAGGGAGGATATGCTTCATCCTTGGAGACTTTGGAGACATGGGAAGCCCACTATCCTACTTTCAGCCTAAACAAGCCTCATAAACCAGGACTGAGTGGCATTGTGGACATCTTATCTCAGTGTACACACACACACACACACACACACACACACACACACACAGAGAGAGAGAGAGAGAGAGAGAGAGAGAGAGAGAGAGAGAGAGAGAGAGACAGAGAGAACAGAGAGAGACAGAGAGACAGAGAGAGTTCACAGGACCTGTAAGATCAGGGGTCCTGGGAGCTGGAGAAATGGCTCAGTAGTTAAGAGCACTGACTGTCCTTCCAAAGGTCCTAAGTTCAGTTCCAGGCAACCACATGGCAGCTTACAACCATCTGTAATGGGTTCTGATATATATATATATTCTTAAAAAAAAAAAAAAAAAAGATCAGGGGTCCTGACATCTCAGACTCTAGTGTTGTGGCTTGAGGGTTCCAGCCTGGTAAGTGCAGGCTACAAGCAAATGGAAAGCAGAGCAGTTGAAGCATTATGATTAAGTCTCTAGGTCTCTGGGCATGGGGCTCTCACTTCAGCTCATGAGATTTTGTTGGACTCTAAGATCCAAACCAGGGGATGCACTTCCGAAGAAACATTCACGGTCAGTGGGTTTGCTGCAATAACATGAGGTTTAACCATAATAATAATCCAGTGCACTGGGGTTCCCTCGAATGCAGGTAAGAGGAACCCCAAGCTAAAGCTAAGAGCAGTTTTTATACAGTTTAAGGGTTGGACTAGGGAAACAGTGACTAGACACAATATGATTGACAGAACAGTGTGACTTTTAAACTGATTGGTCTTTGGGGAATGGGGTGGCAAAGACCTCCCTTGTCTGAAAGTGACAAGGGTTGGTCTGTCCTGCAGAATGTGTCTACCTGCTCTGGGCCTTCCCCACCTGCAGGTGGGTTCCCTTCCCTGTGGTCCGAGAAATGTTAATCAGCCTCTCCCTTCTTCCTCTGAATGTTAATCCAGCAAGTGTCCTCTGACTAAGGAATGTGCTCCTCCTGGGGATGTGTCCTGGGCAGTTAATTTTTAAGTTTTACCAAAACCTGAGATTTTTTTCAATTTTAAGTTTAAACTGAGACCTGAAATTCCTACAATTTCAGCATTCAAGGGCACACAATACAACACTAGGAAAGAGTTGTTGTTGTTGTTGTTGTTATTATTATTATTATTATTATTATTATTATTATTATTATTATTATTATTATGGTTTTTAGAGACAGAGTTTCTCTGTGTAGCTCTGGCTATCCTGAAACTCCCTCTGTACACCTGGATGGTCTTGAACTCAGAAATCCACCTGCCTCTGACTCCCAAGTGCTGGGATTAAAGGAGTACACCAACACCACCCAGCTGAAAAGAGTTATTCTTATTGACTTGTACAATTCTCATTTGAGTAAAGGACCCCAGCCAACTCAGTAGTACACTAGGAGGCAGCTTTTTACTGAGACTGAACTGGTGAGATCAAGCTAGCCACACAGAGATCCTGGGAAGAATGTCCAGGAGCCAATGGCAAAAGGAAGTAAAACATTGTCTTGACAAAAACTTAGTTTGGCTCTTAGGAGCAGAAGGCAAGTCATAATGGCTGCAGTGCAAGAAAGGAAGTCGGTTGCAAAGTCTGCCGGGACAGGCAGCGGCCCGTTTGACCTTTGCACACAGTCTTGCTGTATTGCATGTCAGTATCTCTGTCCCTTAGCTCTTTGTCTCTAAACCTGTTCTTGCCCGTTCTCCTGATCTTTTCTGAGAAGCTCTATCTGAAAATTGCTTAAAGGAGAACTAGATTAAGACGATCAGAGATCGTGCAGCCATCCATTTCCAGTTATAACCAGCATATGTTTGCACAGACATTGTCCAATAGCACCACTAAGTCCAATCAGGAGGAGACAATAAGTGTTTGAGCAAGACACATGGTGAGTTCCATGCTAAAGGCTTTCCTATGCGTTAACTTGGCTAACCTCTACAACCCTGTAAAGGATTGTAACTCTGAGGATATAACTCAGAGGCCCCACAAGACATAAGATCACAATTCCCACCAGAGTCCTTTCCTTCTGAGTCACAGACTCTGTTGGCTCCATGCAGATCTGGTTTCCCGCTGTAGGGCCTGCCAGAGGCAGGTGGCCAGACCGTGCATTCTCCAAGATCATGATCTCCATACAAGGCTGTTGGTGAGTCAGAGACACACTCAAAGAACTAAAAGAAGATGTGTCTCATATTTCCCTGAACTTGTATTCTTGTTTTAAACTAACACCTGGTGTATTCTGCATATAACTTATACAGAGAGTCCATAAACTACTTTCTTTTGTATTTATTAGAATGTTTTAAACTGCTTCTTGGTGATATTACTTTAAAATCTGATGAGCTTTACCTAGAAAGGTTGCTAGAGGTTAAAGAAAAAAATCCCAGGGCTGAGAGGGTGGGTGGGAGGTAGAGCACATGTCTGGCGCGCTCTCCTTCAATCCTGAGCACCCCGCCACCCAAATGTACTGTGTAAAGCTAGAACCAACATACCACTGAAATACAAGCTTGCCAGATATGACAGTTTATACCGGTCATCCTAGTTCTTGGGATGGTGAGGCAAAGGATTACTATGAGTTTAATGCCAGCCTGGGCCACATGGTGAAAGTCTGCCTCAAAATAAACAAACAAAGAAATATTTTTCTTACATATCTTTCTTTTTTGTTTGTTTGTTTGTTTGTTTGTTTTGTTTTTCAAGACAGGGTTTCTCTGTGTAGTCCTGGCTGTCCTGGAACTCACTCTGTAGACCAGGCTGGCCTCAAACTCAGAAATCCGCCTGCCTCTGCCTCCCAAGTGCTAAGAACATATCTTTCTTACATATTCATAAAGTGATATACACATATATGCATACATATATTTATTTATTATTTATATAAAATTGATTATTTTTAGGAGAACACTTGGGGTTGGGGAGATGGCTCAATCACTAAAGTGTTTGCCATGCAAGCACCTAAGTTCAGATCCCCAGCCACAGGTGTTGAGTGACTATGATGCCAAGGCTGAGGAGTCTGAGGCTGGCAGATCTGTGGAGCTCTATGGCCAAACAGCCTAGTTTAATCGGTGAGCTCCAGGTTCATGGAGACTGACCCACCTTTAATTGCAGCACTTGAGAGAGGCAAGTGGGTCTCCATATTCAAGGCCAGTCTGCTCCACAGAGTGAGTTCCAGGACAGCCAGAGATACACAGAGAAACCCTGTCTCGAAAAACCAAAAATAAATAAATAAAATCCCCTTTACGAAGGTGGACTGTCTCAGGCAGATATGCAGTGTCGATCTCTGACCTCATACATTCATTGGTTCCCACGTATACATACGTTCAACACACCCACACACACACACTGAGTTGTTTTTTTTTTTTTTTTTTAAGAACACTATTATTATGTGGTGGCACTCAGGAGGCAGAGACAGGTGGATTTCTGTAAGTTTGAGGCCAGCCTGGTCTACAGAAGAAGTTCCAGGACAGCCAAGGGTATACAGAGAAATTTGTCTCAATGAAACACCCCCAAACCAACCAACCAACCAAACAAACAAACAAACAAGGAGTAAGCAGTATTATAAACCAGTGATTGTGTGATAGTGTTGATTAAACACTTAGCCAGGCTTGGCACTGCATGCACGCAGCACTCAGTAGACAGAAGCAAGAGTATTGCTGCAAGTTTGAGGTCAGACTGATTATATATTTATGTATATGTATGTGTACACACACACACACACATACACACACACACACAACACACAGAGTAAGGTTTCAGGCCAGCCAGTGCTACATAGAGAAACCATCTCAAAAATAAGATAATACAATAAAGTAATGAACACTTATCCTGCAATTTGAATTTTATATTATTATTATTATTATTATTATTATTATTATTATTATTATTATTATTTTGCTGCTTCTGGAGATTGGAGCCAGCTGATGTGAGCCTGTTTAGAACTGACTTTTCTTTTTAGCCTTGTGGGCCGCAATCCATTTGAACAGCATGTGCTTGCCTGGCACAGCCTGTGAGGAAGTCCCATGGCTTCCTTCCCAAGACCTAGCTTGGTGCAGATCCTCTGTGTGCCCAGAACACGGCAGCTGTCAGCATGTCCCAATGACCCCTGTGGCCCCTACATTGGGATGTAACTGAGCAAGGGGTTGCTCTAAATAACTCCTGGTGCAGCCAAGCCTAGTTACAAATTCTTTCTCAATATAGTCTTTGATTCGCTTTCCAAAGGTCAGCAGCTTGCCTGACTGTGTTTTAGGGATGGCCTATCAGCTTGTGGATAAAAGAGGGAGGTTGTTAATGGGTAGCATCTAGGAGACCCTGGCTCCTTCCCTTGCATAGCAAACAGGAAAAGCAAGACAGAAGAGGGAATTTTTATAATTTGAAAAGTGAGTTTGAGCCAGAAAAATCTCAGGATCTCCCTGTGAGTTCTCACCTACAGAGGATGAATATACAAGCACAAGGTTGAGGTCACTTGTCCCACTTGTCCTGATGTCATGAGGAGGTTCTTGTTACCAGTCCTGTCCACATACATGTTCACTTTTATGTCTGTAATAAAAGCAGACATTTCTATTTAGCTGTTTTGCATGTGGGTGCACATGTTGGATGTCGTTCCCTCAGGAGCCATCCACCTTAGTTTTTGAAGGTCCTTCACTGGCCTGGAACTGATTCAGCTAGGCTGGCCAGCCACCAAGCTCTAGGGCTCTGCCTGCCTCTGCCTCATAAAACCTGTGACCACAAGGGTGTAGCATCACATCCACCATTTGTTTTTTACATAGGTACTGGGGATCACACTCAGGACCTCATGTTTGTGCAACAAACTGAGCTGTCTATTCAATCTTGATAATTTAATATTTTTACTCTGCCATTTGAAATTATAAAAATATCCTTTTATGCTGGGCACGGTGGTACATGCCTTTGGTCCTAGAATATAGGAGACAGAAGCATGCAGAGAATGTTCTGAGTTTGATCTAGCCTGGTCTACATAGTGAGTTCCACTTTAGCCAGGGTTACATGGTAATGTCTTGGCTCAAATAATAAAAAAAACAAATGCAAAACAAAACAATGAAACCTTTACAATCTTTGTTAATTTATCTTAAAATTTCCTTAGGATTTGAAAGAATCGCAAAACCAGTTAAATCCCTTGTTTTTACGGATGAGTAGTGAGTCTCTTTAATTATGTCGGGGGTGGTGGCACGTGCCTTTGATCCTGTCACTTGAGAGACACAGGGAGGTGTATCCCTGTGAGCTCAAGGCCAGCCTGGTCTATAAAGCAATTTCCTGGACAGCCAGGGCTGTTACAAAGAGAAACCCTCTCTTGGAAAAAACAACAAAAAAAAGATTCATAAGTAAACATAAGGAATCCTTACAAGCAGTATGACCTGAATTTAGATGAAAGGCAATTCTCTCTCCACCTCCCCATTCTCAGTCCATCCACTGAAGTGAAGAACAATAACAGCATGAAGAGCACAATCGAATGTGTTTTCTATTTCTCTTTTGTCTTTTGTGTGTAAATAATATATAATGGTTCACATTTGTGACCCCAGCACTCCAGAGACTAAGGCAGAAGTATCAAGAGTTTGGGATCCTTGAACTGGGTGTGGCAGCACACGCCTTTAATCCCTGCACTTTGGAGGCAGAGACAGGTCAGAGACGCTGTCAGTTCAAAGTTGGCCTGGTCTACAGAGCAAATTCCAGGACAGCCAGGATACACAGAGAAACTCTGTCTCAGAAAAACTAAAAGGAGGAAAATAGAGACAGAGAGAGAGGAGAGAGAGAGACAGAGACAAAGAGACACAGACAGACAGACAGACACACAGACACACAGAGAAAGAGAAAAAGACAGACACAGAGACACAGAGAGAGAGAGAGAGAAAGAGGAGAGAGGAGAGAGAGAGAGAGAGAGAGAGAGAGAGAGAGAGAGAGAGAGAGAGAGAGAGAAAGAGAGGCCGAGTCTAGGCTACTGAGACCCCATGTCAAAGGGTAATCACACTGGAGAGAGTACCAACATTTCTACATGGGTATTATGTTGGGATGTTCATCCTGCAGCCTCTTAGCAGTCACTTAGCAGCTCACTGTAGACTGGAATCAACAGGGGAGACCCAAAACACTTAGTCAAAAACTCTGTCAACCATCAAGGGTTAGGAGAATTTCAGAGGACAGTGTGCTCCCCTTTGCAGTAATACAAGCATTCTGGAGTAGGGAGAGCTTTCTGAGACCAATTTGCGTAGGGCACTTGCAATCTAATAACCCTAGCCTATTGGTTATAGGTATGATTTCTACACTCTGGCCACACTGTACACTAGGACCATGCATATGTGCAGCCTGTGTGTTATATGGAGAAGACATGTTTACCCTCAGAGTGCCTGGGGCAGGACACGTGTGTTTACATTGATAAGGACCTATACCCAGAACTGGGGAAAAAAAACATTTTTTTTTCTTAAGTTTCCCCACTATCAGCAATTTACAGAAGCACGCTCCTCCTTCCCCTTTCTTTCATTTGAAACTAAATCATATGTAGCCTGTGCTAGCCTAGAGTTCAAGGCCAGCTTAGGTAATTTAATGAGATCCAGCCACAAAAAAAGTAAAATGAGGTCTGGGGATAAAGCTCACTGGTAAACACTTCTAGGATACACAGAGCTGGGATTCAAGATCTCATGACAGAGCAGCAGCAGCAACAACAACAAAAGCAGGCATGGTGGTGTGCATCTCCTATCTCAGAACATGGGAAATGGAGACTGGATGATCAGGAACTCAAAGCCAAACTGGGCTATATGAGACCCTGCCTTCAAACAAAAGGTAAACACAAACAAGCAAGGCTTCATTCTCTAAAACACAGTCAGCTTGTGGTGGTCCAAGCGAAGAAAGTTGGTTTTATGAAGAGATTGAAGACAGCAGAGAAAAACAACCCCCAAAATGGACTGGTCATTTTAGCTCCGTTCTTGTGACAGAGCAATGGGGAGCTGACTGATGAGTCAGTTACTGTTTGTGGTTACTCCTGTGTGAGGATGGAGGCAGAGGGAGCTTCATTACCACCCTAACTGATGCTGTCTCTCTGCAAATCCTGTGGCTATCTCTCTAACAGTAATCTCTCAGAAGGTCAGCTGGACCTATGGGCTTCATTTGGTGACTGGAACTTTAGTGTGAGTGGCTCCACTTTGATTTTTTTTTTTAGCCTGGTCTGTTGGGGACGCTTAGTCCAAAACTGGCCCCTGGCCAGAATGTGGCTCAGTGGTAAAGTGTGTGCTTGGCATTGGAGAAGCCATTGGTTCAGACCCCAGCACCAAACCAAAGCAAGAACACCAGTGGCCTTCTGGAATCTTTATTTAAAATCCCAGAATGGAAAACACTGCTCCCCACCCCCCATCCTGAGATCGCAGCATGAGCACTTAGTAGATGGCAGACCCCAGGCTAGCCCCCCCGGCAGTCTAAATGAAGAGTCCGTGCCCATTTTCTGAGGGTGCTTCTTAGTTTACTGTGGTCCTTTCTCTTTCTCTTGGTCCACCCAATAACTGAGGAGAAAGTCCTGGGGGAGTCCAGGTGACTCAGATCTAAGGGTGACAGGGCAGGTTAGGGCTGTGCATGGCCGAGAGTGCTGGGCCACTAGGAAAAGGGAATGAGTCAGGGAGGAAACCAGAGAGGCTTGTGGAGCTGGGCCAGCAGCTGGGGCTCAGGCCAAGATCAGCCCAGAAGCTGGACAGGAAGAATCTGAAGAGGCAGCTCCTGAGAGAAGGGTCTGGAAGGGTGGAGGGAGCCTGCATCGGGGCTGGACAACCACAGGGATAGGCATTTTAGCTCTGAGAAATGGTGAGGGTACAGAAGTATGGGTCACTTTCTCTTCGTCTTGGTGATCAACTATATGACATGTTTTAACCATTTCACTACCTCGTGCTTTCCTGTAATTTTTGTTTGTTTGTTTGTTTTTGTTTTTGTTTTCGAAACAGGGTTTCTCTGTGCAGCCCTGGCTGTCCTGGAACTCACTCTGTGGACCAGGCTGGCCTCGAACTCAGAAATCCACCTGCCTCTGCCTCCCAAGTGCTGGGATTAAAGGCGTGCGCCACCACCGCCCGGCTCCTTTCGTATTTCTTAAACCATTTTTTACATGTTCAGTTCAATAACACTGATTACATAAATCATAATACATGCAATGATCATTGTTTCCAACATTCCAAGGGGAAACTGGCTCTCATCCACCTTCCTCTACTTCCTGGTGATCTAATCTACTTTGCTTCTGTGAATTTGCCAATTCCAAGCTATTTATTTATTTATTTATTTATTTATCTATTTATCTATTTATAGAGGGTCTTACTATATACCTTCAGGCTGGCCTGAGACTCCAAATGGCCTTCAACTTCCCCTTCTCTCTGTAGCTAAACTCTGTAGCTAAAGATGACCTTGAATTTCAGATCCCTCCCCTCTCCCCCCCCTCCATCTCTTGGGGATTGGAATTAAGATTATAGGCATGTGGCACCATGCACTTTATTTAGTGTTGAGGACAGCTCTCAGCTTTAGAAATGCCAGGCCAGGCCATCTTTTTAACTTACTGGGACAAGGCCGGTGTAGTACAGGCCGCCCTCACCCTTCACATTTGCTCTGTAGCCTAGCATGGCCTTGAATTCTTGATTACAGGCATGAGTCAACACGTCCATTTTTTATGTATTTATTTCGACAAAGTCTTGCTATCTATGGAGGGCTGGTCTTAGACTCATAACCTTTTGCCCTAAGTTTTTGGAGTGTGGGGCTCATTGGAAGTTACTTTTTTCTTTTTAATTTGGGGACAATCTCTTAAATTTCTCCCAGAGGCACCGGTAGTTGTTGTTTATACATTAGTTTGATTACAACAGTAAAAGGGACTAAAATACTATATTTGGAAAACACATAAAAACATATATTAGAATATTAAAATAAAGTACAAGAATAAAACAATATTTTACATGTGCCATTTTCATAAAACCTACAAAATTCCTGGTATCTATTAGTATATACTTTAAATTTTTTTTCTTGTATTTTTAAAAATTATGTATATGTGTGTATGTCTCCATGTGGGTTTGTACATGTGAGTCCAGGTGCCCTGGGAGGCCAAAAGAGGATGTTGGGTCTGATGGAGCCAGGTTTACGTGTAACTGTGAGCTGCACCATGGGAGTGCTGGGATTTGAACTCAGGTCCTCTGGAAGAACACATGCTCGTCACTATAGCCATCTGTCCAGTCCAGAGCACACAAAGAACAACAGCTGTCCTGGAACCTCCAGCTCCACACTGTGCCATACATATAACCCCTATAATAGAAATACAATAAAAAAAAAAGATTGATACAATACAATAGAATTGGTTTATCTGGGTCTGGAAGCCTGAAGTAGTCTGCATAGGGACTTTGCCGACTCATTCATGTTTATTTCTCAGAAGCACAGCTCTAGAGCTCTGACTTGTTGTCTGAGAGCCCAGGGATAAAAACGTCTGAAAGGGTTCAATGTTTATAGTTCCTCTGACTCAGCATGATTTTTTTATTCCCCTTTGGCAAAGAAAACAAAATGATTCTCTGAAGCCCTCCACTATCTCTGGCAAGCTTTGAGGTCCTTGTCCAAAGGTTCATCCTTGCAAAGGCAGTATGAGGGACAGTGGCCAGAGGCCAGTGTGCACAGGCTGTGCTCCTCTGGGGCTGCCCAGAGCCTCAGATTGCCTTGGCTGCTTCATCTGGAGAAGTCAAGCTGACTTGTGCTGTTTTCACCTGAAGCAAAAAAAGGAGAATAAAAAAATCCAGAGAAGACTTTTAAAGGGTCAGATACAGTGGCACATACCTTTAATCCTAGCACATGAGAGAGAGGAGGGAAAGGGAGGAAAGGAGAGAGGAGAGAGAGAGAGAGAATGAGAGAGAGAGAGAGAGAGAGAGAGAGAGAGAGAGGCAGACAGACAGACAGACAGACAGAGACAGAGGGACAAAGAGAGAGAAAGAGGAGAACGTGATTTCTGTGAGTTCATGTCAAGCCTAATTTGAGTTCTAGGTCAACTGGGGCTACATAGTGAGATTTGTTTGTTTGTTTGTTTTTTTAAAGACATTTAAAAGGAGAGAATTCTGACAGGTGATACAGTATGATGAACCTGAGCACTGCATCAAGTGAAATAAATTAATCAGAAAAAAGCAGGTACATATGGTTCTACTTACCTGAGGTCCAAGACTCATCTGTAAGAGAAGTGTGGTGGATACAGAGCCTGGGGAAAGAGACAGTGTTTGATGGGAACAGGGTTTGAGTTTGAAAAGATGGGAAAGCTGTAGAGATGAGTGCTGGCTGCATATCATCAGGATCAGTTAGTGATGCTGAGATGCACACTGAAAGGTAGGTTTGATATCGTGTATTCTACCACAGTTCAACATTTGAATGAGGGATCCACCCCAAGCCAGTCATGATGGCTTACACCTGTAATTCCAGTACTTGAGAGGGTGAGGCAGGAGGGGTGCTGGATTATAGACTTGTGCAACCATTACCAAATTGTGCAAGTCAGGGGACTGAACCCAGGGCTTCCAACTGACCTACATCCCCAGCTCCCAAGTAACTACATCTGCTGAGCTTTGCAGCCTAGCATAAGACACGTGGGCGGAACTGGCCAAACTGGATCTCTCCCACTCCAGTGTTCCAAGGTAGCCTTGGCTGTTCTAGCACTCTGTAGACCAGGCTGGCCTCAAACTCAGAGCTCTACCCGCCACTGTCTCTGGGACTAACTGCATGCACCATCACCACCTGGCAGATTTGTTCTTTAAGTTGTTTATATTTGGGGCTGGAGAGATGGCTCAGCAGTTAAGAGCACTGACTGCTCTTCCAGAGGTCCTGAGTTCAATTCCCAGCAGCCACAAGGTAGCTCACAACCATCAGTGATGAGATCTGATGCCCTCTTCCAGTATGTGTGAAGAGAGCAACAATGTACTCACATACGTAAGATAAATAAATAAATATTTTTTTTAAAAGATGTTTACATTTATTTGTTTTCATAAGGGGGGCACACTTTTGCCACAGCCACAGGGCAGTCAGAAACAACCTGTGAGAGTTGGTTCTTTCCTTCTACCATGCAGACCCGGGGGATGACTGTGATCATCAGGCTTGTTAGCAAGCACTTTCAGTCACTGAGCCATCTACCAGCCAGAGATCAGTGTTTAAATCAAACGTTTCAGTAGAGCTGTCTGGGGAGACAGCAAGAGCAAGGCTCTTAGGGCAGTGAATGGGATGGCTAAGAGGTAGGAACTATGCAGAAACCCGCCTTGAATAATGGCTGAAAGAGAAACAGAAGGTGCTAGAGTGTCAAGTCCCCAGACCATGGGCATTGTGAAGGCCTTGGCCATTCTCTGGGCATCTTAGCATCTGCTTAAACAGTAGACTCTTGTCATTTATGAGTTAGTCATCTTAGGCTTGTCCTCTGGTGACCACTAAGGCCAATGATACTGTCACCATTATTCTGTCAGGGCATAGGTTTGGGTTTCCGTGGCTGGGATGAAGAACCTTGGATTTGGAGAGATTCTCTTTTCCCCTGTGCTTTGCAAAGCTCCCCGCAGGCATGCCTCTTGCAAGCAAAAATCTTCCTCCCCATTGCTCCTCCAGGACCCAGAGCATACTTGACACCAACAGGTTCTCAGAGCTATCTTAACCCTGGCACTGGTAACACTGAGGCGAGAGGAGTATGGATTCCAGGTCAGCCTGGGCTGCGTAGTGAGACTGTGTCTAAAACAAAACAAAGGACAACAGACTGAACGTCCAGGGAGTACGCCACAGAATCCTCTGGCAAAGTTCAAGGCTCATGGTTCTGTTGCCCCAGCTGATAGTATAACAAACAGGAGGAGACAAGGCCAGGAACTAAATTGCACCGTTAAATTAACAGCTCCTCATAGGCAGACAAAAGTTCAAGGCTGATGGAGAAATAAAGAATTTCTGCCAATTAAATTTGAGGTCTACCCTGTCTCGAAAAACCAAAAAAAAAAAAAAAAAAAAAAAAAAAAAAAAAAAAATTGAGGTCTATATTTTTAAAATCTTGATGCCTAGAAAAAGTCAGAGAGTACCTACTTTTAAATTTTAGGCGTACTAACTTATGTAATTTACTTAGCTATATGGACCAGTTTGGCCTTTGAACTCAGAGATCTGCCTGTCTCTGCCTCCAGAGTGCTGGGATTAAAAATGTGTGCCACCATGTTTCAACTTTGCTGGATTCCTCTTGATGTCTTTGCTACCAGTTTGGATCCACTAGCTCTCCTGAAAGACCTCATTTAGATGATTCAAAGAAAAGACACAATTTTATGTGGTCTTAAAGTACTCCTGACAGGCTGCCTGGTGATGTGCTCCTCTGGTAAGTCCCAGGTAGTGATGATATACTAGACCTCACTCCTGCACCAACACACTTTTGGTTTAATAATGGTCTTAGTAGTAATATTTATACAAGGAGTAGTAATATTTATACAATTAGTAAATATATTGCAGCTACACTTACTATGTAACAGTAGTGTGTTAATAAAACAGTTCTCATGAGAAAAAAAGAAAAAAAAAAAAAAAGCCAGTGTACTGGTGTGTACTTTTAATCTTAGTACTCAGGAGGCAGAGTCACACTCTATCAGTGAGCACTACATCTCCTGCGTTTTTTCTCTCTAAAAATTCTGATTACATTTCTTTTATTTTAGGATTCTGTTTGTTTGTTTGTATGCTTGCTTGCTTGCTTGTTTTGGGACAGGGTCTCTATGCAGCCCTGGTTTTCCTGGAGCTTGCTATGTAGACAAGACTGGCCTTGAACTCACAACAATCTACCTGTCACAGAGATTGTATGTAACCAGTGCTGGGATTAAAGCATTCCCCACTGCAACCAGCTTTATTTTTAATTGTATGTATATATGTGTGTGGGATTATGTGCACTTGAGTGCAGTTGGCTCGGGAGGCCAGAAGATGGTTTCTGATCTCCTATAGCTGGAGTTACGGAAGCTTGTGAGTTATGCAATATATGCAATATAGGTACCTGGAACTGAACTCAGGTCTTCTGTAAGAGCAGAAAGGTCTCATCCTCTGAGATAGCTCTCCAGCCTGTGTTTATTTGTTTGGTTTGTGTGTGTGTGTGTGTGTACACACACCAAGGGTGAATATGTGTATGCACTGACATAGTGCCACAGCACATGTGTTGGAAGCAGAGGAGCCTATTGGTCCTCCCTTTCCATCACATGGGGTACAGGAATGCAATTCAAGTCATCTTGGCCACTAATGCCTCTACCTACTGAGCTATTTCACTAGCCTCCTGCTTTACTTTTAACTGCAATATCCATTTTTGGGGTGGGATGGAGAAGGATTCTCATGTAGCCAGGAATGGACCTAAATTCAATACTTAGCTGAGGATGACCTTGAACTCCGGATCCCCTAACTTCACACCTAGTTACCAAGGAGTGTGTCTACTAATAACATCATCACACAGCTGCCCCTTAGCCCAGCAAGAGACCCAGAATAGATGTCCATACTTGTAGCAGGTGAGGCCCTGGGAATTCATAGTTTCCTCTTCCACTAGTGATATCCACTTATGTCTTTATTAACTGTGTATGCATATGTTCTGTGTTTTTGTAAGTGTGGGAACCAAATCATAACAAAATAGAAATAGAGCTAATGAAGCAGATCATTCTCCAAAAATATTCTACTAGAGTTGGGTGGGAGGTAGATGTAGGAAGATCAGGGGTTCCAGGTCTTTCTCTGAGACCTAATGAGTCCGAGATCAGCCTGGTCTCTTTGACCTCTGACTCAAGACTTAACAAAATAAAACGTAATCTACACAAACTGTTGTGGGGTATCTGCCAGAAACGACTGTCTGGACATAGATTTAAAGCGATCGAAAGTTTTTATTAGCTGTTCAGAATCCCAGTGTAGCCCTGAGCCTTTCTCAGGATGAGCTTTTAAGCACAAAAACCATGTCCTGAGTTGACATACTTTGGTTAACAACAGTTAGCCAGAGTGGAACCACAAATGCCGAAAAAGCAAGCTTAGGACATTTAGAGACTTTCCCAGAAGTATGGACTTTGATGGATTAGGGCTTTCTTTTAGTTTTGGGAGGTGGTGGTGTCTTTGTGCTGAGTTTTACAGCCTGAATGGTACTTCCATCATAGGGTAAGTAGATCTGGGGGCCTAAGAAGGTCTGGGGCTTGTTATAAAACAAGGTTGTGTGACAAATCACTACAGAAAAGGAACTGTGGCCAGGCCTGGTGGGTATAGGTCTGTAATCTCAGGCACTTGAGGTGACAGGAAGATTGCAAATTCAAGACCAGCTCCAGCTAGAGCGATCAAGGTCAGCCTTGTACTTCAGTGATAGAATGTTTGCCTAAGGAGTGTGGGGTCCCACACCAGTGATTCTCAACCTTCCTAACGCTCTGAGCCTTTAACACAGTTTCTCAGGTCATGGTGACTCACAATCATAAAATTATTCTCATAGCTACTTCATAACTGTAAATTTGCTACTGTTTTGAATCATAATGTAAATATCTGTGTTTTCCAATGGTAACTCCTGCGAAAGGGTCATTGGACTCTTGCAGTGAGAATTTCGGTTTCCTTAAAAATCCAGCTATGTGAATATTTTTGTTTTAATCCCAAGTATGGAATGTGAGCTGCTTCAGATTGTCTATAGCTGCTAAGTATGGTTTTCCTGTGCTCCAGGAGGGGGGGGGGGCGGTGATTTTTGCCAGCTGCAGATAGTTTATATTTGGGACTCTGGAGAGGGTATAAATGGGAGAACCTCAAGGGTGCCAGAGGTGGCTGCTGCTCCCCGCTGCTATGGGTTGCCCCGTTTGCAATGGATTGCTGGACTGCTGGTTGGAAATATTCTGACGATGAAGATTGGGCTTACCCCTAGGACCTCAATGTTCCTAGTCAGCAGGAAATAGTCTAAAGAGGTCTCTGCCCCAAACTTTCCCCTCTAACCTTTTTTCTCTCCTACGTAGTGTCGGAAGGCTGATAGGTATAAGAACCCAATAAAATAGCCCCCAAAAAGTATGCATAAAGATCACCAAAGGGGGAGTTATGACCCATATGCTGCCCTAGATTTAATTCTCAGTACTGAAAGAAGGAAAGGAGAAAATTACAAATGAGGCCTACAGATATTTACCTTAATCTGTTTTTATATAAGAACACTTACTTAACTCAGCCCTTTGGAAGTACCCAGTGCCTTTTGTTGGGCATTATTTGTATAGCACAAACATAAATTCTCATACTCCTAGACAGCCTGTTTTCATGTACTTGCTATGGTTTAAGCAAAAATTATAAGAACTCTTCTCCCCTCCCAACACACACCTCTTTTATATGAATTTTTACAAATCAGCTTCTCTGTGCGTTATCTGGGGGGAATTGTCAGACTCATGTTGTCAGACTCATGCTATAAAGTGAACACTTGTTAAGGGAAATGAGCCAGAGGAAAAGAGACAAACCTCGTGTGTTCTCACCTAGAAGCTTTAGAAGTGACCTCTACAACCTGGCCAGGCAGTGCACGCCTTTAGTCCCAGCGCTTGGGAGGCAGAAGCAGGTGGATCTCTGTGAGTGTGAGTTCAAGGCCAGCCTAGTCTACATGGCTAGTTCCAGGATAGCCAATGCTGCACAATGAGAGAGACAACACTGTCTCAAAAAACAAAAGTGTTGACCTCACTGAGGAGAGCAGAATCATGAGCGAGACTGGCAAGGCAGGGGAAGTGGGAACAGAAACAGTTTGGGAAAGCTTACAGTTAGGAGGGAGAGTCAGGTCTAGTGTTCCCAGCATGGGGGGGGGGGGGACTACAGCTCAAGACCACTGTTACTCACTTTGTGTAAACTGGAGAAGGTGAACTGAAACCTCCAAACAGAAAGAATGATAAGAAACTGCAAATACTAATTACTGATTTTACCATTACATACGATATGTGTATATACATGTATGTGTGTTGAAATATTGTACTTAGTGAATCATATAATCATTGTATGTCAATAAAGAAAAGTAGGTTGCTGAGATAGCTCACACCCACATGGTAGAAGGAGCAAATGGAGTCCTGCAAGTTGTCCTTTGACTTTCAAACCTGTGCTTTGGTTGCCCTACCCCTACAAGATAAGTAAATAAAGTAATACCAGTTTTAAAATGAGGGGCTGGACAGATAGTGGTTAGGAGTGTTTGTTGCTCTTGCAGAGGACCTGGGTTCAGTTCCCAGCACCCACATAGTGGTTCACAACCATTTGTAATTCTAGTTCCTCGGGATCTGATGCCCTCTTCTGACCTCTGAGGGACTCAGGCATGCACATGGTGCACATATATGTATTGAGACAAAACATTCATACACATAAAAATGAAATAAAGCTAAATTCCTTTTTAGTTTATAATGCGGAACAGGGAATGGTATAGGGGTTAGAGGTGCTTGGGGACAACCCTGACAAACTGAGTTCAATACTGAATCCCATATAGTGAAGAAAGAGACTCAACCCCACAAGTTTGCTGACTTCACATACTCTCACCATGGCCCGTGTATGCCCCTCCCAGATCACAATACAGTTTTTTAAAAAAAGATTTAGAAAGAAAAAAATTTCAAAATGAATGTCATTTTACAAATCTTTAAAACAAGATTTCATGTAGCTTCAACAGGCCCAGAACTTGTCATCCTTCTGCCTCAGACTCTTGAGTGCTAAGATCACATGAGTACACCACTTCTTGAGCTTTGGGGAATGTCTCAAAGATCACAGCTGAAGTGTGAGCTGCTGGGCTGTGCAGATTCTCATCCCAAACCCTGTGCCATAGTCAGGCTGGCTCCGTAAGTGCAGACCAAAGTGGGGCAGGTGGTCACTGCACTGTTATGGCCTCAGGAAGACAGAATTAGCTACACCAGATGGGAAGGTCCCCAGTATTACGGCGGGTCTGCAGGAGCATGGTTCCTGTTTCTGCCAAGGAGAAAGCAGTGGCTGCTGAACTGAGGACTAAGGAGAGGCTGTCTGGTACCTAAGAGCACACTGGCTTTGGCTCCTCCAAAGCTCTTTCTCTTTTTCAAAGTCACTTTGTGAACACTGACTGTACTGGAATATTCAGCATTCTCTGTGGCTACTGAAGGATGAGTCAGGATTCTAAATTCTAGCTGCAGAGCTGGGGAAATGGGAGTACCGGGGAAGGAAGGAAGACCATGATGTCAGCAGCTTCCCAGGGCTGGTCAAAATGCTGGAAAGCATGAGCTGGGTTTGGCTTGCAATAAATGCATCTAAATCCTTCAAAATATCAGGCAAAAGATTTACTGAGCCAAATCTATGGGCTGTTGGCATCTGCCCTTCAAGCAGGTAGAAGTGTGATGGGAAGCCAGGAAGATGGGCCCTATGGAGGACTGTGTGGACCTCTTCAGTCCCTTCACACAAGAACATTTAGAGATGGCCAGGGAGATGGCTCAGTGGGTAGAGCACTTGCTAAGCCATTCAGATCCCTAGGATCCTGGTAAAAAAGCAAAACATAACAGTAATGTAAGCATTTGTAAGCCTAGGATGCTGTACAGGGGTGCAGGATGCACGTTAACCTGGCCTATGAAGCAGTGAGCAACAAGAGACCCTGTTGGGGTTGATCTGGTACTGCTATGTATTCAGATCCTAAATTCTGTACTCCAAGATCTAGTTGCCCCAAGATGAGTGAATTTTCATGGTCACCAGCTTTTGCTCTGCAAACCTTGCTCCCCAAGTTAATTGGTCAATAAAAGGATAAAGCCCTGTGATTGGGCAGTAGAGAGAGACAGGCAGGACTTGAGGATTGAGGATGTGTGTGTGTCTCCATAGAGACCAGAGAAGGAGAAGAGGCAAAGAGAGAAGGAGGAGGGAGGAGGTGAAGAGGGGAGGAGGCAGTGGTGAGGAGAAGAGATGGACTATGAGTATAAGACCAAGAGAAGCAGCAGGTAACAAGGGACATATGGCTGGGATGTAAGTTAGAACAGCTCCAAACCAGCCCAATCTAGGATTACAACTTGTAAATACCAGAATTGTGTGTCTTTTTACATGGGCTAGATAGAATATATAATTCCTACTACAGATCCTTTCTCAAAATGTCATGGTGGAAAGCCAGGACTAAGACTCAAGGTTGTCCTCTGAACCTTCACACGTGTCATGGTACAGACATACCCATCATACACAACCATATCATGCACACAGACATATATACACGTACAGCAAAATGAAACCAACTAAAAAGAAAGAAAGAAATGCTAACAAGACTCGCAAATTAACAAGAGACCAAGTCAGTAGAAAAAAATGTGCAAAATAGGCCCTTCTGGAAAGAAGAAACTGGAAGACTACAATTTTAGAAGAAATGTTTAGCTCCCCCAGTAATCTGGGAAATGCTAATTGGAAAGTGAGAGGTAAGATGAAAATTTATATTCATAGAAGAGCATTGCATAGATGTTTGTAGCAATTGATTTACTTTCTCTTTGCAGTGCCATTTATCATAGTAGCCAGAAACTAGAAGTAGGTCCTTCAATGACCAGTAATGATACACATGTGCTCTGCCCAACTGGGGAATATTAGCAATAAAAGAGTGGATTATTGATCTACAGTGATTTGGAATGAATCTACAGATAATTATAATGGGTGAAAAAAGATAATCTCACCGGGCGGTGGTGGTGCACACCTTTAATCCCAGCACTTGGGAGGCAGAGGCAGGCGGATTTCTGAGTTCGAGGCCAGCCTGGTCTACAGAGTGAGTTCCAGGACAGCCAGGGCTATACAGAGAAAAACCAAAAAAAACCAAAAAAAAAAAAAAAAAACCAAACAAACAAAAAAAAGATAATCTCAAATGGTTACATGTATGATTCCATTTACACAGTTTTTCTTTCTCCTTTCTTCCTCGTCTTCCTCCTCCTCCTCTTCTTCCTCTTTCTCTTTCTTTTAGAGGACAAAACTCACTCTGTAGACAAGGCTGGCCTTGAACTCACAGAGATCTTCCTGTCTCTGACTCAGGGGGCCTGGCTTATATAACCTTTGTTAAGGACACATTTTTAGGATGGAGCTGAGTGGATAGTGCAATGAGTAAACACGCAGGCTGTGTTGGAAACATGCTACTTGGGCAGATTATTTTAGATCTCTGAACATTACCTTCTGAGGATAATGAGAACTTACAAAGGTTATGTGGAAGATTACGAAAATTATAAAAATGCCTGGCATAGTTGGGCATAGCTATGCCTATCTGTGATCCCAGCACCCAGGGAGGTAGAGGCAAGAGAATCAAGAGTTCATCATTCCGGCTCTGTAGCAAGTTTAAGCCCACCCTGGGTTCTAGGAAATCTTGTCTCAAAAAAAAAAAAAAAAAAAAAAAAAAAAAAAAAAAACAAACCACCACCTAGGAGTGGTTGTACATTCCGTAAATCCCAGCACTTGGGAGGCAGGGTAGGTTCTAACCCAGTCTGGTCCTGGTTTTGATACTGAAGAGAAGGAAGTGGGTGGAGAACTGGTTCAAGGCCTGCCCTGGCTCCACTTTTGCCTGTACAGATGGAGGAAGAGGCAGATCTCTGTGCAGTTCAAGGTCAGACTGGTCTACATAGTGAATTCCAAAGCCAGGCAAACAAACCAACAAATAGACAGAAACAATCGAGAATCAGTGTTCTATAGGGAGTAACACGTGACAGAATGGTCCTGCTTGCTTTATGCAGACGTTGCTATGAAAGCTTTATATTCATAGTTTTAATGCTTAGTCATCTGGCCTATCATTGATTCCTTTTTTAGTTTAGTTTTTTCTTTAAGATTTAAAAAACTTTAAAATATAATTGTGCGTGTGCGACTTTGTGGGAGTCTGTACATGTGAGTAAGAAGGGACTGGGATCCCTGTTGCTGGAGTCACAAGTAGTTATGATCTAGGACTTGGACTTCTGTCCTCTGCAAGAGCATGTTCATAATCACCAAGCCGTCTTCTTGCCCGGTGTTTTGTTTTGGAGACAGGATCTCACATTTTAGACCTACTCCGGACTCACTCTGTAGGTCGGCTCTCCTTGAGTTCCTCGCAGTCTTCCGTCTTGGTCTCCTGAATCCTAGGATTACAGGTGTGCTCTACCACACCCAGTCTGATTTTCAGGATTTAGTCTAGTCCCTGCCTCTCCGCTTTGGAGGCATACATGGGATGGAAACATCAGTCTGTTCCCCTCTTCCTCAGCCACATACTTTCCAAGTAAAGTCACAGCAGTTTCCCTGCTGGCACAGAAAACATAAAGAAAAAGGCCTATGAATCATCTCGGTCTGACAGCAGAATCTAAGGCATGTGCTATGCAGCTGGGCACTTAATGGGAAATGGAGAGCTGGCCAGTTTAGCCGTTCAACAGTGACCTGTTTTAGGGACTGAATCCTGCTGAGTCACAGTGCTTTAGCTGGTCCTGTCTCCAACACTCATTCTCTTATGGCTGCTGCTAGCCAGCAAGTTCTTCAAGAGCAAGGTCTAGAGGCTAAGTGAGTACCTTTGTAACCCATGTGACACTTTGCACAATGAGTAACCGTGAACACAGATGGAGGAGGGGCAAAACACATCACGAGGACAGAGACTGCAACAGGAGTCCATTTCTTCAGTACTATTGACAGCTCAGCTTTAAAAAATTGTATTTTATTTATATGTTTTTGTATGTATATCTTTGTGGATGTTTGGAAAAGTGCTATTACATGTATAGAGGTCAGAAGACAAGTTGGGGGGGGGAGGGGATCCAGTCTTTCCTTCTAACATGTGGGTTCAGAGATCAAGCTCAGGCCATCAAGCCTGGCAGCAAACACTGTTACTTGTCAAAGTGTCTTTGTGACCTACGGTTAACCAAACTTGTCTTTTTCCTTTCTTATTTTTAAACATTTCTAGTGAAATGGGTGGTCATATTCAGGAAATACAAGTTAACTTCTGTTACAGATCTCCTTGCCAACTGTCATAATGCCTCGTGACCAGTCTGGTTTCACAAATAGTGATAATTACAGAATATTGGGCGCCAAGTGAAGAGTCATCAGTTGTTAACCACCACACCCAGCTTCAAAGCAATTGTTAAATAAGAAACATTCCATCCCTGGGCCTAAAAGTAAGACCAAACATTTTATGTATGATTGTACTTAAAATGGTAAATTAGAAACAAGCTATAAAATTATTAATTAATCCTGATATGATGTTACACACCTTTAACTCCAGTAAAAAGAGGTAAAGGCAAGCAGATATCTGTAAGTTCGAGACCAGGTTAGACTACATACTAAGATCCTCTCTCAAAAGCAAAAAACATTTTAGGGTTCTCATGTCCTGAAGTAGTATGGAATTCCTATATAGCCTTGCCTTATACATACTTACTGCTAGGATTTAAGAAGACACTGCTTGTCTGCAATTGCTTTATCTGCAGGGCTGGATATGTTGGTGTATGCCTATAACCCCAGCACTTGGGCAATGAAGTTAGGGGACCAAGAGAGTTCAAGGTTATCTTCAGCTATATATGGAGTTTGAAGCCATCCTGTGCTCGGAGACCCAGTCTCAAACAAGCAAGCAAGCAAACAAACAAACAAGATAGATAGATAAAAAAGATAAAGATACTATATTATGAAAATCAGAGAAGAGGGAGAGAATCTATGTATCTATAAAGCTGTATACAATTTCCATTAAGAAACAAATTGAAACAAAATCTACCATTTTGCCGCGCAGTGGTGGCGCACGCCTTTGATCCCAGCACTTGGGAGGCAGAGGCAGGCGGATTTCTGAGTTCGAGGTCAGCCTGGTCTACAGAGTGAGTTCCAGGACAGCCAGGGCTACACAGAGAAACCCTGTCTCCAAAAACAAAAACAAAAAAGAAAACCTTTTATGCTTTATCATTTTTGTTTAAAGGTTTAAAAATAGCATGTGTTCTTAAAGTTCATTCACATTTTGACAATTGTTGAGTATTAACACTGACTTAAACACAAACTGCTAAATGCTTTGCGTTGATGAGTAGGTTTTATGTCTCCCAATCAGTCATAGCCTTGGAACCAGAAGGATCCACTGAGATGACATGCTAGGGAAAACAGTAGCTCAAGTCTCCATAGTCGCCAACAGAGGACTTCTACTGGCGAGGAGAGTTCATCCTAGTTTTACTTTCTAACCTTTTTAGGATTATTTTTTATTTTATGTGCATGGATGTTTTGCTTGCATGCATGTCTGTGTAGCATGTGTAGTAAGCAGTGCCTGTGGAGGCAAAGGGTTCTGGATCCTCCAGAACTAGTGTTATAGATGGGTACAAAATGCAAACGGATCACTCCTGAATGGGGTAGCCCAGGCAGAGACTTTCCTGGCCCCCTCTTTCATCCATAAATCCTAGGGATGTCATTCATTATGGGTCACAAGAAGTGTTGTGACACAAATCACCTGTCACCATCTTCAACCCTACTATGCATTTTCATTTAGGGCTATTGCAAGCCAGGGGAACTAGCAGCGCGCTGTCCATTTATACCCAGGAAACACAGAACCCAAACGCATCTCATGGACCGTAATGGTAGCCACAGCCGCTTCTATGATCAGGCCACTAAGACCTTCCCCCAAACTTAAAGTGTGTGTTCTGGAAACCTGGCCTGCTTCTGAGCCCCACAGGCTTAGGGGAGGCTGGGCAGGGGTAGGTTGGCTCCAGCAAGCCGCGACCACTGCCCGGGCCAGTCTCCTAGGCTACAGCTGGCGAGAACCATCACTTGGAGTTAGAGTAAGGCCAGCAAAGGCTCGAGGGACGAACTGCCTGTAGGAAAGCAGTGAAACACCGATCGGAGCCACGGAACCCAGCTACGGGCGGGAAGGCCGCGAGAGCCGCAGGACGGAAGAGGCTGGGTGTGGAGCAGGCCGCCCCGCCCCCGCCGCCCTCGCGCGAGGCCGCGCTCCCAGCGGGCGACTCTGATTGGCTGGCCTAGCTTCCTGCGCTGATTGGACCCGTGGGCGAGGCGGAGGAGAGCCGTGCGCAGCGGCGTGTGTGGGGCCGTGTGCAGACCCGCGTGTGGCGCAGGCAAGGACTCTGAAAATAAACAGTCGCTGCTTTGCGAGTCGCCTTCTTGGTTCTACGTCCGAGTCTCCTCCAGTGTGAGCAGCTCAGACGCTGAAGGTGAGAGCCGAGGGTGTAGCCTGCGCAATGGAGGTCGCGGGGTTGGTGCGGCCGAGACCGACGGAGGGCCGGAACTGCGAGGCCCGATGGCGGCCGCACCTTGGCCTGCGCCCTGCTGCGTCAGGCGCGGGGCTCGGCCCGACTGCCGCCTCGGCCCCAGTTTCTGGCCCGCCGCTCTCGGGCGGGCGTTCTGGCCGTCCTGCGGCGCGGGCACTAGGGCCGGGGTGCGGGGGGGCCTCTCTCGGCCCCCAGGGCCACGCAGGCCTCATCCGTGTGGCGACGAGGCCCGGCGCCCTTGGGGCCGAGGCGGGGAGGGTCGCGCGCGGGCCTAGCGCCGAGGGCCAGTGTGGCGGGAACTCATGGAACGGGGCGGTGTGGCGGGGGAGAGCGCCTGCTCGAGGTGGAGGTCCCCAGGCCGAGCTCCGGGTGGAGGCCTGGCGGGCCATGTGCCAGCGGCTGCGGGGCCTCAGGACCTGGCCCGTGACGAAGCCCGCGTACGCCCCTGTAAGGCTCAGGAGTCTGGATTCGGTTCTCCGTACTGTCGACCTTTATTCAAACTCCTGATTTCTTGTAGTTTGTATTCTTAAGCAGCTTATTCGACATCGTTACCCGAAAGAAACCACCTTTCCCTGACTCGACGAGATTCAAGTCTTAAGTCCTTCAAACCCCCCCTCTTTTTTTTTTTTTTTTTTTTTTTTTAATGGAGCGGGAGCGGGGTAGAAGGGACTCGTAGATTGTCAGGCCTTTAAGGCCATCAGGGCGACAGAGGTTTTTACCAATATCTCTCGGATGAAACGGATATAAATTAGAAGCAAGCTTCGAAAGTAGAGTTGGCAAAGAAAAATCTAGGTTTTTTTTCATTAGCGTGAAAACCTGTTATAGAACGGTTTAATCGCTCTCACTTGGGTTTGGGTGTTGATTTTATATAGGTAAAGCTTTTTGCTTCTTGCCACATGTCAAGCACATGGCCTCGGCCACCAGGCACTTTCAGAGGAAGTGACTACATCTGGGGTGGGGGCGGGGGTCTTGGGAAAGGAGACATTGCACAGCAATCGGCTGATTAGGTTTTTGGAATATTCTTGGAAGACACAAAATAGACAAACCACGACACTCAATTTGTCTGCATTAAAGTAAAAGGGAATTCAGTTATATCCCCGTTTTACCCCCAAATTAAGTTTAATGAGAAAAAATTACCATTTCCTGTTGCTTGACCCAGTTTTGGACTTAGGACAGTGAATTAATCTTTGGATTTCAATTTGCAAGTTTGTTAGCCATTTGCTCCTACTAAATATTGAATGTAAGATTTTGAACGTTTAAAAAAGATACATAAGCTGTAGTCCTTATCACTTTCTTCTTTAGCTCTGAAAAACTGAAAGTTAATGTTGGTTAAAATTCAAGCTTATCAAATTGTAACCCCAATAGTCCTAGGTACCTTTTTTTTTTTTTTTTTTTTTTTTAAGCTTGTTAAGCTTGCTTCTTGTCTACAAGGAACTCTTTGTATGCTGGACTATAAAAGGAATAATTTATTGGAATCCCAAGGGCTGAATTAAGGGCTTAATTTTTCCCTCAAATTACAACTCCTGGTAACAGGTTTTAAAACTTAACAGTACTATATCTGTGTATTTACCTCCTATTTCACATTAGGAAATTATTGTATTTGAAGTATTTATTTTGGTATTGATAGCAAGAAGTGATTTATTTGTAAAATGTTTTAAGCCTAGTCAGCTGAAGACCAAGGGCTTACATTCAGGCAGTTGAGCAACTGCAAGTATTTAGATTTTGTAATGATGTATGATGTGATTCTTTTTACCTTTTAGACTTAAAAACATTACATAGTAAATAAGTCATTGCTGGGGTGATAGCTCTGTTAGTTAATTTTTAGAGGTTTTGCCTTCTCCTAGGCTCCTGTCAGTAAGTGGAGAGCCAGAGTACTAATACCAAGGCATCCTGGCCAGCGATGTGGAGAATGTCCTTTTCCACCCTGCCTCACTTAATAGGGCTCTTGTTCTGGCACTAATTTCAGGTTGTTAAATACTTGGGATACTAAAGTGAATTTAAGGCCTCGTGCAGATAGGAAGGCTTTGTACATTTTGAATACAAGCCAGGTGTTTTGATATTGGCCTATATCATCCCAGTACTTGGGAAGGGTAGACAGGATTGCAAATAAATTTGAAGCCCGCCTAGACTGTAGAATAAAATTGTTTTAAAAGGGCAGGACAATCCAGGAGTGGGGACACTCATTTAATACCAGAACTGAGGCCCATCTCTTAAATTTGAGAACTGCCTCCTATATCTAATAAGTTCCAGGCCAACAGAGGCTGCTGCATATGACCCTATTTCAAAAGGAGGTGGTGGGGGAGGTAGAAGAACTATGAGAGTGCTGCAGTAATCTGGAGTTGACTCCATCATTACTAATGAGGGTATTTAGCTAGTGAGATTAAGCTGTTAGTGTTTGTGTGTGTTAACACTCAGAAGGATAAGAAGACAAGATTTTGGCCTAAAATCAAATCTCTGTGAAGAATTACTGTGAATAAATTAAAAATTACTCCAGTGTCTCACCTGTTGTAGTTTTTATTTGGTTCATCTAAAAGAACAAAAACTTTATGCGTTTGGGGTTTAAATTACATATAAGAAGCAGTATGTATGTATGTATGTATGTATGTATATGTAAGTATTTTCCTTTATTATTTAGCTAGCCTTAGAGGATTTAGAGGTAAACTCTTGACATCTTGTTAGTACTAGGTTCTACCTGTATGGCTTTAGTAGGTGAGTCACTTGTACTCAGATTTGTTCTTCTAATTGTTATCATCATCATGTTTTGTTGAGACAAGTTTCTCTTTGTGGCCCGCTGTGTCTTGGAACTCATTCTGTAGACCAGGTTGTCCTTGAACTCAGAGATCTGCCTGACTCTGCCTCCCTAGTGCTAGGATTAAATGAATGTGCCACCAAGCCCAGCCACCCTCTCCTTATTGAAAGGGAGTGAGGATACATACCTTGAAGAGTGTACAAGATAGTAGATGATGTAATTATGGCTGGCTCAGTAGAAACTCAGCTATTAAGCTTTGCACAGGTAATCAGGGAAGGCAGGTACGGGTGTAATTAACCAAGGTCAGGTAGTGAATTGTAGGGTGAAACAGTTTGTTCCAGTTGATACTATTATTTTTTCATCATGGTGGCCAGAATCTGGTAAGAGGCTGTATCTTGCTTTTTATTATATCTAGTATGTTACAACAACAGAGTATGGTATTGTGGTGCCAAGCCAATACCACTGGAGCAGTATGTTCCAGAAGGCAAGAATTGCCCTGTGATCCTCAGTATAACAACTGTGATAAGGCAAGGATAACCCTTTGCTTAGGAAAAATAACTTAAGGGTCTAGGGCATTAAAAAAATGAATGTAAACCACTGCGGTAAGAAAGCCAGATGAAATAGTAAAGTTAGCTCAACACACACCAAAGTTGGTGGTGAGGACTGTGTATCTTTGAGGTGACATAACATGGGTAGCCAAGTTAACTAGCTAACCTGAACTTAACCATGATTCTAGAAGCTTTTTATACTGCTACTATACTAGCAGCACATCTGTTGTCTAACAGCAGTGAAAAGGAGTATTCTGGGTTTGGAATTGATTTTGTTGAGATTTTGTCTCAACACGTTTCTGGTCTAAACACTTGATCATCCTGTCTCAGTCTCATGCTGGGATGTTAGGGATGCACCTGCCAGTGTGCCTGATAATACTGCATTTTACTTTTTTTTTTTTTTTTTTTTTTTTTTTTTTTTGAGACAGGGTTTTTCTGTGTTGTCCTGGAACTCACTCTGTAGATCAGGCTGGCCTCGAACTCAGAAATCCGCCTGCCTCTGCCTCCCAAGTGCTGGGATTAAAGGCGTGCGCCACCTTTAATCTGCCCGGCCTTGATATTTCATATTGGCATTTTGTGATAGTAATTCTACAGAGGTATGAGCTTGAGTGACAAGTTACAATAAGATAGAGACTTGGCTGCTGGCTCATTTTATCTTTGGTGGAAATTTTCAACTACTCTTAGATTTTTAGATAATACTTTTTTTCTTCCACTTAGAACTTTCTCGATTTTCTCTTTATACTAGCACTATTTTTATTTTGTATGACTCCTTTTGTCTGCATGTTTGTGTGTGCACCGTATGGGTAAATGGTGCTAGTGGAGGCTAGAAGAGGGTGTTCAATGTCCTGGAACTGGAGCCATGCCATTGTTGGGAAGAGAATTCTAGTCACGAGCAGCAAATGTTTGTAACTGTTGAGTAATCACTTCAGCCTGTAGGGTTTTTTTTGTTTGTTTGTTTGGCTAGTTTGTTGCTTTTCATCAGAAATGTCCTTACAGAGGGAGCCTTGCTCCCTATTGGAAGCAAAAGCCTTTGCTCCTAAAAATCATCATACATAGGACTATATACCTATGATTTGAGGAAAATGAGTTTGAGTGTACTCTTAATGAGTGCTTAATTGAAAACATTAACATAGTAAATTAGTGATAGAGTAACTTTTGTGATACCAAGCATATTTAGTGCTTTACTGTTAGTATTTGGTTAGATTGAATTGGGTCTATATAAAATAGAAATTGTACAGAGCAGAAAGGACTTAAGGCCTCCCCATCTTTGCAGAAGCTGTGATATATAACTGCTACTAAAATGATCACTATATAGTGTGCTGTAGTGATTCAAAGGTGAGCTGATTCACTCAGTCTCAGCCCTCCAGGAATATGATTACAAGCATTGTTAGTCTGATTTTTTTTTTTTTTAAATAGACTTGGCGTTGAGATGGCGCTTAAAAGTTGGAAAAGGATGTGACAAGTAAGGGGGGGGTTGCAAAAGAATCTGATAGTCATAGGTAAAGTCATAGTTCTCAGCCATGTTTTAAGTTTCTGTGAGGAGTGGTCACAATCTAAAAGACCTAACAAATGCAGTTGAAGAGGGAGTACTTAGAGTTGCCGGACCTTAGGGGGAAGGCAATTTGCATGCATAGTATCTAAGACGATTAGACTTATGAGCTCAACTGGCTGTGGGTTTACTTTTGGTTTCAAGTTTTTGAGAAAGTGAATATATGTAGCCCAGGCTGGCCTAGATAGAACTCAGGATTCTTTGCCACTGCTCTTGACATGAAATTTTAAATTAGTGTTTCTGGGCAAAAGGAAGCTATTTTTCTGTTTTTGTTATTAAGTTTCCTTGTGTAGTAGGTACACGTGGTGTCTGTGCATACAAGGTGGACGGGGAATATTGAGGTATTACTGAGATTATCACAGGCATGTTAATCCATATATGCCTCTTTTAGAAGTTGTAAGACACAGTTTCAGAGTTTTTCATTTTTCGTATGGTAGTAGGTGTATGAAGCACAGGTACATAGTTAGGTGTATGAATTCTAAGTGTTTAATGATATTTTTTGATATTTCAAAGCTCCAACTGCAGCTATGAGCAGCAACGAATGCTTCAAGTGTGGACGGTCTGGCCACTGGGCCAGGGAATGCCCCACCGGTGGAGGTCGGGGTCGTGGAATGAGAAGCCGCGGCAGAGGTGGTTTTACCTCGGATAGAGGTATTTTTGTCGAATAAAAAATTTTGAAGTACTCCAGCATTCATTAATACCAAGACTGGCCTGATTATCCCAATTTTTTTTGTTTCTGCTCAAACTAGGGTTCCAGTTTGTTTCCTCGTCTCTTCCTGACATCTGCTACCGCTGTGGTGAGTCTGGTCATCTTGCCAAGGATTGTGATCTTCAGGAGGATGGTAAGTATTTAACACTTCATACTCTTGGGAGAGGAGTGTGTACCCACACACAGCTTTGTAAGGTTTTCTAGCTTTGAGGATTTGTAGCATGTGGCTTAGATATAGTACTTTATAAAGGTTTTATAGTCTTGGTCTGCTTCTTTTCCTTATTGTTGAAGCCTGCTATAACTGCGGTAGAGGTGGCCACATTGCCAAGGACTGCAAGGAGCCCAAGAGAGAGCGAGAGCAATGCTGCTACAACTGTGGCAAGCCAGGCCATCTGGCTCGTGACTGTGACCACGCGGATGAGCAGAAATGCTATTCTTGTGGTGAATTTGGACATATTCAAAAAGACTGCACCAAGGTGAAGTGCTATAGGTGAGTCATAAAAGTGGGTGCTGAAAAACTTGATTTTTATGGAGGTAGTATCTGTTGAGGACAGCTTGTGATTTGTTCTTCCTTAGGGTAGATCATCATCAGGCTTAGTGGCAAAAAAGATGACTTTACTTACTGAGCAGTCTTGTCTTACTTTTTTGAGATGAGTTCACTATGTAGCCCAAATTGGCCCCTCAATTTGAGGCAGTTTTAACTACTTTAGCTACCACTCCTGGCAAAGACACTGAACCAAGATAAGGTGTAGAGTTGGGGCAGTAAGGGCTCAGTGAGTGTGAAAGGACTTGTGCAAGCCTGTATCCCATAGGGAAGGAAGAAACAAACACCTGCCGTTTATACTCCGACTTCCCATATGTGATCTATATAGCTTGTGTATGGTGTAGTTACTAAGTGCTCTTGGGGCATATAAATAAAACCTTAGGGATTAACTTAGAAAGTTAATGTTTTGGACTTGATGCTTTGGACTTAGTACTAGTTAATCAATCTCTTGCGACAAGGTTTTTGAGAACCTAGTTTTTTTACTCTTCTCTGTTCTTTTTTGTTTTTTTGAGACAGGGTTTCTCTGTGTAGCCCTGGCTGTCCTGGAACTCACTCTGTAGACCAGGCTGGCCTAGAACTCAGAAATCCGCCTGCCTCTGCCTCCCAAGTGCTGGGATTAAAGGCGTGCGCCACCACCGCCCAGCCCTCTTCTCTGTTCTTAATTAAGATACAAAGATAGACTCTTAGCTGGGTATGATGATTTAACTCCCATAGCACAGCACAGAGCTAGAAGGTTGTGTTTGTGGCCTTAGTCGGCTTAGGTTGTTTTCGAAAGTAAAGCAGTGTATAGTCCTTTTAAAGAAGGAAGAAAACACTCAGTGTACTGTAAGGGATTTAAAAACAACCTGGGCAATGTCTTCTAAATGAGAATAGTCTTGTAAAGAAAAACATACTTATTTGTGTTTATTAATAAGCTTTTTTTGTTGATATTGACCATTGATTTAAGAGCAGTTTTATTCTGAGAAGCAGTGTCAAAACTATGTAAATCCTTTTTTTTTTGTTTTTTTGTTTTTGTTTCTTTTAGGTGTGGTGAAACTGGTCATGTAGCCATCAATTGCAGCAAGACAAGTGAAGTCAACTGTTACCGCTGTGGCGAGTCAGGGCATCTTGCACGGGAATGCACAATTGAGGCTACAGCCTAATTATTTTCCTTTGTCGCCCCTCCTTTTTCTGATTGATGGTTGTATTATTTTCTCTGAATCCTCTTCACTGGCCAAAGGTTGGCAGATAGAGGCTGTTCCCAGGCCAGTGAGCTTTACTTGCAGTGTAAAAGGAGGAAAGGGGTGGAAAAAACCGAATTTCTGCATTTAACTACAAAAAAAAAGTTTATGTTTAGTTTGGTAGAGGTGTTATGTATAATGCTTTGTTAAAGAACCCCCTTTCCGTGCCACTGGTGAATAGGGATTAATGAATGGGAAGAGTTCAGTCAGACCAGTAAGCCCTTCTGGGTTTGAGTGTGTTCCCATGTAGGAGGTAAAACCAATTCTGGAAGCATCTAAGCTTCCATAAATAACTTTAATTCTTAGCATAATGACGGCCTTGGATTGTCTGACCTCAGTAGCTATTAAATAACATCGAGTAACATCTGCATCAGGCCCTCATAGAACATACAGTTGAGTTGGGAGTAAACTGAAAAGACAAATGTGTTGAAGGTTGTGCCAGGGAATCTGGCTAAAAGCCTAACACAGAAGCAGCTTCATCCCAGTGTTGATGCTGGACGTACAGATGGTGATGGCAAAGGTGTAGAACACATTTTTTCAAAGACTAAATCTAAAACCCAGAGTAAACATCCGATGCTCAGAGTTAGCATAATTTGGAGCTATTCAGGAATTGCAGAGAAATGCATTTTCACAGAAATCAAGATGTTATTTTTGTATACTATATCACTTAGACAACTGTTTCATTTGCTGTAATCAGTTTTTAAAAGTCAGATGGAAAAAGCAACTGAAGTCCTAGAAAATAGAAAATGTAATTTTAAACTATTCCAATAAAGCTGGAGGAGGAAGGGGAGTTTGACTAAAGTTCCTTTTGTTTGTTTGAAATTTTCATCAATGTATATAGAACAAAATGCCATATTAAAGAGGGGAATGTGGAGGACTGAAAGATGACAGCTTGGACTTTTCTTTCTGTGCTAAGAGATGTCTTCAGTAAGGGAAAGGTGGTGATAGAAGAACACAATGTTGTATTAATTTGCAGAGCTATGAAGAGTTCTCTGTGGGTCTATGTTCTAATTGTCTAGTGGATAAAGACAATTGCCACATAAGCTTGGTGACCTGAGTTTAGTTCCAAAATCCATGTAAAAGAACTGAATCCACAGTTGTGCTTTGACTTAAACATATGAACAAAAGAACATTTCTCTTGACCTGTTGTCACAATACCCCTAATTTTTCACTCAAAATGGTCTGGTACTTTACTTACTGCTTTTTTAGTATGTTATATTTAGCTTTATTATGTTGGATTCCATGGCCCTGCCAACCCCAGAATCATCTGGCTTTATGCCCTTTATAATAAAAGCAAGTTAATACTATGTAGTTTAGGGTTAACCCTAAGCACCCTTCCTACCTGCTCTCTGAAATACAATTGGCGATTTTCCTGTTTAGTAGTTCTGATCCACTCTTAGTGCCATGTAATTCTTCACATTGGGTGTTTGTTTTTTTAAATCTTACATATAAGTAGAATTCTTGCCAGTTTGTGATGTTCTGTCACATTGATGTCAGTGTGGGAGTATTTCATCTGTGCCATGCCTGTGACAAAATTTCCACACTTAGAATCTTGGTGTTTTTACTGAGCAAGTAGTATGTCAAAGCAGCCAAGCATATTAAAAATCCTAGTAAATGTGTTTCTAAAAGTAGAAACCAGCATAAGGAATGGCCTGTTTTCAAACATTACTGTGCAATGTTGAGAGTAGGCACAAAGGATGAGTGCTTACTAGGTAATGGTACCTGATAAGCTGAACTTTGAACCCATGCTAAGATGGAAAAGAGAACAGGCTTGCTTACAGTCCTTGTGACCTGCACAGCTTTGGCATAGATGCATGTGCTCAATAAAACTAGCTACATCCCCAGCCCGCTGCTTTATTCTCCCAGGTGCTGAAATTCCAGGCATGAGCTACCACACCCAACTCTGAGGCAGTCTTTCCTTTCTGGCCTCCTTTATAGATGGTGCCTTGAAGCCAGGTGCATGCCTTTAATCTCAGCACTCAAGACAGAAGCAGGCAGATCTCAGAGGCCAGCCTGGTCTACAAAATATTTTCTAGGACAGCCAGAGCTGCTACACAGAAAAATATCCTGTCTCAATAAAATAAAATAAAAAATTGGTGCCCTGTCCTTTGTTTCCTAATATCCTTTAATGAATTAAAATTTACTATGTGCCTATAGATATTTGCATTGAAGTCAGAGAACAATTCTCATGATTTTATTTTATTTTTTATTTTTTTTATTTCATGATTTTATTTTTTTACATTTAATGTTCAAGAGTCACCCATCGGTTTGTAAATTTTTTACAAGATTGACTGAAGTACAGTTTTGTGGTCTTTACAAATACTGAAAATTGTAAGGACATTGGCTCTTAATAGAAAGTTAAAGTGAGCAGAGGAGCCGACTTCAGTTTCTAGCAGGCCATGGTGGATGCTCAGAACTACCTGTTATCTCCAGCTTCACAGGATCTGATGCCCTGACATGGTCCTTACATGCAGGTGGACATAGCTGGAGAAAAGATGCATAATTGAGAATCTTAAACAGCAACAACAAAAAAGCGTGTTAGGCCCTTACCACTGGGGCATACCTGTAGCCCAGTAGGTATGATTATGTTGAAATACATGAAAAACTGCCCAAAGTTGAGACCCCTGTAGTAGGTTTTGTTGTGAAAAAATCTAGTCCTACTTTTTCATACAAAGTGCTATCTTCTGCATGGAGAGCAGGATGCTTGGGGTTTTGTTTCTTTTCCTGGTCCAGTTAGGAAATAGTATCCACCCAGCTGGAGGTAGAAAACAGCATGTCCTAGACTTTACATTTATTTAGTTAGCTATAAAACAAAATTAAACTTGTTTATAGTAACCTGCTTTTCTGCCCTCCCCTTTGGAGACTGTGTGTGTGTGTGTGTGTGTGTGTGTGTGTGTGTGTGTGTGTGTGTGTGGTTTTTTTCCTGGAATTTTCTCTTAACCAGGCTGCTTTCTAACTCAGATCCTCTGCCATTGAGTGCTGGGATTAAAGATGTATGCCACACGGCTTCAGTGTACCAAGTTTATAAGGGATACCAAAAAAGCTATAATAGCAAAACTGGTCTCCAAAGGCACTACACACATCCTGCACATATACACACTCAGACACCTATTAAAAACTGCAACAGGTAGTGGCTGCACTTGCCTTAATTTTAGCACTTGGAGGTAGAGGCAGGTAGAGCTCAAGAGATTGATGCTAGCCAGTCTTGAAAAACTGCAAGCTGGGGTGGTGTGTGCCTTTAATTTCAAAACTCAAGTGAGGTGAGTATGTGAGGTAATTTTGCTCTAAAGTTCCAGGCAGAGCCAACATGCTAAAACCCTTTCTCAAAAAAAAAAAAAAAAAAAAAAAAAAGAAAGCCTGGTTGTGGTGGCGCACGCCTTTAATCCCAGTACTTGGGAGGCAGAGGCAGGCAGATTTCTGAGTTCAAGGCCAGCCTGGTCTACAGAGTGAGTTCCAGGACAGCCTGGGCTATACAGAGAAACCCTGTCTCGAAAAACCAAAACAAACAAACAAAAAAAAAACTTGCTATTGTAGAGGACCTGCCTTTGGGGTTCTGGCACCAGCACCAAGACTAATGTCAATCACCTGTAACTACAGTTCCAGAGGATCTACTGCCCTCTTCTGGTCTCCGTGGCACCAGACACATAGTGCTATTTATATTTGCATGCAGGCAAAACACTGGAAGTAAAGAAAAAACACAATATGCTACATACCTGACTGCCACTCTCAGCATTTAGGAGGTAGAAGTTTAAGGTTTACTTGGCTACAGAACAAGACTCTTAAAATGAAAAGATGGGAAATGAGAGGTGAGATGGTTCAGAAGGGAAAGACATGGGGGTGGCTTAAGTTTGATTCCTGAAAGAACTGATCACTCTTGTTACTAGTGGGCATTTTGGAGGGCAGTGTTTTGATGTTTTTGGTGTTTACAACACTTCCTATAAGTTCTGGATAGGGAAAACAGTATTTAAGATTCAAAGAAAGGTGCAGGAGATATTCATTAGCAAAAACATTCTGGCTTATGGATCAGATAGAGTTGGGGAATATTTTTAACTTGGAAGTGTTCTTTTTTGTTGTTTGGTTTTGGTTTTGGTTTTGAGACAGGGTTTCTCTGTGTAGCCTTGGCTGTCCTGGAACTCACTCTGTAGACCAGGCTGGCCTCGAACTCAGAAATCCGCCTGCCTCTGCCTCCCAAGTGCTGGGATTAAAGGTGTGTGCCACCACAGCCCTGCAGGAAGTGTTCTTTCAACCAATTCATTGTGCTACATTTTTCTGTCCTGCTTCTGGCATAGATGACAAAGCAAGGCTTTTCACAGGAAGTGATTGAATTAATAAATAGATTGAGTTGTCCCACTGAGGATTCTTAAATGTTTTACTCTTTTTAAAAAAAGATCTTATGTATGTGAGCACATTGTTGCTGTCTTTAGACACACCAGAAAAGGGCATCAGATCCCATTACAGATGGTTGTGAGACACCATGTGGTTGCCTGGTACTGAACTCGGGACCTTTGGAGGAACAGTCAGTGCTCTTAACCACTGAGCCATCTCCAGCCCTGTTCTACTCTTATTTCTATGCATATGTGTGTGAATGTGGAGGTCAGAAGACAGTTTGTAGGAAGCACTTCTCTTTCATCATGGGAATTTCAACATGCAAACTCAGGTCATCAAGCTTGCTAGTAAGCAGCCCCACTCATTTCAACTGTGAGCTGGAAGTGGTGGAATACATCTGTAGTTCCAGCATTGGGAGGTTGAAAAAGTATTAGCATGCAGTTCTAGATCAGCCTAAGACGGATAACAAGACTTTGGTTTTTGTTTTTTTTAAAGTCAAAACAAAGCCAAAACCTATCCAAGGTGTAATGGCTGCACACCTTTAGTCCCAACACTTGGGAATCAGGAAGATCAGAGTTCAGGGAACCATCCTCAGCTACAAGGCATGTTTCAAAGCCACCTGGGCTACTTGAGGTCTTGGATGAAAACAAAAGTCTCTGGAATATAGGGACACATATCTTTATGTGTCTTTATGTGCTTTTCTTTAACTTGAGGCTAATCTGAGCTACACAGGGAGTTCCAGGGCAACAGAACAACCTAGTGACACCCCCAGTCTTCATGTGAAGAATGACTATTCTTGTTTGGAATAAAATAAGACAATAGACAAACCATTCAAGTGCAAAAAAAAAAAAAAATCCCACTAATTTTAGAATAAGCGTGGGCCTGGCAGTGGGCTCTGGACTGCTCATGATAACTGCCAGTTCTCAGTCGAAGCTGGTGGTTCCTGATTAGAGTCATTTCTCAGACTAGTGAAAGGGATGGAAAAGGAAGAGGGGAAGGGTTTATTTTTAATGTGCTAGGCATTTAATCTAGTGGTCTTTCATGTCATAGGAAGTGGAGCAGTGTTCATCTCTGACTTCATTTCCATTGGTTCCTCCTAATCCCACCCCCTGCTTTAAACTTATAGACAGTTGAGCAGTAAGGGCCCAAACTCCGCAAATCTCTGAATGTGAAAAGTCACAGTGGCTGGACAGTGGTGGCACACGCCTTTAATCCCAGCACTTGGGAGGCAGAGGCAGGCAGATTTCTGAGTTCGAGGCCAGCCTGGTCTACAGAGTGAGTTCCAGGACAGCCAGGACTACACAGAGAAACCCTGTCTTGAAAAACAAACAAAAAAAAAAAAAAAAAAAAGAAAGAAAGAAAGAAAGAAAGAAAGAAAAAGAAAAGTCACAATGCTTTAGTAATGCAGAAACTAAAAATTAAGGCAAAAGATCTTGGGGCTCTTGACCCAAAGCACTACTGACAATCATTTGGTCACATCTCCATAACCTATTTGCAAGAAGTGGGAACACAGATTCTAGTCAGGTGACCAGCTGCCCACTTACATAGATATTCCAAGTATCTGTCTGAACCTGTTGGATCCTGAACTTCTAGTTCACGGCTTCTGCTGAGACCTTGTGTACTTACTGATGGTTGAGTCTACAGTGGCCAGGAGCAGGGAAAGCTGATATAGTGGGCTGACCATGGCTGAGATGTACAACGAAAACGTCTGCTGAATGCATAGCCAAAACAAATGTGTTGGTTCCTACACCTGACTGCAATGTCACTGGTTTTTACCTTAATAAATTCTGTATCTCTGAGCTTTGATGCACAATGTGCTTTGGGGCAAGAGCCTGCCCATTAATTGCCAGCTAATAAAGGACTCCAGTTTGACCTTATATGCATGGTGGTAACAATCTTGCATGGACTATGACAGGGTACTCTTCTTAGTGTTGACTCAGTGGGAGAGGCCACCATCATTTCCAGAATCCATATCTCTGCCAAGTGACTCATGTAGTCTCTAACTTCCCGTCTGCTCCGGATAGCTTTTTCTTCTCTGGACCTTACTCCATATTTCATTTTCTTCTCATTACTTAGTTGTTTTTCCGAGTTGTTTCTTTGTGTAGCCCTGGCTATCCTGGAACTTAACTTCATAGACTAGCCTCAAACTTCGAAGATAATCTGCTTCTGCCTTCTGAGTCTTGGGATCAAAGGTGCCCAGCTCTTCTCTAGTTTTTGAGGCAGGGTTTCACACTATGCACCCCTGGCTGGCCTGAAATTCCCTATGTAGACCAGGGTGTCCTCCTGTTCACAGAAACTGGTCTGTTTTGCCATCAAAATCCTAGGATTGAAGACATGGACCAACAAGCCTAGCTTTAACTCTATATTTTAAAACAAGGTGGTCTCTGCCTTCTGGAAATGTGTGGAGAGAGGCTTGATTCGTTGGCTTAAACGTTTCTTTCACGATCACATCCTGTCAGTTTCTTGGAAACAGTCACCTTTAATAAAGAATAATAATTATACATGTTTCTTAAAAGGAGGACGATCGTAGTCTCAGGCACTGTTCATTCAGCTCCAACTAAATGACAGGCAGCGGTGAAAAAGCCTCCCAGGAAGGCAGGTTCGCCCCACTGGCTCCTCAACCAGTGCCTGCGCCTGGAGGTATGCCAGCGACCCGTGTTCAGGCAGGTGACAGTACTCCACTCAGGGCCCCGAGTGGCTGTGAACACTCAGTGCATTGGGAGGTGGAGTCATTTTCAAAAAAGGTCATTTGCTGTCATAGACGAATCAGGAAGGACAGAGGCAGGCGAATCTTTGATTGCAGTTACCACCAGAACGAAACCAAACGACAAATGACACACGCAATCCTGCCGCGCAAGCGCAGTCTTACCGACTTAGGCGCGAGTTGACGCACTGGACAGGCGTCAGCGGGAAGCCGCCCACCGAAGCGCTACTGCGTTTCTCTTCCCTCCCCCGTTCTCTCTCACTTCCGGTCCTTAACTTCCGGTCCTTTCCCTTTATTCTTCCGATAAACAGTCCGCTGTTTTCCGTTCCCGCGCCTGCCGGCCTTGTTCCGGGCTCCTAAGCACGTTGTGTTGCGGCGCGGCGCCAGGGCGCCCTCGCCGGCACCATGGTGAGTACGCTGGCGAAGGGATCGGGCCTACGGGCGACGGGACGTCCGGGCCAGTGTGTGGTCTCGGGTTCCCTGGCCTATTTCGGGATTCTTTTTTCGCCTGGCGTAGCTGTTAGAAATTGCAAGAAAACTGAGTTTAGGAGCTGTATTGCGTCTGGGTGATTCAGTCCCGGTGAAGCCTTTTTTGGTAGAGACTGAACGGGCGGAGGACCCGCCCAGGTGTTCTCAATCTCCAGGGATAAGAACTTCTAAAGGGCAGGGTCTTTGCTTGCTTGAAGCAGGCGACATCTGGCATTCTCTAGACAGGTGTGACATCACCGTGAGTGAATGAATAGGATGGGCTGAAGTGTTGACAGGTTGTGATCCTCGGTTTCATTCACTCAAGAAGTGTTTAATATGGAAATATGAGATCAGACACAGTGTTGGTACAAAGAGGCGTGGTTACTTTAGTATTTTCAGAGTAAGGTCCCCATGGACCTCGAGAGATGCCCCAGTGGTTAAAAACCACTTCACTTTGGTTCCCAGCACCCACATGGTTACTTACAATCATCCACAACTCTAGTTTTAGGGAGTCCAACACCTGAAGACCCCCAAACTCGGGACACCCGCGCTCTCTCTCTCTCTCTCTCTCTCTCTCTCTCTCTCTCTCGTTTTTTTTGAGACAGGGTTTCTCTGTGTAGCCCTGGCCATCTTTAATTCCAGCACTCGGGAGCCAGAGGTGGCCAATCTTTGAATTCAAAGACTGTCTAGTGTACAGAGCAAGTTTCAGGACAGCCAGAAAAACAACCAACCTGTAGGTTTAGATTTTTTAAAAACCTGTTTTTAAAGGGTTCTTAAATGTTTTAATGTCCCTTCTAGCCCATCATCCATTAGGGGTATTGGAAAGAAAAGGCACATAGAGCAAAGGAGGATGTGAACCTGTTTAGAAATACTTCTTTGAAACTAATTGAATCTGCATTGTCAGGGTATTAGCAGTTCAGTTTACACAATTTAGCAGCGGCAGCTAGATCCATTTGCAAATATCATTTCTGAGGAGTCAGCAGTGGCAGGACTCGAAAACACCATTCATGAATCAGCAACAGCAGGTTGATCCAGAAGAAACTGCAAGGCTCTGGCAATTGGCCCGAATGTGCAGAAGCAACAAGAAGCTGCTAGAACACCACCAGAAGTTTTTTGGTGTGTTTCCTCTATAAAGTCATGACAAACAATGACTGACGAAGAATGGTAAGGTGTACCAATACCCTCCAGCATCGTCCACAGTCTGCTGGGCTACATTCATGTTTTTTCCAAACATCACATGTTCTCTCAAGCATCCATTCCAGCAGGACATCATATGCCCCCTTTCCAGGCCGCCTCCAGAAAAACACCACATGGCTGTTCTTAGCAAAACATCCTCTCAGAAGACAGTTTCCAGAAAAACATTATATGACACAACTGAATCTCCAAAGAAACTAGAAATTTCCACTTTACCAACCAATCAACGAACAAAACAGTAGAAGTGATAAAGAAGATTCTAGTGCCAGAGGAATTGGCTTAGTGGTTAAGAGCACTTATTGTTTCTACAGAGGACCCAGGTTTGGTTCCCGTCATCTGTATCAGGTGGCTTACGATTGCCTGTATTCTTAGTTCCATGGAACTGGTGTTCTTTTCTGTTCTCTGGCCACTGTACACTTACAGTGCATGTACAGACAAGCAGACACACACATTTATGGATTAAAAAATACAAAATCAATCACAAGAAAGACAGTTATTCTAAACTTGGTGTTTTCTTCCCTTGTCTCTTTCTAGGCCCGAAATGCAGAAAAAGCCATGTGAGTATCAACTTTCTTGGGGCTGAGAAATTTGAGATTTAGTAACTGGCACAGAACTTGTATGTGATCCCTTCGGTAGGACTCTTTTTAGAAGTGGTGTTTTTCTCTCCATGTGTTAAAATAACCTTTCTGTGTTTGCTTGTGTGTGTGTGTGTGTGTTTTTTTTTTTTCCTTTAATGTTGGACATCTTCCAGAACTTACACTGAGTAAACATTTTCTCTGTTGGGGATGGGTTGGAGAAATGACAGGAAGGGCAACCCGATGTTAATCTTTTAACACTTCTGTATATTGCTTATCACAGTCTGATAAATAGAATTTTCCCACAGTCTATATATGCAATGTAAATAAAGTAGATACTTGAGTACCTGGAGACACAAATGGAGTTTGAGGCCTATCCCTTGGAACATGAAAAGCCTTCACTAGTCCGGTTTCTTTATTACCGCTTACATGAGTAATGTTAGATGTGGTCATGAGCAGATCTACCCCATCCAGGAACTCAGTGATAAGAACTCTAATGGGGTCTTTTGTGTGCCTGCAGGACTGCTCTGGCGAGATTTCGCCAGGCTCAGCTGGAAGAGGGAAAGGTCAAGGTGAGTGAAGTGTCCCCTGGGAAGTGTCAGGGAGCAACTGCTCTGGAACTCCTTGGGCAGGCTTCGAACCCCAGCTCTTCCTGCTGTGTTTGCCGAGGAGTTTGTACACAGCGTGGCTGCTTTGCCTCTTCTCTGTTGGCAGTGATTTATCTGCCTCCTGCGTCCCCTTATTATTCCATCTTTAATATTGACTAGAAGAAGGTAGAGAGTAGGTCCAGAGAGATTAAATATTTGCATATATTTATTTTAACTATACCCAGTTCCTTGAGTAACTGTGTATCCTAACTATATAGTTTCCTAAGAAGAGACTGTATGGTGACGGTTAGGAATTGAATATCCTCCAGCACTGCGACTTCAAGTATATTTAGAGCATTAAATATTTCAGGTTTCAAGTCTGAGTGGGCTGTGGATGTTACGTAAGTGTGTATAGAGTTGCATGTGTGTTACTCTCGTCCTCCTTAGGAACGGAGACCCTTCCTTGCTTCTGAATGTACTGAGTTGCCGAAAGCAGAGAAGTGGAGACGACAGGTATGTTCAGTAGAAATAATGCCTCTGCTTGCTTCTTTTTATCTCATCAATGATTATTAACCAGAATTCAATTTTTTTTTTTTTTTTTTTTTGGTTTTTTTAAATACAGGGTTTCTCTGTGTAGTCCTGGCTATCCTGGAACTCACTCTGTAGACCAGGCTGGCCTCTAACTCAGAAATCCGCCTGCCTCTGCCTCCCAAGTGCTGGGATTAAAGGCGTGTACCACCACCGCCCGGCTCTTTTTGTATTTCTGACTAATCCCTATGGATACCAGGCTGGCCTCTAACTCACAGGGATCGCCTGCCTTTGCCTCCCAAATGATTGGACTGCAGATACGCACCACCACTGCCCGGTGTCGTTTTTGTTTTTTAAGACATAGTCTCACTGTGTAGCCTTGGCTGACCTAGAATTCATTGCATAGGCCAAACTGTCCTTGAACCCACGGAGCTCTGCCTGCCTCTGCCTCAGCAGTGGTGGAGTTAAAGGTGTGCTCTGCCACACCTGGAGCATTTTTGTTGCTTGTGAATTACAGGTTTCCAGGACTTTCCAATATGTTCAAAAATAATGAAAATTTGCCTGTTATTTTCCCCACAGATCATTGGAGAGATCTCAAAAAAAGTTGCTCAGATTCAGAATGGTAAGCTGCTTACTTTCTAAAATGTTCTAGAGTGCAGAGTCAGATGTGGGGACCAGATGTGAACACTGGCCGGGTATGGTGCATGCTTACAATCCCAGTGTCAGGGAAGGGCAGGCAGCAGCTCAAGGGAACCCTCACAGCTACACAGCACACTAGAGGCCAAATCAGCAAACAGATAAATACAATTGTGTCAGTCAGTTTGACCTAGTTGACATTTATAGAATGCAGCACCTAATAACATTCCACTTAACTTTATATTATATTTTTTTATTATTTAGAACAATTTTTAAATATATTTTGATCATATTTTTCCCCTCCTCCAAGTTCTTCCAGATCCTCTCCCCCTTCCCACCCACCCAACTTTTAAGTTCTTTCTCTAAAACCAAACAGTAACTCAATACAACAACAAAACCCCAAACCAAGAAAGCAAAATACCACCCCCAAACAAACAGAACAAAAACCAAACCTAAATTGCAACCAAGTGTAAAGTAAGCACACTAAAACCCGGCAGAGCTCAGTATGTATACTGGTCAACTACTCCTGAACATGAGGCCTGTCATGGAGTACCTGATATATCTAGTGTTATTATGTTATTGAAAACTGATTTTCCTTGTCCCAGTATGCATAAACATGATATGCAGTTCAGTTGTTAACCTTTACTGTAGTGGATACGTTTTTAATCACTCATTCATTCATTCATTTTTAAAAATATAAAAATAAATAATAAGATAAAACAAAAGCTGTCACATCGAAGAAGGAAGAGCGCCCAAGAGAAGGTAAAAGAATCAGAGACCCTTTCTTTCACACACTCAGACATCCTATAACAACACCTGACTGGAAGCCATAATATAAACTCAGAGAGCATGGTGGGAGCTGTGCAGGCCCTGTGCATGCGCAGGCCCCGTGAGTTCACATGAGCGTTGCTCATGCTGAGTTAGAGGGTCTTGTTTTCTTGGTGTCCTCCATCCCCTCTGGACCTTACACTTTTTTTTTTTTTGCCTCCTTTTCTGAGGTTTTTGTTTTGTCTCGTTTTTGCTTTTTGAGACAGGGTTTCCCTATGTAGCCCTGGTTATCCTAAAACTGGCTCTGTAGACCATGCTGGCCTCCAACTCAGAGGTCAACCTGTGTTTGCCTGCCAAGTGCTGGGATTAAAAGCATGTGCCACCACCGCCCTTTGAGGAACAGGATTTGATGTAGATATTGCATTTAGGGCTGAGTGTTCCTTCTCTGTTCCCATTGGCTGCAGGAAGAAGCATCATCTCTGATGATAGCTGAGCAAAGCACTGATCTATGAGTATAGCAGATTGTCAGTAGGACCGATTTTATCACTGCTTTTATTTTTCCTTTTTTAGACTAGGATTATTTGGTGTTTGCCCTTGGTGCCTGGGCTGTCTTAGTCTCAGGTTCTTGATCAGTGTCAGGTATGGGTTCCATCTTGTGGAGCTGGCCTTAGGTCAAGCTAGTCATTGTGATTGTTACTCCCACAGCTCTGTGCCACTGACTGCCCTAGCATGCCTTGCAGGCAGGACACCACCATAGTAAAGAGTCTGTAGCTCAGTTAGTGTTCAAGTTTCTCTTTTGAGAGTACGGTGCTGTACCAAAGATGCTGGAATGTAGGGGTGAAGGCTCTATGTAGACACTGGCTGGGCATCTCCATCTTCAATGAGTTCTGTAGATGTTGTCTTCAGGAATGGAGCTTTGCTGTCAGTTTGTGCACAAGCAACCTGTAGTCTTGGCAACAGCCTGGGTTATTGAACCATTCCCGTGGGGTTTCTTGGACAACAACTCAATTAAATGTAACCCAACCCAGTACTGGAAGCCTAGTTGGGTAATTAGAGGTGATCGCCTTCAATGTGTGTGTGTTTTAGGAAGTTTCTTCTGTAATAGGCTTCCATACTACCCCTCAAGTACCTTTTAATTTTAGCTGTCTTTCACTGTGTTCCCCCCACAACCCTCTTCCCATGTTCCTACTTGGTCCTCCCATTCCAGCCTCCTGTCTATCTGTGACTATATTCTGTTTTCCTTATAAGAGCACACAAACCATTCACCAAAATAGAACATACTCTTTCTAGGCCATATGATAAATGTCAGAAAATTAACAATAATTGAAATCTTACAGATTAAGTTTTCTGGTTATAACAACAGGAAGAAAAATGCCTACACACTTAAAAATTAAACATGTGTATGTGGAAATTCAAGAGCTTTTGTGTTGTTAATATTTATAAAACCAGCAAGTAAGAGGGTCAAGCAGGACAATCTTGTGTTTAAGGACACAACCCAGATTTGAAAACTAACCAAATACATTGCTTGAGATGGTTCACAATTTCTTCCCAGCACACAGGGAGGCAGAGGCAGGTGGATCTCCAGGCCAGCCTGGTCTGCAAAGGGAGTTCCTGGAAAGCTAGGGTTACACAGAGACTTACTCCGTCTCAAAAGCCAAAACAAAGAAAAGAAAACAAACAAAAAGAAAAAAAAAAAAAGAAAAAGAAAAAGAAAAAAAAAGAAAACCAATCAAGAGATAACAGCAAAGGGCTGGGAAGCCTCTGTGCTTGGGACACTTACTGAGCTGCTCTTCCAGAGACCTGTGCTTGGTCACCTGTCTCCACTTCAGATTGCTCACACCTACCTTTAACTTCAGCTCCTGGGGATCCAACACCCTCTTCTGATACCCACACACAGGTGTTAGACACACATACACACCAGGAAACCAGAATATTTACACAGTATATGTCTATTTAGGTGGTACTGGGGATTGAACCTAGGGTCTTGTACATTTGGTCTTCCACTTCGGAGACATACTCCAGTCTACATGTGTATAAACCTAACAGATATTCAGAGTTTGTTTGCTGAAAACAGCAAAATATTGCTGAAAGGAATTAAAAGGTGTTAATAATATGAAGAGATGCTGTGTTTGAAGGTGGTAGTACTCTGCATAGTCCTACCATCCCTCTTCCCCCATCTCTCCTTCCCTCCTTTTCTTCCTCCTTGTCTGTTCTGGAACTCAGCTATCCTGTCTCAGCCTTCCTAGTGCTAGGGTTACTAGCATGGACCATCACACCCAGCTTTTTTGTTGCTATTCTTTGAGATAAGGTCTTGCTATATAGCCACCAGTTTTTTCCTGGTAATGCTAGCCCCCCCTCCCCCCCAAATATATATATATTGACAGTTTTATCAAAAAATTTAAATGTTAAGAAAGAAGATGTAGATCAGGTAATAGAGGGTTTTCTTGACACACACTTAGCTGTGGGTTTGATCCTTAGCATTGTATAAACTGGGTATCTGAGCTTTGGGATGTACAAGCCCAAGGATCAGAAATTCAGGATCAGCCTTAGTTACACAGGAAGCTTGAAGCCAGCTAGGCTACAAGATACTGTCTCCAAAATATACTTAAGTACATACTATTTTACTTTACACAGTGTGTGAGTATATGTATAACTACAAACCACTTTTAAAAAAGGAACAGAATTGGCACATTCATACCACTTAAATTTAAAAAGCTTAATATACAGTAAAGTCACTACAACAAGAATATTGGTGAGGGAGAGCCAGATGTGTGGTGCACACCTTGAATCCAGCACTCTGGAGGCAAGGGTGGACAGCCTGGTTTACATAGTGAGTTTTAGGAGCTAGGGCTGCATAGAGAGACCCTCTCACATACAAGAGAAAAACAGAAACCAAAAATCCACGTTGGTAAAACGATAGCTATGTGGACATAAGACAGAGTGCATCCAGAGATAGTGGCGCCTTACCTAGGCACATTCCACGCACCATCTGGCTCTCTCTCATTCTCTTAGCTAGTCTTACTGTAGCTCAGGCCTGCCAGAGGTTTTGATCTTCTTGCCTTAGCCTCCTAAGGGCTGTTCTGTGCACTTCTGATGGAGGCATAAAGGCAGTTCAGTGGGGAAGGCAGCAGTAAGGAATGAACTGGTAAAAGTCAGTAATAAGAAAACAACAAACTTTTTTTTTTTTTTTTTTTTTTTTTTTTTGGGGGGTTTTTTGAGACAGGGTTTCTCTGTGTAGCCCTGGCTGTCCTGGAACTCACTCTGTAGACCAGGCTGGCCTCGAACTCAGAAATCCACCTGCCTCTGCCTTCCAAGTGCTGGGATTAAAGGCATGCGCCACCACTGCCCGGCCAACAATAAACTTTTAAAAATAGATGTTTAAGCACTTTACCAAAGAGCATGCATAAAGTGAAATGAGCACCCTTCCATGTGTTTAATGTATAGAGTGGAGATGAAATCTGCAGAGTATTGTATGGACTGCATAGGCAAAAGGCACACAGGCTGAGTGCGGCAGAGAATGGGGAGCATTTGTACCCTTCAGCTAGCAAGGAGAGTGGTGGCCCCTGTAGACTGTGAAATGATAATTTCTTATAAAAGTAAACACTGCAGCCTGTTATCCTACAGTTGCATTCTCCAACAAAAATATCTAATAAGTATAGCAGCTTTAGCCCCTAATTAATTTTGTATCAACCAGGAAGCAACTCAAAGGTCTGTCCATATGCTGAGATGCTATTTAGTAATGCACAAAAGTATGTGGATAAATGCCAGAAGCATAAAAACCCCAATTTTACTGAGAATGGTGACATACCCATTTAGTTTTATCAGAGGCTGGAGGATCTATGCAAGCTCAGGGCTAATCTGCTGGTCTACACAGTGAGTTCCAGAACAGCCAGGGCTTAGGGAGACCCTGTGTCAAAACAACAAAACAACGGAAACCTAACTCCACTCCATGTGACTTCATTTATGTGACATATAAGAAAATTCATAGGAACAGACAGTGACGTAGTAGTTGTATGGAGGGCTGAGGCTGACCACCGTGAGGCGTGAGAGGATGTTCAGGGGTGATAGATGATCTCGGTGTCTTGGTTATAGTGATGACTTGTGTCACTTGTAAAACCACATAGCTTTGTACCAAGCATGTGAATGCTGCTCTGTGTAGATTTTCTTTTGTGTTTTGGGTAAGGGTCTCAGGTATCCCAGCCTCATCTGTGTCACTGAGAATGATCTTCAACTCCTCATTCTCCAACCTCCACCTCCCTACTGCCAGCATTACAGGCATGCACGACCGACCACACCCAGCTTTCAGTTAGGTTTTCAAAATGTCAGCAAGAAGATGCTATAACCCATGACGTTGATGATGATGATGAGGTGATGGTGATTGTAATTCTTTTTCCTCTTCCTTCTCTTTCTTCTTCCTCCTATTCCTTTTCCTCCTCTTCTTCCCCCTCCTCCTCCCTTCATTAGCTTTGTTTTGGGAAGACTGATTGTTTTGAGTTTTTTCTGACTATAGGATCGCACATCCTCACAATGGAAGTAATGGGTCTTTTTCTTGCTTAAGAGGCTAGAATGTGGGAATGAGAGTTTGTAAACTGTGTTTCCATATTCATTCTACTTGGCATTATTCATTGTTAGTTGTGGTTATTTTGAAAAGTTATCTTGTTATTTAGGCTGACTTTGAACTTCAGTCCAGCCAGCCTTGAACTTTTTTGTTCCCCTTGCCCCAGCCTTCAGGTCAGTGGGATGACTATGCCTGCTGATCGCTCTCAGTTTTTAGGATTTATTTTATTTTCAACTATGTGTTTGATGTGTGTGCATATGTGCACACAGGTGAGGTTGCTTGCTAAGACTAGAAGAGCGCCCCAGATCCTCTGCAGCTGGAGTTGAGGCGAATGGGAGCTGCCTGGTGCGGGTGAGTGCCTCCACCCAGACTGGTCCTCTGCAAGAGCCGCAGACGCTCTCAACCTCGGAGCTCTCTCCATCTTACCTTTTCTTCTTTGTTTTAATGGACTTACTTTGGGTGAAGCATGCCATCTCTAACATAAGTGGGCTGAGTTTAGCTGACTTATGTGCCTGGGTAAGCTGTCACACAGGTCCAGGTTGCACCCCTCAGTGCACAGAGTTCCCTCCCACATGGACACTTTCCGCTTTAGTCCGGTTAGCTTTGCCTTACACAGACCTTGCTGGGACTCCTGAAGACTCTCAACTTGTGTGGTCACCAGCCGTCCTCGCATGTGTCCAGCGCTTAGCCCCCATAGTCAGCCTTTCAGTACGCACCCTGTGCACTTCCTTTTCAGCTGGTCTTAGGCTGTCTGTCAAGTCCACAGTCTTGGCCTGCTTTCCTGAAAGAGCTAAGGCAGTATAGCCTGGTGCTGGCCAGTACTCAAGCCAGACTCACTGAATCTTGCTTGCCTCAGAAAGTAACTGTTTCTAGAACCTTAACTGTTGATTCTAAAGTGGTGTAAATGATATACAAGGGTTTTCATTCATATTTTTTGGTTGCTACTTTTTAAGGTTTTTTGATGCAAGTTTCACTGCATAGCCCTGGGTGTCCTGGAACTCGCTTTGTAGACCAGGCTGGCCTGGAAGACCCACTACCTCTGCCTCCCAAGTGCTGGAATTAAAGCTGTGTGTCTGTGTGTCATCATCATTTAGTGAGGGTGAAATTTTTAAAGAATTCTTAACCCTATCCTCTGGGAATCTTTACAGTATTTGGTCTGCCTTTATTTGGGTGTTGGTGATTTTTCTTTCTTTTTTTTTTTTTGGTTTTTCGAGACAGGATTTCTCTGTATAGTCCTGGCTGTCCTGGAACTCACTCTGTAGACCAGGCTGGCCTCGAACTCAGAAATCCGCCTGCCTCTGCCTCCCAAGTGCTGGGATTAAAGGCGTGCGCCACCACCGCCAGGCTTCATTTATTTATTTTTAAGATAGGGGTCTCACTGTGTATCCCTGGCTAGGCTAGAACTCACTATGTCAGCCAGGATGACCTTGATCTCACTAAAATCTGTCTGCTTCTGCATTCTGAGTGCTGGGATTAAAAGTACACAGCACCACACCAGGCCTTTTCTTCTTGATTTAAATGAGTAGTTTTATGTAGTACACTATCGGGGTTGAGGTCTTCCATCTTAACGCTGTAACACTGAGTACATGCATTAGAAGTACTGACATTCATTATTTTAGGGCATGGCATCTTGAAGAAATGATATTAATGTTTTTGTTTTCTAGCTGGCTTAGGGGAATTTCGAATCCGAGACCTGAATGATGAAATTAACAAGCTGCTAAGGGAGAAAGGACACTGGGAGGTGCGGATCAAGGAGCTGGGCGGCCCTGACTACGGAGTAAGTCGCTAGAGCTCCAGGGGTACCGGGGACAAACTGATGACTTGTCCAAGAGTGTGTCTGTGTGCATTGCCTGTAGGTTCAGTCCGTGCCTGTCCAGAGGTGCCAGGGGTGACAGGGTTGAGAAGCAGCTGTTACATTTGGGCAGGATGCCTGTGAAAAGGATGGTGGCACCATCCTGAAATCCTGCATGGCACTTGGCCTAGCTTCCCAGAGACATTCCTGTCTGTTGTGTTGCCCCCTGTAGTGTCATGATTATAGTAAGACACACACATCCACACTTTGTTTGTTTTGAGACAAGGTCTTCCTATTATGTAGAGACTCCTGACTGTCCTGGAATTCATTATGTAGACCAGGCTGGCTTTGAACTTACAGAGGTCCACCTGCCTCTGCTGGGATTAAAGTCTTGTACCACCAAGCCTGCTACCTATAATACTTTATTTTAAATTTAAATTTAGTTTTGTGTGTATGTGTGTGTGTGTGTGAGAGAGAGAGAGAGAGAGAGAGAGAGAGAGAGAGAGAGAGAGAGAGATTGAGAGAGAGATTGAGAATATGAGTGTTGGTGCCAGCGAAGGTGGGAGGAGCCTTATCTCCCAGGAGTTGGAGTTACAGGCAGTTGTTATATCCCGGCAGATACCTGTGAGCCTCCCGATGTGGATGCTGGGGATTGAACGCAGATCCTCTGCAAGAACAGGGTGTGTTTCTAAGGTCTAAACGATTTCTCTAGCCCCAGCACACAGTTTATACTGTCATATGGTGCACACAGAGTGTGCTTAGAAAATTCTGTCATGTGCTTTGGCATTTTCCATTCTATCTTATTTTTTATATTTATTACTATTTTGTTTGTTTACCTTTTGAGATTGTATCATGTAGTTCAGGTTGGCTTCGAAGTAGCCAAGGTTAACCTTGCACATCTGCCTCTTGCCTCTGCCTCCTGAGTTCTGGGGTTTCAGGCATGTGCCACCCTGCCCGGTATTATGTGGTGCTGCGGATGATCTTAGGACACTTGATTGTGCTAGCCAGGCAAGCCTTTCCTGATCCAGGTGCAGCCCAAGGCCCCTTGATACATTTTTTCTTTTCTTGTCTGTTTTGGTTTTTTCTCTCAGACCAAGTCTTACTCTATAGCTCAGGCTAGGCTAATACTAGCCTTATATTTGTGGCAGTCTTCCTGTCTCAGGCTTTCAAATGCTGGGATTCTAGGCATATACTCCCGCACCCAGCTGTACACGGCTCTAAGGAAGCACAGTGCAGAGTTAGCATCCTCAGCCCTGTTGACTTTTTTCCTTTTAGTTTTTAATTTTTCTTAATGACATTTATTCATTCATTCATTCATTCATTCATTCATTCATGTGTGTGCATGTACACACCACAATGCACATTTAGTGGTCAGAGGACAACTTGTAGAAGTCATTTTATTTAGCTTCTACCATGTGGATTCTGGGGAACTGAACTCGGGTCGTCAGGCCTCCTTCCTCAGCCCCTTCAGTGCTAAAATTAAAGGTGTGTGCTACCATGTTGGGCCAGCATTTTTTATTTTTTAAACTTTTTTCTGGTTCTGGGGATTGAACCAGGGCTACTTGCATGCTAGATGAACCACATCTCTCTAGCTTCATTTTTAAGTTTTGTTTGTTTGTTTTTTAAATGCACAAATGTTCTTCTGTTTTTCATATGTGACATTATCTTAAAATGTATTGTAGACAAAAAAGCAAGCTTGTGTATCAGATTCATTCCTCCTCTTTCTTTCCCAAAAAGAAAGTTGGCCCTAAGATGCTGGATCACGAAGGTAAAGAAGTCCCAGGAAACCGAGGTTACAAGTACTTTGGAGCAGCAAAAGATTTGCCTGGTGTCAGAGAGCTATTCGAGAAAGAGCGTAAGTAGCTCCTGTGTTTGGGAATGTGTTGGCCTTTAATTGGTGCTACTGAGTGACAGAGGTAGGATGGATGCTATGCTGTGTAGGAATTATTGTTCCTGGATTTTTAAAAAATAGTTTAAAAATGTTATTTCTAAGTTTATTTTATATTTTGTAATATGGTCTGAAGTAGTCCAGGCTCTGAATGCTTGGTCTTCCTGTCTCCTCCGCCTGTTAGGGTTATAGACACCTATCCTTTTATTTTATTTTATTTTTTATTTTTTTATTTTTAAAAGACATTGTTCAGGCTGGCCTAAAACTTGCCAACTAACTTTAGTCTCACCCTTCAGAGCTCTGGGATTACAGACCTGCGTCACTGTGTCTGGCTTTTGTTGTTGTTCTGTTTTTTGTTTTTTTGTTTTTCTGTCTACCTTTCATTTTTCTTTATTGTAATTGACACTTATTTATTAGTTTGTCGTCAGGCCTCTGGTGAGTACCTTTACCCACTGAGCCATCTATCTCATCGTTGCATTTTGTGCTGAATTTTTTTGCCTTGTTAAGATTTGAGCCCAAGACCGTGCGCTTGCTAGGCAGGCACTGTGCCGCTGACTTTCACCCCGGCCCTTGAGCTGTATTGTTCCTCCCGCGGTGGCTCTGCTGTTGTTGGCACAGAGCCTTTCAGTTTTACCCCAGGCCTGTCTTAAACTCATGAGCTCAGAGGCTCAAGTATATCCTGCCTCAGTCTCCTATGCCACCAGGCCTGGCTCAGGAGCGGTGTGCATAAGTCACTCTTATCAGTAGAGTTAAAGAGACATTTAAGTCCCCTTGCTGACCCATGCAGGACTCTGTAGAGATGACGGGGACCCTTTATCATCTTCAGGTTTCCTTCTCGGCCCTTTCAAGGCTTATTTTTTTCCATATTAGGTAAAATATTAATCAATCCCAGTTGACTGAAAGCAGTTTTTTTTTTTTCCTTCTGTTTCACATGATTGCACTTTGAAACTAGTCCTTACATTCAGGTGCTTTTCCTCTGCCAGTGTGGTGAGCATTCCTTCACAGGACATGGCCTAAAGTGGCAGATAAAGTTGCTGTTATCAGATGTGGGCAGTGAGTGGAGGTCTGCACAAACATGGCTGACCCATACTGTTAGGACACCCCTTGATGCATGCACGCAAAGCTACTCCACAATCGGTTGTAAGGAGTTGAAGTGCATCACAGGGGTATTGATGGGGAAGCACTTGCTGAGCCTGTGTGGCAGGCCCTGTGTGGGGAGGCCCTGTGTGGGAGGCCCTGTGTGGGGAGGTCCTGTGTGGGGAGGCCCTGTGTGGGGAGGCCCTGGACTTGGTTGGGCCTTAGCACCAGAAGGAAAGCAAAAGGTCGATGTGTGGATTCGCCATTTTTTAAGTAGTGTTCTGTTGGTGGGCCTTTGTTTCTACTTCGTTTCTACTCATAAGATTTTTGTGATTTAAAAAAAAAAGATATGTATGTGTCTGTGTGTAAGTGCAGGCACGTGTGTGCTCCTGTGTGCATGTGCGGGGACAGCATTTGGGAGTTGGTTCTCTCCTGCTATATTTGAGGCAGGGTCTCTCTTGTTTAAGCCTCTGCTATGTAGCTTAGGCTTTCTGGCCCACAAGCTTCCTAGCAATTCTCCTGTTTCTGTTTCCCATCGTGATGCAGGAGTCTGGATTTACAGATGGGTGCTACCATCCGGCTCCTTTACATGGTTCTGGGAGTTGAAGTTGGGTCATCGGGCTTGCCTAGCAAGCACTTTGAGCTGCTGAGCCATCTTTCTGTTTTGTTTTGAGACAGGGTCTTACAGTGCAGCCCAAGACAGCCTGGAATTTGTATGGTAGCCCAGGCTGGCCTCCCACGTGCTAGGATCAGAGATGTTTGCTATCATTCTCTGCTTATTTCTGTAATTAATAAAGTTGATAATTAAATTTGATTACCAGTGGAAATGTTCATACTTTTTTTTTTTTTTAAATTTTTTGGGTTATATTTTAATTTTGTGTGTGCGGGTGTATTTGTCTGCATGTATGCCCATGAGTTCAGAAGGGGATATTAGACCCCCCTTCCCGCCCCCGACCTGAAGTTACATACAGATGGTTGTGAGCTACCATGTGGATGCTGGGACCATCCGAGGTCCTCTGGAAGACAGTGCTCTGAAGCCCTGAGCTGTCTCTTCACCCCCACAGTTTTCCCGTCTTCAGTGATCAACCGTTATTCTTTGGCCAGTGTTAGAGTTTTCATTTGCTGTCTCTTTGATCATTCCATCTGTGTTTTAGTCAGTGTCCTTGGTCTGACTGCCGTCCTCAGAGCATTCTCGTTTGCCCTTTCTTACGTTTTCTTTTCCATGTATTTGTTTTGTCTCAGACAACATTGTACCATTTCCTGGGTTGGTAAAACAGTGTCAAAGAGGTTTCAGGATACCCCAGGCCATGACTTACAATCTTAGGTTATCCCTAGTGTTTATTGTGATGTATTTCTCTGCCTATAAAACTTTATTATAGACCTATGGGTTTGAGAGTGTTGCTAGAAAGTGCTTCAGATTGAGCCTGGGCCCTAGGGCTTCCTAAACAGAGGTCACCATTGATCTACATCCCCAGCTCTGTTTATTTAAACCACACACATTCCATTTATTTACTTGGTATAAATCTATTTTTGTAATGCTGAGGGTTGAACCAAAGGCCTCGGGCATACGAGGTAAGGCTTCTGATCACTGGCCTATACCAGTAGCCTAAGAATAAACTTTAATTTGGTTCCACTCTTTGGACCAAAGCTTCAGCTTTAGGAAGAGTGGGCCCCTCACTTGGTCCCATGTATGTCACAGAGAAGTGCTGCCTCTGGCGTTTCCATGGCCATGTGTCCTGTGTGAAGAAAAGGTTCGGCTCAAGGATGATCTTGTTGGGAATTCAGTTAAGTTGCTGCTGTTTCTTGTAGCCCTTCCTCCTCCCAGAAAGACTCGTGCCGAGCTCATGAAGGCAATCGATTTTGAATACTATGGTTACCTGGATGAAGATGATGGAGTTATTGTGCCCTTGGAACAAGAGTATGAGAAGAAACGTATGTCTGCGGGCGATGTCACTATAGCTGGCACCTGGATTCTGTCTCTCCATTGCAAAGGAAACAGTGCATGATACCAGAAGCTGGATTTATTGTTGCTGAGGGTCTGTAGGGGGCTGGCAATGATCTGACATCTAGGTGGCAGGTGAGGCAGTCAGGGTCATGCTGGGCCTGGAGCAGCAGGTGAAGCCACAGATTTTCCTCTGTCCTGATCCAGTTTCTGGATCTAGAATCCTAAGCTAGCTTTTCTTGAACTCCTTTAGTAATATCCAGTGGCTTTTAGATCTGCTTTCTTGCACCGCTGACAGCTTACTGATGGAAAGGGAGGTGCTGTGTATACAAGTGGTTGCTTCTTCCTGTAGAGTATACCATGCCAGCCTGAGGAGGGGGCCCATGGCAATTCCCATAGAATTTGGACTGCTTGGTGAGGGTGGACCCAGCATGCATGTGTCCTTCCCTTTTTCACATATGCATGTCAGTTGGCCACTGGAGAGGTCAGAGACATTGTTACAAAGCCTGTCTTGTACCTACCTGCCTACAAGGTGAGAGGCCTTGTAGGACAGACTGTCCTTTGCAGTAGTTTTCACCATCCATGGCAGAATCAGGGAGTCTTTTTCCAAAGGGGACATCTTGACCTCTCTGCTCACTGAAATGTGTTTTAAATAATCTTCTATTCTTCTCTGTCTTCAGTCAGAGCTGAGCTGGTGGAAAAATGGAAAGCAGAGAGAGAGGCTCGGCTGGCAAGGGGAGAAAAGGAAGAGGAGGAGGAGGAGGAAGAGGAGATCAACATCTATGCCGTCACAGAGGAGGAGGTATGGGCATGGGTCCCGTCTGGTGCTCACCGTCCTCTTCTCTGAGCTATAGAGTACACTAGGGAGGGACTGGGCCGTGGCTCAGAGCCTAGCTTCCTCACCTGCAGGATGGCTCTGATAACCCTTCACAGGAGCACAGGGAGGGTTTCAGACAGGAAGGGCTAAGAGAGCAATTGTTAGCTTCCTTCTAACAGGCCAATTCTCTTGAGTGATGTAGGACATTTTATAAACCCAGTTTAGGTCGCATAAGTTTTAGCCCATGACCTTAGCACTTCTGTGGCTCAGCAGGAACTCTTGTGTAGACTTCCATATCTATTTCCCAGATGGAAACAGGCCCATGGGTTTCTGCAGAGGCTTGTGACCAGGGATGGGGCTGTGGTACACACCTCTCACGCAGAACCTCTGGGCTCTAGACTCTATTGGGTTCAGCATGGACCAGTCAGAACACCTCTGATTTGCTATTCTGAGACAGGGGAGGGTGAGGCAGATTCTTCATATACAGTTCATGGAACTGGCTTGTACATCACTGGCAAAGAAGCAGGTTTGGAGACAGGTTTGATGTCTTCCAGAATGTGTTACAGGATATGGTCCAGCTGACCTGCACTGGGGCTCAATAAAGCGTTTAAAGTAGGATGGCAGCATGCCCTGGGCTTTCTCTGGGTTACAAATAAATACTCACCTGATTCCTCGGGTCTGTAGTCAGTGGCCTAGACATGCCATGCTCAGCTAGGTGCAGAAGCAAAGCAAGTAGCATGTGTGGGAGAAGCCGGAGTGAGTGAGGACGGCTGGCTGGCCAGTGTCAGGCACAGACAAGTGTGGCTGGTGTGATGGGCCAAGCAGGGGTTCCCACCTAAAAGGCTTTTTCTCTATTGTAAAAACAATGGAAAGGACTTTTTTTCCCTTTTAAATCAATTTAGCTGTTTTAAGTGTTTTGCTTGTTTACTTGTTTTCATGGTACTGGAGAAGTAAGCCTCTACCACTGAGCTCTGTCCCCAGGCCTCTCATTATTTTAAGGTAGGGTCTCACTACATTGTTGAGGCAGGCCTTAAAATTACTTTCAGCTCCATAGTGCTTTTGGTTTTTAGTCTTATTTTTGGAGACGGGGTCACTTCTGTAGCCCAGACTGGCAGGAACTTGAAGCAGACCTTTTGCCTTAGCTCCCAAGAGTGGGATTACAGGTTTGTGCCACCAGGCCCAGCTGGGTGACACTTGGTACAGAGGTGTCAGTGTTTATGTCACTGGTGACCTGCTCATGGCTTGTATGTTTGTCTTCTGCAGTCTGATGAGGAAGGCAGCCAGGAGAAGGCAGGGGAAGATGGTCAGCAGAAGTTCATTGCTCATGTTCCAGTGCCATCACAGCAGGAGGTAGGCTGGATGCTGTGAGCCCTGAGACAGAGTGCTGCCCATAGAGCCAATCCTCCAGCGAGGCTCACATTCCCAGTGTTCCTTGTCCCTCCCTTCCACTGTGCACTCTTGAATCCTGACCATGTGGCACTCATCGGTGTGTTCACAGAGGGATGTCGGATCCATGAAGGGCAGGACCATCCTGAGGGAACTGATAAGCAGGAGCTTGGATGGAATGTTCCTGGGGGTGTGGCTGGGTTCTTGCAGAATTGGAATAAGTCTGATGAAAGTCAGACTTGCTGACCATGCCCCTGCAGGTATTCTCTGCTTGGGTTGTGGTAGAGCTGGGAGCCTTGCTGAGGGGTGACTTCTTTACTTTGGGTGTCCACAGATTGAAGAGGCGCTTGTACGGAGGAAGAAAATGGAACTGCTCCAGAAATATGCAAGCGAGACCCTGCAGGCACAGAGTGAAGAAGCCAAGCGACTCCTGGGGTACTAGGATGAACTAGAGCCCTTCTTGAACTCTGGAAGATCTGGTGGGTGTGCTTGGTACGCCATGGCATGCCATCCTCATAGCTGCCCTGGGCTGCTGCTAGGCTGCCTGGTGCTGGAAGGCCCTGTGCCTTTCTCACCCTTCATCTGGCCTCCTCTCTGGACATGTGAGCTAGCCTGATGGTAGAGCCTTGTCCCTTCTGAGTAAGCTGCCAGGGTACTGAATACTTTAGTAACCATCACCTTTGTATAGATGCCTTTGCTACTGTATGGATCCATTTATTTTTGTTTTTGAATATGTAAAATCTGTTCTCTGAAAATTTATTCTGCCCTGTACTATTATGCTTTTGGGAATCAAGAAGAATCAAGTAGCAACCAATTTTAAAAAATACATGATTTTTATTCAAATCGCATCCAAATTCAGAGCCGCATCTTCTCTGGGAGACTGAGATAGTGCGTCTGCCCTGAGATGGGATTCCATGGTCAGTGAGTGATGGAGCCATCCCCTTGACTGGACACTGCTTTCCTTGCCATGAGCCCCTCTGGGAGAGCTGCTTCATCTTCTCTGGTCCTGTGTACAGGACTGTTGAGTTAGCAACTTTATTTTTTATAACTTGTTTCGAGAAGGGTACTTTTATTAAAGGTTTTTAGTAAGAAAGGAAACATCTGTGCCTGGAACTTGTTCTGTGGCCTATCTAGACTGTGGTGGCTTGATATCAGTCATGGAAGGCCCTGAACACTATGTTGGGGTGGGGAGGGAGGAGGGTACAGAGTGGTTGGTGATAACCAGGAATGGTACAGATTCCAAGGCTGCACCCGGCATGCACATACCACCAGCTTACATTCACAGCAGAGGATGGTGGTGTGCTGTTCGTGGGTGCACATGGTAGATCCCAGTGACTGAATCCAAAGCACCTCTTTGAGCTGAGTCTTTGCTACCTATCAGGAATCTCCTTCAAGGTCTCTAAGCCCAAGCATTGTAAGCCCCAAGCCTCCTTTTCTGAGGATGGCAGGAGCGTCTGGGAAGTCAGAGGCATAGTAAGTGGCTCTCCCTTGGGCACAGGGACTAGCCCAGGCCAAGGGAACAAGGACTCTTGGTTTGGAGCAGCTCATCCCATGGTAAGGATGTGGGCTTCTCAGACGCTGGGGAGCAGCATCATGGAGGATGGCAGAGCCTGCTATGTTGCTGTAAGTGGCTGTGTTGGAGTGAGCCAAACAGGGACTATGCTGGCTGACTTTTTTTTTTTTTTTTTTTTTTTTTTTTGGTTTTTCGAGACAGGGTTTCTCTGTGTAGCCTTGGCTGCCTTGGAACTCACTCTGTAGACCAGGCTGGCCCCGAACTCAGAAATCCGCCTGCCTCTGCCTTCCAAGTGCTGGGATTAAAGGCATGTGCCACCACCACCCAGCCGCTGGCTGACTCTTAAAGAAACTTTGTTCATGGGAAACTGGAAGGTTCTGAGCAAAGGAGGCGAGACCTAGCTAGTAAGAAACTTCTCTTGGATCCTCCCTTCGGGGAGGACTGGCAGAGACTCCTGAGCCAAGGCTGCTGTGTACAGGGAGAAGGCAGGTCCAGCATGGGACTTTGAGAACCCTTATAGGCAGGAGGGTAGGGTCTAGCACCAGCCAGGGCCTGGTTTTGTGTTAGGCTTAGGAAAGAACTTGAAGCTTGGAGCATATCCTTGATGGGCCTCTGCTTTGATTTCCAGCACCTGGCGCTTGGTGTTTGCACTGTGGTCTTAGCAGTCCTGTGGCATGGCCATAGGCATCAGAGAATCCTAGGGACAGACTAGTATCCATCTGAGCCTTTGGAAGACTCTGGGATAGCCAGGCCTATCTGAAAGCTGAGGGCTTTCAGGACCTTTAGGATATCAAGCTTTCCCCTGGGCAGTTTTCTCTGTGTCCTGGGGTGCAGGGTAGATTAGTTAGATTTCACGTTTATGGAAACAGGCTCTGGATAGAGAGGTGAATGGCCTGCCACTGGTGTCCTTGGCGGGGGGCCCCAGCAGTGCCGGAGTAATGAGGGCAGGTCTGTCCAGGGCTCCTGCCCAGGCTTAGGAACAATTGGAAGCCAACTGGGCCAGTGTGACTGTGATGTAGCTGTGGTCCTCTTGGCCTAAGTCTTTGCATAAGGGGAAAAACCAGTTTTGGTAAACATTGTTCAACAAAGTGTCTTTCAATATGCATGCATGCTTTAACTCAATTTGCCAGTTCTGAAAGGATGACTGTCTTGGTTTGGGTTTTATTGCTGTGAAGAGGCATCAAGACCAAGGCAACTCTTATAAAGGACAACATTTAATTAGGGCTGGCTTACAGTTTCAGAGGTTCAGTCCATTGTCATCACGGTGGGAAGCATGGTGGACATCGTACAGGCAGACATGGTGCCGGAGGAGCCAAGAGTTTTATGTCTCCATCAGAAGGCAGCAGCTGGAGACTGTAACATTGGCCTAGCTTGAGCTAAGGAGGCCTCAAAGCTCACTCCCACACTGACACACTTCCTCCAACAAGGCCACACCTACTCCTACTCCAACAATGCACCTCCTAATAGTGCCACACCTTATGGCTAAGCATTCAAACATGTTAGTCTATGGGGGACATACCTATTTACACCACCACAGTGGCTTTTTATTATCTTCTCCTCTCCTGTCTTTAGCCCACCTATCCTGTGAATCTAAAACATAGTATCTCCTATTTTTCTTCAGGACAAGTGCCTGCAACCCTAGCCAAGACTTCAATGGCTCTCTTCCCCATCCTTTCTTTGTACATATAGCTCCTGTGCCAGCGAGTTTTATGTCAACTTGATGGAAAACAAGTCATCTGAGAGAAGGGAGCCTCAATTGAGAAAATGCTTCCATAAGATCAGGCTGCAGGCAATAGGCATTTTCTTAAGTAGTGATTGCTGGAGGAGGGCCCAGCGCATGGTAAGTGGAGGCCCCCTGGTCTGGTGGTCCTGCGTTCTATAAGAAAGCAGCAGGCTGAGCCAGGTGGTGGTAGTGCAGCATCCTGGAGGCAGAGGCAGTCAGGGTTTGAGTTTAAGTCCAACCTGTTTACAATGGGTTCTAGGACAGCCAGGGCTACATAAAGAAACCCTTGAAAAATCAGAAAAGGAGAAAGAGAGAGAAAAGAAGAAAGACAGCAGGCTGAGCAAACCAAGCGAAACAAGGCAGTAAGCAATACTCTTACATGGCCTCTGCATCAGCTTCTGTCTCCAGGTTTTTTCCCTGTTTGAGTTCCTGTCTAGACTTCCTCCAATGATGGACTACCATTTGGAAGTATAAGCCAAATAAACCTTTCCTCCCAACTTGTTTTAGGTCATGGTGTTTCATCACAGCAACAGAAACCATAACTAAGACAGCCCCTCACTCCAAATTCCCACTCTTGACTGTACACACCAGGAGTGGATGGAAACTTTGTCTTGTGGCTACCCTTAACCTAGAACATTGGCTCTAAAGGTTGGATAAATGGCAGCAGACTCTTCTGGTTTCCTCAGGCTAAAGAGCCTGAAGAGGTGGGGGTTCCTCACCTGCACATTGACCTGACAGGGACATGCAGTCCTGGTTCATGTCCCTGCGTCTTGACTCAGGAACAGTAGGTTCCTAGGGTGGACAGTTGTCAGGTTGGCTCCATTTCTTTCCTTCAATTCAGGCTTGTTTGTGTACTGGCTACTTTTCTCTCTAAGCCTCCTGGGACCTTAGAGGCAAAACCACTGAAGTGTTTGAACTGAACGTCCTTTATAGTAAAGTGAGTGGTGAGGGGATGGTGTGTTTGAGGGACAGCAGGGGTAGATGATGCTGGAGAGTTGTGTCTTGAATGTTTGGACATTCCTGGGTCTGAAATGTCTCTTGAAGCCCCATGAACAGATATGTCTTAGAGTAGGCAGACTTGGTAAGAAGTGGGAGCCTATAGGTGTGGAGACCAAGCTGCCCCAGGTTGGGGGCCAAAATGTCAGGGACCGCTCTATCATTATTGGAACCCGCACTGCCAAAAGCCTTGGGGGCTAAATTGTTAGAGCCCGCACTGCCCCAAGCTGCTCCAGTCCGAGGGTCGGGGTTCAGCAAGAGAGAGAGGACAGACACAAAGAATGGAGACCAGACAGAGTGTGATTCAATCCTGTTTATTCTTCAGTCTCTCTTCTTCTCTCCAAGTCCCTAGTTCCTAGTACCAAGTCTCAGGTCCTGGGCTTTGGCACCAAGTTTCAAGTCCTAGTCCCTAGTGCCTCCAAGTTCCTACTCTTCCAAGTACAAGTGTCTAATCCTAGTTCTCTTCCTCAAGTCTCTAGTACTAAGTGTCTAATAATTTCTTCTGTCTGCCTCTTGCCTTTTATATGTCTCACTTCTAAGCCATGTCTTTAAGTCTTGTCTCTAAATCACACCTTTAAGTCTCACATACCCAAGGGAAAATCCTGGGTATCTAAAACAAGATGTTATCAGAGTGTGCTCAGCTGTTTCAGGCTGATGTAATCAAGTCTCTTGTCAGAGTATATGGCTCAAGATGGCTGCAAGTATGATAGCCGCCTTCTGTCGGCTCCTCACATACAGGGTAGACCAGAAGCTGAGGCTGGGCCTGGTCTGGGGAAGAGCAATGGAAATGGGATTCTGCATAGCACTGGTCTGGAGGTTGGAGGAGTTGAGCCAAGAGGCAGATAGCTTGAATAGTTTGAGACAAAGTCTTCAGGTTAAGACCACCAACAGAAGCATCATGGGGAGGGATGAATTTGAACTGTATTTAAGGTTTTCGAGTATTTGGGAAGGGAGAGAGTCAGATGCCTGTGCTTTCTGTGGCTACTGGGTGAGCTGAAAGTTGCCCAAAAGGGCTACTGCTTACCTTGGCCAGCTGCAGTCCAGATCACCAACGTCTCAACTGTTCCAGGACATCTGTTTTAATTTTGCATTTATTTCTCTAACATTTTGCAGCAACCATTCTATATTAAGGACACAGGGGATCATGGTTAGTATATGGTCATCTTTGTAGTGCTTTTTCCATACCTGTTTTTATTGGGGGCTTATAAGGATGAGCCATCTAATCTGCCCTTATAAATTACTACATTTCTTTTTCTCTCCCCCCCCCCCCGTCCTCCAGACACAATTTGTCTGTGTAGCTCTGACTGTCCTGGAACTCGCTCTGTAGACAAGGCTGGACTTGAACTTAGAGATTCGATGCTTCTGCCTCCCAAGTGCTGGGATTAAACTACCACTGCCCATCCAGCTAAATAAAGGAGGAAGTTTGAGATATGGCTTAATGGCTCAGTGGTAGTTCACAGGCACCTATGATTCCAACTCCATGGTATTCAGTGCCCTCTTCTGGTCTCTGCAGGCACCTGTATACATGTGGCAATCAGACATACACATGAATAAAAAACAGAATCTTTTTAAAAATGTTAAATCTTTGGCTTGCTTAAGTTTGAGATATGCATTATTTCAAAATTTGCTATCAAAATAAGGCAGTATTTTTCATAAGAAAAGTAGTTTATTGAATACATATTTTTAAACTGCTATCTCAAGCATAATACATTTAAAAAAAAAACACCGCTAGGTTTTTAAAAAATACACTGGCAAAAGAAAGGACATGCAGATTTGTCAGGGTGTGATTTACATAGCATAGAATATGCTCTTTGAAAGTGTTCACTTTGTGTGTGTGTGTGTGTGTGTGTGTGTGTGTGTGTGTGTTGGGAGGCACCTGTGCCTACACTACATGCAGAGTTCAGAGTTGTTCTGAGTGTCCTCTATCCTTGTTTTCCGTCTTATCTTCATTTTTAAGACAGGGCCTCATTTGAACTTGGAGCTTGCCATTTGGCTTGGTTGGCTGGCCAACGTGCCTCCAGGATCCATCTGTGTCTGCTCTGCCTATGGTCACAGGCATGCACTTCCGTACCTGACATGTTACACAAGTGCTGGAAGTTTGAACTTAGGTCCTCACACCTTCACAGCGAGCATTCTATCTGCTGAGCCATCTCCTCAGCTCTCATCTTAATGGCTTTAATCCATTTGCTGAATTGCAGCCCCCACCATTACCCATTCTTATCCCTGACCAGCCTGGTACTGTATAGACCAAGCTGTCCTTGAACTCAAGGCAAACCTCCTGCCTCAGTCTCCCAAGTGCTTGGATTACAGGTGTTCACCACCACACCTGGTTACACAGTCTAATTTTAAAATGTCTTCGTCCTCCATAAATGAAAGTAGTGGATCGGCTTTTGCCATACCAAAATATCCTCCTTCCTACACCAATTCCAGCTCAAGGCCGAGTAGAGGCCAGCGAACCATGACTAACTATGCTGGCTTTCCCGAGCCTGGCCTTTGGACTCCTCTTTCCCTTCTTGTGAGCTAGGCCTGGCTGAGGGGTATTTCCCACCCCACAGCCAGCTTCAGGGAGGAAACCACTATGGTTCAGGGTACATTTTGGGATGGAGGCAGTTTCTTGAGGCTGCAGTTCTCCACGACTTTGCAAACCACGAGTTTGCAAATCCTGGCTGTTGGAATTCCTTTGCACAGCATTCTAGGGGGTCCTGGCTGCAACTGCTGGGCATTGCTCATGGCCATGGAGTTCCTACTGTTTGAGAATAAACTTTTCTGCTTTCCCCAAGTTCAGCCTTTGCCTTTCATCTACTTGGCCAGTGAGGCTGGTCACGGGGTCTGTGGTGATGGTGCCTGTGGGCTTGCTCTGTCTCTGGTTTCCTTAAGTTTCCTCTTCCCTTCCCTTCTGGGGAAGAATTTTGGATTTTGTTTTGGATTCTGTCTTTCGTTCATGGATGGATCTCAAGGCACTAGAACAGTGTTTGGCTTGCAACAGCCATTATTAAAAACTATCGAATCAAATAGCCACGCAGGGCCTAAGGGGGGCTGTCCAAAGAAGCTAGAATAATCTCAGCTTCTTCTCATTTTTAGGAATGGGGCCTATTTGATCTAGTTCAAGCTGCTTACAGACATCTGGGTCCCATTTCTTTGACCTCTGGTTTCCCAGGCCAAACTTAGGAGCTGGCTGGCCCACAGGTTTTCCTTGGGCCTCTTCTCAAGTGCAGGTGGTGGTTGGCTGAGATCTGAACTCCTATTCCCAGCCAGCCCAAGTTTGGCTGGACTCCTGTCTGCACTATCATCTTCTAAATGGGACTCTGGGCCATTCTGCCCTCAAGGATTTTCATTTCCTCCTGTCTTCATTTTTCACCTAAGGGAAGCTGCCTTTGCTGTGTGTCACCAGAGCTTTCGATTCTCCGAAGTGGGAACATTGAGGTGGGGTTCTACCTCATCAGCCCTTCACTGTCAGCCATAGCTGTCCTCTGCCTCAGCACTTACCCTATCGAGGTTTCTTGCCTGCTCCTCCTCACTGGGTGCAAGCCAGGCGAGGGATGGTGCAGGCCAGTGAGTAGTGGACGTGGGTCCTGGATGAGGACAGGAGGTTAGGGAATGGTGAACTGGCTATGACTTAGTAGGAGCCAAAGCCTGTTATGGGGGCGCAGCAGACTGAAGCGGAGTTGAAGAGGGGTGGAGAGTTGAGCTGAGAGGCGTTAGGGAGGAGTTAGCTCCAGGGCTATGAAAAGGTGCGGGTGGATTTCCGTCCTGGATGCAATGCCTAAGGCGAGGTCCAAGCTAATACAGGCTCCGAAGGATTAGGGCGGGGTAAGAGGTGTTAAGGGCGGGGTCAGGACCAAATAGAGGATCTAGGCGGTGTGAACAGCGGATCCGTACTAGGCTTAAGTCCGGGTGAGTGAAGTGCTGAGAAGTGAGAAAGAACGGTGCTGAGGGAGGGATCAGGGTGGTATTGAGAGGAGGGTCGGAGGCTTTGGCTGTGGTGGAGTGCGGACAGTGCTCGGAGAAGGATCGAGGAGGTGAGAAGCTTAGAGGGAATGCTGGGGGTGGGGGGCGTCGGAACTGTACTGACAGGATAGGAGGCGTTGGTTACGGGAGGGGGTGACTGGGCGGTCCTGGGGGCGGGACCCAGACGCGGAGTGGCGGGAGATGGGCGGTGCTGGGGATCAGGGAGGCTCGCCCCGCCCTGAAGGCGGCGCACGAGCGGGCCTGAGGTAGCCCTGGGCCGGCGCGGCACCGACGGCTGGCAGAGAGCTCTGCGGAGGGCCGGGCGGTGCGCTCCCGGGCGGAGCCGAGTCCGCGGGCTCCGGAGCGGGGCGGGGCCGTCGATCGGTCCGCCGCGCAGCTCGTTCAGGTGCTGCGGCCGCTCCACGTAGATCGGCGGCGGGCCGGCTAGGGCACACGGACCTCGGCCCCCGGGCTGTCGTTAGCCCAAGCCGGGCCCTTTCGTCCCAGGACTCCCGCGGAGCCATGGCGGGCCCTGGCCCAGGAGATCAGGACGAACACTACGATTTCCTGTTCAAGCTGGTGTTAGTGGGCGACGCGAGCGTGGGCAAGACGTGCGTGGTACAGCGCTTCAAGACCGGCGCCTTCTCCGCGCGTCAGGGCAGCACCATCGGAGTCGACTTCACCATGAAGACGCTGGAGATCCAGGGCAAGCGGGTCAAGGTGGGAGGCGGCGCGGCCCGCTGCTTTGCTCCCGGCGGGCGGTTCGTGACTAGTCCTTCAGCTTCCCCTTCTTTCAGAACGGGCTTGGGCCTTGATGTCCGCTCTGGGTTCAGGTCCGAAAGCACCGCCTCGGGCTCTGGGAGTGGTGACAGTGGGCGGCCAGAGCGTGGAGGAGGAAGCCCGCCCCCCACTCCCGCCCCCTGTCTCACAGCCTGGGGACTCCTTCGAAACAACTTGCGGTGGAAGGCAACCTGCGGGCCGTTCCGTGAGCGCCACGCATGCCGGGACAGACCCTTCCCTGCGCGGCCCTCTGGGGAGCACTCAGCCAAATAACGACATCCCCGTGACCGGGAGGGACCAGGAAGTAGTGGCTGCTAGGACCGGAGGTCCAAAAGTTTTTGTCAGAATTTCCTCCCTGGCCACGCCTCCCCGCAGTCTCTCTTATGGACCTGGTGGTGGAACTCAACTCCACCAGGGCCAGCGCGGGGTGGGGGTGGGGGGCCTCCCCGCCTAAGGGTTGATAGAAACCGAAAACTTCATCACAGATACCGGAAGGTGGGGGAGAGAACCAAACTTTGGCAGTGACCCCAGCAGAAACAGCAGGATGTGGTTGCCACAATGTCCTGGCAATGATTTGATAAATAATATTTGTGATGAATGAAATCAAGTTTCTTAACCTAGGTGTCTGTCCTCCCTAAAACGGTAGCATCCTGGACAGGACGCAGCATTGTTCTTGTGCACAGAGGCCCTCAGTAACTTTCCTGACTTGCACCGTACAGAAAACCTTTGCCGTTTTCATGGTTTCAGGTTCACAAGGATCTTCAAGATAGTTTTAAAGAGACCTGGATGGGGGCTGGCCTGTGTTTTCAGGAAGTGGAGCCTAGGGATGGGAGTCTCTTGACCCCGTTGCTCTTGTGGCTCTCTGCTCATTTGGGTGGCTGTAGGCCTGTTTTCTGTTGCCCTTGGCTGGGATACTTAGCTCTTTGTTTCTATAAAGTTGGGATAATTTCTGGGTGTTGCCTCTCTCTTCTGTCCCATCGTGTAGGAAAAAAAGCAAGTCAACAATCATTTTTATGACCACTGTGCCTCTAGAGATTTGCTTTAAATGGGTCTTTTGGGTGTCAGTGTATTTTGGTTTGCAGGAGGTGGAGAAGAACCAAGTGCAGGCAGGCAGGTTTAGTTTTCTGGACCATCCCCTTGGAGCAGGTGGCCAGGGAAGGGCTGTCTGGGTGGAGTATGTCCATGCTCAAGTTGGTGCCCTCTGATAATGCCAGTAGTCAACAGTCAAAGTGCAGTGTGGGAACAGAAACATAAGGAGGATGAGTCCTTTTGAAAAGCTGTTGGCCTGTGCCCAGCACATGTGGATCCCTGTGCTGACTGATCAGGGAGGGGGCAGTATTCCTGTTTACCTGTGGAGATAACCTGTCACCTAGTGCAGCCCTGGGTGGACTGTGCACTTGAGCTTAGGTTATGCAATACAGTGCTGTGTAGCTTGTTAATTCTTTTCCTTATGGTCACTCCAGCTTTTCCTCTTAAGAGGCAGCCTCGAGGGCCTGGGAGTAGCAGAGCTGTGTCTGTGTGGAAATACCTCAAAGCTGTGTCCCTTGTCCTTTCTCTAAGCTGTTGTGAGTAAGCTGTTTAATGGTGTGTTCTACGGACTGGAGGCCATTATTCCTGATAATTATTCTTTCTGTGGTGCTGAGGGTTGAACTTAGGGCTCTTTGCATAAGCTCCACCAGGAAGCCTGTCTCCCACCTGATCTGGGCTTTGTAAGGGTGTGAGGAACCTTAGAGACAGGCCAGCTGTTGTTCCAGCTCTGCTGAGGTTGGAAGTTCCCAGGAGTGAGTTGGGAAGGCCAAGAAGGCAGAGGCTCTGCTTCCCCACTGGTCAGAGCAAAACCATCTTACTGAGTTCTGTGTCCAGTTGTCAGAGCAAAACCATCTCATTCACTTCTGTGTTTCAGTCTTGTTTGTTTAGAGAGTTCTGCTGTAGTGGAAAGCTGAAAACAACAGATTCAATCAAGTTCTTTTTTTTTTTTCTATAGTTACTTCCCGTTACAACCATTGTGCTATATTCTACTTGAAGAGATGGGCCGGTCAGTCTCTCCAGCCCTGTTTTCTAACCACAGCAGCCTCTTCTTAAATATTCCAGGACTGGATGGATTCTGTGTCTGTTTCCCCTTGTCGTACTCTGTCCCTTAGATCCAGGACAGGATGGCCTTTGCATCTGTCTCCCCTTGTTATACTGTGTCCCTTAGATTCCTGTGTGACTGATATTTTACTATTCAGTTTCTAGCGTAAATACTGCTTTCCCAGAGGTCCCCCTGACCCCTCCCAGGTCTTTCTTCCCGGTTGTCTATGTGCTTATAGCACTTACCTGGACTTGACATGATCTGGATTCTTTGTCTCTTCCTGTTGAAGATAAGCCCTTTAAAGACACAGATCCCTTTGGCCAGCGTCAGACACACATGTTCATCATATGCTTGCTTAGTGGCTAATATTTATAGAGAGGAAGCCGAAGCCAAGGAAAGTGAAGTAACTGCTTCACCTGAGGTCTCCTGTAAGTCAGAGGCAAAATCAGGATTTGAACTCTGGATTTGGCTGGATTCTGGGCACAGTGCTTATTTTCTGATTCCCTCTGTGCCTGGAAAGGTTGCTCCAAAGTTCTGAAGGCTGATGAACCCGGTGAACTATTGCACCCACTGAGAGCTGAGTATGCACTTGGGCTGGTTTGTTTGTTTGTTTGTTTTTCTTCTCTCTCTCTCCCTCCCCTCCCCTCCCCTCTCTCTCTCCCTCTCCCTCCCCCCCTTCTCTCTCCCAGAGACAGAGCTTAATGTAGTCTAGGCTGGCCTCAAACTCACTATGTAGCCCAGGATACCCTTGAACTTGTGACCCTTTTGCCTCTACTTCCCAAATGCTGGCGCTTCAGACATCTATCACTACAACCAGTCTTTATACTTAGGAATCTTATAAATATTTTCACTAAGAGCTGGCACCAGACTCTTTCAGGGTGTTTATCAGCTAATAGGAACATTTAGATAGCCCCTTTTGAGCTGGTCAGATGACTCAGCAAGTAAAAACCCTGGCTGCCTGAACCCAGAGTCTGAGGTGAGAAGAGACTCCTGAAAGTTGACCCCTGACCTCCACATATGTGCTATGGCATGTGTGCACCATGGTGTATGCATGCACGTGTGACACACATTATGTATAGACACACATCACATATAGACACACAATAAATGTTTTTAAAAACCAGCCCACTCAGATCTTACAAGCTGCTGTGCAGGTGCATAAGCCTTTTCTATGGTCATTTGAGGTTTCTCCAGGATTTGTTTTAGGTCTGAGGACTGGACATAGCACAGGAATCTGATTGCTGTTTATCTTTCTGATTGGAGAGTCTGAAGGCATGGGTCTTTCTGTCTTTCCAGCTGAAGTTCTTTCTTTCTGGTAGCCTCAGACCTCTTCATCTTGGAAATGGGACTAGTGACCTACTTGTGAAGGGTGTTGAAAAACCACCTGTGGACATGTTTGAAAGCGTTAAATTTTCCTGGCTTGTTTTTTTTTTAAATTATATATATATTTATTTATTTTATTATTATTTTTTCTTTCAAGACAGGGTTTCTCTGTGTAGCCCTGGATGTCCTGGAACTCACTCTGTAGACCAGGCTAGCCTCAAACTCAGAAATCTGCCTGCCTCTTCCTCCCAAGTGCTAGGATGTGTGTGCCACCACTGCCTGGCTTTTTAATTATATTTTAAAATTTATTATTATTATTGCTATTATTATTGTGCATGTGTACATGCACACATGTGCATGCACTTGTGCAACACTGGGCTTGTGGAGGTCACAGTATAACCTGCACGAGTCCCTTCTCTCCTTCCACAATATGTGTCCTTTGGAACTCGGGTTGCCAGGCTGGGCAGCAAGCCCCTTTATTCACTGAGCCATCTTGCTGCCCCTTCCTAGCTTTTTTTCTCTTTTTAAGTAGATGATGTAATCATATGGTTCAAATTACAAAAATTCAAAGACTTAAAGAAACATAGGGAAGTTTCCCTTACTCCTTTGTACCCCCCCACAAGCTACCCTGAGTCCACTAAGCAAAAAACAATTAGTGCTACCCATTTCTTTTTTTTATCCCCCAAGTATATTGTAAATAAAGCCCAAATGTATGATGCAAACAAGTAATAGGATTTGCTTTGTTGCTTTTGTCTCTCTGTGGACCAGTAGGGATGGCCAGCTGCTTCTCAGGAGACCTCCCTAGGAAGGCTCCCCTTTAAGCCCTGAGTGTGTCTGCCCCCACTGCTTCTCACTTCCTTTATGTGGGCACACAAAGGCCTGTTATGTAAACTTGGTTGTGCTGATCACTAGGCACATGGGCCCTGAGCGCAGGGAGCCTGGTTAGCATTTCATCTCTTTACATGGCTCCATCAGGCCTCCTGGCCACTTGGTGGAGACACTGCTACACCTCCTCATGGAATCAGTGCCTTGGGACCTTCTAGTTCATTCTCCTTGACTCAGGCTCTTCTTGGCCTCCTAAGTGATCTTTGTTTTCATGGCTTCTCCTGTTACTTCCCAAGCAGGGATAGGGAGGTTTAAAAGGAAGCATTCGCAAGCCCTTGCGTCTGTGTGTGTGTGTGTGTGTGTCTGTCTGTCTGTCTGTGTGTCAGTGCTGGTGATGGAATCCAGGGCCCCATGCACTCCAGACATATGTTCTCCTACTGAGCTATGCTCCCAACCCAGAATGTTTTTTGTTTGCCTTCTCAGTTTTTGCAGTCTAGGATCTGGTTTTGTGTCTGTGCATTTCCTATTCAGATAAAATCAATTTGACTTTTTCAGTTCTGCTCAGAAATAGCAAAAGGACTGTTAGATAAGAGACATTCTAGGTCATGGTGATTTTATGAAGAAATCTGTTCTTGATACCAATGGCCGCCAGTCCTCATTGTAAACTAAACCTTGCCTCCTGAGGATTCTTACTGTCCTCAGGCAGTGCTCGTGTGGGCAGAGAGAGAGAGAGAGAGAGAGAGAGAGACAGAGACAGAGACAGAGACAGAGACAGAGACAGAGACAGAGACAGAGACAGAACACAGGCAGGCTGTAGAAGCAAGCTAAACCTTTAGCTTCGCACACATCACATTGGGCATACGATGGCTCCTCTTCTAACCAATTTACCGCTCTCTAAGTTCCCCTTACAGACTTTGCCCAAATGGAAACCGAATGGGAAGTGATGCTATGTATGTGTCTAAGAGAGGAAGTATCTCAAGGAGTCAGGAAGGGTGGCCTCTCAGCCTATTTGTTACTGACCTGCCTCCCTCTGTTCTCCTTTTCTCCCTCCTTTTGTTTTTTTGATAAAAGTCTTAACTCTGTAGCCCAGAATGACCTTGAATTTGTGATCCTCTGCCTCCACCACCCAAGTGCTGGTATTTTGGGTGTCAGTTACCACATCTGGCTCTTGCAAGTTTTCTTTGGGTACTTGGGGCATGAGACATGTTTAAAGGTCAGTAGCAGGAGGAGCAGTGTGTGTGTGTGTGTGTGTGTGTGTGTGTGTGTGTGTACCTTACCCTCCTCACACAGTGTTCCACCTGGTCATTGCTGCCACCCCTGCTGGGGTGTCTCCATTGTACAAGGGCAGGAAAGGCAGCTTGGATGTGGGATCTAGAACAGGAGCCTAGACTTTTGGCTCCTAGTCAGGAGCGTTTCTGTCCTTGTACTGTTAGACTCTCCGCCACTGTCTGCAAGTGCCCAAGAGCAACAAGTGGGGGAGGTGGGGATCAGTGTACAACCTGGTCAGGGGGCTGGCGAGGTGGCTCAGTGGTTAAAGGTGCTTGCTGCCAAGCCTGACAATGTGAGTTCAGTCCCTGGGACCCACACAGTAGGAGAGAATCAACTCCTGAAAGTTTATCCTCTAACCTCCACACTGGCTGTGTGGCACACATGTGCTCCCCTCTCCCAGATAAATGTTATTTAAAAGTTGTTTAAAAATCTGGTTATCATAGATCATTTGCATTGTACATTTTGATGAGGAGTATTGCTTCAACATTGTAATACCCGGTGCTTGTTGTAAACAAATGCTTGCTCAGTTGAATTAGGCAGTGTTGAAAATGGCCACTGTGAATAAGAGAAAACTTAGCTTCGAGACTAATATTCGAATACAAAATGCTTTATTCACATTGCAATAGAAACCAACCAAAGCCTGCTAGATAAGGAACCGTAGCCGGCTGTGAGGGAAGGACCTTTTGTTGTTAATAGCTTCTTAAATCTCGTTTAATTTCTTTGTTGTCACTGGATGAGACAGGGTCTCATTATGTAACCCTGTCTGGCCTGTACCTGCTGGACAGCCCAGGGTAGCTTTGCCTTTGGGACAGCCCTCCTGTCTTAAGAGCTGGGATTAGGAGTTTGCCCACACCTGGCCTCTTCTACCCTTCATTACATCATCACTTTGTTTCGGAGACCTCTCCTTCTTGGATGGAAAAAGGGAGAGCCAGTCCTCAGTGTGCTGTTTGACACTTGGCACTGGAGCTGGAACCCAGGATCCTGCACATGCTAGGCAAGTACTTTACCACTGAGCGATACATTTGGCCCCCTTTTTTCTTTTCTTTTAATTAATTTTTGTTATGTAGCTTAGGCTGACCTCAGTGTTGTGATCCTCCTGTCTCAGCCTTCCTCTGCTGATGTGAGCCACCATGTTAGCATCGGACCAGAATTAACTACTGACACAGTGGCAGGCCCTAGCAGCCCGCTGCCTGTCTGTAATCATCAGATCTATCCCAAAAGAGAAATTATTTGGTTTCAAAACAGACTGGATGTAGTGTTGTAGCCGATTGAACAGAATGACCAGTTCAAGGAGCCCACTCTGAAAGGAACGGCACCCATCAAAACACTTAAGTTCTAAGCTTCAGATGTCAAAAATTCAGTCATGTTGTTAACCATTAGTCACACCTATGTATGTTTTTGTGCTCTCTCTCTGTCTCTCGCTGCGTCTCTCTGTATGTATGTATGCATGTATGCATGTATGTATGTATGTATGAATGACATTTATTTATTTATCATTCATTCATTCATTCATTCATTCATTCGAAGACAGGGTCTTATTATGTAGCCCTGGCTGGCCTGACACTGGCTGTATAGACAGACTAGAGATCAGCCTGCTTCTGCCTAAAGAATGCTAGAATTAAAGGCTTTGTACCACCATGCCCAGCTTTATTTGAGACAGGATCTGTGGTAACTAGCTTGGCCTGGTACTCCTGGGCTCAAGGGATTGTCCTGCTTCAGCCCCTAGGTGGCTGGGATTAAAGGCATGGGTCACTGTAACTGGTTTAAGATTCCTTATTTGGAATGGCATCACTGATCTGAACACATGTAAAAACCTAAGAACTGATGCTTATCAGGTCTGATTGCACAAGCCTATAATCTCAGCTACTCTAAGCCTCAGGCAAAAACCAGCCAATGGGAGTCTGAGATGGCGCAGTTGTTAGAGGTGCTTGCTGCTATGCCTAATGACCTGAGTTTGATCCACATGATGGGAGGAAAGAACTCACTTCCAAAAAGTTCTCACCTGACCTTTCCTGCAAACAAAAATAAATAAAATGTAATAAAAATAAAACAAAAAACTAAACAACCCACCAAACAAACAAAACCAGTAGTCCTCGGGGTTATAGCTCATTGCTAGAGTGTTTGCTTGCCCAGTACACCTGCCCTGTGTTCTGTTCCCAGCACTGTAAAAAATAAGAAATAGCCAGGTGGTTCACTTTAGGTTAGAGGACACCGGGTCCAGAGGATAATTCTGACACGTGGTGGGCTATGACAGGTGTTTACTAAATGTGTCTCAGCTTTTTCCTTTATTTTTATTTATTTTTTGAGATAGGGTTTTTCTATTATATAACTATGGCTGTCTTGGAATTTGTTGTGTAAACCAGGCTGGCCTTACACTCACAGAGATCCACCTGCCTCTGCCTCTTGTGTGCTGGGATTAAAGGCGTGTGCCATCATACTTTGTTCTTTTTCCATTAAAAAATATTTGTTTTGTTTTATGTGTAAATGTTGCCCTGCATGTATATATACTATGTGCATGTCTGGTGTCTGCAGAAGCCAGTAGCAGGTGTGATGTTTATGGAACTGGAGTTACAGACAGTTAGGAGCAGCCATGTGGTGCTGGGAATTGAACCTGTTCCTCTAAAAGAGCAGCCAGTGCTCTTAACACTGGGCCTTTCCGGCCCATTTTGATTTTTGAAGTGGCAGCTTTTTAAGGGGACTAAGTAAATCTTGACTTGAGAGACTTACCAGTTTGACCTACAGCCCATAGGTGTTGGTTAGCTTTTTATCACTGTAACGGAATACCTAAAAATCAATCAGTCTGAGGAAGAATGGCTTACTTTAGGTGACACTTTCAGAGGCTCTTATGTGGTTTTCTTGGCTGCTTTGGGCTGGCAACCCACATGCATCATGGGAGTATGTAGCTAAGGAATACTAGAGAGAGAGAGAGGGAGGGAGGGAGGGAGGGAGAGAGAGAGAGAGAGAGAGAGAGAGAGAGAGAGAGAGAGAGAGAGAGAGAGAGCGCTAGCTCAAGTTCATGACTTCAGGGCTGGAGAGATGGCTTAATTGTTAAGAGCACTGGCTGCTCTTCCAGAGGACTTGGGTTCAATTCCCAGCAACCACATGGCAGCTCACAACTCTTAAGTCCTATTCCATGAGATCTGATATCCTCATATAGACATGCAGGCAAATCACCAACGTGTGTGTGTGTGTGTGTGTGTGTGTGTGTGTGTGTGTGTGTGTGTGTGTGTGTGTGTTGATGTTCCCAGTGATCCAATTTCCTTCTACCAGGTTCCAGTTTCTAAAGTTCTACCACCTATCATTAGTGCCATGGGCTGGTCACCAGCCATTTAACACATGGGCCTTGGGGGACACCTGATACTCAAACTGTGACACCATAAGGGAGGTCTGCCCCTGGAGGCAGTTTGCCGTCTATGAGGATGTTGAATCGACTCCTGAAAGAATTCTTGTCATTGCACACCAGATAGCTGCTTGATCGCCATTGTTATGGCCGAGGAGTGTAGAAACTGGGTGAGGTTTTGGTGCTGGGGACCAAACACAAGGCCTAACATAAGTTCTTCTACCAGTTTCCACATTTCTTTTTAAAAACTTTACTTTGCAATACTGGGAATTGAACATAGGGCCCTGTGCATGCTACACAAGTAGTCTACCATCGACCTAAATTCCCAGCACAATATTTTTTAAAGTTAGAAATGCTCTTTGTATGATTTCAATGAAAAGCTGATCCCCTTAGGTATGCTAATTTCATGACCCCTCCCAAATTACAGTTGTCAGAAGAAACATCAGTTTGACAACTATGACTTGTTAATATCTGCTATATTTGTATTTAGGTGAAATATGTAGAAAAAATTATAGAAAGTACATGAAAATTTCTGTGAAACAGAAGAAATCACACAAAAATTAATTTTATTACTGAAGTGCCAGGGTAAACTTTTTTTTTTTTTGAGACAGGGTTTCTCTGTGTAGCCCTGGCTGTCCTGGAACTCATTCTGTAGACCAGGCTGACCTCGAACTCAGAAATCCGCCTGCTTCTGCTTCCCAAGTGCTGGGATTAAAGGCATGTGCCACCATCGCCCCTCAAGGGTAAACTCTTAACTCTGTAGTCCTGACTGCTTCTTGGCATGACAAGAGCCATGGCCTTTCGGGTAGCTTACTTGTTAGAGTCTGTGCTTAGCCTGTCTAAGGCCCAGGGTTTCATTCTGAGCTCTGAAGGGAAAGAAATCTTCCCAAGGTTTCAGGCTGTTGATGGAGCAGTAGGTGATTGAAGTAAGAGGTGGGACCTAGCTGCTGTTCTGTGGATTCCCTGTGCTTGTTGACTGGGGGCTCAGACTTCAGGTCCCAATCAGGACAATGATTCTCCTGGTTCATGGTTTGTTCATGGTTCCATAAGTACCCACCTGCGTTCTCTCAGACAGTGGTCCAAGGCCTGAAGAGGGCAGCTCCACCTCTATTGGGAGTGCTGGTCCCGTGGTGCTCATCTGAACTGGGCCAGGCACCTGGGAGGGATCCTGTGCTCCACGTTCTCTCCTTGGTGCTATGACCATGGCTGGTTGTAGGTGGATGGTCCAAGTTTCCAGAAAGGGAAGAAGGGGTGTTGGGAGCAATGAGCCCACTGTAAGCAACTGAGGTAGGACTTTGTTTGCCAGAGGTACAGCAGAGACAGTCTTTTTTCTTTAGGCTTCATTTCAGACAGTACCTGGTACTTAATGCTGTTACTGTGGTGGCTGAGACTCTGAGCCAGGCAGTGGACACACCTGGTGCAAACAGGGCCACAGCAGGGCAGAGTGTTGATAGTAAAGATAGCTACTACAGTGCAGGGCCATGGTGGCTATAGCTGCTGTGGACACACAGGGATGTATGTTGCCTGCTTAGACAAGCCCAGAGGAAGCAGCAGTGCACCTTGTTCAGGGTTATAGAGACAGGATGTTGAGGGAGGCATTGAAAAAATGGAAGAGCATTCCTAAAGAGGGGGACAAAAGTGGTTTCAGATGCCATGGCTGCACGAATGTCAGACCATAGGAACATGCTAAAAGGCGTGGTTCCAGCTTGAGAGTGGGGAGAGATGAGGCCATGGATTGCTCCTGGGCCGACTTGATCCTGCTGGATCGTGTCCACTGTGTTCTGAGGGCAGCAGGAGACAAAGTGCTCAGCTTTTTTGGGGAGGCCTGGGAGACTGCAGGCACTGTGTTCTGAGGTTGATGTGGGGGAGGATAGAAGGACCCAAGGCCGAGCTGAGATCCCAAGCTACTGTCATTCTTAAAAGTGACAGGGCACAGGGAGCATGGCGAAGAGGTGGGGAGAGTTGAGCCTGTGATGTCGTGCATTGGACTGAGGATGTCTGGAAAAATAAGATGACCTGGGAGACAGAGGCTGCAGCTCAGGGGTAGAGCAACTTGTTTAGCTGCACAAAGTCCTAGCTTAATCCCCCACCCCCGTCTAAAAACAAACAAACAAACAAACAAACAAACAAACAAATCACCTTACCTGGTAATAGAGAGAGCTTGAGTTTACTCAAGAGAGTTAACTGTGGAGACTCTGATTAATGAGGGTAGAACTCATGGCCACAAGAATGCTACTCTTGTCACAAAAGGCTCTCCTGATAGGCACAGTCACACAAGGAACTGACAGCCCCATTCTCCTGGGTGTTGTCTTGGTCCTGTGGTGCCCATCTGAATTGGGCCAGATGCCTGGGAGGGATCCTGTGTTCCAGGCTCTTGGTGCTGTGGCCCCATGGCTAGTAGTAGGTGGGTAGTCTGAGCTTCCAGGAAGGGAAGAAGGGGGCAACTGAGGCAGGACTTGTTTGTCAAAGGCAAACAAGCCATGAGCAAGGGTTTGGTTCTTGAGATGTAACTCACTGAGATCTACTTAAAAAACATATCCACATGCTGTGGGAGCCTTGCACACAGTGAGGGCCGAGGGCTGCAGGCTTGGAATACCATTGTCACAGCCTCTTTCCTGTAACACTGGAGATAGAAGGAGTAGTCTTGTGGCTGGATATGCTGCAATGCAGGAAGCCATGGTTCTGTCTCCTGCATGGAATAAAACTAGGAACGATGGCACATGCCCACAAGCCTGAGACTCAGAGAAGATGGAGACAGAGGATCAGAAGTTCAAGGTTGCTTTTGGTTACATAGAGGGTTTGAGGCCAGCCTGGATAAAGGAGATCCTGTCTCCCAAAAAAAAAAAAAAAAATTGATCCTGGAGTGACAGACTGGAAATGCTGACAGATCTAGGCACTCTGCCAAATTCTGCTTGTCTGGACACAAGGCATTGTGGGCCTGATCTCTTAGCATGGCTGGGGGCTGATGCTGTCCAGAGTATGATGAGGAAACCTGCGGAAGGCTGGCATAGCTGCCCTTAGTCACAAGGCCACGGGCTTCTTTGCATTGCCACAAACCCCCATGTAGAGCCACAATACTGCAAGGGACTAAAGTACTTCCTGATGTCATGCCTTGGCAAGCCATGCTGAGGGACTGGGAAGAATTCTGGGTGCAGAGGCTGTCCATATCCCTCTGACACTGGCTCCTCTCAGCCCCTCTTTGTTTGCCTTGTTTCTTCTCCTCACTTGATCTTTGTCAGATCAAGACTTGCCTCTGGGCCCTGGGTTAGAGTTTAAGCACTGTTAAATAGAGCCAGTGCACTATCAATGATAATGATAAGGCACTCCTTATAACATTTACTTTTCCTTTAAATAAGTTAAGATTTGGGGGATTTAGTTAGGGTTTTTATTGCTGTGAAGAGACATCATGACCACAGCAACTCTTACAAAAGAGAATATGTCATTGGAACTGGCTTACAGTTTCAAAGGTTTAGTCCATTACTGTCATGGCAGGAAGCATGACAGCATACAGGCCAACATGCTGCTGGAGAAGGGGCTGAGAGCTCTACATTTTGATCCACAAACAGTAGAAGGAGACTGTGTTCCAGTAGCTGGAACATAAGAGACCTCAAATCCCGGCCCTACAGTGACACACTTCCCCCAACAAGACCATACACACTCCAACAAGGCCACACCTCCTAATAGTGCCACTCCTTATTCCCTGTGGGCCAGGCATTCAAACACATGAGTGTATGGAGGCCAAACCTATTTAAACAACCACAGGGACCAACATGAGTTGGTAGCTGTTAACTTTCCCGGTACTCTGTCTGCTTTGAGTAGAGGGTTATCAGCCATGTAGCTGGCTCTGATTGGCCTCATGGATTTCCTGAGGAAGCTATAGAGTACCGATTACTGCTAGCTGCCCAAGCAGACCTCCAACTTCAAAGTCATCACCCCATCTTGACTGCTTCAAACAGCTTGCACTAGACTTTTGCCATCACAAGCTTGGTGAACTCTCACTCTACTGGTGGCTCAGCAGAAGACCTGTGATTGAGGCACACATGATCCTTGATTTGTTTGAAGGACCACACCGTGATGGTGCAGATAGCCTTGGCACAGCACCTTTCTGGCTATTTGAGAAGTCAGTGCAGTTCACTTTATACTCAGCTGCAGGACACTCTTGTACTGAACCCTGGGGTTGCAGCATTAGGTCAAATGCAAGGCTTCTCCTGAAGGCGATTTTCCTACTATCTTGGTCATTATCAATAGTAAAGTAGACCAAGATGGTGACATGAAGAGGTAAGGGCAGAACCCAAAGCTGTGGCAGCAGTGACAGCAGAAGCAGTAAGAGTGTGCTAAAGAGTTCCTGAGAATGCCAGGTTAGAGACGTGGGAGGAGAGCCAAAGGAGAAGAGAGATAGAAGGCTTTGAAGAACCAGAGATGAGAAACTGTTAGCTTCAGTTGCTTGAAGAGTTCCGAGGAGCTACCAGGTCTTAAGGGGCCAGGGTCCTAGACATTAGGCCTGACAGCTGTGACAGCAACCACTGCAGGGGCTAAGGCTTCCAGTATTTGTCAGATACACTCATAGGGAGTGTAAAGCAAGCTGTGGGAGATGAGGGTTACAGTGGCTGCCAGTTAAAACCCAGAGCAGTGAGTCTCCAGCCTCAGGACCTGGAGATGTAAGCCTTTGGCTCCTGAAGCTGGAGCAACAGGTCCCTGGCTCAAGCGGTGAGGCTGCCATGCCAGCCCCAGGGGAGCTTTTTATCACCTGTTCACTTTCTCCAAAGCAGGATGCCAAACAGCAGGTTGAACTTGCCCACCTACTGCACTTCCCTTGGAATGACTCTTGCCTTTTGACAGTATAACATACTGGAGCTTTTGCAGCATTGGAGAACCTGCAGCTAAGCTCTTCCCTAGAGGACAGAGCACAGCAGAGGAGGCTGATTGGAGGAGGAGCCCTCAGACACTACCTCCTGGTTTGACTCACGTCCCAAGACATCATAAAAAATAGCTCAGGAACTTGTATTTGGGTCAGCCTGACCATCTCAATTTTTGCCCTGAGAACTAACTTTTCCAAGGTCCTCTTCTAAGGCGAAGAAGGCTGGAACTTTCCACTGTCTGCTTACTCAGGATAGGCTCCCTTTCCAATGGGAGGGGCAGGACAGGACACAAGTCTTGGAACTGAACTTCCAGCGATGTTTTTAACCTAATAAACAGGGTTGATTTACTGCAGCCATGTGACTTACTCAGTGGGATTGTGAGCCATGAATCCCTGGAAAGCAGCTTGCGGCCCCTGCTTCTCTGTCTCTGTGTCTCTGTCTCTGTCTGTCTCTCTCTCTTCTCTCTCTCTCTCTCTCTCTCTCTCTCTCTCTCTCTCTCTCTTTCTCTCTCTCTTCTCTCTCTCTCTTTCTCTCTCTCCCCTCTCTCCTCTCTCTCTTTCTCTCTCTCTGTCTCTCTCTCTCTCTCTCTCTGTCTCTCTCTCTCTCTCTCTCTCTCTCTCTCTCTCTGTGTGTGTGTGTGTGTGTGTGTTGCTGTGGCTAATGTTCCCTGCCTAGCTCCTAAAGTCATCTTGATGGATACTTGGTAAACGTTCTATGGCATGAGTTGTGAGAGAGACAGGAACATGAAAGGAACAGGAGTTACTTCTGCTTAGGGCTGGAGCATGCATGTCAGGGAGAGCTGCCCCAAGGAGATAAAGGACCAGATGATACACATAGCATTGCTTCATCAGGGGCTCATGGAGACTTGTGGGCTAGCATTGGCTGAGAGTTATTAAGTGTGGAACTTAAAGGAGATCAGGAGCTCCAACCCCACCTAGGATGGTGATTCCCAGTCTTCCCATTACAGGGCCAAAGAAGGGGCTGAGGCTCACCCACCCAACCTTGCTTAGTGCTAGAGGAGAGGCAGATTCATTTATTTTTTTTTTAATGAGCACATACGCTCAGGGAAACCATTTTTGTCCTCATTGGGACTCAGAAATGTTTTGGCCCCACAGTTGCTCCTGGACACAACTCTAGATATCCTCAGTCTGGAGAATTTCTCCTGAAGGTCAAGTGCAGGCTGAGAAGGCTCAGCTGGGAAGGATTGAGAAGCTGGGTGTGGCAGGTGAGAGGGTGCAGCACCAAGCCCCGCTGGGCCTCCGTGTAGTGGTAGGGACTGGGGTGATGTCAGTTTGGTAGGGATTCTTGGCAGTTTGAGGCTGATCTTGGCAGTGAAAAAGGTTCTCAGCTTTCATAACACTCAAACTGATCTGCAGTTAGCTGTCAGACACTGGGGCTTTGGGTCTGATTGCAGGCGAGGCTCCTGGGGCAGACACAGCACCCACTCCTCCAGTTTTTATTGGTATTGGACACCTTCTCATGCTAGGCACTGTCCTAGGGGTTGAGAGTAGAAAACTAGACAGACTTAGGCCTGTTCTTATGGGACTCACATGAAGGGTGGGGCAGTGATTGTGTGTGTGTTTTTGTGTGTGTCTGTGTTTGTGTGTCTGTGTGTGTGTGTGAGTCTGTGTGTCTGTTATGTCACACTGTAAAGTATAGCGAAGGGTGTTTACTTGGGGTCTGAGCTGGATCTATATCTCAGTGATAGAATACTTGCCTGTGTGTGCATGATCCTGAGTTCCCAACACTGTCTAAAAAGAAAGAAAAAGAAATTGGGGTGAAGGAGTAGATGGGGCTGCTCTGTGGAGGCGATGACTGAGCATTCGTTAGAATGGAAAAGGGATGTCCCTCTAGGACAAACGCCTTGCTGCTGTGACCCAGTAACTTGGGGAGAAGCACAGACTTCATTATTTTCTTTTTGTTTTCTGTTTTTTCCCCCATCAGTTTGGCTATGAGCCACTACAATTTACTGTGTTTCTTCTGCTTGGGATTTGTCGGTCTCCTTGGATTTTTAAAGATGACTATCTCTTACCAACTACAGAGAGTTCTTGGTCATTTGTTCTTTCTTTATCCTGGCAGGGATCATCACATACACACACTAGCTCTCCACTGTCCAGTCCAGCAGGGTGCCTACCCTAGGGCACTGACATTTGTTACATGGAGAAGTAAGTGGTGGAGAAAGGCCCTTCTCCCTGTGCTTGGCCAAGGTGGATCAGCAGGCACACTGCCCAGTCCAGTTCCTCTCCACCAACGGAATCATCCTCCCCAGTGCTGTATGACCAGGGCCCAGTGAGCCTGCAGGGGAAAAGACCCAAATGCACTGCCTTAGTGCAGCCTTGGGGCCAGTTCCTCACCTCCAGACTGCAGCTATAATCAGGGTTAGGTCAGGTTAGGGAGCCAGTCCATGGAGTTCAGAATTGCCTGGCCAGGGTTGGGAGGCAGGCTGCCTCCTCCCCCGCCCCTATCCATCCCATTCTCTTTCCTTCTTCATATTGGATATTGGATCTCTGAGTTGCGAGATCTCTCTCTCTCTCTCTCTCTCTCTCTCTCTCTCTCTCTCTCTCTCTCTCTCTCTCTCTCTCTCTCTCTCTTCATATCCAGAGGCCAGAGGAGAGAGTCGGGTACCCTCCTGTCGTTTCCCATCTACTCCTTAATTGTGGCAGAGTCTTTCCCTGAACCTGGGGCTTAAGTTTTCTTGACTAGGCTAGAAGCCAGCAAGCTTCAGCGATCCTGTCTACCCCATTAGAGCTGAGGTTCCAGCCGTGTGTGGGAGGCCTGGTTTGTAGGTGAGAGCTGGGACCTTAGCTCTGCTCCTTGGGATCGCACAGCACCCGTGCTGAACCTCCGAACCATCTCTGCAGTCAGGGTTGTTCTAAGGCTCACAGAGGACTGTTGCTGTGAGCTACCTTTAGGCCAGTGGACACACTGTTCTGGGCATGGGTCTGTGGAGGTGCCCTTCTTGTCCCTTTGACACATGTCGTTGGGTCAACCCCTTCAGCTACAGATTTGGGACACAGCTGGCCAGGAGCGGTTCCGGACCATCACCCAGAGCTACTACCGAAGTGCCAATGGGGCCATCCTTGCCTACGACATCAGCAAGAGGAGCACCTTCTTGTCGGTGCCCCACTGGATCGAGGATGTGAGGAAGTATGCAGGCTCCAACATCGTGCAGCTGCTGATTGGTGAGCTAGGGATGGTGGCTGGAGGGGTCTGGAGCAAGCCTTATCTCTGCCTCTCCCCTTTTTCTTTTCCAGTACATACAGGCTAAGCCTGCCTAGAGAAGGGCTGAGCTAGAACAGGAAAGGAAGTTGAACTAGGAGCTTGCAAATCCTCATTCCCCTTGTCAGTTTCAAAGTTAGACTCAAGGTTGAGATCGAAAGGCACGAAGGATGCTGGGGTTGGCTCTGCAGTCTCTGTGTGCACCAGATCACCTAGCTGTAAGGCGTGGTGTTTCTGCAGACACACAGCTTCTCATGCTCAGAGGAAGCAAGGTGGTTCGTTTGCTGCTCAGTGGTTGAGCACTTAGCTAGTATGCAAGAGGCTATAGGTTTCATCCCCAGCACTGCAGAGGGGAAAAAAGCAGGAAAAAGAAAACAAGGTGAGATGCCATAGAGTAAGAACTTGATTTATTTGCATTTTAAGCTTACATTTCGTGTGTAGTCTGAGCATGCAGAGATGCATTGCAGTGCATGTGTAGAAGTCAGAGGACAACTTGCTAGAGTCGGCTCTCCCCTTTTACAAAGTGAGTCAGGAACTGAAATTAGATCACTTGGCTTGGCAACAGTGCCTATACCTGCTGAGCCATTTTGCTGACCTAGAAGAGTTTTAAACATTTAAAAAACTCTATCAGTCTATCTGCCTGTCTTCCTACCTGCCTGCCTGCCTGCCTGCCTACCTACCTATATCTTTCTATCTCTGTCTGTCCGTTTGTCTGTCTATCAATCAGTTATCTATCTACTGTATGTATGTGGGCATACACATGCCAAAGCTCATGCGTGGGGGGTCAAAGCACAAGTTCCAGCATGTTTTCCAGCATGTGGGTACTGGGGATTGAATCGGGTTCCTTAGCTTAACAGCAAGCACCTCAACCCACTGAGCCATCTTGCCAGCTGAAAAAAAGAGCTTTAAAATAAAGGCAGCCTGACTTGTTGGTTGCACTTGTCTTAGATCTCAAGAGGCTGAGAGGCAGGAGGATTGCTATAGTCAACAACTTCAAGTCTAGACTAGGCAACCTAGTGAGAATTCTCAGTTAATTAATCTGTTTATTTATTTTAGTTTTTTTCAAGACAAGGTTTCTCTGTGTCCTTGGATGTCCTGGAAGTTGCTCATTTGGCCAGGTTGGCCTCAAACTCAGAGATCCACCTGCCTTTTTTTTTTTTTTTTTTTTTCCTTTTTTGGTTTTTTTTTGAGACAGGGTTTCTCTGTGTAGTCCTGGCTGTCCTGGAACTCACTCTGTAGACCAGGCTGGCCTTGAACTCAGAAATCTGCCTGCCTCTGCCTCCCAAGTACTGGGATTAAAGGCGTGCGCCACCACCGCCCGGCTCCACCTGCCTTTTTAATCCTCTTTGAGTGCAGGCCCACCATGGCCTGCCTACGAACTCTTGTTACAAATGGTTCAAATGTGCTGGGTGTGGTGGTGCTCTCTTCTAATCCTAGCACTCAGGAGGCAGAAGCAAACAGGTTTCTCTGAGTTCAAGGCCAGACAGGGTCTACAGAGGGTGTTTTAGTCAGCCACAGGTATACCTGTCTCAAAAAAAGATTAAAGTAGTGGCTGGTGAGATGACTCAGTGGTTTTGAGCACTTCCTCATGTCCCGAGTTTCCCCAGCAACACATATATTTTGGCTCAAACCATCTATAACTCCACTTCCAGGGGATATGATACCTTCTGGTCTTTGTGGCTGCCAGGCATTCATGCGGTTCACAGACATACACTCAGGCAAACACCCACGTGCATAACATATTTCAAAAGGTTAAACTAAAAAGGACTATTTTAACTCAGACACCACACCTAGCAGTATTACCCTGGAGCTGGGAGAGGAGGCATGCCTGGGGACTTTTAGTGTGGCTTTGCTGGGTAGGACTGTGCAGGTCTGGCACCTGTGGGTCCTACCATGCTTTACTTGGCCTTTCTCCACAGGGAACAAGTCAGACCTTGCCGATTTCCGGGAGGTCCCGCTGGCGGAGGCGCAGAGCCTGGCTGAGCATTATGACATCCTCTGTGCCATTGAGACCTCTGCCAAGGACTCCAGCAATGTGGAGGAGGCCTTCACCAGAGTGGCCACTGAACTCATCATGAGGCACGGAGGCCCCATGTTCAGTGAGAAGAACACTGACCACATCCAGCTGGACAGCAAGGACATTGCGGAGAGCTGGGGCTGTGGGTGCTGACTGGGGGGTCAGGGCAGGCAGGCTAAGACCTCCCTTCCTCCTTTGTCTCCAGCCTGTCAAGCCCCACCCTTCACAGTCAGCCCTCCAGGGCACTGGCTTCTCTAGAGGGATTCTGCACCCCTGGCCTGGATGCTGGGTAGGAAGGGAGACCTGGTGCAGGGTATCCTGTGCAGAAGGCTATTGGCCCAGAGCAGGATGTGGACCATCCCACCAGCCAGCATCTGCTCCCTCCATGTTCTTCACATTCCAGGACTAGCCTGAGCCTTCCAGCATGGACTGTGGTGGGAAATGGGCTGGCTGTGCTGCCCAGCCCCCTCGTGCTGGTTTTGACCTTCTCCTGCCTTGACTGCTGCAGACGTGCAGCAGGTTGCTGCTCTCCAGGGATGTGGCTGGTACCCCAGGTCATTCCAGGTCATTCTCCTGCCTCTTACCAAAGTGTAAAAAGCACATCAATTAGACCAATTGACTGGTGCCGAGCCTTGTCCTGGGGAAGCCTGAGCTCATCAGGTGGAATCAGAGTCCCTGTCCTCACGGCCAGCTTGGAGCTCTTAGCTCCCTGGGCCTGGCTTACCAAGACCTCTCTTTCAGATGTTTCTGCTTTTCCATGTAGCATCTCATTTTCACTGACCCAATTGTAGGGTCATGGCCAGGGGCCAACTGGGAACTGTCTCCAGGCTTAAGGCCCAAAATGTTGCCAGTCAGGTTGCAAAAGCAGCTAGTCTTTCAGTGTGGTTGAGGGGTGAGGTAGGGAAATGAAGGTCTAAGGAAGAAGAGCAGCTTGTAGGGGGCAGCTCACAGGCAGAGCGCATGCTCAGCACACGCCAGGCCCCGAGTTCAGTCCTCAGCACCAAGCCCAACAAAACAGCAGCTTCCTGGTGTGTCCCTGAGGTTGAGGGCCCTGTGGATGCCAGCATGTGGAGAAACCGTCCCTGCCATGACCCAGAGCTTTTAGTTCCCCATGGTCCTGGTCTGGCTTATAGTTTCAAAGCAAAAACGATGAGTGCCCACTGGCCTGAGACCTGGCCATCTTAGACCTCACTGGTTCTCTGCCTGCCTAAATGGGTGCTTCCTGCTGGGGTCAAAAGGAGTTGTTCCCTCATCTCCCCTCCTGCTGGCATCCTACCCTTGCCCCCACCCCCACCCCAAGCATTCTGGTCTGTCAGCACCTTTCTTAGGGAGATCTGGCCACAGGGTGAGAAGCAGCACTTTGTAACAACTACATGACAGCCGAGGGAGACAGCACTGTGGTAAACGAGGTAAACCCGAGTTACACTCGCTGGGACCTCTTCAGGCAGAGCTCTACTTGTTCTTTCACAAGATGGCAGCTGACGGGTGATGGGGCTCACATGCCACCCTGGGCCATGAGCCCACTTTCCAGCCTCCAAGGGCTAGAGATTATGAAACCCATAAGGTGGTATTTCTTAATCTTTGAGTCAAGACCCCTTTAGGGGCCCAAATGACCATATCACAGGGGTTGCCTATCAGAAAACACAGATACTTACATTACGGTAGGTACGAAAATAATTTTATGGTTGGGGGTCACCACACCATGAGGACTTTAATAAAGTGGCAGCGTTAGGAAGGTTGGGAAGGACCACCATAAGGCCTAGCCTGGAGCAGAACAGAACTCAGCGACCCCTTTGCTCACCCAGTGACCAGGAAGATTATTTCTTTCTCCATTCACAGGAAGATAACCTCACTTTCCTTTCACAATCCCTGGGTGCTGAGTGTGGATTAGGCCCTGCCCTGTGCCCTTAAGTAGGAACAGCCCTGCCCTAGGAGTTTAGCCCAAACACCAGTTCTTGAGCCCTGCTCTCACTAACTCTGTCCTGTAAACACCCTGCTGTCTCACTTTCCGGGTTCCAGTTCCACTGCCAGGTGCAGGTCTGAAAGGCTAGGCCCAGGGCCCTCAGCCAGTGGGGATGATCATGGCCTCCACAGCCTGCCCACCTCTGCTCACTGTCATGTCTGGATCCAATGTGACCTCCCTCTCCCAGAACTCTCAGCCAACCCACCTTCTTACAGCACAGAATCCCACAAGTGACCCAAAGCACACATCTTTGAGGGTTGATGGCCCCTCCCCAGCCACAGGCCTTATACCCAGTATCCTAGCAAGGATAAATTCTTCCCTTGACCCCGGATTCTGTGGCTTGGGAGGGCCCTGAGTCCTGGACTGAAGCTGGCTTCTATGGACAAGCTGCAGCCATGCCTTCTAACAGTAGTGCCAAGGCTCTTGCCCTCTGCTGAGGCAGCCACCTCACCAAAGTGCTCAGACCTTTGGGCCTTTGTCAGGGCTTGAGGGCCAGAAAATAATCAAGTGTGAGAGTCAAGAAACAAAACCAGCTGCTTCCCTTCCCCTGGGCAGGCATGGCTTGCTGCCAGCAGCAGCCCAGGGCCTCTGGGGCAACAGAAGTTTAATCTCTTCCCGTGTTTGAAGTTACTGAACAGCAGGAACAGGTGGAGGTGGATGCTGCTGGGAGGAGGTACCCACAGAAGGGCTGGTATGGCCAGGGTGGCTGCAGCAGGAGTGACGTTTTGTCTACTAAAGGTACTAGAGAAGGGGCTTCGTGTCTTCGGGTGGAAGTCTGTCCCCAAGGACACAGGCCCCAACGGAAGGGATCTACTGCAAGCCCCTGGTTCACACTGAGTGGGTTGCCCTGTCCCAGGATACTGCCAGCAGTGGGCCTCTAGCCAAACTCGCCCCTGCAGGGCCTGGGCAGGGGCAGAATTGCCAGCCCAAGGAGGCCATGCACATTGGGGAAATTTTCACATTACCTATTTATGAATATGTAAGTCTTTCTATCAAATCTATTTTTTGAAACATGAAAAGTTGCCTTTCTGGATATGTCAGAGCCAGTGTACAATTCTAACCATTAAACATTTCTGTACTGACTGCGTGCTCAAAGCTTGGTCCTGTCACCTCTAGGTGTGGAACCTGTCTAGTGGCCTTACCTGCCATGCCTTGTGGAGTTTTCTAGACTGGTTTTCAGGTTGGATGGTAGGTAGGTGGGTACACCTCACTGTCGAGCCTGGTCTGGAGAAAGGAGCCTGACTAAGACCTTTCCTCTGGTTCTGGGCTCTCTAAAGTAGAAGCAGTCGGAGATTGGGCCACATCTCTTGCCAAGGGCAACAGTGACTTTGGAACTCTCTGTCCTGGATCCCACAGATGGGGTCATGTCAGGGAGGGTTCCTGGATGGTGATAACCAGTCCATGAGGGAGGAATCACACTCTGCCTCTGACTGAACATGGAGGGCCTTGGGGTTAACGTTCTTGCTGGAGGAAGACAGGAAGAAGCGGTGCTGTAGTTCTCAGTGGGCTCAGATTGCTTGCTGCTATGTTTCATTATATGGCAGATGCCCAGGTGATGAATATCAGAATTAGCTGCCTGACCCACGCTTGCTGAGCTGGTAGCTCACCAAGATGACCTGAGGTTATTTCTAGTCACCATGGGGGATTCTTTGCTGATGGAACTTTTGCATGTCTGGCTGTTAGCCTGTCTTCCAAGGACCAAGATGCTGAGAGGACCTGCTTGTCCTTCCAACCCAGCTGTGGGACAGTCAATCTGATAGTGTGCCTTGGGGCAAGTTATTAGTTTTCTCAGGGCTCCAGTTTCCACAAATGTAGGATCTAATTGGTCCACTGGTATCCCCAGGAGCCCTAAAGAAACCTCACCAAGCAGAACATAGGACCCTGGAGGCCAAGAGTCCTTGGCTTTCAGAAGGGACACATCTCAGGGAGAAGAAATACCTGCTTAGGGCAAGAAGCCCACTGTGCTCACTAGATGTTGGCATCCTGAGTTAGGCCTGCCTGAGAAGTACTGGCCACTTCAGTATCCCATCAAGGGTTCAGATCTGTTCCCAGGATTCTCTGATGCCTCTGGCCACTCCACAGGCAAGCTAAGACTATGGGACAAATTTGAAGAATAGTGGGTACAGTCCTAGATTTTGGAGCCAGGGAAACAGGTTGGAGTCCATAAGGACTCTTTCTAAGCTCTGAGTCCTCTCCTGAGCATGACTTGAGCTAGGTCTGGGCTGAGTTCTGGGCCCAGAGTCTGCACCTGTCCACCTCCAAGGGCCCCCAAAGCTCTGCTCGGAACCTGTCCTTTGCACACAGTGGCCTTGGCACAGTGGGTCCTGCCAGCCTTCTCTTGGCATCTGTGAGCACATTAGACATTTACTAGATCTCACTGTCAGGTGCTTTAGAGAAGGGGTCGACACAGCTGCTGGTTCTGCTACAGGCTCTGTTACCTCTGACATGGCTGCTGTCTGCAGCCACGTGGCTCTACCAGCTGCTCAACAGCTCACATTTTTGATGTACAATGGGCTTTTCCACTCCAGGAGCTCCTGTTCCAAGCCTGAGCTGGATCCCTGTGCCCAAGGCATAACCACTTGCCCTGACACTGACCTTTCATGTGTTCCCACTAGCTTCAGGAGAGAGAGAGAGAGAGAGAGAGAGAGAGAGAGAGAGAGAGAGAGAGAGGAGTGGCTGCTCTTCCAGAGGACCCAGGTTCCAGCAGCCACATGGTGGCTCACAGGTGCCTGTAACAGCAGTCCCAGGAGATCCTATGCCCTCTTTGGCCTCCAGGGACACTCCATGTACATGGTGCATGAACGAACATATGTACAGACAAAATACCCAAATAAAAAAGTAAAACGGGTTGAGAGATGCTTCAGCACTTCTGAGTACTTGTTGCTCTCCCAGAGGACCTGGATTCAATTCCCTGTACAACATGGATGCTGACAACATAAAAATAAAATAAACCTTTTAAAAGTAATAAAAACCGAGGAAATAAATGAAGAAAAATTAGAAAAGACTCTGAGGTGGAGCCTGAGAGTCCACATTTTGAGCAAGTCCCTGGCTGACTGCTACCACAGGGGCAAGATGGGAGGCCTCAGGGAGGCCAGGGTCCCATGTTGCCCAGGGTCGTGGTCTCAGGAGGTTCCCGATAGATAGCAAAGATACAGCTTAAAGTAGTGCTTTGGACTCAGTCACTGGGTGTCCACACAGGAACCTGATAGTTGTCCTCGGCTGTAACATGGTGCCTGGCGGGGTGCTCTGCCCTGCCTCCATTCCAGATGGATCTGTCTGGTTCCTGCCACACCTGTCTGGTGCTTGGAGAGCTCTCTTTTTGGTGTCCTCCTGTGACTGCTCTCACATAAAAGGTTTCCATAGTAGATGAAAGACTCCCTCCCTCCCTCCCTCCCTTCCTTCTTCCCTTCCTCCCTTCCTCCCTCCCACTCCCCTCCCACTCCACCCCCTCCCCCCCCCAGGATCTCACCGTGTAGCCCTGGCTGTCCAGGAACTCACTATGTAGGCAAGGCTGGCCTAGGGCGGACAGAGATCTACCTGTCTGCCTCCCAGATGCTGGGATTAAAAGCACGGGGCCGCTATGCCAGGGGCAAGTGTTTCTTATCATCATTAGTATGTTTGCAGGGTCCTGTTCATCAGGGAGCCAGGAGAGAACTGGTTGGTAGCGGGGCCATAGCTGTGAGACAGGAGAGGGACTAGTGTTTTTCAGCCTCACTCTGTGGCCTCAGGCCTAAGATTGCCCCGAGGTGGCAATCGGCCAGGGACTTGCTCAAAATGTGGACTCTCAGGCTCCACCTCAGAGTCTTTTCTAATTTTTCTTCATTTATTTCCTCGGTTTTTATTACTTTTAAAAGGTTTATTTTATTTTTATGTTGTCAGCATCCATGTTGTACAGGGAATTGAATCCAGGTCCTCTGGGAGAGCAACAAGTACTCAGAAGTGCTGAAGCATCTCTCAACCCGTTTTACTTTTTTATTTGGGTATTTTGTCTGTACATATGTTCGTTCATGCACCATGTACATGGAGTGTCCCTGGAGGCCAAAGAGGGCATAGGATCTCCTGGGACTGCTGTTACAGGCACCTGTGAGCCACCATGTGGCTGCTGGAACCTGGGTCCTCTGGAAGAGCAGCCACTCCTCTCTCTCTCTCTCTCTCTCTCTCTCTCTCTCTCTCTGTGTGTGTGTGTGTGTCTCCGTCTCTCTTTAATTGAATATATTTTTTATACAATATATTCTGGTTACAGTTCCCCTCCCCCACCTCCTCCAGACCCTCCTCACTTCCCCACCCACCCAAATCCATACCATCTCTCTCTCTCATTAGAATGCAAATAGAAATTTAAATTACAACAGTAACAATAAAAATAAATAAAAACTAGAATAGGACAAGACAAACAGAAAAAAAGAGCCCAAGAAAAATCACAAGAAACACACAGATGCTGAGAGACACAGGAAACCCAGAAAAACAAAACAGAAAACAATACTGTATAAGAAAACAAAATCTGTAACGTTAAACAAATGTCCAGACAAAGCATTTTGAAAGAAAAAAGCTCTCCAAAAATGTTTTTGAGTTCATGTTTTGTTGACTATCTACTGCTTGGCCTGGGGTGTGGCCTTCCGTGTGCTTTGTGTACCCAGTGAGACTCAGTTGGAAAACACCAATTTTTCTTTTCTGAATAGTTATCAGTTAGAGACGGCTTCTGAGTTGGGGTTGGAAGCTCGTGTCCACTTGCCATCTTAGAACTGGCACCCATCTGGCTTAGACCTGTGCAGACCCTGTGCCACAGCCTCTGTGGATTCATATGTGCATCAGTTCCGTTGTGTCTAGAAGGTCTTTCTCAGGTGTCTTCCATCCCCTTTGTCTCTTACAATCTTTTTACCTTCTCTTCTGCAGAATTCTTATTGCTAAGTTTTGTTTTTTGAAAATAGTAGTTTTTGATCTTCCCTTCAGTCCATGGCTTATTTAGTCTCGGGTTCTTGACCACTGTGGCAGTATCGTGTATAGGTTCCATCTCTCATGGGATTGGCCTTAATTCCAATCAGATATTGATTGGTTACTCCCACAAGCTCACACTAGCATATCTTGCAAGGAGGACAGCACTGTAAATCGAAGGGTTTGTAGCTGGGCTGAGTTTGTGTTTCTCCTTTGATAGTGGGCAGAGTACCATCAGTACCCTGAACACTAGTCAGCAGGAGGCAGGCTCCATGGAGGTACCAGCTGGGTTTCCCTGTGTTTAGTGAGCTGTGGAGATAATGACTTCACCAACAGAGCCTTATCATCGGTTTGTGGAGAGGGACCAGTAGCCTTGGCAATAACTTGGGCTGTTTGGGGGTTTCCTAGATGCCCCCCTTGTCAACAACTCAATTAGATGTGACCCATTCCCATCACTGGAGGTTTCCTTTGATGGCCAGAGATGTCTACTGGGGGCTTTGTCTTCCTCATTATTTGGTGATTCCAATTTACTTTTCTTTCGTGTGTGTGTGTGTGTGTGTGTGTGTGTGTGTGTGTGTGTGTGTATGTGTATGATTTCCATAATAGCCCTCAAATGGCCATTAGCTTTAGCTGTTCCTCCCCGTCTTCCCTCCCTCACCCTCTTTACCCCCTTTCCACTTGATCCTACTGTTGTAGCCCCACCCCCTCCCGTCCATCTGTAACTATTTATTCTATTTTCCCTTTCTAGGGAGAGTCTTTTCTCCCTCCTAGTCCCACCAGTACTCTTAACCACTAAGTCAACAGTCTAGATCCTCAGATTTTTCATTTGTTTTGAGGCATAACCCTGGCTGTCTTGGAACTCACTATGTAGACTGGGCTGGCCTTAAATTTACAGAGATCTGTCTGCCTCTGCCTCCTGGGTGCTGGGATCTAAGGCTTGTGCCACTACCCTTAGCTTCTTAGATTTTTAAAAGATTATTTTTATTTTTTCCTTTAATACATTCATGTGTATACTATATTTTGATTGTACCCTCGCCAACCTCTCCTTCTCCGTAGAGCCACCAATATGCACCCCTCCCATCTTTGTATTGTTTATGTTTAATAACCCTCTGAGCTCAAACAGTGCTGCCTTGCAAGAGCAACAGTGGCCAGCAACCTCACTGAAGAAAAATGATTCCTGTTCCTTCGTCAATTGCCAGTAGCTCCCAGGCTTATGAGCTCGTCACTCATCCGTGATAGAATCACCGACTGCCTCGATCGTGTGGGCTAACTCTAGATCCCAGGAGAGCACAAGTACAAAGACTACGTCATAGCCGGCTTTTCATAGAGTCCCTCCTTGTAGATGACTGGCCTTGGCATCTGTGTGGTGGGTAAACTGAGGCAGGCAGCTGATGAAAGGTCAGTGTTGGGAGCCGCTGATGGGGGTGAATCCAGATACCTACAGGGGCTGCTGCCAATGGCAGCTAGCGATTAAAAAAATTACTCAACAGACTTTTTTCTGTGGGAACAAAGCTTAAATTACTGGGGCTGACACTCCCTGTGGCCAGTGAAAAACTCTGAACTTTTTTTAACTCCCTGGGGCCAAAGAAAAAGAAAAAAGAATCACACACACACACACACACACACACACACACACACACACGGTGGATAAAACAAAAGACAATAAAGTCATACATATAAACACACACACATACATACACACACATTCATACACACATATACATACAGACCTACAGACATATACACATTCACACATAAAATGATTAGAGCAAAGCTCCAACAAGCAGACTCCAAACAGTTTACTCATATATACACAAATACACACAATGGTAGATGGAGCCAGCTCTAACACACACACACAATTGATGGATAGAAGGAGCAGTGTTCCAGCCCCCATCCACACAAACCTTACACATATACACAGTTGATGGCCACTCTAACCCCCATACTTTATTCTTTCTTCCATGGCTTATATATCCCACCAAAATCTTTTAAACAGTATACAATTATAATGTGACTCATTTTAGTTTTTTTCTAGTAAATGATTATAAAGAACCAGTGTGTTCCCCAGTACCTTTACAAGAAGTAACATTACATCATACAGGTAAAGAAAACAAATTATTCCCCAAATCCCACATACATTTGTAACTAAACAACTTGTTATATATTAACAAAGTGTGAGCAAGCAAGGTCATTTTCTCAGCCAGTTTCTCTTATGGAAGGCAGCAATGTGCAGTTACAAAGAAAGAAGTAATTGTTTTGCTATTCATCTTTAAAAGTAATCTTGTAAGAATCTTAAAAGAATGCCAGGCGGTGGTGGCACACACCTTTAATCCCAGCACTTGGGTGGCAGAGGCAGGCGGATTTCTGAGTTCGAGGCCAACCTGGTTTACAGAGTGAGTTCCAGGACAGCCAGGACTACACAGAGAAACCCTGTCTCGAAAAACAAAACAAAACAATCTTAAAAGAACCACAAATCTCAACTTTTATATAAAAATCAGTCATATCTTCCTTAAATCCTCAGAATGCATATCTACTCTCAGCGAGTCTTAATGACTTATATAAGGAAGCTGAGGGCAAAATGGGTGTAAGAAATCAGTTATCACCAGTCCAGCCTTAGTGAGAGTCACGCCAGCCAGTGTTCCATCATTCTTGTTCCCTGACCATACAGGGTCCCTGGCTTAACTATTAAGACTGTGCCTTTATAAACTTCAAATTCTTCCCTAAGATTTTCTACCTCAGAGCCAGTAATAAAAACATCTCTACCTAGCTTCACTAACAGTCTGTTTTTCCAAATGTTTTCTAAGGGTGATGGTCATTGTTGAGAATCTATGTCTGTACCTTCTTTCCTGGCAATTGAATGGTGGCAATTGAACCATTCATCTGCTCTAGCAACAATGCCTGAAAGAGATGAAGCATTAGTATTCTGAGTGCCAGTGCAGTGAGGGGCTGGAAGCCCCCTTAGAGTTTTTATACAATGCTTAGGTTAAGAGGGATATGAGGGCAGCAAGCAGAGGACTCCATAACGGCGTAAAGTCCTCAGGACACATAGTCCTCGGTGCTGTGCCACACCGAGGTCCAACCATATGGCCGTGGTAACTGGTGGGTCACACTCCTTGAGTTCTAAAGCCATTTGTCGCTCCTCCTACTTGGCCCTTGGCACCTCCTGATCTTCCAGCTCCTGCATCCTTCCCACCCCTTCTTTTGCAATGTTCCTGAGTACTGGGAGGATTGGTGCCGGCATCTCAGTTAGTGCTGAGCACGCACAGACACTTATTTTCAGCGTTTGGACCAGCTATGAGTCTCCGCATTGACCGCTGTTCATCGTAAAAGGAGACTTCCCTGACCACGGTTGAGAGTGCAATCCATTCACCCCAGGATCTCCAGTCAGTCAGAATTTTATTTTTTACCTTTTTATGTTATTTATTGTATGGATGTTTCAATCCTAATGTTTTCTCTTAGGTAAGAGGAGGAGCTTAGACATTGTCTGAGTGTCCCAGGAGAGGCATGCGGCAGAAATGACCTTCATGAAGTATTTCATGGAAACGCTGGAAAGTGTCGTGCATTGAAGCACAGGACTGAATCTTTCACTCAGACCTGAACGCTCATCCTCAATAGATGAACGTATGAAGCCAAGTGGCAGGTGTGGTGCAGTGAAGTGTTCCTTAGAATAAAACTGAGGGGCTGGAGAGATGGCTCGGTGGTTAAGGGCGCTGGCTGATCTTCCAGAAGTCCTGGGTTCAATTCCCAGCAACTACATGGTTGTAGCTCACAAGCACCTGTAAGGGGATCTGATGTCTTCCTCTGGTGTGCAGGTGTACCTGCAGATAGAGCACTCATATGTCAAATAAATAAATAGATTAAAAAAAGAATAAAACTGAAACTATAAAATATTATAAAATTATACATTATGTTATAAAGCATAATAACTGAGCAGAGTGTGGTGGTGCTCACCTCTAACTACCCCTGAAGCAGGCAGGAAGGAAGGTAGACATTTCAAAGCCAGCGTGAACTACAGAGTAAGTTTGAGGCTAGCCTTGGCAACTGGAGACCTAGTCTCAAAGAACAAAGAGAATAACCAAATACTTGTGAGCCATAAAGACGTGTTTCCAGTTATACCATCAAGGAAAAGATTGAAATGTTTTAAATTATAATTACATGCATTTTGGGGAGAGAGTATTTTTGGCAGGGTATTCAGCCTGGATTAGTAATAAATAGTGTTTGGGGTGTGGAGTAGGGTAGTATTTTCTCTATTTTCTGACCTAGTGATTATGATAATGAGTACTTATAAGTCAGAAGCTGATAGAGCTATTCCCTTTTAGAAAGAAAAAATAAGAATAAAGGTGGTTATGGTCTCAGCAACACAGTTCAGAAAGAACACCAGAAGAAAAACTGCAGCACTGTGCCTGTGACTCCTCTCAGAGGGAACCCCACAGCACTGTGCCCGTGACTCCTCTCAGAGGGAACCCCACAGCACTGTGCCCGTGACTCCTCTCAGAGGGAACCCCACAGCACTGTGCCCAGGGACTCTTATAAAGGACAACATTTAATTGGGGGCTGGCTTACAGTTTTAGAAGTTTAATCCATTCTTGTGACGGGAAGCATGGCAGCACATAGGCAGACATGGTGCTGAAGGAGCTGAGAGTTCTACGTCAGGATGGGCAGGCAGCCGGAAGAGACAGCAAGCCACTAGGCCTGACTGGAACTTCTAAAAACCCCAAAACCTAGTGACATACTTCCTCCAACAAGGCCACACCTCCTAATAATGTCACTCCCTATAAGCCTATGGGGACCATTTTCTTTCAAACCACCACACTAGGCAAGCTTTTCTCTACTGATCTGCATTCTTAGACCCTGCTGTTTTTATTTATTTAAAGACTATTTTAAAAATGTTAAAAAGTGTTTTATGTGTGTGGGTATTTGGCCCACATGTATGTCTATGCACACATATGTGTGCCTAGTGCCTTTGGAGGCCAGAAGGTGTCAGATCCTCATCAACTAGAGTTACAGATGGTTGTGAGCTGACACAGGGCAGCTGGGAATTGAACCTGGGTCCTCTGGAAGAACCTGAGGTGAGTACTGCTCCCTTCTTGGTCGGGAAGCAGAGAGGTGTGTATTCCAATACCTACTCCACAGGCATATCCTCAGTGCTTAAATTCCTCTCATCAGACTCCTCTTCCTGAATGTTCCAACTTTCTCTAGAGTGCCACGTGCTGGGGCCCAAGCCTCTGAATCACTAGCTGGTGGAAGACTTTCAAGACCCAAACTGTAGCACCTGGTCTGTGGTGAAACCCCAGTCTTGTCTCTGGGACCCTTGGGGAATCAAACCCTGACTCCTACCTCACAAGGCTGAGGGCAGAGAGCAGGCTCTTACTGGATAGAGCCAGCTTGGCTAGTAGGGTGAGGGCCTATATGTGCACACCAGAGTGTCAGGAGGCAGAGGGGTAGAATTTTGGGGCAGGAGGATTATTCCCCCCCCCCCCCCCAAGGAGCCAGGTACTGAAAGTTCCTGGGATCTGCATGTACTCAGAAGATTTTTGTTGAGACAGAGTTTCACTATGTATCCCTGACTGCCTGGTACTAATAGAGAACCACCTGCCTCAGCCTCCTGAATGCTGGGATTAAAGGCATGTATCAGGTTTGATGAAGCATTTCTGGCTAGTGAAAGGGCCATGGTGGTCCATCTGTAAGTGGCTTGGGGTCCATATCCCCCTCTATGCTAGGGAAGACTCCTTGCTGACAAGATACCTGAGAACATGAGGAGTTTCACACAGGCCTTAGGCCCAGGGGTAGAGACCGCAGTTCATTGTATTACATGTGCCCATTTAACAGCTGATTTCTAACTTGGGTCTCTCTCTCTCTCTCTCTCTCTCTCTCTCTCTCTCTCTCTCTTCCTCTCTCTTCCTCTCTCAGATGTCACCTCTCTCACAGGTGTCACACTGTGCTCTGGGCTAGGCTGGAACTCATTGCATAGCCCAGGCTGCCCTGAATCTACAGTGATAGTCTTGCTTTGGTTTCCATAGTGCTGTGATTACAGGTATAGCCCCTTGTCTTGCTCTTTTTTAAAGTTTTGATTGCCAACACTTAACACATGGACAGGACCTTTGGAACTCCGGGTTAGGGGGCATTTTCTATTCAGTGGCATTGCCCTGAGCCCCTTTGAGTGAAGCCCAGATTGCCTAGTTACCACAGTCCCCACCACTTCCCATTGTCTCCTCCCTGAGCTTCTGGCTAAATCTCTTTACCAAGTCCTGTGAGCCAAGGTCCTTTTGTACACTTTGTCTTCTTGGCCTTCCTGGTGGAACCTGACTCACGTGGCCACCCTTGCTGGCATGGTTCAGACAGACAGACAGACAGACGGAGAGGAGAGAGAGAGAGAGAGAGAGAGAGAGAGAGAGAGAGAGAGAGAGAGAGATCCAGAAGACGAATCTGATGATCACTGCTTAAGGCAGGATGGGACTCAGGCTTTGGAGGCTGCTGGTGCCAGCATTTTGGGAAGAATTGTTTTCTCTTTTATGTAAAGAAATAGGTAGAGAAGAGGAAAGAAGTGGGTAGAGGCAGGGAGCCCCCATGCCTCCCGTGCTGGAAAGAAACTCAGAGGCCAACTGGGTAGAGCACCGTGAAGATGCCCTTCACCCCTGGATCTTCAGTTCACTCTGCCCCACTCGCTGCTATGCCCACTGAACTTCTGTGGAGCCTGGATGGGAGCTGAAGGCCTGTGTGAAGAGGCCGTTGCCAGAGGCCATGAGAGCTGGTCCCAGGACCTGGCTCAGGATGTCTAGAGATTACGGAATTGGTATGACTGGGTGGGAAGCCTCCGGGAGAGAGTAGCCTCAGTCCCAGCTTAAAACAGAATGGACCCAGGTTTCCTAGAAGGAGCCAAACTTAAGAAAATGACGATTTTGAGCTCATACAAAAAGGTTGTGCAGAGGGTTTATTGCTGTCTTTTAAAATTACATTTATTTATTTGTTGTGCGTGAATGGCAAGGTTGTGGAGGTGAGATTCGGTTCTCTCCTGGGGATCGAACCCAGGTCTTTAGACTGGGCAGCAAGTGTCTTGCCCACTGAGTGGCCTCAGCCCTGTGGGCTTTTGATGGCATGGGCTGACTGGGGCTGATGCTTCTGGGGACCTGACTTAGGTCTGAACTCTCCCTGGTTTTAAAGGATAGGTTCAGTTCCAGGACTCTGTAAATGCATTCAATAGACCAGCCAGCAGAATCAGGCCCAGCACAGCCACAGCCACTAGTGACACATCCCACCACATCCCTGAATAGGCCCAGGATGGTGGCAGCTTCCAGCCACAGCTGCCCAGCTCATAGCCTGTCAGCTGGCCCAGTGGGCGCCTGGTGGCCAAGTCAGGGCTGGCGCAGTACACGTGTAGCAGGGCCTCGGGCGTGTGGTCCTCCAGCCAGAGGCGTAGGTAGGTGAGGCTGCAGTCACAGTGCCAGGGGTTGTGTGTCACATTGAGGTCCCACAGCTGAGGCATGTGGTCGAAGGCACCTGGTGGCACTGAACGTAGGCTGTTGTTGGCCAACAAGAGCTGTCGAGTGTGGGGTGGCAGCACAGGCAGGGCTGTAAGGCCTTGCCCCTCACAGTTCACCTTTAACCCCATGGTTTCCAAGGACTGGCAAGTACAGGGCTTGGGGCAAGCCTGAGTACCTGTGGTCACAGGCCAGAGCAGAAACAGGAGCCCCCAGGTAGTCATCCAGCAGGCAGGCTATGGGCAGAGCAAGGAGGTTAATGTTTGTCAACCTGTACCAGGATACCTGTGCTGGACAGGGTATGTACTTTTTCTCCAGGCCTCTGTAGGGTGTTGGGTACAGACCAGGAAGTGTGGTAGAGAGGAACGGGGTCTTCCTGGTCTCTGGCAGAGATCTAAGGCTCTGCTCAGATAAGGGAGCAGGTGACTGGTAAGGGACTCCAGTTTTAGTCCCTGGCCACAGAGAACAGGAAAGGTCTTTCTGGACTGTACCCAGTTCTTTGCTTAAGTCGGGAGTCAGGCCAGGGAATATGTTCAATGCCTTGGCCACCCTCGCATGATGACTAATTCAAAAAACCTGCAGGTAGGGCTCGCAGGGTGGCAGCTCAGAGGGGAACACATAGACCTGTCTTTTTTTTTTTTTTTTTTTTTTTTTTTTTTTTTTGGTTTTTCGAGACAGGGTTTCTCTGTATAGCCCTGGCTATCCTGGAACTCACTCTGTAGACCAGGCTGGCCTCGAACTCAGAAATCCGCCTGCCTCTGCCTCCCAAGTGCTGGGATTAAAGGCGTGCACCACCACCGCCCGGCTAGACCTGTCTTGAAAGCACTCATCTAGGCTAATGCCCAGAACTGGGAAAGGGAGACTCAGGGAGAGGAAGCGCTTGCCCAGTGTTACCCGGAAGTCCATGGTAAAGTCCAGAGTCAGGAAAATGTCTCATGACCATCTGGTTCTGCCAGGTTTGCAGCCTTTGATCCTGGCTTAGGACTAGGGGGCCTTTCTGTCTTGGCTCTCCCGCCAGGGCCCAACTCACAGCAGGCTTCTGGGGGTGTTCATTGAATGACCCCTGAATCTTGATTCAGCCAAGTTGCTGGTTGACAACTTAGAGCAAATGACCCCCTCCCACTTTCCATCTTTTAGCAGAGAGAGTCCAGGGAGAGACTGACATGTCCCCTCTCTTTCTGCCAGCTCAGCTGGAGTGGACACAAGGCACAAGGTCATGCTGAAAATAAGGAGACTGCTTACCTGCGAGGCCTTGGTCAGGACACATCTTGTGTGGGCTGATGCCATCCTGGTCAAGGCTGCGGTGGTGGTGCATGTACACAGGGAGCTTCGGGAGCTGGCAGTGTGGCTGCTTCCTGACAGGAGGAAGGAAATGATGAAAATAGCCTGGCTTATCCCCTAAGGACAGCCCTGAGGGCCTATCAGGGCCAGGAGGCACCCAGGGTCCTAGGGCCTTGGACATAGAGCTGCAGGCCAACCCTACCTTAAGGGAGGGGTACCTCTTTACACAGGCAGCCTATGGTCTTGTGTGATGGGTTTGTGGGCCAATCAAGGTGCCCCTTGCGGGCCAATCAAGGTGCCCCTTGCCTGGTGCTAGTAGTTGGGGAGGGCTTCCTGGAGGAGGAGAAGGGTGATGGCTGGCTCTAAATTTTCCTTTAAGACATGGGCCCAACTGCAACGAAGACCAGTATTTCTCTCTCATTTACTTTTATAGCCTCTTCCACTTGATCCTGATGTCTGTTTCCATTCCCGTTTCAGTTTAATTAATGGTTTTGGTATTACAAGATATTAATCAAAATCGCATCTAATGGTGAAATAGAATCATACAACTAAAATTCAAATCTGTGTTTTAATAACAAATCATAAAACCCCCACAGTTATGAACACTAACCAAGTCAATTGATACTTAGCAGATGACAGAGTTCATGGGCACAGAAGTGGGGGTAGGGGGGTTCTGGTGAAGCCTGAGCTGGAGTAACATGTGCTGGAGCTGGGGCTCCTGGGACCATGGGAAGAAGGATAGACCACTGGGGAGGGTAAGAGACCCCTGACCAACTCTGTGGTCATGGCTGGTGTTGGCCAAAATCAACAAACACAGTAAAAGGATCGTGGCCCCTTTGTCTGGAGAGATTCAGATGGGTATAGGGTTGGAGAGGGAAACTGAGGCAGAGAGTAAGCAGTGCCACCATCTAAGGTGCACTGGATGCTGTCAGCAGGGCAGAGGCTGCCAACATGATCTGCTGCTGGATCCTATGTGCTCTTCATGGAGCAAAAGTCGTGCTGGGCGGAGTCAGCGCAGAGGCTGACAGCGCATCCTCTTCCTCTTACACAGGCCTCTTGCATCTCCACATTCTAGCTGCTGCCCTCCCCTGTAGACAGGCCTTTGGACTAGGCTGGAGACTGGGACTCCCTCTGGGCCTATCAAAGCCCGGTGCTCTCTTTGCAGCATCTGTGCACTTCTGCTTTCAGTATAAGGGGTTGCATGTGCTCAGAACTCTCACTGGGTGAGCTCTGGTTCCCCAGGGCTGGCTAGAGGTCATGCCTGCCTGGAACCTACTTTCATGCTGTGGTGAGGACTTGGCCCCTGGTTGGCCTCAGTCTCTGCGAGCTTTTCCTCCCTTTGTGATAGAGCCTTGGGCATCAGGAATCTTCACTGTCCTGCCCATCTTCAGGGCAGCTGGTTTTTCCTCAAGGTGGGACCAGAATCCCTGGGTGAGTGGGGAATCACACAGCCCCCAGGCCAGGCCTGTTCAGGTGCCTAAGACTTGCTTATTTTTAGCAGATAGCAGCAGCAGCACCAAAACCAACAAAATATTCCACAAATAATTTATTTTTCTTACAGGAAAATGTTCAAAAGAATAGGGAGAAGAAAATTAAAAATTTCTCCAACCCCAACATGAAATGAGAATGCCTTTGGGGGCTGGTGTTAAGGGTATAACTCAACATAGAACTCTCACCTAACATGTGCAAGGGCCCAGGTTTGGAGTCCCAGAGACATATGGACAGCCATATAGAAGTTTTTTGTTTTTTGTTTTTTGTTTTTTTCTTGGCAAGATAGGTCATCCGGAGTCCATTCTTTCCTGGTCTCTCCGGATTCCACTGTGACTAAAGCCACATCCACAGCATCTGTCACGGAGGCTCAGCACTGCTGTGTGGGTGTGGCTTTCTTAAGGAATCCTCTTATCTGCTTTGCACAGGGCCTTTGTGGTGCTGAGAGGATCCGAGGTATCCCCCCCTCCCTGGGGCTCTGGAACTGTGGCTGAGACGGTGTTACAACTGTGGTTTAGCTATCATAAGATGCCATAGTAAATATTCTTTTAATGCTATTTACAAATAATAAGAACTGCCAAGAGCTGTTAGGTCCTTACTCCCCTCACCCCCTTGGAGACAGGGTTTCTCTGTGTAGCCCTGGGTGCCTGGATCTTACTCTGTAGATCCACCTGCCTCTGCCTCTGGTGTTCTGGGATTAATCTTGACAGTCTTGGGCTGAGCACTGTCAACCTAGTGGCTCAGCTCTTCTCTTGTGGTCGGCTTGGGCTGCGCTCACAGCAGTCCTGCTAAGCTGGACACTGACTGCATGGCTGCCTTGAGGGAGCTGCACCTGAGCACAGCTGCTTCCCACCAAAATACAGCTCCAGCCTCCACTCGTCCCATGAGCTCTAGCAGCCGTGTTTACCCAGATCAGATGAGAACCGGCCTCACACACCCTGTGTAATTGAGGAAGATCTCCAACCCTTGGTCCTCCTGCCTCTACTTACCAAGTGCTGGGATTGCAGGCGTGTGCCACTATAACCCACTCAAAGAGATTCTTATTTTTGTTCTTACCCCCTCTTCTTCCTCCTCAGGATTGCTTTGGTCATTCTGGCTCTTTTGTAGTTCTGTACATTACAAAATATATTTAAAAAATTTTTAATTTCATGTTTATGGAGTGTTTTGCCTGCATGAATATCTGCACCACATGTGTGCCTGGTACCTGCAGAGGTCAGAGGAGACATTGACTGGAACTCGAGTTATAATGGTTGTGAACCATGTGGGTTCCAGGAACTGAGCCCAAGTCCTCTGCAAGAGCAAAATGTGCTCTTAACTAACCAGCCATCTCGCCGGCTCCTCTGTAGAAATTTTAGGGTTTTTCTATCGCCATGGAGAAAGTCATTGATATTTAGATAGGACTTGCATCAGTTCTGTAGGTCACTTTGAGCAGTAGTATGGCTCTTTAGCATCATGGAGTCTTTGGATCTATGAACATGGATTTTCTTTCCAGTTTTTGTGTCCTTTGATTTTCCTCTTTATTTTCTTTTTACACTCATTCTATATGTGTATATGTGTGTGTACGTGTGTATATGTATGTGTGAATGTTTTTGTGTGTATGTATATGTGTGTATGTGTATATGTATGTGTGTATATATATGTGTATGTGTGTATGTGTATATGTATGTATGTGTGTATGTATATGTGTGTATGTGTATATGTATATGTGTATGTATATGTGTGTATGTGTGTATGTGTGTATATATGTGTATGTATGTATATATATATGTATGTGTGTATGTATGTATATATATATATATGTATATATATATATATGCATGTGTGTATGTGTGCAAGCATGTAGCATGTATGTGTGCTGTGAAAGGCAGAAAACTACTAGCAGGAGCCAGTTCTCTCCTTCCATTATGTGGACTCTAGACTTGGGGCACAGGTCATCAGGCTTGGTGGCAATCACCGTTACCTGCCAGCTTGTCAGCTCTTTTATTGAAAACTGCATTGAAGGCCAGGCAGTGGTGACACACATGTTTAATCCCAGCACTCTGGGGAAGGGCAGAGGAGGAGGATCTCTGTGCACTCAACACTAAATGTCCATCTTTACAATAAACAAACACAGTAATTGTCACACAAAAAGGAAACATTCTTCAAAAAGCCATTGTTTCTCGACTTGGCACAGCTTTGAGTTTTTATGTTTTCACAAAAAAGAAGAATATATTCTATAATTTTTTAAATTTATTTTTAGATTAACTTATTTTGTTTTCTGTATATGAGTGTTTTTCCTGCATGTATGTTTGCATGCAGTGCCCACATAGTTCAGAAGAGGGCATCAGATCCGTGGAACTGGAGTTACAAAGGGTTGTGAGCTATCATGTGAGTTTGGGGAGTCGAGTCCAGGGCCTCTGGAAGAGCAGCCAATGTTCTTAACTTTTTTTCACCATGGTCTTTCACTGGCCTCGAACTCACAAAGATAGCCCTGCCTCTGCTAAGATTAAAGGTGTAGGCCGCCATGCCTGACTATACTTTATTTTGTCTTTTGTCTTTTTTTTTTCAGAGCTGAGGATGAACCCAGGGCCTTGCCCTTGCTAGGCAAGCGCTCTACCCCTGAGATGCCCCCCCCCCCATACTTTATATAAGGAATGAGCTTTTTCACTCATCCATAAAAACAAGGGATTGAAACGCACATATGTTTTTGTTAAATGTAGGCAAACATCCAGTCTCCTTACCTTGATTTATAGTTTCAGCATTTTGTGCACTCTAACAGTTAACCACTCTCCAGGTCTTTTATTATGAAAAAGAAATAATTGCACCAAAGGCTGATGGTTCCAGTACTTGGGAGACAGAGGCAGGAGGGTTGTCTCAAAGTGTGAGGCCAATGTGATCCACACGGTAGGATCCAGGACAGCCAGGGCTACACAGCAAGACTCTATCTCAGAAAAAAAGAAAAAGAGGAAGACCAACAGAGTTAACTAACCTGGACCCTTGGCAGCTCTCAGAGACTGAGCCACCAACCAAAGTGCATACATGGCCCATGGCACATAGGGCTGCCTTGTCTGAAGGCAGTGGGAGAGGATGTACACAGAGACTTGATGTGCCAGGTGGGGGGGGGTACCCAGAGGAGGCCCACCCTCTCAGAGGAGAAGGGGAGAAGGAAAGGGGGATGGATGGAGGAACTCTGTGAAGGGGAGACTGGGAGCAGGGAACAGCATTTGGTATGTAAATAAATATAGAAAGAAAGAGAGAAGTAGGTAGATGTATGTGCTAGTGCCAGTGATGAAGAAGGCTTTTGCTTTTTTTTTTTTTTTTTTTTTTTTAAGAGTTTCTCTGTGTAGCCTTGAATGTTCTGGAACTCGTTCTATAGACTAGGCTGGACTTGAACTCACAGAGATCCACTTGCCTCTGTGCCTCTGCCTCTGCCTCTCTGCCTCTCTGCCTCTCTGCCTCTCTGCCTCTCTGCCTCTCTGCCTCTCTGCCTCTCTGCCTCTCTGCCTCTCTGCCTCTCTGCCTCTCTGCCTCTCTGCCTCTCTGCCTCTCTGCCTCTCTGCCTCCTCTCTGCCTCTCTGCCTCTCTGCCTCTCTGCCTCCTCTCTGCCTCTCTGCCTCTCTGCCTCTGCCTCTCTGCCTCTCTGCCTCTGCCTCTCTGCCTCTGCCTCCCTGCCTCCCTGCCTCCCTGCCTCTCTGCCTCTCTCTCTGCCTCTCTGCCTCTCTGCCTCTCTCTCTGCCTCTCTGCCTCTCTGCCTCTCTGCCTCTCTGCCTCTCTGCCTCTCTGCCTCTCTGCCTCTCTGCCTCTCTGCCTCCTCTCTGCCTCTCTGCCTCTCTGCCTCCTCTCTGCCTCTCTGCCTCTCTGCCTCCTCTCTGCCTCTCTGCCTCTCTGCCTCTGCCTCTCTGCCTCTGCCTCCCTGCCTCCCTGCCTCTCTGCCTCTCTGCCTCTCTGCCTCTCTGCCTCCTCTCTGCCTCTCTGCCTCTCTGCCTCTCTGCCTCCTCTCTGCCTCTCTGCCTCTCTGCCTCTGCCTCTCTGCCTCTCTGCCTCTGCCTCTCTGCCTCTGCCTCCCTGCCTCCCTGCCTCCCTGCCTCCCTGCCTCCCTGCCTCTCTGCCTCTCTGCCTCTCTGCCTCTCTGCCTCTCTGCCTCCTCTCTGCCTCTCTGCCTCTCTGCCTCTGCCTCTCTGCCTCTCTGCCTCTCTGCCTCTCTGCCTCCTCTCTGCCTCTCTGCCTCCCTGCCTCCCTGCCTCCCTGCCCTCCTGCCTCCTGCCTCCTGCCTCCTGCCTCCTGCCTCCTGCCTCCTGCCTCCTGCCTCCTGCCTCCTGCCTCCTGCCTCCTGCCTCCTGCCTCTGCCTTCCAGATGCTGAGATTAAAGACGTGTGCATCACCAAGCCTGGCTGAAAAAGGCTTTTTAACACCAAGTACGAAGCACACAGCCATAAACAAAGGAATATCCTGAATTACTTAAACTTTCAAAAAAAGGTGGGGGAGGAGTTTGAGAAATTGATTAATATCAACAGAATCTATTTGTATCTCACAAGACTTCTTTGATTGAAAAAACAATCTAAAAAGCCCCCCAAGTTAGGAGAGTTCTTGTTACTTGTTGCCTTTAAAATGTAGAAATAAAAGTTCATGGGAACAAGCACGGGAAATAAATGATAAAAATCCCCTTCTTTGAATGATGCTGTTTCTAAAGGAATTTCTGAAATTAGTAACCAACGGTTCTAACTGTGTATTAGCAGATTACAGGCACTTCCAAGTCTGTACTTCTGGTAGATGAAACAACTCTTTCATTTATTATGTATTTGCTCATTTAAAAAGGTTTGTTGGGCTGAAGAGATGGCTCACCGATTAAGAGCACTGGCTGCTCTTCCAGAGTTCCTGAGTTCAATTCCCAGCAACCACATGGTGGCTCACAACCATTTATAACTGGATCCGATACCTTCTTCTGGTGTGTCTGAAGACAGCTACAGTGTACTCATATGTATAAAATAAATAAATCTTTACAAAAAAGAGTTGTTTACGTGTATCTGCGTATTGTGTGGTCAGCAGGTGCACTCATAAGTACAAGGGACCATGGAGGCCAGAGGGGTGTCAGGTGCCCTGGAGGTGGAGTTACAGGTGGGTGTGGACCACTGGAACCTAGGTCCTCTCCAAGAGTGACACATGTTCTGCTCTGCTGTTCCTCTCCTCCCCTGCTCTCCTCTTCCCTTCCTCCCCTCCTCTGTCCTTCCCCTCTCCCTCTCTCCCTCTCTCCCTCTCTCCCTCTCTCCCTCTCTCCCTCTCTCCCTCTCTCCCTCCCTCCCTCCCTCCCTCCCTAACTCCCTCCCTCCCTCCCTCCCTCCCTCCCTCCCTCTCTCCCTCCTTTCCGGCTCCTTTCTATCTGAGGCAGGGTTTCACTGTGTAACCCTGGCTGGCCTGGAACATACAGAGCCTGAGTGCTGGGATAAATGGCTCATGCTTGGTCCCGTGCTTGGCAACATGTGCCCTTGACTGTTGAGCCATCTCTCCAGCCCCAGTTTGCTGGGTTTATTTCCTGAGACAAGGTCTCAGGTAGCTCACACTGGCCTTGAACTTGTTATACAACCAAGGATGCCCTTGAATTTCTGGTTCTTCTGCCTCGACCTGCAAAGTGCTGAGATTCCAGGTGAGTGTCACCTTGCCTAGCTGAACAACTGGTATTTTTCACTTTATGTAAGATATGTCTATAAAGGGCACACATAAAGAATTGTTGTCTTATTGCTCTTTGCAAGGAACACAGAGTCGAGGAATACCTTGAAGTTGAAGACTTTTTCACAACTGAAGTGTACAGTGGGAACACCACATTGGTTTGTCCAGCCAGGGCTGGAAGGATGGTGGTGAGAGCATTGGGTTTGCAGCCCCAGTTAAAGCTAGTGGCAATGAGCATAGTGTGTTTACTTTCTGCGTGGTCCACCAGGAAGCACTCAGAGCAAGACAGTATCACTCGTGCTGCATGCTGCAATTTGCTGTATATACTACCAAAGTCAGCAATGTGTGAGCGGAGCCCTAGCAGACACTTGCTTCAAACCCAGGCGAAAATGTGGGCCTTCACCATCAAAGTGTATTATTTCATGCAGAGAGAGGGGTGGTGTTTAAATAGATTATCGAAATTCAAAGATTAAGTTTTTAAAGTGTGTGTGTGGTACATGCACATGTGGGTGTGAATGCCTGTGCACACACTCAGAGGCCTGAGAAGGATGCTGCCCTGCTGTATCACTGTCTACCTTGTTCCTTTTGACACAGGATCTCTTACTGAAACCAGAGCTGGCAGTTAGGCTGCCTGAAGGGAACCCCACCCACTGCTGGGCCCTCCTTTGTCGTGAGTCCTGGGGTCTGAACTCAGGTGTTGTTATTGCTCTTAGACATCACTGGCTTGGCCTTTGTTCTGAATGCTGAGTTAATTTCTTCTGTTGTTGCTGTTGCTGATTCCTTACTGATATTAGAATCAGCTTCACCAAACTTCCATTAAGGACAGGTTTTATTTATTTATTTGTTTATTCATTTATTAGTTTATTTATTTTCATTCACTTTAAGTCCCGATTGCTGCCCTCCTCTCCGTCACCCCTCCCACAATTGCTCCCCCCACCTCTCCTCCCCTTCTACTCTGAGAGGGAGGAGGCCCCCCTGGGTACCCCCTAATCCTAGCACATCAAGTCTCTATGGGGCTAGCCACATCCTCTTCTATTGAGGCCAGATCAGGCACCCCAGCTAGAAGAACATATTTTACAGACAGGCAACAGCTTTTGGGATAGCCCTGACTCCAGTTCAGGATCCATATGAAGACCAAGCTGCACATCTATTACATATGAGCAGGGAGACCTAGGTCCAGCCCATGTATGTTCTTTGGTTGGTGGTTCCGTCTGACTCTGTTGGTCTTCCTGTGGAGTTCCTATCCCTTTCAGGACCCTCAGTCCTTCCCTCAGCTCTTCCATAAGAGTCCCCAAGCTCCATCCACTGTTTGGCGGTGGGTGTCTGCATCCATCTGAGTCAGCTGCTGGGTAGAGCCTCTCAGAGGACAGCCACGCTTGCTAGGCTCCTGTCTGCAAGCATAACAGAGTATCATTACTAGTGTCAGGGATTGTGCTTGCCCATGGGATGGGTCTCTAATTGAGCCAGTTATTGCTTGGCCATTCCCTCCAAGGTTTCACTATGTAGCATTCTCAGGTGCGAGTCAACTGTTGTTATTGTTTCCAAGTAAGCTCATTTAATCATTTTTCTCATTTATATAATATATTATCTATCTATCTATCTATCTATCTATCTATCTATCTATCTATCTAGTCATCCCTCCTTCTTGTCTTGTTCCTCTAGAGAACCCCAAATAATACAGAAGCCTCACTTAAACTTACTTAAACTCCTTCAAACACCTTTCTAGAATACTTAGTTGGTCCTGAGCAGTGCCAGGTCAGGGGTCAGGTCACAGGGCTCAGGTCAGGGGTCAGGTCTAGGGTCTTCTGTGCTTCTCTGTGCTACCACTCTTTTTTTGTTATATTTTCATTTTTTAAAAATCTACAACTATGCTTTATAAATTTTTCTTGTGACAGAGTTTCTCTGCATAGCCCTGGCTATCCTAGAACTCTCTGTGTAGACCAGGCTGGCCTCTAACTCACAGAGATTTATCTGCTTCTGTCTCTGCAGTATCAGGAATAAAAGAGTGAGCCACCATGCTTAGCTGGAACTTCACTGAGTTCATTTATGAGTTGTACAATCTCTTAAAGTGCAATAGTTAGTGCTATCTACATGTAAAGCCGCATTAGCTACACGGATAGCTTAACTTCTTTCTCCTGATTTGGATGCCTTTCTTTCTTTCTCTGGCCTGAATGCTCTTGGTAAGACTTCCTGTACCACATTAAACAAGAGGAAAAGAGAGACAGCTGTCAGACCTTAGAGCAAATGCTCCAGCTTGTCCCTGTTGGTGTGACACTGTTTTTCACAAGTAGCTTTTGACATCATGAGGTGCGTTTCTCCTGTATCTAATTTGTTAAGAGTTTTTCTCTTGAAGCTATGTTGAATTTTATCAAATATTTTTGCTGTATCTACTGAGATGATCTATACATTTTTTTGTGCTTTATTGTATTGAGTTGTATCATGATTCATGATTTGTATGTGCAAACCATTCTTGCATCTCTGGTATATGTATCTTGTTTTTTTCTTTTTGGTAGTGTCTCATTATACAACTCAAGCTAGCCTCAAAGTCTTCATCCTACCTACTACTGAGGTTATAGGTGTGTGATGCCATAGCACACAGTCTAATCCTTTTGTGTAAGTTTTATTGAGAGATTTTGCATCTTTGTTCTTTAGGGATATGGTGCTATAGTATTTCTTTTCTTTGTTTTTTTAAAAATAGTCATTGGGTTGTGGTATTGGGGTAATGCTGAACAGTGGAATTCATTCTGTCCCATTTTGGAGGACTGTCTCAGTTGGAAGACTTGGAATTAATCTTGTCTAAGTGTTTCCTAGACATTTTTCTCTGCGAGACGTTGCTTCCGCCTGTGCTTTCTGTCCTCGTCGCTGGCCTGCTTGGATGCTCTGTGTCTTCCTGGCTTCGTTTGCCGGCTGCCTGTGTTCAGGAGCTCAGTCACGTTGTGTTTTCTAGCTTTACAGGCCAACCCAGGTCCTAGGACTCTCTGGGTAGTCAATGTCCTTCCCTAGTGGCTGTTTCTGCTTCTAGAAAGCTGGGGCGGGCGACCTCAGCACTTAGGAGGCAGAGACAGGCAGATCTCTGTAAGTTGGAGGCCAGCCTGACCAGCACCGGGAGACCCAATCTCCAAACAAACCTCTCTGAGTCTCACTTTTCTGCTGTCTCCAAAGGGAATGTGTTCAATTCAGAGAGAACTGCTATACTAGGTATATCTATAATCTGAGAACTCAGGAAGCTGAGACAGGAGGATTGGGAGTCGAAGGCCATCTGAATTACATGGCAAGACCCACCTTGTGATGGTTTATATATGCTTGTCTTAGGGAGTGGCACTACTTGTAGGTGTGGTCTTGTTGGAATAGGCATGTCACTGTGGGTGTGGGCTTTAAGACCCTACTCTTAGCTGCCTGGAAGTTAGTATTCTGCTAGCAGCCTTCAGATGAAGATATAGAACTTTCAGCTCTGCCTGCACCATGTCTGCCTGGATGCTGCCATGTTCCTGCCTTGATGATAATGGACTGAACTACTGAACCTGTAAGTCAACCCCAATTAAATGTTGTCCTTATAAGACTGGCCTTGGTCATGGTGTCTATTCCCAGCAGTAAAACCCTAACTAAGACACACCTCAAAAAACAAAACAGTAAAATATATAGATTTACAAACTTATACATGTATAAGTTTAAAAATAGAGCAGATTCTAAAAAAAAAAAAAAAAAAAAAAAAAAAAAAAAAAAAAAAAAAAAAAAAAAAAGGACAGGCCCCTGTCCTAAGGCCCTCTCAGGTTGAACCTGAACTCTCACTTCAGGCTGGAAGAGTTGGAAACCTTGGTCTCTGTGCATCCATCCAGGGAGTGAGCTCCCCCCCTAGTGGCGACAATGCAGAATTACTGCCTCTTAGTTGGGTGTCAGGGAAGGAAAGTAGTTTAAGGTCAATGGAATATTTTTGCCAGAAGGTGAAGGAAGGACATTGGTTAGAATTTCCCAGAAAACATTTTTTAACGAGTTACAGACACTTAGTACAATTCTAAAATTCCAGAGAAGCACTTCTAGAAAAAGAGTCAGAACGGGCAAACAGGACGTCTGTTCTCACTCATTTTTGTGTGTTTCCGGGACCTGCCGTGGAGTCACAGCGATCCCTGCCCTGTTCCTCAAGCCCCATCCAATACATCACTCTCACCTTTCCATTTAAGGGCCCTACACTGGGTGCCTCAAGTTTTGGGTATTATTGTTATATTATTTTTAATTCTGAAACAAATTCATTTTTGAATTATGTTTTCTAAGTGGCAGGGCACTGGGTATGCATGGGGTGGGCCTCTGGAGCCTCAGAGCACGCGGGCTTCACTTCCGTTACCTTCCGGCCTCGCTGCTGCCCACTCCTGCATCCTAGCCTTATCTCAGCTCGGTGTATTGTGTCTGATGTGGCCTGGAAGCATCAGGCCCGAGCAGGGATGCCCTTCTCCCAGTACCTTTTAGCTGGATTCCTGCTTTTAACTTGTTTAGGGATCACTGGCCAGGCCTCCCACCCCACCATGTATGTTAACAAAGCACGAGTTTACCATTGGGATTGTGTTTTGTTATTTACTGCAGCATGACGCACCACCCTGCAAAACAGCATCTTCACCATAACACTTGTTTGTTTTTATTGGTGGTTTTTGTAGGTCAAAAACGCTCGTCTTTGCTGGAGAGTTTTAGACTGTTGCGGACCACTCTGCCCCACGTTTGGGGGCCAAAATGTCAGGGGCTGCTCTATCAATGTTGGAACCCGCACTGCCAAAAGCCTTGAGGGCTAAATTTTTAGAGCCCGCACTGCCCCAAGCTGCTCTGGTCCATGGGTCGGGGTTCAGCAAGAGAGAGAGTGAGGCTGGATTCGAAGAATGGAGACCAGACAGAGTGTGATTCAACCCTGTTTATTCTTCAGTCTCTCTTTTTCTCTCCCTAGTTCCAAGTTCCAAGTTCCCTTCCAGGTTCAAGTGTCTACTGTCTAATTCCCTGTCTTGAGTCTCAAAGTGCCTACCAAGTACAAGTGTCTAATAATTTCTTCTGTCTGCCTCTCGCCTTTTATATGTCTCACTTCTAAGCCACACCTTTAAGTCTTATCTCTAAATCACACCTTTTAAGTCTCACACACACTCAAGGGAAAATCCTGGGTATCTAAAACAAGATGTTATCAGAGTGTGCTCAGCTGTTGTAGGCTATTGTAATCAAGTCTCTTGTCAGGGTACATGGCTCAAGATGGCTGCAAGGATGATAGCTGCCTTCTGTTGGCTCAAAAGTAAATAAAGAGGCCGGGCTGTGGTAGTGCACGTCTTTAATCCCAGCACTTGGGAGGCAGAGGCAGGTGGATTTCTGAGTTCGAGGCCAGCCTGGTCTACAGAGTGAGTTCCAGGACAGCCAGAGCTACACAGAGAAACCCTGTCTCGAAAAACAAAACAAAACAAAACAAACAAACAAAAAAAGAACTCTTCAATCAAATAGTTACAAGGCTTTTACTAAGAAGACATCAGTTTCCATATGGGGTCACAGCACTGAGAGGTGGAAGTGGTCACAGGTTCCCAACATACGCAAGAAGCTATCTGCAATCAACACCCGATTTTCCCCAGTGGACCCTCATGGGATATTCACCACACTTCAGGGGAGGCCCCATGCACAGCGGGAAACAGCCAGAACAGAACAAACTTCATGCAATTCTTGCAGACTTTTTGTGTCAAATTGCTTCATTTGGGTACTTTGTTGTTGTTTTTTGCTTTCATAGTTTGGTTTCCATTTTTGTGGGGTTTGTGTGTGTATGTTTCTTGATTTTTTTTTGTTTCTTTGTTTTATTTTGATTGTTTCTTTTTTTTTTTTTAAAGAGAGAAAGAAAGGCTGTGGAGTTGGATGGGTAGGAAGGATGTTTGAAGACTTGAGGGAAAAAAGCAAGATCAGGATATATTGTGTGCATTGTTTTCCAAAGAGATCCTAGATTTTCACATTGAAAAAGAAGTTTAGAATACTTAGTAGAACTTTGGCTGATAAAATTAGTTTAGACAAGGGTACTATAAAGGGATGCAATAAATTGAAGTCAGTATATTTACAGATTACATGTGAAAAAGACTAATAATAAATTCATTTGCCTCATTTTCTAAGATATGTTTGGTATGAATTGAAAGCTTTGTTTTTATTTGTGAAAAAAAAAACCCCAGAAAAAAATATTTTTACTTTTCTGAGTTACTGAATGTGACGTTCGTCTGTATCAGCTAGTTTATACAGGTAACGCTATTTTGGTATTTATTATTGTTGACTTTGTATTTTAGACTCTCTGCATTCTTTGTCTGGTATTATTTATATTTGGACCAATATAGAAATATAAATGTGCAAATATAGTAGTTTAATTTCACCTGCGTTGAAACTTTAGTCATTTGCTGACTATGCAGAGAGGCCTACCTACTCACTTATCGTGGCTCAGCCTGGTATGCTCTCAGCAATACATGGCATGTCAAATAATGGGAGTGTGAATTAATCTTTGGCTACAAGTTGTATTATCATTCATACAGAGAAAACACTGTTAATATGGATTTAAAATAAAATGGCCCATTTAAATATTTTTCAGTTAAGCCGGGCGGTGGTGGTGCACGCCTTTAATCCCAGCGCTTGGGAGGCAGAGGCAGGCAGATTTCTGAGTTCGAGGCCAGCCTGGTCTACAGAGTGAGTTCCAGGACAGGCAGGACTACACAGAGAAACCCTGTCTTGAAAAACATACATACATACATACATACATACATACATACATTTATTTATTTCAGTTAAACAAAAAAGAAGACAGTTTTATTGAGCAGCATAGACCAAGCAGTTAATTGGTGCGTAGAGACTCCTGGGGCTCACGGGAAGTAAAGGCAAGTTTGGGTCAGGGTTCTGAGACTCACTATTCACCAACTAACTTGGCTTTTACCATTTTGGGGGTTCAAATGCCACGAGATGTTCTGTTTGAGTGGAATCTTTCGTGTAGAACTGCCTTTGACTCAAAGAGACAGTTTCCTTGACAACAGCTCCCTGGAGATGTGGCTTCAGCCATTAGCTCAGCCGCACAGTGTCATCTCCCGGTGAAGTGTTTTCCTTTACTCTTCATTGTCTGGGCATCTCAGGCCTTGAGCTCTGTAAAGGTCTGTTGGCTGGCTGACCAAGTGGTTGGATCTGGTCTTTGGTCAGACATACTGGGCTCTGCTGTTGAGCTGTGTGGAAGTGAGTAGGGTCCTTTGTGGGCCATGATGGCCCAGGATTACAGAAGGGTCCAGGGAGTGTCAACCCTGGATACCTCAAACTTGAGGACCACAGTAGTTGGCTACCTCCTGACTCCCAACCTGGCACCATAAAGCTGGCTTCCACACCATCTATTCCAGCAGGAATTTATTACCTTAATAAAGCAGTTATTAGGCATTACTCCTTGACTTATAAGCAGCCCCCCCAACCAAGCCCCTGAGTATGTAGATAAAGTGTCTTCCAACCCCCAACCTGGCCAGTGGTAAACAGCCACACAGATCTTGTTCCAGAGACCCTGGCCACCTCCCCAGGGGGCATAAATACCCCCCCCCACCTCCAAGAAAGGAACCAGTTCTCCAAAGTTGTTCCCCGGTGTGTTTATTGCTTGAGTGAGATCCTACAATTCACCCACCCATGCCTGGCTAGGTTTCCCTCCCTTCAGCCCAGCTCAATGTGTAACCTCCCTGGCTATTCCCCCCTACCCCCAACCCCCCAGGAAATAGGGCAGCAGTCCTTGTCACTGAGGTGTGGGTGTGAGGTAATTCCACAGCTTTCTGACAATCACAGATGACACACTGACCCTGTCTCAGACCTTCATCCAGAGAATCCCACTGTCTTCTGAGGTCCTCTCACCCTGAACGTTTGTACTTGGCTAGGAGAGGCAAGTATCCAGGGCATTAGGCATTTCCTCAGATCCTGTCCAAGTTCAAGGTTTCTCTACACTGGGTGATGGAAGCAGTGTCCCAGGCTGTAGGCCAGTAATACTCTTAAGTCTCAATAAGCATTGTGTAACAGCCTCGCTTCTCTGTAAGGATATCCACGAGGCCATGGTATCCTGCCTCCTTCCCATACAACAGTATGTAGTTCCACTTGGGTAAGGTGAGCAATTCTTTTTCTTCCCCCCTTCCTTCCTTTCTTCCTTCCTTCCTTCCTCCCTTCCTTTCTTCTTCCTTCCTTCCTCTTCCTTCCTTCCTTCCTTCTTTCTCTTTCTTTCTGAGATTGAGCCCAGGTCCCGAGTGAAGGGCAACAGTCTACCAGTGAGCTGTCTCCAGCTTACAGTGTTGACTATGGCTTGTGGAAGATCTTTGTAGCTGTACCTCTGAGACACTTTGCTCTGTCTTGTTTGTTTGAGGTATTTGCTAACATACTGGCAATCCTGACCTTACAGAAGGGGATGGAAAGAAGGCCTGCTTCTGTTTTCTGGAAGAGACTGTAAACGAACTGTATAACCTTTTCCCTATGCTTCGGTGGTGCTGGAGAAACTGTCCTGGGCCCTGTTATTTTTCTGTCTTGTTAATTATTAACTATATTATCTAATACATATCATATTGTTTTTCATGTGTGGCTTTTATATGTTTTTCAAGGAATCAGTCCCTTCTATTTTGCTCACGAGGCTTATTCAGTTACACTTGAAATATTTCAGGTGCAGTTAGGAGCTGCCCTGCAGTGACAGCCCCTCTCTCACCTCTGGTATTAGTAAGTTGTTTCCTCTGATTTTTCTTTAATTAGCCTGGCAAGAAGCTTTTACTAACCAATTTTGTTAATCTTTTCAAAGAACCAGCTTTGGCTTTTCTGAGGTCCTCTTCTGAGTTGGATTTCTGCTGTGATTTTTATTCTTTTCATCTGTATACTTTGGGTCAATTCTATACATTAAATTCGGAGGTACTGATCAAATTGGTCATACACTTTGCTTTTCAGTTTGTGGCTTCCTGAAGTGGAGGAATATTGATTTGGATGTCTCATTTGTGTCAGCATTTCCATCTCCATGCTCCGCATTTCTCTCAGAGCACTGCTCTGGTCGTATGTCCCATACATTCCGACAGGGGTATATTTCCATTGTCATTTAGCTAAGAGTGTTCTAAAATTACTCTTCAAGATTTCTTCTCTGATATCTATTTAACGCAGACATATAGTATTCAGTCTCTAAGCATTTATGGATTCCCAAGCTGTCTCTCTGTTACAAGATTCCAATTTAATTTTGATGTCATTTGAGAGCATTGCATGGTCCCCATAGTTTACTTAGTTAAGAGTGTCTGTGGCCAGAATGTGGAGACTGCTGTCTGAGCCTGAAGACAATGCACTTGCGCCGCTATGGGATGAATAGTCTGTGTCCACTGATCCATCTGCTTGACGGTTCTGGTGTGTTCAGACTTACTGATGTCGTACCTGCCGGATGTGTCCATTTCTTATAGAACTATTGAAGTCTGCAACTACAGTAGTGGAATCATCAGTTTTTCAAAAGTTCTATTAATATATTTTTCTTTGAGACAAGGTCTATGTAGAACAGGCTGTCTTTAAACTCACAGAGATCTGCCTGCCTCTGCTTCCTGAGTGTTGTGATTGGAGATGTGCACCACTATGCCTGGCTTTGTGTTAATTCTGTCTCGGGCAGTTTTTAGCTGTTGCTGGGTAGACACCTTATTTTCTTAGTGAGCTGACCCCTTTGACACCATGTGATGCCCCTTTTACCTCTGATTCTTTCCCCTGCCTTGAAGTCTGCCCTGTCTGAAATGGGTACAGTGAGTTACACTTTCTTTTGGGCACCACTGACACAGCAGTACGTGACTCTACCCCCTTCACTGAATCCACATGTATCTAAATCTAAAGTAGTTTTCTTTTATTTGAAGAAGCTTATTTATGTTATTTCTTTAAGAGTATGTGCTAGAGTATATGTTTGTGTACCACATGTGTGTCTGAAGAGTCACAAGAGGGCATCGGATCACCTGGATCAGGAGTTACAGGAAATTATGAGTGGCCTTGTGGATGCTGGGAATTGAACCCAGGTCCTCTGCAAGAGCAGTAAGTGCTGAGCTGTCTCTCCAGCCTCCTCACATGGATTCTTGTCAACATGTAGCTAGCTGGCCTGAGAATCTCTATCTTTTGGTTATAATGAGACATTAATATTTGGCGGTGATGCTGACAGTGTGATGATGTCTCCCTCGACCGCTCATGTTTGACTCCCTTTGTTCTGACTTCGGCTTGTATTCTGCCATTTGTGGTTCTGATTAAGCATTTTCTGTAAGCCCCGCCTCCTCTCCTTTGTTGCTCCCCCCTCCCTCCCTTTCCTAGTGGCTGTTCTAACACTGCAACACCCATCTATCCAAGTCCATTTCAGCAACGATGCTGCTTCCTGGGCAGCAAAGCTTCCCAGGCTCCACAATAGCAAGATGTTCCCAGTTCCTTCGCTGCCCTTGTGCCTGTGCTGGGCATTTCACTCACAGAAGCTGGACACGATACATGCTTCATTCTCAGAGAGTCAACACACTGTTCTTTGTTAGGTAAGAAAGAATAAGAGTAATAAAGGATTTTTCTACTTTAGCTTATTCTTTCTTTTGTGATTTTTTTCTTTGTATGAATCCAAAATGTCTGTATAATTCCCCTTCCCCACAAAACTTTGTTTTTCTGCAAGCCCTGAGGGGTTTTGTCTAAGAGTCTCCACTCCTCCCATCTGAATGGTAATTTTTACAAGACACAATGAATATTAGGCTGTTTCCTCTCTCATCTCCGTGTCTCACTCTCTCCTCACTCCTGTTGTCCTTTCTGAGACGAGCCCTCACCGTCTAGCTTGGGCTGGACTCCTGATTCTCCTGCCTCAGCCTCCTGAGTGATGGAATTCCAGGTGTGCATCACCACGCTTGGCTTCAATATCATTTTATTTTTTATTTTGTTTTGCATTTAGTCTGCTTGTGTTCTTTTTGTGTCTTCTGGATCTGTGCTTTGGTGTTTGACAGGAGTGTGGGAACATTCAAAATCTCTGCTTTAACTCCTGTCTGTGTTCCTCTCCCCCGGGGTCACACGTTGTAGCTGTCCAGCACTTCTTGGGTTTTCATGCTCCCTGTCCCTGGACTCTTCATCTTTGTGTTCAGTGCTAGAATTTTCTAGGATGTGTCCTTAGGCTTTGGAGTCCTTCTTGGTTCCTACCATCATCTCAGCCTACGAGAGAGCTCTTTATTCTGTTCGGTTGTGCGACTACGTGCAATTCTTGGCTCTTCCTTGGGACATGCATCCTCTGCTTTTGTTGCTTGGTCTTGCGTGCGGCCAGCCTCTTCCTTTAAAACTGCCTGGTAACCAGATGTTTCAAATTCCTAGTCAGATGGTCCGTGACTCTCTGAGAGAGTCAGGGATGACTGTCTCTTCAGATTGTCTTCTGCTATAGGCTGACTCCATGTGCTGGGTAAAGAACTCCAGGAGCTGAAGCGTTATTGACATCATAATAAAAAGTGTATGCAGGAAGTAGGCTTTCTGTTATTTCAGGATTAGCTAGCTGCATATGGGACGATGGCCTGTGGTTCCAGATACCTGGGAGCCAGGAGGAGAGCTTAAACACAGGAGTTTGAGACTAGCCTAAGCAACATAGGATCTTTGAGGGGGATCCTCCTCAAAGAATGTAAAACAGCCAAACACAGCACCTGTGATCACGGCTGTTTTAATGGGCCTGAACTTGTCTCTGGTCTCCCCTCCCTTGGCTGGGATGGGCCAGCTCTGGGAATTAAGTGGCAAGAATTTCCCTTCTCAGTTTGTCAAAGTTCTAATGCACCTGTGAGGCCCCAGTGAAATACTTTCTCTTGAGGACATCTTGTTGAAGAGAACAGAATGAGGCCAAGGGTGTGCATAGTTGGGAGCTCCTGCAGTGCTGGGACATCCCAGCATGAGAAAAACAGAAAACACCACCCAGGATGCAGGAGCACAGTCCACACTGGTCATGGTCCTCCTCTTCCCAGAAGTACTCAGTGATTTTTCTTCTATTTTTCCCGTGACGGTCAGAGTCGAGCTCACAAAGTTAGACTTGCCAAAGTGGGGGTTCCCCTTTGTTTGGTCCCATGGAGTTTTTCCTTATACATTTGTCCACATGAAGTTCTGGTACACATACAGGCTGATCAGGCCTTTCTTGAGCAGACCAAATAGCATAGGTCAGCTGGGGTTAGCAGATCCTTGTGTGCAGACCTTCCTGTTTGGTGCCTGGCCTTGGGCACTGACTACTGAGGGGGTAGCATCCCTCCTTTGATCTGGTTGTGCCTTTCCTCTCTGTGCCTAACCACATCCCACCTCTCCTCTTGGATGAGGTGGCAGCCCAGCTTCCACCCACAAGCCTACCGACTTCATTTTTCTCCTTGGAACTCTGTGCTGTTCCTAGTCTCAACACTTCCTTAGATGTGGGGAATTCCCCAGTGATTAGGCATGTCCTGGAGGCTGGGCCTGGGTTTACTCAGCAGGTGTGATGGTGGAAGAGGACGGTGCTGGGGGGGAGGAGGGTGAGGGGGGAGATCTCAGAACTCTCGGGCAGAGATTCTGGAATGTACTGCATACTGTGCCCAGGATGAGGGCAACAGCCTCAGGTTCAGGCTGATCTAGCAACTTCAGGCTTTCAGTGTGGGGATTCTGAGAGAATGTGAGAGGCCCAAGAAAGGGGTAGCTGCCAGACCCAGTACTGGAAAGAACCTTGGCTGCCAGAGTTCTGAGGGAGTGACAAGAGTCAGACCATTTGTGGAGAGTGTTCAGATGGCAGAAGACAGTCCAACAGTGGCCACTGACCATGGAGACTGGACTGATGGTAGTCAGGATGACCATGGTGGTTGGTCCGGTGATGGCCAGTGCTAGTCCCCCAGTGCTAGTGGCTGGTCAGTCTGGTTGTGGTCAAGGCTGGTCTGATGATGGCGATGATGACCACGGTGGCCAAAGATTGGGCCAATGAGCTCAGCAGGAGATGAGAAAGGGGTCTGTGTGTGCAGGAGCTGTGGATGCTGGTGCTGAGGGACTTCTCTGTAGGAGCTCACAGCCAACCAAGGCTTGGTGCAAGGTGTCCAGGATGGCCAAGGTGCCACATGTGCCCTCTGGAGAGAAACAAAAGGTAGGAACCAGGGTGAATTTTGGGATCTTATCCACAGTCACTTCTCTCTTCCACATGGTTTGCCTACTGCCCGCCCGTACTACTTCCCAGCCTATCTGTCTCCCCATGATGCCCTGTGAGGCAGGGTCAGCTGCGGGGGTCACAGTGGATGAAGTCTCTGGAGCAGCAGGGTCACAGGACCTGGAGCTTTAGGTGAATCCCAGGCACTTGGCTGAGCTAGTTCTTGCCTGTGTGCTGGGGATAACGCCTTTCTTAGAGGTCAGCTGGCAGAGCTGGGCACTGAGGCACTTCCCTAGCTCTGCCCATAGTAAGCTCAGTGAGCAGCACCAGCTTGACTTGCCAGCAGGCAAACCCACCCTTATCTGCTGTTCCCACAATGGCTTCTAGATGTCACAGCGGCCTGTGGCCTCTACCGCTCTGTTCACGTGAAACAGTACTGTCTGCCTTCTGAAACTTGTTATGACTACAGCCTGCAGGCATTTGGGGTTGGAATAGAGTGGCTACTCTGCAGACAGGAGCTCAGAGCTGAGCTGGTGTTCCTGGTTGGGATGCCCTTAGCTGCCATGCATTCTCCACGAGGCACCTTTACCTACCCTGTGAGGGGTTCCGGTCCAGAGCATTCAGCAACATCTTCCCTAGGGCTTTTTTAGATATGTTCTTCAAGAGAGATGAGAGAGGCTGGATCAGACTGTGGCTGCCATGTCTCCACTCAGCATGTGGAGCAGAGAGACTCTTAGAGGCTTCCATGCAGCTCTTTGAGCTGGAACAGTAGCCACACATCTCGCCATGCTCCATCCTTTCCTGCCCCCATCCTCCCTTCCTGTCTCCATCCTCCTTTCCTGGCTCCATTCTATATCTGTCAACGGAGGAGCACCTGCTGCCTGTGAGAACCAGTGCCCTGGGCCTGTCATACAGGCTTCCCACCAGCTCCTGCCTCAACCTCCCAGCCTCCCCTGCTCCCTACAGTGTCCCCTATAGATTCTCCTTGGCCTGTCTTACCATCACCTCGCTCTGGCTCTCCCAGCTCACTCCCAGCACCCCCTTCCCTCCAGGATACCCCGAGTTCCCACCAGGTCCCGGAGCCTTTGCAGAAGTTGTAGCACATCCACCAGCTTCTCTTCCAGCAGTGACAGCCGGACCCTCTCTGTCTCCACCATCTGCAGCTCCAGCCTCAGATGCTCAGTTTCCATCATCTGCTGCAGTTCTGCCTGGGAGAAAGGGTCTCGGTGCATCCCCTAAACTCCTTCTCTATGACAGATGTTCATAGCTCCCCAGCAAGACTGCCTGCCTCCCGGACACTTTTGCAGAGATCACCTAGTCTGGTCTACATGTAAGGCAGCCATGCAGATAAACTACCCTGAGACCAGAGAAGCTAAGCACCTGCCCAAAACTCCACAGTGAGTAGGCCAGCGAGCACACGCACACACACATGCACACACACATACACACACATATGGTTACACACACACCTACACACACATGCATGCCCACACACTTATGCACATACACATGCACACTTATGTACACACTCATGCACATGTGCACATACACACATATTTTGTTCTCTAGTCTAATGACTCCATTCTCTCTTCTCTTTTCTACTTCTTGATTTCTTTTTCATGAATCTGTGTTGGTGGCAACTGGTAGAAACCAGTGTGATTGGCTTACATAGAAGGAACACACCGCAGGCTAGTGGACTATTCCCATTCCATCTTGTCCAGGGGCCCTGGCTGAAAGGACATTCCAGGGACATGTCCACTTTCCACAAAATGTGGCTGGGAGCGCTTCTAGGATCCCAGGGTTAACGACAAGGGAAATGTCTTATGTTTCTCTCCTAAATCACACATGTGATGTGACAGGCACCCCTTGGTACCAGGATGCTCAGGAGTCCTTCTGGCTTCGGGTAGGAGTACAAAAGGCACCACGCTTCCACCTGCAGGCAGGACTAGAGGCTGACCATTCTGGAACTTTCCTGCTCTGCCAACTTGAAGTTTACTTAGAAAAGTGACAGCTTTCCCTTTCCCTGGCATTCGTTCCCTGCCTGCCAGTTCATACTTTACATCGAATGGAGGCTCTTCCCCAAGGAAGCAGCTCTTTCCTCCTGGGAGAGATCTGGACAGCACCATCAGGGTCTCAGGGAACAGCACTGGGGTGAAAATAGAGACAGCCTGAAACAGCAGACAAACCTAGAATCCCAGGGGGTCTTCGCCAGGCAGTGATGGTCAGAGCTGAACCACCAAGAGCTCACTACCCACATCTATACACACTTGACACACATGTGGTGGCATGTTACAAGCATGGAAACCAAGGCATGGAGATGCTGAAGAATCCTAACAAGGTCACACAGGTACTAGAGTTGGGGCTGAAGCCAGGCAGCCTGCTCTAGCATATACTGTGGGGCCCTGCTCTGACCTGTGACTTTCCACTGCTCATGGCTTAGCTTCCCCCTGGGAGTAGGAGGGCAGAATGGAGGGAGGGTTGGAGATCCCAAGGGCAGACTCTTAAACTGACAGGGAGACCTGGTTGTCATATGTCCCAGGAGAAGTCAGGAGGGACTTTGCCTATGGGCCTGGTATAGTAGTTTGACCTTCATCCTTACCAAAAACACATGAACTGTAGGAACCTGGCATTTCCTGTTATCTAAGTCGCCCTGCGGTCCTTTCTCACAGGGACACGGCTAGTCCTAGTGTATTGGACACTCACTGCTCAGTGGGCTGACGTGTTCCCTGGTTCTAGAATCACAACCAGAGCTAGCTGAGATCTTTAACTTGTTAAAACTCCATCCTTGGGGGCTGGAGAGATGGATCAGCAGTTAAGACCACTGAGGTCCTGAGTTCAAGTCCCAGCAACTATGTGGCGGCTCACAACCATCTGTAATGGTTGCCCTTTTCTGGTGTGTCTGAGGACAGCTACAGTGTATTCATATACATAACATAAATAAATAATTCTTTAAAAGACTCCATCCTTGACGATCCTTAGATTTTTCAGTCTGTGACTCAAGGCTGAGGCTTCAGAGACTCACAGAGAGGGAACAAGCATGTTTATTATGCGTCTGGCCAGCTGCGCCTGCAGCCCATGGCCCCCTCAGTTTTTATAAGCTCCTTCTCTGTCATCTAGCTTATCTGGGGTGGGATTCTGTAACTGTCAGTCAAAGTTCCCATTAAGTGAAATTGGAGGAAACCACACCTCCTGAGTTCTGGTCACATCTCTGTGAATGGGCTATAAGACTGCAAGTCCCTCCAGCTGTAAGACATCTTAGGGCCCTGCTGACCTCCTCCTCCTCCTCCTCCGGTGTCTCCAGGGTCTCTCTGCTGCAGCCCAGGGTCTGCAGCTGTTCCCCAAGCCTGGTGACATGGGTTTCCAGCTCTAGGGTGCAGATGTTCTCAGCACCGTCGCAGTGGCCAAAGGAAGCCTTGAGCGTCTCAGCTGTCTGGTTGTCACATCTGTAGGAAAGGAGAGGTCAGCACTGCAGGGACCCCACTGTCCTGGTGCTCCAGCCTTTGCCAGCAGATGTCCTGGAGCCTGTCAGTCAGCTCAGCATTTCCTGTGGCACCTTGGCTTCTCAGAGGAACAGCCAGAGGTGTCCCCTACAATCTGCCTAACACCCTCTCACTCACCCACCTCACTCAGTCTGCCCCAGCCAATGGACTCCCCAGGCTCCCCAGCATGCCCCAGAGCCTTTGCCTGCTCTTCCTTTCTTGCCTCCAGCTCTCCTCGAACCTCCACATCATCTTCTTACCTCCCTCCCTGCGGTAGAGGCTCCAGGCCAGCAGGGCAGCCATCTGTTTATTTTCCCAATGTCTCTAATTTTGCCTGGCACACAAGTAGTTACTCAACAAGTGCTTTGTATGAACATAAATAATGGGTGATACCACCACCCCAGAAAGCCAGTGGTGCTTTACAATGTAATACCTGTGCTGTCCCTGAAGGCCTTTTACACCCTGGCCTCAAATCCTCATGAAGACGGCCTTACAGACCCGCCCGTCTGTACAAGGGGACCAGGAAAACCAGGCAAGCTGAGATACTGATGGGTACCAAGCCCATTTTCATTATCCTCTAAGATGGTACAGGAATTATGCCAGTGGGTAGCTGAGAAAGAACCAGCCTAGGCCCAGCCTGGGGAAGAGGAGGGCTTTGAACAGTGTTGTAGGAAGTTATGGATAGCTCAACAGTGACAGGAATGGGTGAGTTTTGGGGGCAGTGGTCAAGGGAGCGATGTCCAGTGGGAACTAAATTCACCCACAGGCTTGAGTGTCTCCTCATTTCATCTGTGCACTTGGCGGGATGTGTTCCCACTTCTGAGCTATGACTACCAGGAAGGGCTGTCAGGAGCTAAGTGTGGCTGTGTGCTAGAACTCTCAGCTTCCCATAATGAAGTCTGTGTGAAGGGCCCTGCAAGGAGAAGCTGCCTTTCTGCTGCTCTGTGCTTTTTGGCAGCCCGGGGCTATCCAGGCACTTACCTACTTACACAACCTGAAGGTGGCACCACGGATACCTCACCGTGGGCCTGTGGGCGCCTTGGCTTTTCCTGCCACCTTTCTTCCTCTTCCTCCTCAGAGGCGGCCTGGCCTTCCACGGAGCGGAACAGCTGCTCATCTTCTGCTGGGGAAACATAACATTTAGGGACTGGAGACCCAGCATGAGAACCATCCAGTCCTCCTTGGGAACATGTATGAAGTGAGGCACTGGTGACACCGTGACACTGGCCCAGCCCGTTTCCTTAGGTGACATATGAAGATGCATCTCTGGTGTCGTGGTCAAGCGTCAGTTCTATTTCAGGACATGTGACCTGGATTGGGGAACTGGATAGAGCTTTGTGGGATGCTGGCATTATGTCACATAAGACTTTCAGTTCTCAGTTTTGGGGGGTTGTGGAAGAAGTGTCCAGTATGTGGCCTGTGGTCCCCCAAACTGCTGAGCTTTGATGGACTCCATCCTGACTGGCATAGGTGATGGCAGCTGCCCTGTCCTATTGCCCAGCCAAAGTCCTTGTCCCCATTTGCAGATCAGAGACTCCCAGAGACCCTGACCCTTCTGTATTCCAGTTCTGGTACCTATCATGCTGTACCAACCACAGGCAGCCCTCTCCAGCCACAGTGAAGGTTCTAGAAGAGCCAGGACACAGTGAAAGTCAGTGAAGACTATGGTCAAAACAAACTCAGATGAGGGCTGGTCTTCCTGGCTTGGGGGGCCAGGATATGGGCTGGAGCCAGGAGGCATGTTTGCTGACAGGGACTGATCTCAGGGTTGAGGGAGCAGGCCAGGCATTGGGAGTGGCCCCAGATCTACGGACTCAAGGTAGCTCTGATACTTCAGCCCTTGAGAACAGGGATGGGGCATGGCCTCATTGGCCATGGGCCTGGCAGTAGGCTATGCATGTGGAGACTGACCTTCATCTGTGTCTCTGCTCCTTACGCTGCTGTCTGACAGCTGGACTCCCTCTGGAGTGGCGTCTGAATCTCTGGTTCCTCTAGCTGTAGGTACACCATTCTTGTTTCCTGGCCTTTGACTGGCTTGTGGGGGTGTTAGGAGCTGAGGCCCTTCTGACCTGTGGGTAGGGGAGAGACATGTTCTTATTCTGCACAGGTAAGCCATCCATGGTCTACACCACTGTGCTGGCAAAGGCAGCCTCCCATAGGCCAGAAAGAATGTTAAGACATGTCCCACTTTTCTTGCCAATCGGGAAGAGACATGAAACCCAATTGCTGAGAATGGGATGTGTTGCAGGATACTTGATCACACTGTGAATCCTGAGACTGTGTTATTAACCGGAAAAACCTGTTTTTAGTTGTGGTGTGGCTCAGCCCTAGCAGACACCTTTAGCTTAAGAGCTTTCTGCTTCAATACTGTGAACAGAATTAAGTAAAGTCAACCATAGGTCAAGAGGTAGAGCAAACAATCAGTTGACAGGAAGTGAATAGAGAATTATTAAGAAAAAGACAGAGAGTAAGAGAGAGTCAGGGCGATGGACAGAGAGACGCACAGGAAGTAGAAGGGAGGGACATTCAGTTGGAAGGAGGTTTTTTTATTTTTTGTTTTGTTTTGTTTTTTGGGAGGGTGGCATGAGAGAGGGGCATTGTTTCTGGGACTTCGTAGGCTGAGGAGAAAGGTCAGCTGGGTGCTTTCTCTGCCTTTCTGACCTTGCAGGCTTTCACCTCAGCAGGCTCCAGAGTCCTCATTGGTAAAATTGAATGATTGAGATTTTGTTAAAAACAAAACAAAACAAAACAAAACAAAACAGGAATGTAAGGCAAAGCCTTCTGCAGACACTTCAGGACAGATTTTCATCTGTAAAACAAGAATCATGAGAAAGGACATTTGGTTTTGCTTTTGGTCGAGCGGTGATGTGTACTTGGGGTTGTAGCAGTTATACTGTGACCAGGAGTGAATCTGGCTGTGGCTGTTATACTGTGACCATGTGCAAGTGTCTGGAAGGATTACGTGGCTAGGCGCCCCGACATCTTAGAGGTTGAGCTAACCAGTCCTGCAGCTACCTAATTCTGGACTTAAGATGGTTGACATTAGAAAATATATATTAATTTTTTGTATATGAATGTTTCACTTGCATACATATCTGTGTACCACATGAGTGCTTGGTGCCCAAGGAAGCCAGAAGAGGGTGTCGGAGCCAGTAACTGGAATTACAAAATAGTTGTGAGCCTGCACGTAGGGACTGGGAACTGAATCTGGATCCTCGGCAAGAACAGAGAGGACTCCTGATGGCTGCGCCATCTCTCTGGTATGGGTGGGCGAAAAAAATTTTAAATTACTTTATTTTGTGTGTATGGTTGTTTTGCCTGCATGCGTGTCTATGTGTACCTGTTGCCCATGGAGGCCAAAAGAGGGTGTTGGATCCATTGGAACTGATGTTACGGATGGCTATGAGCATCACGTGGGTACTGGGAACTGAGCCTGGATCCTCTGGAAGAGCAGCCAATGCTTTCAAAGGCTGAGACATCTCTCAAGCCCCATGGGACGGGCTTTTTTTCCTACCATAGTCTCACTTTTAATTAAGTTCTACTTCCTGGCCCCAAAAGCCTTTAATGGAAGAATCTCCCCTCTCTGGGTTTTGGAAAACCTACTTTATTTTCAGTCAGTCTCCTAGATACTCCAAGGTTCCTATGTTTTGAACTTTTGTTTTCCATGACCCTGTGGGAGGGTGTGGTAGTGCCGATGTGTTGGTGGGGGTGCGAGGCAACTCTGTCTTGTGTCTCTTGGACCAGGAAGCAGAGTCTGGGAAGGAAATGGGGCTACAATCCAAAAGTCCTGTCTCTTAGGGTCCCTACTGCTGTGACAAACACCACGACCAGAAGCAACTTGGGAAGGAAAGGGTTTATTTCATTTTACAGCTTACAATCCATCATCTGGGGATGTCAGGGCAGGACATCAAGGCACACACCTGAAGGCAGGAGCTGCTGCAGAGACCATGGAGGAACACTGCTTACTGGCTTGCTCAGCCTGTTTTCTTGTAGAACCCAGGGCCACCTGCGCAGGGATGGCACCACCGACAGTGGTTTAGACCCTCCCACATCAGTCACAAAATAAGCATACACAGCAAAGGCTTGTAACAGGCAGATCTGGTAGGGACATTTTCTCAGCTAGGTTCCCTCTTCCCAAATGACTCTAGTAATGTCAAACTGACACACAAGTAGCTCTCATTCCTGTCCCTTGGCCCTCCCCACTCCCAACTTCTTCCAGCTTACCTTCATCTCTTTGAGGCTCTCTAACACCCCAGATATCTTGGGACTACATGTCTAAACATGAACCTGTGGGGACATTCCACATGTCAACCATAGCAATAAGTAATGCCATTGTCCCCATGTCACAAAGAAGAGAAGGAAAAGGAAGCCCCCGAGTGACAGAGCATAGCTACTGTCAGCTTCCAGAGACTACAGGTCACATACATGGATTTAGGAAGAGGCCCCCGAGGCAGGATCATGGTAAGGAAATAAGGTAAGAACAAACTTTTGGAACCATTTTCTGAGGGTTCCAGGTGGCTCTTGCCTGCTAACTGGGATTTCTCTGAGTCTTCCATGGTTGACAGAGCTGCAGGCCCACCAGGAGACATGCTGTACTTCCCTGGACTGTGTACTCTAGGGGGACCCCTACTTCACTAGGTACCGTTCTCTTTTGGGATCCTTAGTAGAGTAAGGGTGTTTTGGGGAGACATCAGGATGCCCATGACCTGGAAGGCCTTGTGGGAGCTTCCCCAGTGGCTAGATGGATCTGGAGAAATGAACCCTGGCGACACCCACTCTTCCTCAGACCCAAGTCCTCTGTGTGGCTGGGTGTTCCCTGCAACTGGCCACAGCCACACCCTCCTGGAACTCTAGTGAGTCTCTGATAGCTTCCATGTTGCAGTCCATGGCCACATCTGGCTGCCAGCCCAGGGGCTTAAACAGTCTGACGGGAGCCAGATGTTGCATTCTCTTTCCATCCCAGAAGCTCCCAGCTTCCTCTGACAGACTCCCTTCTTAGTTCGGTGATGTCAAGGGGCCCCAGAAGCTGCCACCAGCCTGCAGGACCACATCTTTGCTATGTGAACCCTACAGCTCCCTCACGCTCCTTTGAGCTGTCTCACAATAATGGGGCTCTACCCTGGGTTGGACATTTGGGGGGGGGTCTTGTGATGAAATGAAACAATGGAGTGCCTGCCTTTGTTGATGTTCGGGATGAGTTTAGGGAGCAACCAGATGAACGGAAGACGGCGCGTGTCCAGCTAAGCCCCTAAAGCAGTGAGCACATTAGTTTTATTATCTTTTTAACTTTATAATAGTAATGTGACTTCCCTTTAAAATGATTTAAGCTGGGCTGGAAGTGTGGCCAGGGGTAGAGTTTGTCTAGCATGTATAAGGATCTATGTTCCAGCTCAGCAGAGAGAGAGAGAGAGAGAGAGAGAGAGAGAGAGAGAGAGAGAGAGAGAGAATGAATGAATATGAACTTAAGGGAAACCGGTAATTAAGCAACAGGCTTTATATACATATGGCAAACAGGGCTGAGGCCTGGGCAGTCCGGAGACTAACATGCTCAAATACTAGTTAACAAGCAGTAGTTTGGGGCACCTTCAGAGCAGGGCCCCTCCCCGACAGGCTTCCTTTGCACAGAGGGCGGAGTATCCAGACTCTAACAGTCTGGAGCCATGGAGATCTGGACTGTTTCCTGAAAGCCAGTGTTGAAGATTTGGTGTCAGCTTGGTCTTACTAGGAGGTGATGGAGCTTTTTAGGAGGTAGGGCCTCATTGGATAAAGTAATGTGGGTGAGCTCCTGGGGTGGTATCACTGGGCCCCTGACCCTTTCTTTTTCCTTCGCCTCCTGGTCCAGGAGGCGAGTAGTTTTGTCCCCCGCCTCCCCCTCCCCCAAGCAAAGCTACAGATCCATGACTTTAGCTACCCTACCACACTGGCCACATTCCAGGTGCTCAGTTGTCACACATGGCTCTGGCACAACTTTGGAAAGCACACAGAGAAAGAGAGGAAGCTTCTAATTTACTGTAGTCAGGACAGTACTGTCCAATCATGGACGTTGGTCTAAAACAAAGGCTAAAAGGTAAGTGACTAGTTTCTCACCACAGATCCCAAACAGCATGGCTAACCAACCATGAACGTGGCTAACCATTACCGTGAGCCAAATGCCCCTCCCCATCTCTCTGTGCCTGGGATTGGACAGAGGGCCGCCTGTATGTTCTACCCCTGACCCAGCCCCACCCCAGCTGTTTCTTAGATACTTTGTTATTTTGACAGAAAGTTGACTAATGTAGACCATGTAGAGCATGGTGAGCTCTCCCTTCTCTGCATGAATATAAAAGCAAGCTGGATAAATGGTACACTTTTTATTTTGAAAAATTAATGTAATGATACTGAACAGTACCTTAACTGGGGAAAATAGAATTTTATATTACAATTCAGTATGAAATACTCAGATATAATGAAGTTTTCAGATACTTAAAACTACATATAGTGGATGAGTCTTTATTTAAAAGGGTCGGGGTAATATTTATTTGGAGGCTGCTGGTATCCTTTATATATCTGACATTTTGAAACACAGGATAAGGAAACATATTCTGATAGACAGATAGGCAGGTAGACACACAGATGCGTGGGATGTAAGTGTCAGGAGTTACAGCGTCCCTCAGGGGTAAGGACTCAGCTTCCACCATCTGTGATGTGCTTGGGAGATTGTAAGTAACTCTCGGGGAATTCCAAACACAACGAAGTATAATGCCTCAACTCACACAGTCTTGTGTTCTTGGAAAAACTGTTTGCATATTCTAACTGTGCAGAAAGTTGTTTATTCATCAAGCAGAGTTCAGCTCTGATTTCAGGTCATTACTGTAGCTGTCTGTTTGCTGCTTTGTGGGTTCTTCTCTTCCACCTTCCCCACCCCCTTTCCCATCCTTTCAACACCTCTAACGCTAGATAGGACAGAATAAAGGACGGAAAGGAAACAGGGCAACAGTATTGTTAGACTGCTTGTTGTTGATCAGGGGCAAGTTTGATCTTCGCCATCAGGATATCTGATTTCCTCTTCTACTTGTTTCGTCTTTGTGCAAGTCTACTTAACTGCAACCAACAACAACCAATAGCAACCAACTAACAACCCACCAAAACCTACCAACAACCACCAACACCCAGCTCTCAGGCTCTACTGTTTATTTACCCTCTGCTAAGTCTCCAGAATTCAAAATGTCACGTGATTGCAGAAACCATCTGCAGCTGGCAAAATCACGCCCCTGCTAGAGCACGAGGCAAATCATAGTCAGTTGTTGTGAACAGTCTGAAGCAGCCTCATATCCCATATATCTGACATTTTGAAACACAGGATAAGAAAACACATTCTGGGATTAAAAGAAAAACATATTCCCGTAATATTTCTGTATTTTTCAAAGAAACCAAAACTCCATAATTATGACTACAATTACCATAGAAGTATTTAATGCACAGATATCCAGCTGGCCATGCAGAAGCTATGTAGGAGTGTGGTCCAGAGGGTCATTTTCCTGGCAGGGCCCTGAGTGTGAGAATCCCTGTCTCTAGTCATTCTCCCACAAGTCCTTGAGGAGACAGCTTCTCTTTGTTCCCGATTTCTCCCTGATCTTGATCTTGTGTCTTCCTGGTCAGCCTAGGCCAGGTCACCTCAGCTTATGAGGTAAGGGTTGGGACTGAGCAGGGGCTATAGGGACTTGACACACAGTTGGTACTAAGTAGATGCCAGCTCCCATACTTGCTCACTGCTCCTTTCCTGTCCACTGGGTCGTGTCCATCTCTTATTTTGTTACTTAAGTTTGTGTTGGGGGCCGACTTTTAGCAGAAAGTGGCTATCAGCTTTGCAGCCATCTTGAGCCATATACCCTGACATGAGACTTGGATTACAATAGCCTACAACAGCTGAGCACACTCTGATAATCTTGGTTTAGATACCTTGGGTGTGTGAGATTAAAGGTGTGTGCGATTAAAGGTGTGTAACTTAAGAGTGTGACTTAGAAGTGTAGAGATCAGATTTAGAGACAAGACCTAAGGGCATGATTAAAGGTGTGACCAAAAGGCATGGCTTAGAAGTAAGACATATAAAGGCGAGAGGCAGACGGAGAGAATCAGATACTTAGAGGAAATATACACTTTAGGGAGACTCTTTAGAGAGTACAGCTAGACTTGGGACTTGGAGAGAAGAAGAGAGACTGAAGAATAAACGGGATTGAATCACACTCTGTCTGGTCTCCATTCTTTGAGTCCGTCCTCACTCTCTCTCTTGCTGAACCCTGACCTGCGGACTGGAGCGGCAGCTTGGACCGGGATACAGTGGCCGCCAAACGCGGGGCAGCCCGGGCCTCAACATTTTGCTCGGGCAGTGACATTTTTTGGCCGCCCGAACGTGGGGCTAGTGCGTTTCCCAACAAGTTTGGCCCCACAGTTTAAATCTGATTTATGCTGTCCAGTAATGGCAGCCAGCAGTCAGAGATAGCTATTTAAATTTAGAATAATTTAAGTAAAGCTACAAACCCATTTCTTTTTTTCCTTCCTTCCTTCCTTCCTTCCTTCCTTCCTTCCTTCCTTCCTTCTTTTCTTTTTTCTTTTGGTTTTGGTATTTTGAGACAGGGGAGTGTTGTAGAAAACCTGTTTTTTTTTTTTTTTTTTTTTTTTTTTTTTTTTTTTTTTTTTTTTTTTTTTTTTTTTTTTTTTTCTGCAACAATCCAAGCCCAGAATTGGACTCTGCTTTTCATACAAACACAAAACACACCACAATTGCGATTCTTCACAGCACTGTGTTTTGAGAACTTAATCCACAAATCAAGATGCTGAAGGTGTTTGGAGACAGAGCCTTTGGGAGGCACTTAGGATTGGGTGACATCATGTGGCTGTGTCTCCATGGGGGTGTTAGTGCTTTGTTAGGACACTCAAGTGTCACCAAACTTACCATGTGATGCCTGGGTCACCTCGTTGCAGTGTCTTGCCAGATGCTGACCTCATACTCTGGGGATTCCCAAGCTGAGTGAGCCTCTGCTCTCCATAAACTACGCAGCCTTGGGTTTTGTTATGACAACAGAAAACAAACTAAGAAAGCGCCACATTTTGGAAGAATTACTTGACTGATGAGGAAACCAATAGAAGGAACTGGTGAAAAGCCTGATTGGTCAAGTTAGATTGAAGACAGCACTCCTGCCATGGAGGGAAAACTGGAGTGACCCCTGGCCACACCCCTCAAAGGGGAGGGTCAGGGTGGACTCAAGATCTAAGCGTAAAGGAAAAGTAAACAGAACAACACACAGCTGGATGGGTTTGTGACCCAGGGTGAACAACTCATTTCAAAAGCAGAAGTCACACGGGAAAGGACTTGGTCACATCATAGCACACTGTGGGCTGCCCTGTATTTCTTGGTCAGAGGGAATAAGCATCCTCCCCACCAGTGACCTGGCAGATCCTCTTGGGTGGTGTCATATTAGGCTTCCTGGGGCACACAGGATGATGCTCATTTAATGTCATCTCAGGAGGACGTGGCTCCCTCTGATGGGTGGAGGACTGTGTAAGGGAGAAGTGGTGAGCTGAGGGACCTGGCAACAGGATCTGAAACCCAGCATCTGAAGAGTACAGAAGGAGGAGGAGGATGAGGAGAAAGAAGAGAAAGAAGAGGAAGAGGAAGAAGAGGAAGAGGAGGGGGCATGAGAGCACACAGTACCATCTCTGCACATAGAAAACATGCTTTGCAGGAACACCCACAAGGGGAAGGCAGATTTTGGGGGATTCCTCATCATGCCTGCAGCTGATAGCTCAGTGGGCCTTTTTCTCCTCTGCAGAGCTGTGAGAAGGTGTAGTTTATAGACCAGGTACAGTAAGAGGTCAGAAGCATTGATTCACATTGCTCTGGAACAGTTACTGCATCAAATAAAATAAGATCCACCCTTGGTTTCTACTGCTTTGATAAAGACCATGACCAAAAGCAAGATGGGGCTAAAAGGGTTTATCTCATCAAACAGTCCATCACTGAGGAAAGTCAGGGCAGAGAGTGAAGCAGAGGGCATGGAGGAACACAGCTTCTGTGTCCTCCATGGCTTGCTCAACCTGTTTTCTTAGACACCCCAGGATCACTTGCCCAGGGTTGGCACCATGTAGAGAGAGCCACATCAGTCATTAATCAAGAAAATGCCATACAGACATCTGGCAAGTGCAATTTCTCAGTTGAGGGTTCCTCCTCCCAGATGACTCGAGCTGTGTCAAGTTGATGTAAAATTAGCCAACACCAACCAGTGAAGATGGCTGTGGAGTGACGAGTGTGGGCTGCACGTGCAGCGTGGATATAAAAGGGCTGACAGCAGGATGCTATGGGGTTTTATCACACTTTCCAGAACAGTGTGCCATTTATGAATGACTTATTTCTGGCATTTTTCCATTTTCAGATTGTGATTGGCCACTGGTGACTGACTCCATGGACAGTGAAACTGAAGGGGTGTGTGTGACTAGTGACCACTGACATCACAGGAGGAAGGGGACCAGGCAGAGAAGCGGAGAGACCATGCCTCTCCCCATGCCTACCCCATCCAAGTTTCCCACTTAGGATGAACAGGTGCCCCAATGGCAGATGTGACAGCACCAAGGCAGCTTATCAGTCATGAGGGCAATGTCATGTATGCACTCATGTATGTAAGCATCCTAGGGCCGGCACAGCTGGGAAAGTACTCTGCCAGACACTGACGTTAATTCAGGAATTGGCAAACATTTTCTGAAAGTATTTCAGGAGGAGAAGCGTGTTTCTGAAAACATTGTCAGGTTGTCAGGATCACTCACCCCTGAACTTTACATTCATGGGGCACACAGATGTTATTATTATTATTATCACTTTTTATTTTTGGTCCTTCGAGACACAGTTTCTTGTGCAGCCCTGACTATCCTGGAACTCACTCTGTAGACCAGGCTGGCCTTGAGATCTGCCTGCCTCTGCTTTCCTAGTGCTAGGATTAAAGGTGTGTACCACACTACCCAGTCATAATAATTTATTTAATTTTATTTTATGTGCATTGGAGCTTTGCCTGCACGTATGTCTGTGTGAGGGCGTTGGGTCCTGGAATTACAGACAGTTGTGAGCTGCCATGAGGGTGCTAGGAATTGAACCCAGGTCCTCTGGAAGAAGCATCAGTGCTCTTAACCACTAAGCCATCTTTCTAGCCCCATACATGCTATTACTTAAGCTTCTATGAGTTGGGTTTGTGTGACTTGCAGCTGTATTATTACTAAACGACTTACAACACTACTTGGGAGTGAAGCGAGGCAGTGTAGATATGAACTCTAGCATACTGCCTCATGCACAGCAGATGCTAAGGAATGCTGGCTCCTGTCCTGTGTCCGTGTCCCCTCCACTCATCTCAGCCCCCACAGAACTAGACTCTACCAGAGGGGGTAGGCCACCTCTAGCAATTTGCCATCGACTCATACCAGCTCTAGCAAGCTCCAGCCAGGTCTTTTCTCCAGCAGGTGGTCTTGGGGAGTGTGGGGACCTGCCAGTCAAGGCTGCGCGGTCTACTGAAAGGGAGGGGTGAAGGCAGCTTGGAGTTCACAGCATGGCATAGGTGGCCACGGCCATAGGCAGAGCCCCTGTCATGTTCTTGACCTTGACCTTGCTTCTGAGGTCACTTGGACTCAGTATCATATCTTCTATCTAAAAGCAAATGAAGACTGGCCGAAAACATCTGCAGGGGCCCCGCCAGCAACCACTGCAAACCCGTGGCTGGGGTCAAGGGACACGTGACGGTGCCATTCCAAAGCCAGGGTGAGGAGGCATAGGGACATTCCTGCTTTTGATCTTGGCCTCTTCTATAAATGACAGTGTCACCGAGAGCTTCTCAGCCGCCAGCCGTTTGAATCACTCTGTACCTTGGAAACTTCACGAAGCCATAAGGCTGATAAGACCCTCAGCTGGCAGGAATCCTCACGCCAGACTGGTGTAGACATCCAGGCCACAGCCTTCCCTGGAGGTCCTGGGGGCTCTACACGGTGGCTTCCTTTGCTGTGAGGTGTTTCCTGAGCTGAGAAGCCTCCCGGAAGTTGAGACTCCATGCAAAAACAAGAGAACAACAGCAGGAAGGAGGGCCAAAGCTGCTGCCAGACAGAAGTGGAAAAGAAGTGAGACTGGCAGCATAGGGGTATCCCAGGGGTCTTTTGGGCATCTCTGCTGTGCAGTCTCTGGTTCTGTGGGGCCTGTGGCCCTCCAGCTGGTCAGCCCACTGCCAATACTGTCCTCTGATCTTCCACAACTTACTGTGGGGCAGCCCTGAACTTAGCAAGAATGGGCTCAGACCTCATGGCTTAGCTGGCCTCAGGGAGATAGACTTAGGGAAATTGTCACGAAACGAGAAAGGGATGATGGGAAGGATAGACTGTAGGGACAGCAGGGAACGGCTTTTATGATGAGGTATCTCATAAACTGCTTTTTAGGATGAGGTATCTGGCTGAGATCTGAGGGACACTGGAGACCAACCTAGGGGCTACAGAGGGCTGTGGTGGACTCAAGGGATGAATGGGTTGGTAGATTCACTGCAGTGGGCCCTGGCATAGTTAAGGTCAGAGGTCAGGTCACTTGGAGCTATGAATGTCATGGCAGATAGGCTCCAGAGGCTGTGATAGGGAAGCTGCCCAGCTCTCTTGGGTGCTCAGGCCACCCTGGCCCTGAGCGTGTGATCAGTGACTGGAAAGGAACTGGGAACAGAGTAGGAGCCAGGACAGCCATCCCGAGGCAGTGCAGGGCTAGGATGGACAGACTAGAAACAGGCAGAACCAAGATAGGGCTGAAACTGGGTGTCAGGGGGTACCACAAGGCAGCATCTGGGGCTTTCTGTGTACCCCACTCTCCAACCTGTATGGCTTGTTCTCGTCTAGGTCAGGTCCCTCTGCAAATGATACTCTGAGCTTATGCCAGCCCCGTGGTCTATAGTGGGTCTCCCTGGCCCAGACTCAAAAGACCCTAGTGACAAGCAATCTGAATGCCAGCATTACCTCAGAGAAGAGCCGCCTACAGTGGGCAAGGCGTCCCCAGATTCAAACACTGAATGGTGACTGCTAGAGACAGGGGCTGTTATGGGTAAACAGGTAAAATGAGGTTTTAGGGTACTCTGCCATCCAGTTTGTCCAGTGTCCTGGCAAACACCCAGAAGTGGGTGTTAATATTGGTCTTATCCCCAGCACTTGGGAGGCAGAGGCAGGCGGATTTCTGAGTTTGAGGCCAGCCTGGTCTACAGAGTGAGTTCCAGGACAGCCAGGGCTATACAGAGAAACCCTGTCTCAAAAAACCAAATATATATATATACCCTGTCTCAAAAAACCAAATATAAATATATATACACACATTGTCTTATCATCTCATTTTACAGATAAGAAAACTGAGGCTCCGGACATCTTTCTGAGGGTCACGTTCCACAGCTTAGCCCTCCCTCTCCCCTCCCCGCACAGTATGCACAAAAAAAGATGGAGGAATAGAAGTTTCTCCCACTTAATAGATGAGGAACTTGGTCTCGAAGAGGGAAACACAACTCTGGGTACTGCATACCACATAGAAAAAGCTGGGATTTGAATTCAGGGTATCTTGGCCTCTGAGCCTGGGCCTCTCCCCAGCTTGTCTCTGCTTTGGGCCTGTTCCATTGTCCCTGAAAGAAAGGCCTCTGTTCATACCAGCAGCCACCCACATGGCCTCAAAGGACAATGGGACAGATGACTTGGGCACGGCCTTGTCCTTTTCTCTGTCCTTCTGACTGGCTGACTGTGGCCTTCAGGTCAGGCAGTCCCACTGCTGTGGGTGAGAAGAAAGGAGGTAACCCTTGAATGGCCCCATCTTTGTGTGCCTTTCATGGTGGTTTGCAGACTGAGTGGCAGTCTGTCTCCCTCCTTTCCTGACCTTTTCATCCTCCTGACAACAAAGGCAGAGGCCAGCCCAGCCCCTGGGGCCCCACTCAGTAGTCGGAGGAGAAGGGGGCTCTGTATTCTTTACGGGCTCTAACTTCCTAGCCTAGTGTTCTGACACCTGGCTGCAGGGCAGGGGAGGCCTCAAAAGACAGAAAAGCTACAAATACACCAGAGACTTCTCACACCCAGGGGCAAGGGTGACCCTTCCTGGAGGCATTGCTTCCACTCTGGACAGCCTGTGCTCATGCTTCTGAGGCTAGCACCCAGACACAGGTTCCTGGCACCACTCAGCTGTTTATGCCATCTATCTGATGTGTGTCAGGCCTGGGTTGGGTCTGGGTCACAGAACACCAAGCCTGCTGTTCCCTTGGAGGAGACAGTTAGGGAAAGGGCTACTGGTGTGTCTGTGCCCTCTCGATAGCAAGCACAGAGGCGTCCAAGCAGCACAGGTCGTTGGGGACAGAGCCCTCTGAACTACCCTCAGCGCACTTGTAGATAGGAAACCCTGGCATGGGGACAAGCCTGGGTTATGTCCGACCAGGCTGCTCCTGAGCTGAGAATGAGGATTTGTGTTGAGCTCATGAGCTGACGAGGCTGTGCAGTGTTTGTATGGGTCCGTGCACCTCCTCAGTCCTCTTTGTAAAGGTCCCAGCCCAGAGGACAGCAGGCCTTGCTGTAGTGAGCATGTGACTGAGGCACAGCTAGTGAGAGCATCAGATCGTCCTGGCCTGCAGGATGGATTCGAGGTGGGACATGCTTTCAAGGTGGCTCGGAGGCTTGGTTCTGGACTTCTATGGGATGCCCAGGCAAGGGGTCAGACGGTGGCACTCTGTAGGGTGGGGGCAGAGGACTTGCCTGAAAGTGAAGGCGGCCCTCAGCAGGCTGGTGACGCTGTTTGGGCGCCTGGATCCAGCCACACCTGATGCTGCCCAAGCCTAGGCTTTCTGGCTCTAAGAATTTTGGCTCTAACACATATAGGAACAAGGACAAAAGTCAGAAGCAAGAAGAGACCTCTAGTTCACGTGAGCAGGAGATACTCACAAGGGTGAAATACAAAAGACAACTTGCTGAGTCAGTAAGAAGCTCCTGCGTTCACATGACATAAGGAAATAAAGACTCCATTCCCAGGCCTGGGGATTTTATCCCAAGATATGAGCCTCTCAAGAGTAAAGTTGGGAAACTCAGTTCTAAGAAACTCATTTTAAAGTCATTAAGATAGAACCAGGCTGTGGTGAAGACAGGGGTGAGAACGCCAAAACCCTGCTTCTCAAGGACTCTCAAGGGCTAAGGTTTGGCATAGATAGATTTAGAGCAAGAACCTGCTCAGTGTGCCAGGAACTCATCATCACAAGAGAGACAGCAGGTGTAAAACACTTGTGGAAACTCAGGTACTATAGCAACCCAACAAGTAAGTCTGGCCGTCTGTCAGTCTGCAGAAGAATGTTTTTTAGACCTCCCCTGCATGCCAAAATCCTTGGATGCTCAACCTCTTGCATACACTGGTGTTGTATTTGCATAGAACTGTCACGTATCACATACCTTAAGTCATCTCTCCAGAGCTTTTAACACTTGGGATGATGTGAATACTGCATGTGTGGCTGTAACACGACGTTGTGTGGAAACAGTAACACTACAGAACTAGGTTCAGCATAGACACAGCCTTTCCTGGCATCATTGGACTTCCATGGATTGACTATGGCATACAGAGACCTTGTTTAACAGAAGACCAACTCTGTCTAAACGCTATAGAGGGTCAGATGGAACCTACATCACCGGCAGAGCAAGATGAAAAAGGAAGCTTGGTTTGGAAAAGGACTGAATGGGAGTCCTAGAGATGGGAAATGCTACAGAAGAGAAGTGGCAGAGGTTGGTTTACAGATGGGGACAATCTGGGCTTTGGCTTCAGCTGGGTCCTTCTTCTGTGATTTTAATAAAGCCACCAGGATCCTTAGTTGACAAGGTTCCAACTTTAGAGCATCCTTAATTAGCACCAGAGTGGAAAGTTCTATGAAAACTCTAAGTCAGGTCATGCTGTCTCACAGACTTGCCTTCAGAGCACTTGGAAGTGTTAGCATGGTGTCACGTAGGAGGGCAGGAGGGGTCCCATTGTTCCTCCTGGATGCAGACCCCAGTCTAGCATAGAAGAGGGAAGGTCAGTTTAACCTTCAGGGACATCTGAATGCCTGACAACGAATAAACAGAGGTGGGGTGTAGTTCCCCCTGGCTGCCCCCACACCACAGGCTTATCTGTTGGGGTCTGAGTTGCTTGGTGATGGGCTTTGGGGAGATAGTAGGATCTGGATACTACTGACATAATCAATATATTAATAACCGATTGATGAGTTACTGAAAGGTGGTGAAAGAGATGAGGTGGGGCCTGGTTTGAGTTCAAAGGACACTAGAATATGTCCCTGTGAGCTATAGCTGATCCTGGGTCCTTCATACTCTTTCTCTGTGTTCTTTGGCGGTCACGAGGTGAATATGCTTTATGCTGCTGTTGCCTAGAATCATTCAAGCCAAGGACTATGACAGAAACACTTGAAACCATGATCCAAAACAAAGCTTTCCACACAGAGCCTGAGTAACACACCCTCCAGCTTGTAGAACATCCTGTGGGTGTTTGGTGGGGATGAGAACAGTGGGAAAACCCATGTGCATCTTCTCAGAGACAACTAAGCAGTGTGGTATCGGGCTGTGCAGGGTTTTCATCCTGCCTGTTACTTACCGGGTCTGCTAGCACATCACCGGCCTGGTTTTCTTGTCTGTGATACAATAAGAATGATCTTCAGGTTGGCTTTGAGCTCCTATGCACTGACATGGAAAGGGTGCTTAGCACCCATAGCCCGATAGCTTTGGCCTCAGGAGATGAGCAGAAGTCTGTCTCCTGAGCCATTCATTCACCTGCTCATAGTGCAGCCTTCACATGGAGGCATTTGCCCTTTGGGACTCGGTTCTGTTGTTCTAGACTCTAGATTGCCTGGCCTTTCCTATTCTGTCCAGACGCTTGGTGTTTCATCTGAGCTCTCTACAGCTGCTATTTCCTCTTCCTAAAGCACGGAGCTCTGGGGCTGGAGAGGTGGCTCAACAGTTAAGAGCACTGACTGTTCTTCCAGAGGTCCTGAGTTCAATTCCCAGCAACCACATGGTGGCTCACAACCATCTGTAATGGGATCTGATGCCCTCTTCTAGTGTGTGTCTGAAGACAGCTGTAGTGTACTCATATAAATGAAAATAAAACACATCTTAAAAAAAAAAAAAAGAATGACGCTCTGACTGCATCTGGGGCTCACCAGTACCATTAGTCACCATTGTGGGTGGCAGCAGTAAATGACATACCACTCTGTGGCAGTGAGATCCAAATTCAAGTTCTGAATACAAACGCATAGGCTCCCTGGGAGAGTGTGGTGGTTTGAATATGCTTGGCCCAGGGAGTGGCACTATTAGGAGGCATGGCTTTATTGGAGTAGGTGTGTCACTGTGAGGGTGAACTTGGAGACCCTCCTCCCAGCTGTCTGAGGACAGTCTGCTCCTAGCAGCCTTCAGATCAACATGTAGACCTCTCAGCTCCTCCTGTGCCATGCCTGCCTGGACGCTGCCATGTTCCCACCTTGATGATAATGGACTGAACCTCTGAACCTGTGAGCCAGCCCCAATTAAATGTTGTCCTGATAAGAGTTGCCTTGATCACAGTGTTTCTTCACAGCAATGGAAACCCTAACTAAGACAAAGAACTTATCCTTCTTCTTGTGCCTGAATGGTAGATGCAAGACCCGTAGGCGCTGTAGCCATCCTGTAATCAACGGAACAGCAGCAACGACAGACATGCAGAGTAGCAGGGCAGGCAGACCATACTCTTCTACTTTCTGGATGCATAATCTCAGGCATGTTTAAAGCGGTATCTGTAAAATGGGGATGGAGACCTCCACCTTGTACAACAGTTTCCGAGGATCCAGTGCTGCAATGAATAGAAACCTACATTCTCCACTATAAAGCTCTCTCCTGTGCTGTAGTTGTTTTAATAAGTAAGTAAATAAGTAAGTGTGACTTTAAGACAAAATGAAGGAGACCATTTGTTTCTCCTCATGGACATGGACTTTATGTCAACCAGCTCTGATCTGTAGCCCATCAGCTATGCAAACAGGAAGCAACTATACAAACATTTGGAGCTGCAGGAGGCTGGCCAGGGTCAGCCTCCCAGCTGAGTGCCTCAGAAGCCAAGGATGAGGCCCCTCCTCTGAGGACATAAGTTCAAAGCCACCCCTTTGGGCTGTCCTCCCCTGGCCTTGGTCAGATCACCCTCTGTCATGGGAGACCTGTCCTCACTGGCTCCTCTAAGCTGTCCCCTGTTCTTTGCCCCTCCTCCTGCCCTGCAGGAATAGGGTAGGTTTTATTTGTTTGGTTTTTTTTTTTCTTTCTGAAATGCAATCTGCTTGGATCATCTGTCTCGAAATGTTTCCATGGTTTCGTGTTCTTTAAGAATTCGATAAAGACTATGCTACCTTCCAGGCTCTAATGTCTGCCTGGCCCTTTCTCTTTCTTCTCCAGCTGTACTTCTCCAGCCATGCTGACTTCTGTTTAGTTTCTGGAATGTGCTATGGTGGCCCTGAAGGCTTTGCCCATATTGTTCCTATTTTCTCAGCTTTTAGCTCCTACTTCTGGGGCAAGGGACAGGCTAAACCTGCAGCAGGAACACACCTACCCCAGCTCTAGAATTTGTCCTGCCTCACATCTGTTCCCCTGGGGGTCTCATGCTCTTGACTGTAGCCCAGGACAGGGATTTTTGGTCTGTTCTCTTCACAGTCACATACCTTGCCAGGTATACAGTGGCCCAGAAACTGCTGGGCAGGTCAGGGAGGTAGGCTTGCTCTGCCACGTGAAAAAATGAGCACTGGGCACAGCCAGGCAGAGCCTCACAACTGTTCTGCTCTGCAAAGACTCTAGTGTGTTCCACCCAGGAGCAACAGGCTCGAGAACAGCTGGTGACTTGCCAAACTTACACATCTGTCAGCAGCCTTGCTAGAATTGGAGCCTGGTCCCGAGTCTAGCTTCCTGCCCCTGTTCAGCTAGCACAAAAGGTCACTCTAAATCTGTTTCCTCATCTGAAGAATGGGATCATAACAGGGCCCTCTTCGCTGGCCTGTCCTAAGGATTAACTAAAACCCATAAAGTGGCTTTTGTTTGGGGCCCGCCCGTACACAGTGTGCACTCAGTCACCATCAGGATCAAACTGATGAGCCAAGAATGGGTATATTTGATTGCAGTCCAAGAGTAACAAATAAAAAGATTTCATGGATGAACAGGAGGGTGGAGAGATGGATGAACCGATGGATGGTAGTGGAGTCTACAATGACTTAAGTAAGGGAAGAATCCTATGTGCGAATAGCAGAAGACAGGAATGAACACTAGAGCACGCAGCACGGGTGCTCGCCTAGGTTTGGGAAACAGGACCCCGCCCCATCTGCTCCCTGCTAGTCGCTGCCCGGCTCACCTGTAACGTCTAAGCTCTGCCTCCAGTCGCTGCACTTGGCGCTGCAAGCGAGGGACGCGCCGCGCCAGCGCCTCCAGCTCCCGCACTCGGTGCAAGCTACGCCGCACCGCCTGCCTGGCCTCCTCGGTGCGCAGCCGCACCTCCACCTGTCCACGCTGCAGCCTCCGGGCGCGCGCCTCCGCCTCTGCCAACGCGCCCTGCGCTCGCTGCAGCTCGTGCGCCGCCGCTTCCGGGATGTCCGACTGGCTTTTCCAGAGGCCGACCTGCCCGCGGGAAGCCACAGTGAGTGACAATTGCAGGAGCCTACGGGGGATAAAGCAGCGGGCACAAGCGGCTAATGCACGTGTGTTCCAGACCCGTCCCCCCTCACCTCCACCCCTAACGAACACAGCTGGGACAGGAAGTCCACACTGTTTTTTTGTTTTTGTTTTTTTGTATGGTGACAGTAATTTCCCAAAGTCGTGACTTCTAGGCTTAATTCCTGAATCTAAGGTACGCTGCTCCGAATTCACTGGACTCAATGCACAGATTAAAGAGCAGACTGAAGTTTCCGCCCTTCCTGAAATCTGTGCTCTGGACTGTCCTTGGAAACCGGGGTGATCTGTTTTGTTTACTGCAGAGTTCCAAAGCATAAAGGAAGCTGGCACAATGTGCACAGTAGGCACTTGAGCGTGAAAGATGGAGAGACTCTTTTAGCCAGTCTCAGGCATCCCACACACGACTCTGCGCACATCTTACGCTCCCCCGGCACACGTTTGAACCATGGAGGCCCCTTTGACACCCAATTGTACTCTGCCGGCATCTAGGAGGCAGGAGACTAGGTTAGGAGGAAGGGACTGGGGTAGGAAGCTGGGGTCTTAAGGGAGGATACATTGGGGTGAAAGTTGGAATGAAGGGGGTGGAGTGGGGAACGGAGAGGGCCAGCTGAGGAGGGGTGCTTATGTCTTTCCCCCCACCCCCGGCGTCCCGCGCACCTGAAGGGCCAGGCAGCGCGCGTCACTGCTCTGCAGAGCAGCTCGTAGGTCCTCCACCAGCTCTCTTAGGCTGCTGTTTTCCTCCTCTAGATGTGCCACGCGCTCGCCATAGGCGCTACCGTGCAGGCTCGGCGAGCCAGGCGGGCGGCGGCGGCGCGGGCGGCGGAGGCGGATCTGGGTCTCTATGTGCTCGCTGAGAGCTCCGCGGGGTAGCCGTGGCCCGGCTCGGCTACTGAAGTAGCCGCAGAGGCGCGCGTGAAACTGGCGGAAGGTGAGCTCAGGGGGGTCGGCGCGCAGAGCCAGGCGCGCCTCTTCCCTAACGTCCGCGTCCCCGCCAGGGATCATCCCAGCAACCGGGTTCTTGGCGGCCGCTTCTGCGGAGTTTGCATCCTCGGTGGTCGCCTCCCCATCAGCGTTCAGCCCCAGTACCGCGCAGAGCGCACGGAAGTCGGCGCGCGGCAGGCGGCCGGCTCCCCGGCAGTCCAAGTGGTGGAAGACCTCCTGCAGATACTGGTCCAGACCGGTAGCCAGCACCACGATCTCGTTCTCCACGCCGCGGTCCAACCCATAGTGGTGAGCCAAGGCGCTCAGCAGCCACTGAGTGCGCCGCGCAGGCCGCCGGTATGGGTCGCCAGCCGAGCTCTCCATGCTCAGACCCTGGCGGCTCCTCTCGGCCGATCGGCGCCTTCAAACAGCTGCCCGAGTCCGCGGAGGGAGGGGCCGGGCGGTCACCGCCAGGCTAGAGAAGCGCGGGACCGTGTCCAGGCAGCTGCGTGGGCCGTGCAGGACGTCTGTGTTTGTCCCGGAGGGAGGCGCTGGAGCTGCGCGCTCTAGTAATGGCCTTGATCTGCGTTCCTCATCGCTCCCCATCCCCATCCTCATCCCCACCACTGTAACCACCGAGTTCCTGGCTCAGTTCTTTAGCCCTCTCCAGGCCTTTCCGCTATTGTCACTAGAGGCTTGAGCGCCCGCGCCTGCAGCTGTATTCTGCAATTCCTAGCGCGACCGGCAACCTGCCTAGTGTCCTCTGCCCCAGCTGAGAGGCCTCCTCTCCAGACTGCTTCCTAAGTTCTCCCTCCTCCTACCTAACTAAAACCGAGGAGGAAGCAAACTTGGAAGAGGACGAAGTTGGAGTGTTGGTGAGAGAAAAGTGGTTGTCTACCGCTGCCACCTTTGGGCTCCAAGTGGCGACTTGGCCTGAGTCGGAAGGGATGAAGCAAACAGGATTGTTTGGCCACTATTTTCTCTGGTGCCCTAGAACTTGATTTTAGAAGATGTTGGGCAGAGACATGCTTACTCTTGAGTGCTAACTGGCTTCTCTTTTCTCTTTCACAGAGATGTGGTGTTGACTCCACCTGTTGCCTGCCGTGGGAATCTTACCCAGCCATATTGGAGCAAAGGGCAAACTCAGCAGCTCTTGACTATTAGGTAGGCAGGTCTGGTTTTGTGTACACTTCTGATTTTAAATGTTAAATCCCGGTTGAAAAGCATCATTATCATTTTGTTTCCTCCATTATAGCATCCCAGACCAGCACTTTGTCCTTTGTCCCACACATTTTGGGAAAGAGTCAGACATCCCACACACACACACACATCTCCAAGCATTTTGCATATATATATGTGTGTATGTGTGTGTGTATATATATGTACATATATATGTATATATACATATGTATATGTATACACACACATATAGTAAAAGCAATGGTAATTTAGTGGAATAACTTATAATTCCATATCTTGGCTTCCACCTTAGAAATACACGTGCACAGCATGTTCATTTACCACATTATTGATTATAGTGGCTGGAAGCTGATATTCAGCAGGGCCCTAGCTAGGACAGATCACCGAACAAAGACGAATGAGGAAACACCCTGCAGCAGTTTTTGTGAATGTTAACACCTATGTGACAATAACAACACTGCACACACAGACCATTACTGGACATTTTCTACAAAGAAGCACATAAAGAATGGCAGCCACAAAACATCTGGTTGCTGTCTCTGGTGAGGGTGAAGCTTTTGCTCTCGGCACACCGGCTCTTTTGCTTACATGGGAGACTGCACTGTAAGATGTCCAGATCAACAGTGTTGAATATGTCACAGCTGTCTAACTATAACTACAACCTAGAACTTCAACCTTTCCAGCCAGCCATCCCCACCCCACTCCTGCCGTGTGTACCCAATACCGCTCAGTCCCTAACTCACCCTTCTGCTGCTATTACTTTCTGAATCCAAAGTCTGCCTGTTCTAGATGTTCATATAACTGAAATCATACAGAAGGTGACCTTCTGGGGCTGCAGAGATGGCTCAGTGGTTAAGAGCACTGACTGCTTTCCAGCAGACCTGGGTTCAAGTCTTCTTCCCACAAGGTGGCTCACAAGAGACAGCAACCAGATGTTTTGTGGCTGCTCTGTTTCTCAGTCCCAGAGAATCCAATGCCCTCATCTGACTTCTATGAGCACCGTATGCACACGACACACAAATAGAAACAAAACACCCATACACATAAGATTGAAAAGGGGGAGTGGATTTAAGATAGCCTCCTGTGTAATTTTGTGTGTGTGTGTGTGTGTTTGTTTGCATTTTTTCTTTTTCTTTTTGTATTTCTAGATCACCTTGTTTTTTTTGGGGGGGGGGAGGAGAAAAATGAAGGTAATGTAAAAACACTTTATATTAAAACAGGTGCAGATAATATTGAATAGAATATAAAATTTATGTTACTTTTTGAGACAAAGCACTTTTGACACAAAAGACATTTCCAGCTAAGCTATTCATGAGCTCTAGGTCGTAACTCTGCGCAGGTAAAGACTGGCATGCTCACACTACCTAACATCATGGCCTCTGCTGCACTGATAGAAATCTGAAGGCAGTACATTCAGTACTTACTTATTTGGCAGAGTACACGTGAGCTACTTAAGTGATGCCGTAGGCTTTCTCTCTTTTTTTAAAATTAAGTTTTTAAGTTGATTCTTCGTGAATTTTACACCATGCACCCCAATCCCACTCTTCGCCCCGTCTTCATATCCGTCCTCTGCCCTTGCAACCTTCCCATAAAAGAAGAGAAAAAATAAAAATAGAAATTTAATAGAAATTTAATAAACAACAAACAAGCAAAAGAACCCAACAAACAAACAAACATCCGTCTCCATCTCCTGTAAGCTGCAGTGGTTACACAGTTGTGTACTGACTTTCTAAGGAAAGGTATTGTACCATACACTGGCGTTCTGTCTTAGTTCTGAGGGATGCTCTATTGCATGGACAGACCACATTTTGCATTATTTATCCAACTACTAATGGGTGTTGGGGTTTGACTGTTGTGAGTGAACTTGCTACAGATTTTTGTCTGTTTGTTTGAGTTCATGTAATTCACTCCCTTTAGGTATACTTAATAACGGGTTAGTTGCTGTGCTGGCTAGATTTTGGCAACTTGGTAAAGCTGGAATCACCCAGGAAGAGGGAATGTCAACTGATGAATTGTCTCCATCAGATGGGACTGTGGACATGTCTGTGGGGCATTTTCCTTGATTAATGATTGATATGAGAGCCCTTCCCACTGTTTGTGGGGTCACCCCGGGGCAGATAATTCTTTACTGTATAAGAAAGCAGACTGAGCAAACCATGTAGAACAAGCCAGTGAGTATGATTTCTCTGTAGTCTCTGCTTCAGTGCCTGCCTTGGCCTCCCTCAGTACTGCAGCGTGGTCTGTGAGGCACAGAGACCCGTTCCTCCCCACGTTGCTTTTGGTATCATGGCAATAGGAAGCAGCCTGGGACAGATGCATCCTGTGGTAGTTTGATATCTTGAAGAATAGCCCCTGCCTTCCATAAAGAGGCCTCCGTTTTCACTGACACTGACAGTGCACTCCATGTGTTTTCTATCGTGTTGAGTGATACAGAGAGGCTCAGCCTGCACTTTCTCTACTGCAGTGCTTGGTGCCAGCCTCTTTCTTCTGGCCTGTGCCAGTCAGCTGGTACCATCACCGTAATAGGTAACCCAGGAGAGATTTATTTTGGTTCACAGTTTGCTTTGGGGCTTTTGGTGACACACATGCATACATGGTGGTTAAAATGCCATGCACGACATAGGTGATGTGAATAAAATGGCCCCTATAGGCCCATAGGGAGTGGCACTATTAGGAGGTGTGGTTTTGGAGTAGGTATGGCCTTATGCACTTAAGCTGTGCCCAGTGTGGCTCACAGTCTTTTTCTGCTGCCTTCAGATTAAGATGTAGAACTCTTAGCTCCTTCCCCAGCCCCATGTCTGCCAGCATGCTGCCGTGCTTCCTGCCATGATGATAATGGATTAAATCTCTAAAATTGTAAGCCAGCCTACATTAGATGTTTTCCTTTATAAGAGTTGCCATGGTCATGGTGTCTCTTCATAGCAATGAAAGTCTAAGAAAGAGAAAGAGGAAGAGGATGGAGCTAGGAGTTCACTGTTGTCCTTATGGGCGCAACCCAAGTGGCAGGCTACTAATCTCTTGAACTTTTTCCACCTCTCAATAACAGCATCCAAGGGACCAAGGTTTTCACATACATACCTTTGGAAGACATTGCAGCTCTGAATTATAACAAGGTTCCCCTGAGACGTGCCGTAGATCCTACTATAAGGCTGTTCCATGGACCTGCCTTTGAAACTTGGTCTGAATCTACCTTCTTCCCAGTGTACTGTGGTCACTCTAAGCCAAGCTCCTAGCATCTCTCTCCTGTGTGATTGCTTCACCTGCTCCACAGGCTTGAATTATATATTAAAGAATGCTGTTAAATCTTAAGTTATAGCATGACCTTCCTCCTCTGCTCAGAACTCACTAGGAGTGAAAGACAAAGTCATCTTGACCTCAAGGATGGCACATCAGTACCTACTGTCCCTTTAACCTCTACCATCAGTGCTTCCTCCTCAGGCCTTGGCCTCTGTTTACCTATTCATAACTCCTTTACCTTACCTGCTATGGATCCCATCAGCCCTGGCAGATTAAGAAAGGCCAGAGCACGTAGGAGGAGCACTGCCTGATCTGTTCACCTGGAATAGTATTTAACACACCAGAAGAAACAGACCGATGGCTTCTATGTTAGCTCCTTCCCCATGGTCATCACAGCAAATGGCATGTGGCATGTTGCTCTGCGTCTGCTCTTGTTGTTAGTCACAAATAACGTGTGTCTCTTATTGGGGTGTGAGTTTTAAAGCAACCCTTACACTACGCCATGTATGAGCGTCATACGTGGCCTGAGCCACACTAGGCTGGAGACCTGGTGCTCCAACAGTCATCACAAAGTAGGGACTTGCTTGCTTTGCTTTGCACCAATTCATATTTGTGAATATGAACTCACAGCACCAGAAGGGAAAACTGCTTCTGGCAGACATCAGTGGATTTGAATGTTTTGAAATCCAGTGATGTTGGAGCTCCTAAGGTTCCAGGTGTTGGTAGTGGAACATACCTCCTGCTGGACCATGAAGTCCTGGCCTAGAGCTTAATGTAGCCATTTAAGGCAAATATCTGGGCTGTGATAGAGTCCCGTCTTTGCAGATGAGCCTGGTTTTATCTCATGTCAGTTTCCAAGGCTCAGCTACGATGCCACAAACACCCTTCCCAGTCCCATGCTGATAACTGCTTTGCTGAAGAACTCCTTCAGACGGTAGCTTTCCAGGGCCAGACAGTATTGAAAACAAAGCTTTTCAGTATCTTCCCATGGGCTATTCCCTAGTCTCCTGCAGCTTAGTGGGGAAGGGTTTATAATGGCGTGCTGTTAGGCCTGTCTATCTGTGGGCTGTGTTACTAGGCACCCCTGAAACAATCCCACTTGGATCCAGAAGGCTTTTGTTGGCAGTTCAAAGCATGTAAACTCAGAAGGTTTGTGGGTTCCTTTGTACGTGCTGGGGGGTGGGATGTCTGTGGGAGAAAAGTTGAAGTCCTGGCAAAGAAGTTACTTTTGAAGTCACTTCAGGGTTGTTTGAGCTGTTTCCAGCAGTGCACTGTTCAAAGTGTCATTACGAGGTCTAGAAATACATTAAGTAGCTAAGGTTACCCAAGATCCTGCAACCGTCTAGCCTACAGTGTATTTGTGATGTATTTATTCTAGAATTCTCCATGTATTGTGACATGAAAGAATTTGGGGTTGCTGCTTGAACTGCTTTGTGGTGGGGCTCACAGCACATCTGACACTTTGAAAGGACAAAGCTTGTGGTTTGTAAGTTAAGAGGACAGCAGTTTCTCAGGAATCTGATGTAAAGAAGGCTTGATGGAGACTGTTTCTGCTCTAGCCTGTGTGTTTCAGCCAGTGTGCTTATAGCCTGGGGGGGTGGGGGAGACATTAGCTAGGCGCTCTCAGAACAGCACCATATGATCCTTGCGTAGCCATCTGTACTTGTAGACAACATAGAGGCTATATTTGAAAATGAGGCTCCAAACAAGACAGCAACAGGGATTGTAGGAGCTGATGTCAGAAGTCACATGGTATTACATCTATGAACTTTATTGGCTGAACCACTGGGTGGGAGGAGTATTGACCACACAAAGCAAGAACATGAGAGGATATCTGAGAGGTGCTATATCCTCAGAAAACACAATGCCACTGGTCCCTAAGCCTTGTTCCTGGAGAGTTATCCCTGAAGGCCTGGAACAGAACCTCAGGATATTATTGTTGTTAGTGTGTCTATTATGCTGGGAGTTTAACCTAGGGCCTTTCACTGCTGAGCAAGTTCTTTACCACAGAGCTACATCTTCTTTTGATGTTTTATTTTGAGACAGGGTCTCCCTAAGCTGCCCAGGGTGGTCTTGAACTCATGTTGTTATCCAAGATAGTCCTGAACTTGGGATTTTCGTGCCTTGGGCTCTTGAATAACATAGGATGACAGGCCTGTGCCTACAGGGCCAGCAAAAATCTTATTTTGATGCATTCTGTTTAACATTGATATGTATTTAGGATGGGGTTTGGCCCTTTGGCCTAGACCTTTGGCCTCTCACCTTGAGCCTGGGGAGTATGGCTGCTGTCCTTAGGTAATATGATCAAAGACATTTTGAACTCTGTTGCCAGATCACCATGATCATGGATCTTTCTCTCTCTGTCTCTCTGTGTCTGTCTGTCTGTCTGTCTCTTTCTGTTCCTGGGAAGGACCTGTCCACTTTGTGCCTCACGGCTGAGGTGCCTCCACCTTGCTGAAGCTGATATCTGATGATGTGAAGGAGTAAAGCCAGACTTCGTGTAGGTTTCATTGTGGGCAGTGCAATCTTGATGCCCAGTAAGACTTGTTCCTGGTGTTCTTCAGGACCTTACTATTTAGCTAAGGAAGAAGTTGCTATTCACGAGTATCTCGAGATGAAAAGAAAAGATAAGGATGTTTATTCTTGACACAGTTGAATTTACCAATTGGCTCATTATTATGTGAGATCTTGGAAACATGAGTCACCCAGGTCTCCACACAAGAAGCATCACAAATCTGTTTGTGTACTTAATAAAAATCGTGGTTTAAATTTAATATGAAAGGACCCTTCCGAGGGAAATCGAGTCAAGGTTGTAGGTGGAACCCAAGGGACAAGAATCCAGTGTCCGCTGCTGAGAGATGGAGCTGCTGACCTGCTCCTGCAGCCTGCTGGCTACAGGAGCTGCTGTATCTTCAGCCCTGTGGGCCACACCCCCCTCCCCCCAATGTATGTATTGCACTCACCAGGATGCTGGTGTGTAGACAAGGTGATAGCCTTCCTTAAAGGAACTTGCTGCCATTCAGTGTCGCCCCCTTATGTTGAGGCCTAAGCTGGCCCCACGTTTGGGTGCCAAAAAATGTTGAGAACCTCACTAGCCCCACGTTCAGGTGGCCAAAAAATGTCGTGGCCCAAGCAAAATGTTGAGGCCCGGGCTGCCCCGTGTTTGGCGGCCACTGTATCCCGGCCCAAGCTGCCACTCCAGTCCGAGGGTCGGGGTTCAGCAAGAGAGAGAGTGAGGGCGGTCGCGAGGAATGGAGACCAGACAGAGTGTGTTTCAATCCCGTTTATTCTTCAGTCTCTCTTCCTCTAAGCGTCTCCTAAAAGTGTCTTAAGTCCTAAGTTCCTAGTCCCTAGTGCCTCCAAGTTCCAAGTTATTTCTTCCAAGTTCTCTTCCAAGTGCCTGCTTCTCTGTCTTCTCTCTGCTGTGTCTGATTCTCAGTTCTGTTCTGTCTCTGCCTTTTATATGTCTCACTTCTAAGCCATGCCTCTAAGTCACACCTATAATCATGCTCTTAGGTCTTCTCTCTAAATCTGATCTCTAGGTCACACTCTTAAGTCACACACCTTTAATCTCACACACCCAAGGTATCTAAACCAAGATTATCAGAGTGTGCTCAGCTGTTGTAGGCTATTGTAATCCAAGTCTCATGTCAGGGTATATGGCTCAAGATGGCTGCAAAGCTGATAGCCGCTTTCTGCTAAAAGTCGGCCCCCAACACCCTTACAGTTTTTCTTGAGGTTCCGGTTTTATCTTGATTTAACTGGGGGGTTCCATTTACTATGCAGTATTCTAGAATGTTCTGTCTCAGCTGATGACCTAGAAAAGTATGTACTGGGAAGCTTGGGACTTGGTCCCAGCTCTGCTGAAGTTCTGCTGAGACTAAAGTAGGTCATAGTTCAAACTTCAACTTTACCTTTCTCAGCAACCAAATGTATGTTAAGCCTTGTGTCCCCTTTTCTTTACTAAACCGGCTGATGGAACACTCCCTCACTAGAAAACCTACCAACCATTCCATAACCCTCCACACACCCCCCCCCCATTCACCCCCGTCTTTTGGGGCTGTGTACTAAGAGCTATCTTGCCGTTTGTTAGTTTTCTATGAACTTGTCTTGAGCCCTTACCCCCTAGGCCTTGTGTATGCCATTTCTTCTGCATTGGCTATTTCCTGCGTTCACAGCCCTGTCTGGTTTTCATTACCTCTTGAAGTCCATCCCTGCCTCGTTGGCTAGTCCACTGTGGGTTGTTCCTCTCTGACTCAGGAAGTGTGCAGTGGCCTTCTGGGTCACGGGCAGCAGCCGGGGTGCTTTAGCTAGGGTGCTTCAGTGTGGGTGGGCTTTGCTGTGGAGTGCAGGCATAGGTGACCGACCAGGAGTCTAGATTTCAGTCCAGTGCTGCAACATACTTGCTGAATGGCTGCTTCACCCTTTTAAGTCTGTAGCCTTATTTCGGGGGAACAGAATTCTCATGATATTTGAGGTCTGAGTATGTAGAGACCATCGCTTCCTTTCGTTTTAAGCGTGGGAGGTGGGAGTCGGTGGGGACATAGAGAGGATCTGGCAGGTATCCAGCTCAGAGTGAGAATTTTTAAAATATTGGGTAGCTATCGGAATCTGCCTTCCACTTTTTTGACAGGTCTGGTGCACCAAGGCAGAGCAGAAGCCTTTGTGAGAAGCCCATTCTCGCCCGCTCGCCCCTCCCCCACCCCGCAGTGAGCTCCTTGTGGAAAAGTTCATAATCCCCACCCACCTCCCACCCAACCCCCCTCCCTCCCACTCCCACCCCCGGACCCCCCATCCCCCCCACCCCCGCCTCCACCCCGGAATACGGAATACGTAGAAGAAACAGGTTCCCACCAGAGCCTACAAACAGGAGCTGAACTCAGCTGGAGGAAGGAAGCCCCGCCTCCAGCCGTGGATTGAGGTCTCCTGGCAACCGCCTAACAAAGTCCCTTTGGGACTCTGCTCTCTTAGCGCCTGCGCCTAACTTCCCTGATTCGAGTGGCTGAACTGTGTAGCAAGTGCAGGAGCCAACAGGTGTGCCTACTCACAGGTAATCCTCGAGCCTTGGGGTCAGCCTCTATTCCCCCCCCCCCCCGCCCCCAGACGCCCCAGGTCCCCCAGGCACCGACTTCCTGGCAGCTAGAGTTCAGTGTCTTGAAACCTGAGTGATGTCCAAGCCAGAACTCTTTATCTTGCTTCAGGTCAGCTTCCCGGAGTTCGGTATATACTGTGCCGGCTCACTTTCCCCTTCTGCAAGTGGGAGCTGCCAGTTCTGTGCGGTTGCCACGTCTGGGACTCTGCAGCATGTTCTTGAAAGGAGTCAGATCTCCCGTCTTTGGGTGCCTCCTGGGTTAGTGGTGACCTAGGCTCACCTGGATTTCACCTGAACTCCTGATTTCAGAGACAGGAGTAGCTGAGCTCAGGTTGGAGAAACATCACCGATTGTTCACTGCTCGCTGCAATTCTCTGGTGGTTCCTTCTCTCCATCTGTGAAGTACTCATTGTGGAGCGGGCCTCTACCAAAGCCTAGGACATTAGAGACAAGACAGAGACGGGACTGGGAGGGTGGCCTTCCTGCACTGGGCAGATTTACCCCTGGGATCTTTGCTGTTTCCCTCCAGGACCATTCTAGTGCTGTGCAACATGTCCCTGCAGGCCTGGGACTGGGAGGAAGATGAAAGAGCAAGCACTGGGCCCCTCTCCATGGCCAGTGCTTGCCATTCAGGGAGCGAATGTGACATGGAGGACTACCTGAAGTCCAGGACCCCAGCCCATGAGTGGGACTGTGAGGACCAGTTCAGCAGCAGCCTGCATTCCTCAGAGGGGCCTGCCGGCACCTCTAACACTGACGTGCCCCAGATTGTCCCCTGCAGATTTGTGATCTCACTGGCCTTCCCCACAGTGATAGGTAGGTGCTGAGGAAGAACTCTGAGCAAGGCGGGACATGACTGGCTTCCTCTGGGAGCTGAGGGCACATCCGTGCCTCCTTCCCTCCACCGTGCCCCTTCCATGCTAGAGTAGTTGGCACAAACCAAGGCAGAGGTCAGAAAAAGAACAGTAAATTTGGGTCCAGCTATTGGCTTGGCATGGAAGTGATTGTGGGACTTTCACTCAGCCCACTCAGAGGCCACAAGAAGCAGGTCACACCCCTCCCCTCCTTTCCTCTCCTCCCCTCCTCTCCCCTCACCTTCTCTCTTCTCCCCTCTTCTTGTCTTCCCTTCCCCTCTCTGTTTTAGCAAGGCAGAGAGAATGGGGGAGAAGGGCAGGGCCTGCCAGAGCCATGCTCGCCATGCTTGAGCTAGCCAGAGTCCCTTCAATGTCTATATCCCTAATTATAAGAAGTGGAATTGTTTTGAAAGTATGTACTTTGTTTTAAGTATGTAAATTGTTTTGATGGCTGTTGTCAAATTGCCCTTGAAAGGATTAGAATAATCTACTCTCCCAGTAATAGAAAATGACTCTATCTGCTCATTTCTCTTCTTCCTTCCTTCCCGTCTTCCTTCCTTTCTTCCTCCCTCCCTCCCTCTTTTCCTTCTTTCCTCTTCTTCCTCTTCCTTCTCCTCCTCATCTTCTGTTTTAGAGACAGGATCTCATTGTGTAGCTCTGGCCAGCCTGAAACTTGCTAAAGTAGATCAGGCTGGCCTCAGACTAACAGACATCAGCTTGCCTCTGCCTTTCAAATGCTGGGATTAAAGGAGTTGTCTTAGTTAGGGTTTCCATTGCTGTGAAGAGACATCATGACCATGGCAAGTCTTATAAAGGAAAACACGTAATTGGGGCTGGCTTACAGTTTCAGAGGTTCAGTCCATTATCATGGTGGAAAGCATTGAGGCACACAGGCAGACAAGTTGCTGGAAAAGGAGCTGAGAGTTCTACATCTTGATCTGAGGGCAACAGGGAAAAAAAAAAAAAAAAAACAAAACCAAACCTGTGAAACATTGAGCCTCAAAGCCCACCCACTCCCCAGTGACACATTTCTTCCAGAAAGGCCACACTTACTCCAACAAGGCCACACTTACTCCAACAAGGCCACACCTCTTAACAGTGCCACTCCCTGGGCCAAGAACATTCAAACCACCACACACTGTTTTAGTCAGTGTTTCTATTGCTGCAGTAAAACACTATGACCAACAGCTACTTGGGGATGGAAGGGTTTGCTTGGTTTACATTTCCACATTACTCTTCATTATTAAAAGCAGTCAGGGCAGGAACTCAGAGCAGGAACCTGGTTCAGAGACCACGGAAGAGTGCTGCTTACTGGTTTGTTTCTCATGGCTTGCTTACCCTGCTTATAGAACCCAGAACCACCAGCCTAGGGATGGCTCCACTCACAATGGGCGTGGTCCTCCTAAGGCAATCACTGATTAAGAAACGCCCTACAGCCTTCCTACAGCCAGATCTTACGAAGGCATTTTCTCCATTGAGGTTCCCGCCTCTCAGAGGTCTCTAGTTTGTGTCAAGTTAATATAAAACTAGCCATCACGTAAACCTTTACAGGAGGTATTAACGCCTACAAGAAATTGGCCAAGGGCTCTCTGTTCCAGACTGCTTAAGGTCTGTGGCAGTACGGGAGTGGCACAGTAGCTTCGAGCTGGAGTTAAAGACCTGAAGTCATAAAACTCTGCAGTTTGGGTTGGCAGTGGAGCAGTGGCAATGTGTCTAGAATGTTCCGGGCCTGGGCTCTATCCCCAGTGCTAAAAGACAAGACAGAAACAGCCCAACCTGAAAGCAAGGGAACACCTCCCCCGCAGTGCAAAGCAAGCAAGCAAGCAAGCAAGCAAACAGTCATCCAGAAACCAGAAACAAAAATACAAAGGGGAAAAAGCTAGCTTTAAAGGTAGTCATGTTTTAGGGTTCCGGTGATTGTACACACCTTTAGTCCCAGCAGTTGAGAGGCAGAGGCAGGTGGATCCTATGAGTTTGAGGCTAGCCTGGTCTACATAGTGAGTTCCAGGACAGCATAGTGATATATCCTGTCTCAAAGAGATAGAGGAAACAGATGAGAGATTATCATACTTAAAAGTTTTGTTCTCATTTTTTCTTTTGTATTTTAAAAATAGCTATGATATTTGGGGAATGATATATGATATATGTGTGGAAAGTGGGTTTGTACCTAAAGTACTTGGGAGGCAGGAGGGTCACTTGGGTCCAAGGACCCGAGAACAGCCTGGGAACCTTGCTCAGATCATGCCTCAAAACAAAATTAGCCAACTGAACAAATGATTCTGAAATATATGTGGTATTCCTAAGCGCCTTTTTTGTTTTGTTTTGTTTTTCGAGACAGGGTTTCTCCGTGTAGCCCTGGTTGTCCTGGATCTCACTCTGTAGACCAGGCTGGCCTTGAACTCAGAAATCCGCCTGCCTCTGCCTCCCAAGTGCTGGGATTAAAGGCGTCCTGGCTCCTAAGCGCTTTCTTATGGTAGAAAAAGACCCAACCTAAAAGGTTCATTTAAGTTCCTGGCCAAAGACAGACAGAGGGAGGAGATGCTGGCATCCCAGTGTCACCTCTGGGGATGTACTCACACTGACACACTCTCTAATGAAATCCAACTCTTAGTTTCCACTTCGTTCTGGCAATGACACTGAGCAGTGGTCTTTGGGGACCCTTCCAAACCACAGCAATGTTTCTTGCCTTCAGGGAGCAGTGGGGCTGGGTCTGCTTTCCCCCAGGTTAAGACAAGGCTCATTAAACCTGTGTCTTCTAGGTAATAAGGGGAAAACCCCAAATGTACCTGATAAAAAGAAGCCTGTTAAGTCAGATACCCGGACTGGAAAGGCTCGTCAATTCTACCACATTGAGTATTTTTTCCTGCCCGATGACATAGAACCCAAAATAGTTGATGTTGTGGTGTTTCCTACCATAGCCAAAGTGTTTCTGGAGTCAGGAATAAAGGTGAGTGTTGTGTGTGTGTGTCTCTCTGTGTGTGTCTGTCTGTGTGTGTGTCTGTGTGTGTGTGTGTGTCTTTGCATGGAGTGTCACACTCAGTATGCAGAGTGTGTCCCACTGACCTGCAGCAGGCTCAGCAGTGGAGTTTTCTAGGTATGTGGGAAAGTGGGGCTACCTCAGAACTGAGGTATGAGAAGGAGACTAGCAGATTGGTCCTACAAATGCAATTAAGCAGCCTCTTTAGATATCTTTAGTCTGTAGGTTCTTGAATGTTTCATCAAACATGGTTTTAGTTTTACTTTAGTTTTCTAAGTACTGAGCATTCACTGTAGGCCTCGAAGTTTCTTTCTTACTATGCACATATATATGTGTGTGTGAGACTGTCCATGTGCAAGGCTTATACCAACACGCATGCACACATGAAGACTCCTGGAATAGTTTGGCTCAGAGTCATTGCTTGGAAGTAACCATCAAGGGTGCTATGCATGCACTTGTGTAGATTTCTATTTTCAGGGAACAGGTAACTTGACAGGGTCCAGTACACAGGACTCACTTCCCTGTGATTGGGAGCTAGGAGAGAGGCAAACACAGATGCCAGCTAGACGGAGAAGGTGTCATGCCTACTGTGCTGCTGCTGGGGCTAGGCCAGTGGGAAGTGCCTGATCTGTAGGTTGGTCCTTCATTTCCCAGTCTCTGAATGGTGTTTTACACAGACTGTAAAGCCATGGAGAGATGACGACAAAATCTGGGTGTCATGGAGCCAAACTTTCCATGTCAATGTGACAAAGGAATTGTTAAAGAAAATGAATTTCCACAAAATCACTTTGAGGCTCTGGGACACCAAGGACAGAGTCTCAAAAAGAGTCAGGTACCACCGGGTAAAGACATCGGCATTTTCAGAAGAGTCAGATTCTTTTGGTAAGTAGGCAATTTTGCTTATATTTTAAATGTTTCTGGTAACGTGTGTTTTCTCACTCCAGCCTGGACATACCTAGACTAGAAATGTAAACTCTGACATGCTATCAAGTGTGATACTTTCTGAGTGCTGACAGGTTGGCGCAAGTGGAAGACACTGTAGCTGACTTCACAGGATGGATAAAGGCCATCAAAGTACCAACCTTCCTAATGGGTCACCTCCCAACCATAAAATTATTTTTATTGCTACTCCATAACCAAAATTTTGCTACTGTTATGGATTGTAATGTAATGTATCTGTTTTCTAAGGGTCTTTGGTGACCTCTGTGAGAGGGTCATTTGACCCTCACCAAAGCATCTCCTCAGAATGAGGAATGCAGTGTTCACACACCTTGAAGGAATCTCCTGTTTAGAGTTGAGCTTCTTTCTCTAAGGTGCTTCATTTTATTCTAAAATCTGAAAAAATCTCCAAGTCCCAAGTATTTAAGATGAGGGATTTGAAATTTGTGACATCAGAGTAAAAACCAGCATTCCTTCGTGTCAGCATGGGATTAGCCACTACTTTCTGAGTTGGGGTGTGACACCTACCAGGGCATACCTGGGGAGCATTGGGCAGTGTCTATACACCTCCTTTATCTTTGGTGAACTTTTGGTCCAAGGCAGCTCTAACATGAGTTACTGTCACTGGGTTGTCTCCCCAAACTGATATGATATGTTTGCTCAAAAGTAAATAAAGAGGCCGGGCAGTGGTGGCTCATGCCTTTAATCCCAGCACTTGGGAGGCAGAGGCAGGTGGATTTCTGAGTTTGAGGACAGCCTGGTCTACAAAGTGAGTTCCAGGACAGCCAGGACTACACAGAGAAACCCTGTCTCGAAGAACAAAAAAAAAAAAAAAAAAAAAAAATAGAGATACCAAGACACAAAAGAAAGGTTTGGTTTGTGTGTACAGCTCGGTGGTAATGGGCAAGTGTTGCAGATCTGAGTTTCTTCTCTAGTACTAGAAAAAGAAACATTGTTAAAAAATCATATCTCCTCTGGCTGCGACGATGGCTCAGTTGGAAATGCCTGCAATGCAAATACGAGAGCCCAATTCTGACCTTCCAAAACTCATGTGGAAAGGTTGTGGGTGTTGACATGAATCTGTAACTACAGTTTGGGGGAGGTAGAGATAAATGGTCTCTGGAACTTGAGACCACCAGTCTAGCCAAACTAAGGGAGAGAGTGACTGAGGAAGGCAGTCAGCTTCAGCCTCAGCTGCTGCATGGCCCCTCACCTCCAAACATGAATGCTACCTACCTCTTCTAGGTCACCATGCTAACATTCATATGTAGCCCATTTCAGAGGTTTCTTCTTGTTGTGGTGGTGGTGCTGTTGGGAGTGAAATCCAAGGTCTTGTAGGTGCTGGACAAACCTTTACTTCTGAGCTCCCACCAGCCTTTTTTGTACCCCTCTCCCAAGTTTAGTTTGAGACAAGATCTTATTAAGTCACCCAGGCTGTTCTGGAACTTTTGACTCTTCTGCCTCAGCCTCCCTAGTGCTGGGATTACAGGGCTATTCCTGACAACAGAGACGTTTACTTGTGGGTGTATACCAGGATCAGATTCTTCTGACCTTCCCTGAAGCAGCAGGGAGGGAGGGATTCGGACATTCATGATGTGATGTCACAGCCAGCTAGTCCCATCCCCTTCTTATACTAGTTGCAGAATGTGGGCGTGTTCTTAAGTATCCTTCTCCTATGCAAAAAAAGAGAAATTAGTAGCCACTCTACTATGGTGAGAGTGGCCTCTTAGGACTCAAGCAACAGGAGAGAGGGTGTTGTTCACTGAGAACTTAAAAACAAGAATGAAGTGCCACTAAGGAACGGGTGCTGGATCCTGAAAAGCTCTCTGATGCTTAGAGACACAGAATCTGTGGGGTATGTGCTGTCTTTGCTGTTGGCTTTCGGGTAAGTGTAGTCACCCAACCTTACAGTTAGCTGAGGCCACCCTTGTACAGAAATGGGAGGGGCAGAACCACACCTGAGGGCCATTTTCACACCTTTGGCTTGCTTGTAGTTTTTCCTTGGTAACCTGAGCATTGTTGATATTTTGGGCCAAATGCTTTCTGGTTGTGGGCTTTTCTGAGGATAAAATTAGCAGCATCCTAGGCTCAAGACTTCCTTCATATATTGCAAGATGTCCTTAGTGGTTCAAGTCACTGCTCACTGAGAATCACTGACTTAAATCTAAACTAATAATCAGAGAGTTTTTATGGGAGAAAATGGGACCAATATATAACTTCTGTCACTCAGACCAAAGGAAAGACACCTGCGGGTGCCCTCTGTGGGTTCCAGGGCCTGGCCTGGGCCTGAATTTCTTCTGGTGCATGTCTGCCTGCCATTGGAGCAAATGTTGGGGCAGTGGCTTCTGCTCTGCCTGGTGAAAGGGCCCTGGCATTCAGTGGGCCCTGCAGGGAAGGCCCATGGCATCTGCCTTGGGGACCACAACAACAGCTTTTCCTTGGGCTCTGTCCCAAGCCTAGTGTCCCTGACTCTTATTTTAAATATTTTTCCCATTCAAGGAACAGTGTATATTCACAGTATAAAAACCATTTAGAAATGTCTAGGAAAAGGGAGGAAAACCTAAAACCACACAGTGTCTGGTCCAGAGATAATCATTACTAATAGCCTTTCTGTGGGTCTGTCTTTTGTCATTTAAATATACCTCATAGACACTTCATTTCCTGGGCGCCCTAAGAGGGCTCAGTGTGTAGAAGGAAGGATGCTTGTTTGGCAGGCCATGTGCTAGAGGCATGTGCTAGTGGTCTGAATGGGATATTTGTAGGAGAGCTAGCCCTTGTGCCTCTTCATGTTCTGCCCATGGATGTTGGTGCTGAGTGAAGATGACATCATTCTTGTAGTGCACAGATGCTATGGTGGCTCCTCCACGTGCTCTATGCTTGACCCTCTTCTCCCAGCACCTGCTTGCTCTTCCCACTTGACTGAAGTTTCTGGAGCTTTGTCCTGTGGCTATCTGCCTCAGTTTCTCTCAGCTGCATTCTCCCCCCCCCACCCCCATCTCATCTCTCTTGCTACCAGGGATCTGTCTCTCCATTGATCCTGGTGCTTTACTGAAGGCCTTTTAAGACCTACTTACTCCCTCAGGTTCCAATCTTGCTGAAGCACCCGCTAGGATACTGGGCTCCTGACATGGCTGCCTTCTGGCAGCTGACTGCATCTTGGGGGACTCTCAATCTATTGCTTTCTCCAAAAATTTTATCTGCCCTTCAACCACGAGTCAAATTTAACTTTCTTCCCGCCCCCCCCTTCTTTCTTGAGGTTTCCATGATCTTCATTCACTCCATGTATTCATGGAATGCTTGACACTGTCATATGTGGCAGGCTCCATGCTGAGAGAGGGACTGGCATGGCGGTGCAGCTCTCTGCCAAGGAACAAGGAGTGTTTGTGGACCTGGTTCTTCTAGGGCAGTAGTTCTCAAACTTCCTAAGGCTGTGACCCCTTAATGCAGTTCCTCAGGTTGTGGTGACCCCCAGCCATAAAATTATTTCATTGTTACTGCATAACTAATTTTGCTAGTTATGAATCATAATTTAAATATCTGATATGTGACCCCAAAGGGGTTGCAACCCACAGGTTGAGAACCACTGTTTTAAGGGCTGTGATAGAGAAGAGTTACCCATCAGTATCAGATGGTCCATGTATAGAGGGCGACTCTCCCTGCAGAGACGCAGAGACCCACACACAGGTGCTTAGGGCAAGGTGAGGTACAAGCACCTGGCCATAAAAGGTGTGTGACCAGCTGTCCTAGTACTTGGAGGCAGTGTCATAGGTTATCATCTCATCTTCTACTTTATGTCCCTGTGAGATAAGAAGACTGGGTGTGGCAGGCGTCCACTAGGCATATTTGACTGATCCATTTTCTCATTCCAGAGGAAGTGAAACATTTGGTTTTGAATCAGAAAAAGTTGTCTGTAGTTAACAATGGTAAAAACAACACTGTCCTCGAAGAGTTGAAAGAGGAGAATCTACCAAATGACCAAGAAAAGGCAGAAAAGCATTCAAAGTCTCTACAAGGTGAGGAGCGAGGGCTGTGGACACCTGAGCTCAGCTCTGTGCCAGAAGACCAGCACAGGACGCCAGGACCAGCTCAGTACGCATTCCTGGCGTCTTCCCCTGTTCTTGTTTCTCATCCTTCTCTTTCATCCTCTTCCCCCTTTTGAACCAGGGTCTCCCTAAGCAGGCCTGGCTGGCCTAGAACTCACTATGAAGGCCAGTTGGCCACGCTGGCCTGGCCTTGAGTTTGAAGTAACCCTCCTCTCTTAGCCTCCTAAATGTTGGAGTTGCAACTGTGAGCCAGTATGTGGAGAATTTAATAGACATTTGTTTCACAACTTAAAACACACACACACACACACACACACACACACACACACACCACAGATAAAACATTTTTGAGCTCTGGAAGTTAATTTTAAAAGAAAACCCAGCCTCTGTAGAAAAGCATCGGACAGTGAGAAAGTCATCACTAAATGCAGTTAAGGAGACATTTTGGTTATCCTATGACATCAAATTTCTGTTTTTGCTCTAGGACTCATTTTGTTTTTGTTTTTAGCATGTGAGTTTACCCAAGATACAGACAGCGTTTCTGTCTTCTGAGAGCGTTTGTATATCACCACAAGCATCTCCTACGTCCTTAAGAGCTGTGTATAAACTTTGTTGGTGATGGCTATGTAGATTATGTAGTATTTTATCTAATAGGACTGTAATTTGGCTGACGATTCCCTATGGTTGAGAACTTGAGACTTCCGGAGTGCTTTCAACATTCTACAGCATATCTGTAAGCAGGACTGAGGCGGACACTTTCACATATAGCAGACCCTTCTCCTCCTCCTTGGCCAATAGGGTTCTGCGGGCCTTCATTTGCCCAATACTTGGAAGAGTAAATTCGGTGTGTATCTTTCATTCATGAACAAGCCCCTCCCCCTTTTTTTTCTGAACGACACTGCTGTGTTAGGCCTTTGCTAGCAGATGTATCGCTGAACAGCATTTGCTGTGAGCTAGCACAGAGTGAAGCTTGCAGACTCTTTGTAACGTTTGGTTCTCACCAAGCAGAGCCTGAAAACCCTTCTAAGAATGGCGGCGAGGAGTGTGAGAAGTTACTGAAGATGGAGGAGTCTCCTTCATCTAGGTAAGGACTCGCTGCTTACTTGGTGAGGAGTAAGGCCTCCTCCTCCCTGGCCCTGCTCTGAGTCTTTGAACACTTCTTTTCTGGTCTTGGTTAAGGTGGAGCTGAGACAACCAAGGGAAAAGGAAAGATCAGGGAAGGAAAGGGAGGCAGTGCTTTGGGGTGCACCAGGCTCCCGCTTTCTGCACGGTGCATGAGGCGCCCGCTCTCTGCAGGAAGTGCTGTATACCTCGGCTGACTATCAAGCTCCACTGTAGGCACAGGGCGATGAGTGCTTTCAGTGAGTTTCACAAAGTCAGAAAGCTGGAATTTGGGGGCAGCCAGGATTGCAGCCCACAGCCTCAGCTTGTGGAGCCTTGGTGAGAGCTTCCAGAAAGTCATTGCTCCAGAATTCAGATTGCTGGGAACACAACTGTGTGTGGGTCTGGGCGGGTTGAGGAAAGCCCAGAGGCCATGGTTTCCTCTCAGCTCAGGCCGTAGAGCTCAAGCTGTTCTTCTGCTGAATCCTCCCGAGTGTGCACCCCTAGCTAACAATGTTGACCTTATGTATTGCTTTTAATTGAATTTGCATTTTAATTTGAGAAATCTGACCTTTATGTGCCGTTACCCACCTCCCACAATCACGGCCTATCTTTTTTACTTAACAAGCACCATCCTTTATGGACTTAAGTGGAGATAATATTCATCTCCTGGAAATGTTGTGGATAAGTCTTGTAGGTTCTTAAATGATTCTTAGTTTTAGCTAATATATATATATATATATATATATATATATATATATATATATATGTATATATATATACTCATATATATATATATATATATATATATATATATATATATGAGTAGACATTTTCATGTCTGTATTTGTGCAACTCATGGGACGAGAATCCAAAACCACTGGTGGAATGAAAAGGAACAAAATTCTGTGGGTGATTGAATGGACAGATAGGTGGACAGATGGACAGACAGGCAACTGGATAGCTGGATGGATGAGTAGATGGGTGGATGGATGGATAGATAAATGGGTTGGTGGACAAGTGAATGTATACATAGCACCACATATTATCTCATTTAATCCAATATATTCTTTCATGTTTTCCATTTGGTTTGAACCTTGATTATACAAGTATGGCCCACTGTATCATGATGACTGGAGAGATTGGCAGATTTAAGAGGTCTCAGGATGCTCCAGGCTCCTGAGTGAGGCATAATTGGCATCTGACAAAAGCCCTAGGCCATTCCTATGCATATGCATATGGCTTTAAGAAGTAAGGATGGGCCAGTGAGTAGATTCTCGAGATCTGACACCTGTGTGTTTTCTCCTTCCTGTCCTTCTCTGTGAGGGTTTTCTAGACGGACCATATCAAAGACACCCATCTCTCTGAGTGGAGCAACCATGATGGAGATCAAGGAACTCATTGAAAAACCGTCGTTGAGCAGCTTAACAAACATGATAGAAAAACAAAAGTCTCAACGTGAGTCAAGATGGGGTTTGTGCTTGATGACATAAGTAGATTTGAAAAGTTATGAATATTTAAATTTAAGGCACATCAATAAGATTGGCTGGTGTTGGATTAAATCCCTCTTTCCCCCCTTTTCTGAAGAACAAAATATAACAGATGCAGTAGAAGTGCTCGTGGCATCTTGCTCTTTGAGGGGCACACCTTTCTTGTTTCCTTTCTCTGACCCATTCGTTCTCACGTGTTTAGATAACATACTGGTTTTCATTCCTGCGATGTGTGCAGATTGCACAATGCCTCCCTGCACCTTCAGCTTGCTCCGTGGGCTCAACTTCATTTCTGAAGTTTCCTCATGTCCACATATGTAAGGATACTATCTTTATCCTGTTTGCATAGCGCCCTGTCAGATAGTCCTTCATCCCATCCTGTCAGAGGACACTTGAATCTCCCTGTGGCTTCCTGCCCCTGACACCATGGCAGTGAACACCGTGTTCCCGTTGCTTGGAGGACTTGGCTAAGACAGTTGCCTACAGCTGGTTTTGTTGGTTCTTGTGTAGGTTGGGCTCTAATCAACTCCCTAGCAATCGATGGGTATTGAGAGTCTCCCTTTGGCTCATTTCCAGTGCTCAGCCACATGGATCTACAACCTTGGCTCCCAGTGAGGCTGGCTGTACAGCACTTCAGAGGCTTCCGTAGTCCCAACAGGGTCCCAACAGGGTCCCAACAGGGTCCCAACAGGGTCTGCTTCACACCGTCTGCTGATTATGCTAGTGGCAGACGGCCCTCCCAGAGAGGGGTATGGCAAACTTGTTTTCCCCTGAGGTGTCTTGCTTTGTTTCACTGCCTCTTCCTAGTTCACACTCTGCTAACACCTGAGAAAACACTTCCTTAGATGACCCCAGTGCAGGCACAGGAGGTCTGTTAGTGATTCTGAAATCTATTCTGGAGTTCTTTTCAAAGACAGGATAAGGTTGGGATAGCCCTGCCATTTCATTTGCTTAACATGGTCATTCTGCAGCTCGCCAAAAGTCCCTGCTTTCTTGCTGCTTTGAAATGTCACCTCTGTCTCTAATCAACTCTGCCACGTGTGTACCCGACCCTGGACTTTGTAGGCAATTCCGCTGGCCTTCATGTGCTCATGCTGTTGCCTGGGATCAAAAGGCAAGCACTTTTTTTTTTCAAGTGAGGTCTCACTGTATAGCCATGGCTGGCCTTGAGTTCACGACTGTGCATCTACCTGTCTCTGCCTCCCGAGTATTAGGGTTAAAGGTGTGCACCCTTATGTCTGGCTGAGCTGAGAATTATACTCTCCCCAATACCCTGCTGTCATTAGACAGATGAGGTATCTCAGGTTAAAAAGACCTGTCCTACACTACCCTTCCCTTGTAGGAAGGTGGAGCAGGTCTTAGAACTTAGCTCATCCCAATAGCCCAACCTCAGCACTGCTCTGCGACTGAGTGACTTAAGCAGTTGGACACAGTACAGTGTCATTATCATGGTGACTTTACTCTCAAAGGGGTTGGGGACACCTTCACCATATACCTGCTTAGAGCTGACAATCACTTGTCACCTAAGCCTTGTTAACTCTCAGGTAGTTAGGAAGAGATAGCAGGACAAAAGATAACCCCTAGAGTAGAAAGAATCTCATGTACTGTATGGAAGAATCACCTGTCAGTAAAAATGCTGTTGGCCTGTTAGTTTAGCAGGAAATAAGGAGGTGGAAGTTCCAGTATGGAGAGAGAATTCTGGCAGAGAGTCAGGTGCAGGAAAGAGGATTTGGCCCCAGACCCAGAGGAAGATGGTCACATGTAACTGAAGACCAGGTAACCAGCCACGTGGCAGAACTTAGAATAGAGTAACAATGATTAGGTTATGAGCTAGTCAAGAAATGATTTAACGCATTTGGCCAAGGGATTTGTAAATATATTTAAGCCTCAGAGTCGGCCACAAGGCAAGGGTTGGGAAGACACCATGGGGGAACACCTGGAGGAGAAAAAGCCAGATCAATATTAATATACAAGTCTCTTGGGGGATTTTGGCTGGGAGATAGCCAGATTAGCTTAGAGGATTAGAATAGACTAATAATTGCCCAGTTATTGCACTATAAAACTTATTAAATAAATCTGTAGTCTGTTTCATTTATTTGGGAGCCAGCCAGGATAAACAAGAAATTGTTATTTATAAAATTGCTTCTAACATCCCTGTCTCTAGGAGCTTCCAGAACCTTCCTGCTCTCGATAGCATATATGAATGCACACATCAAAGCATGGTAAATCCCTTCTTAACATGTATTTCATTTGGTTCCAAAGTTAAAGGTAAAGATACAGAAGTGAAGAAGAAAAGCCCAAAGAAAATGAAGAAGTATCAGACAGAAGAGGAAGGGGACCAGAAGCAGGAAGGTGCTGCCTGGAAGCAGAGCGTCTTCTCCATCCAGCTGCCCATCATGCCACTCCTTGCCGGTAGCTACCATGTACTTAGAATGCTCACACGAGACACCCGTGGTGACTGAGATCTTGCTCTGTCCTCATTTCATCCTCACTGTCACCCCAGGAATGTCTCAAGTGTACAGAGAAAGAAATGCAGACCCAGGGAGGCTAGCGACCCTGCAAGATCATACAAGTGTGGCATCAGGATTTGAGTCCCAAGTACAAGGAAGCCTGTGAGAATATAACTGTCAGTTTTGTTTGGTAAATAAGGTGCTGCCTTTCAGTGATTGTTCCCCTGTAGGCTCTCATCGAAGCATCTAGAAAGGGCAACAGAGGGATGCAATGTATATGGGCCGGTGTGACACATTCTGCCATGTCCTGTTTTACTTCTCATGAGAGGCTTGCGCCCATTGGCTGGATGAGCAGGTTGCAGGCAGGGGTTTTTAAATAACCACTATTGTTTGTCAGGGAGGAAAAACCATGTTAAGTATCTTACCCAGTGCTTACAGGTCAGTAGTAGAGCAAGGGCTGGAAGGTTTTGACTTGTAAGAGTTTCCATGTTTTATAAAGTATGCTTCTACCTCCTGGCAAACGATAAACAGATGTTTATTATATTTGAATACTTTGATGCCATTTAAGGATACATTTATAGGTTTAGGTTAAATTATGACATTAAAAAAAGAGTAATGGGAAAACAATATATTATTTTTCCTATTTAGAGAAAATAATTTCAAACATTTTCCAAACCCTTTTCTGGCTTTTCACTCTCATGTGCGCCCCCACTGGCTATTTTGTAGAGTTGCAGGCTCCATTCTGAGATAGCACCAACCTACAAAGCTGTCAAGTCAAAGTGTCACAGTGTATAAACAGTGTATAAACTGCTCAGTGCAGGATCTTGCCAACAGAGGGACTCTGAGTGGCTGGCAGGGAGGAGACAAGCTGGACCACTGGGAGGGCAGATATTGGATGCTGGTAGTTCAAGGAAAGTGGAGCTGAACCCCAACCCTTAGAGCAACTGCGGGTGGCAGTCAGCTAGAAAGGCCTTGACTCAGGGCCAGCTGCCTTCAGCATAAAATCGCAGCCTGAGATTATCCATTCCAAAATGTGCACCGTTTTGTTTGGTAAAAGTCTTCCATTTCAGGTTTTCTATACCGTCATAGGAGACATTTAGTTGGCTTGTATCCCAGTGTGGCTTTTGGAAGATCTTGAGCTTAGGAGTGAACTCTTGCATTAAAGGAGGGGTCCTGTGTGGAAGGTTTGGGTGAGTGAGCAGCCGGGGCGGGCTGCAGGCTCCGCAGTGTAAGAGGTCAGAGACCTTGGGTCATCACTAAAAGCTCAGTTTCTCCTCTGTAAAGTGAAAATGACAAGTCTTGGAGGAATGTCTCCAGGATCAAGTGACAGTGATATCTGTTTGGGCGGGCACTCAGAAAAGCTCACCTCTTCTTCCTTCATGTAGCACCAAGCTTTTCTTCTGGGAAATTGGATCTCACGGGAGTGGATGACCTGGCGAGGGTGGGGTGGGGCATTTTTGGTCATCGAAACTGGGAGCCAGGTGGTACTGACACCCAGCTGGATGCTGCTACATTCTGTTGTGCACACAGCACAGGAGGGGAAGTAGAGTGCATGCCACAGGTGTTGGTTATGTTCTCTGTAGATACCTATTTAATGGCCGCAGTTAAAGAGATGCCTACCCATGAGATCCAGGTACCTACGTGGACATCAGTTGCCTTCACTGGTGTTTTGTTTTGATTTAGCTGCGTACTACAGTGTAACCACTGGTGTTGCCTGCGGTGAAGGCCAGGCTCCATGCCTGCCAGTTCACAGCCACACAGCCTTAGGCTGAAGTGTGAACATACTGAAATGTGGCCAGTATGGAGAAGGAATTGCCTGTAAGTTCTACTAAAGTTGGGACAGCCCCACATGGATGGTGGATACCACCATGGTGGCTCAGGTCTAGAACAGTGGCTGCGTAGTCACCTACCTGTGTAGAAGCCACACATTGGACCAGTTATCTCTGTGTGGGTGGTGCCTGTGAAACAATACTTTTTACTGTACTCAGAGTGATTCAGAAAATACACACCTTGCCTTCAGATGGTCAAGATAAAATGATAAAATTCAGTCCTGCTTAGACCTTGGTTTCAGATGTTGACATTTGACATTCCACCTGTGAGCATTTCCCAGTTTTTCCGGTTCTGAGGGTGGACCCCATCACTTGGTTATACTAAACAAGTCCCCTACCACTGAACTATATCCTAGCTTTTGGTTTTTGGAAACAAGGGTCTTGGTATGTAGACAAGGCTGGCCTGGAATGTGAATATCTCCTGCCTCATCCTCCTGACTGTTCATATGACAAGTAATTGCCACCATGCCCAGAGTTCCAATTCTTTTTTAAAGGTTTTCCCTTGCTGTATGAATTTTTAATTATTTATTTTTCTTTTATTGAAAATACATTTTTTCTCACATATATCCTCATTATGCTTTCCCCTCTCTCTACTCTTCCAGGTTCCTCTGTCTTAGTCACTGTTCTGTTGCTGTGAAAAGACACCATGACTAAGGCAGCCCTTACAAAGAAAGGCAGCTGGAGAAGTAGCTAAGAGCTACAGACACAGAGACAGACACGAGAGAGAAAAGAAGGGGCGATGGGGGAGACAGAGAGACTGGGTTTTTTAAGTCTCAAAGCCCTTCCCCAGTGTCACTCTTTCTCCCACAATGCCACACCCTCAAATCCTTCTCAAATTTCACTCCACACTGAAGACTAAGCATTCAAATATATGCACCCATTGGGGGCCACTCTTATTCAAACCACATTTTACTCCCTGGTCCCCATAAGCTTGTAGCCATATTGTAATTCAAAATGCATTTGGTCTAACTTCAAAAGTCTCTATAGTCTATCACAGCCTCAGCACTATTTAAAGGTGAAAAGTTTAAGGTCTAAGAGGCTCGTGTAATCTCTTAACCCTAATCCCCTGTAAAATCAAAATAAAAAAGCAGCTCATATACTTCCAAAATACCGTGGCATAGAATATACATTACCAGTCCAATGGGGAGGAGAGAGAGAGCATAGCCAGGAAATACTGAAAACCAACAGGCAAACTTGAGACTCTGCATCTCCACGTCTGATGTCAAAGCACTTTCAGATCTCCAGCTCCTCCCGGCCATGTTGATGGCTCTTCTTTCTCTTGGGCAGATCCCACACTCACTCTGTGGCTCTCCATGGCATGTCTCCCACGACTTGGCATCCAGCATCTTAGGGTCTTTAAGACAATCCAGGCTTCACCCTCACAGCTTCCTGCCAAGAACCTCTTTTGGGACACTCCTGACACATGCCGGACCTCAGTGGCTTTCCTTAGCTGGGGAGGGAGATTGCACAATGCTTTTCCTGTGTTCTTGATTCTAAAGCTAGAGTCAGGAACCTGAAGCTGCTAAGTTCTGGGGCTTGGGGGGCTGAATCCTGGCGGCCTCCTTCAGTTACATTTGTATCAGCTTTCTGTTGTTAATCTTTTCCTTCATTGCCTAAGTTTTCTTTAATCCCTTTCACAAGCCGGAAGCAGGAAGCCTGCTGAGTGGTTTGCCTTGAGGATCCCACTCCCTTGGTTCTGTTTAGCATCAGGCTTCAAGTCAGAGCATTTTGTCATAGGACTTGGCTTCATAGCATTTCCTAGTGCTCCGTTTTCTCTTCAAATTGTCTGTGTTGTAGTTCTCCTTGCCTCATTTGTTTCTTCTCATTGCAAATCTTCATTAAGCAATCACAAAACACAGTCAACAAATACTAGGCTGGCTTGAAACCTCCTCTCCCAAAGCCATGAGTCCAAAACTTCAATTTATCTTCAGGTAGATTTTTAGGACAAGGGTTAAAAAAAAAACCAGCCCCATTCTTTGCCAAAATATAACATGAATGGTGTCTATGCCAACTGCTAATATTCTTCCCCTCTGAAGGCCCTTGAGCCAGGACATCATAGTCTACATTGCTTTCAGCATCACTGTCTTCATGCTTCTATTGGTAGGTTCCATTAAGTCCCACTTAAAGCCCTCAACTGCTTTCCTAATCTAAAGTTCACAAGTCTACATTCTGCCAACAAGCAACATAGCCAGACCTGCCACAGCAGTACCCCAGTCCCTGGTCCCAACTTCTGTCTTAGTCACTGTTCTATTGCTATGAAGAGACACCATGAGCAAGTATGAACAAGGCAACTCTTATAATAGAAAGCATTTAATTGGGGGACTTGCTCACAGTTTCAGAGGTTTAGTCTAATATCATGATGGCAGGGAACATGGTGGCAGGCAGGTGTGGTGGTGAAGCAGTAGCTGAGAACTACACCTGATTCACAGGCAGGGGGCATGGGGTGGAGGGAAGAACATATCCTATATGAACTTCTTCCATGTTCTTTATATAGGATATAGGATGCCAGTAGAAGGTGTGGTTCATGTATTTTCCCAATTCAAAGATCAGGATTAGAAGTGGGTCTTCCCACTTCAAATGATTTAATTAAAAAAAAAAAAAAATCTTGCTGGGTAGTGGTGGCACACTCTTTTAATCCCAGCATTTAGGAGGCAGAGGCAGGCAGATCTCAGTAAGTTTGAGGCCAGCCTGGTCTCCAGAGTGAGTTCCAGGACAGCCAGCACTACACAGAGAAACCCTGTCTCTAAAAACAAAAAAACAAAAACAAAACAAAACCCCCAAAACAAAGCAACAACAACAAACCAAATCAAACCAAACTGACCAGTCAACCAACAAAAGACGAAACAAAACAAAAACAATCCCTACCGGCTGTGCCTAGCCACCGGGATTTTAGTTAATTCCAGATGTAATCAACTTGATAACCAAGGATAGCCATCACAAGTCCACTCCTTGTCAACTTGACACAAAATCGTATCTCCTCATGTCATGCTCAATTTCCAGATGAAAACAATAACTGAGTCATAATCATGCTAACATGATATGACTATCCCATGTACAATTGAAAACAGTATGTATTTGACTAAGTCATAATTACGCTTAACATAATTATCACATACAACTGCAAATGCATTATATATTTAACCAGGCCATAATTATGCCTGACATGATATAACTATTTCACATACAACTGCAAACATATTATAAATATAGAATAGGTGGCAACGTCCCTTGAGGAGATAAATATCTGCACGAATGCATTCTTAACAAAATACTACAGAAACTCTCATATCAGTTATAATCCTCTTTTCTGCAACTGGTCACATGGCCTTAGCTGGTATTTATAGCTACCTTCTTCTACTACCCATTCTGTATTTCCTCCACCCTCAGCAAACACCTCACAGGTGTTGGCTCTTCCTGGAAGGGTGATCCACCTTCATTCCTGAAGGGTCTGTGCCCTTTGTCATTCTGCCTGGGATAGGTTGTTGTAGTTTCCCATTGACTTTAATCACAGAATACAGTAGCCTTAAAGGATCTTCTGCACTTCAGACATGATCTTTCTTACCTGAATTGTGGGAAAGCAATCTAATCTCCTTGGTACTCTAGATCAGTCACACTGCCTAACACTGTTATTGCTTTCTTAGTCTCTTGGCTTAAGGGCATTAGAAGCCCAGCGTGTCCTTGGTGGGGGTGTGCGGTGCTGTGTGTGGTGGGTGTGTGAGTGTGGGTGTAGGGATGTGGAAGTGTGTAGGTGCAGGGGTGTGGGGTGCAGTCTGAGCTTCCAGTTAGTTCAACAGAATGTTTGCTGTGTTTCCTGGCAGGAATGCCAGAATAGTAGTGTTTGGTTTTACCCAAGATTCCTGGGCTATCTAACTCAGGTTCCTGGCTACCCAAATAGCATCAGGTATGGGTTCCATCTCATGGAATGGGCCATATATCAAATCAGATGTTGGCCGGTTACTCCCACAAGCTTTGTTCCAAGTGCTGGGTTGGTGTTTACATTTCTCCTTTGGTAGTCTGCAGAGTATCATTTTGTACCAGAGATGCTAGCATCCCTGTGGTTATGAATTTATAATCAGCTCTGGTGACAGGAATTTGTTATCATCAGGTTTGGGATGAGAACCCGCTCCTGACTGCCATGGCTAATGGGGGCTAACGCTACATATATTTTCTTCTAGGCTGGCAAACGGTCATCTGCCGTGGCAGCGAGAAGTCGGCCAACATTTTAGATTGCTTTTTGACTTTAAAAACAGAAGTTCCTATCATGACTGAACAGCAAAAACAAGACCTGAACCCCATGACCATAAAGATCAGGTGTGCCTCTTGTCTTCCGATCCAGCCTGTGTCCATTCACGATCTGGAGGTAAGAATGAACCCCTGCTTTTCCCACTAAGAGCACCTCCTTATCCCACCCAGGTGGCTATGTGTGGCACCTTTAATCTTTCATGCACTTGATGTGAGACATATACCCACTTACCACTTGGGATTCTGTAGGGAGACATGAAAGAGATAAAGTTCCCAAGAGCTGAAGACACCAGATCTGAGCTTGTCCACCACTCCCTAAGTGGGCTACAAATGAAGATCACTGGCCTGCTTGCAAGTGTGTGGGATTCCCTATGCTGGCCTCGGCCTGCAGACAGACACTGTTATATACCACCCAGGCTCACTGCCAGTGCATCCAGGAGCCCCTCTTCTCTGGATCACCGTGTGGAGGACTGCTTCCCTCTTCCTGTGTGTGTGCTCATTGGTTTGGTTGAAGCACATCCTTTAGCATGTATCCTGCCGTTACATTTCATATTCTAAAAGAATATTTACATGTTCTTTATAGTTCCTGCTCTCCTACTTGGAAAATAGTTCGGTTTGCGTCATAGTTTGCTTTCTAGTGCCATGATAAAACATTGAGCAAAACCAACTTGGGGAGGAAAGGGTTATTAGAGTCCACCTCCAAGGGAAGCCAGGAAAGGAGCTCTAACAGGAAACTGGAGAAGAAACTAAAGCAGAAACCACAGAGGAACACTGCTCACCGACTTGCTCCTCATGGCTTCCTCAGCATTCTCTCTCTCTCTCTCTCTCTCTCTCTCTCTCTCTCTCTCTCTCTCTCCCTTTTCTGAGATAAGGTCTCTCTGTGTAGCCCTGGCTGTCCTAGAACTCTCTATGTAGAACAGGCTGTCTCAGACTGCTTTCTTGTCTAGCACAGGACCACCTGTTTGTTCTAAGGTGGCACCACCCACAATAGGCTTAAGTTGGGCCTTTCTGCATCTGTCGCTAATCAAGAAAAATGGCCTAAGCCTTTCCTACAGGCCAATCTGACTGAGGCAATTCCTCAACCAATATTCTGCCTCCCTAGGTGACTCCAGATTGTGCCAAATTGACCAAACCCAAAAGAATCCAAACAAACCAAACCAATCAACCAAGCAAGCAAGCAAGCAAGCAAGCAACTAACCAACCAACCAATCAACCAATCAAAGTCAAAACAGCTAGCTAGCACAGTTGGGTTTAGACTTCTTGGTTAAAAATCATTACTTCAGCATTTTGAAGGCATTGTTACTTTTCTCAAAGTTTGTAGGATCTTCTTTTTGTCTTTGGAGACTATTATATGTGTTTGTATTTGTGTATGTGTGTATATTTGCATGTTTTTGTGTATTGGTGTTTGTGTATATGTATCTGTGTATGTATGTGTATGTATTTGTGTGTCTGTGTGTTTGTATATGTGTTGAGTTTGGTTCCCAGCATCCTCATGAGGTGGCTTACCACTACCTGTAATTCCATCTCCAGAGGATCTGATGCCTCCTCCTCACCTCCATGGTATCGCTCAGACACTCATGCATACACATAATCAAAAAGATTAAAAAAAAAAAATGGACTAGAAGTTGCCCTGGTGGCACATGCTTACAATATCATTACTTTCAAGACTGAGACAGGAAGATCATGATTTCAGGGCCAGCCTGGAATACAAGTGAGATACTGTCTCAAAACCAAGGAAAAAGCGGTTGATTGGAATTTTCTGTTCACTTACGCATGTTGCCATTTGGGGGCCTGCTCTAATAGATGCTTTAATGGTAGGTCATTTCTGTAGGCTGCTCTGCTTCTCTGAGCACTCCCCGTTCTTATGCCCGGGAAGTCAGAGCCTAGGTGGGGAACTTGTGGGGATGAGATGTGAGTGGTCCATGACTTGGGTCCCAGACTTCCAGTCCTTTTCATCCTCCTGCAGACTAAACCTGAAGAGCCATGCAGGAAAGAGCAGTCACTTGCCAGGGACTGGAGCCCAGACAGGAAGGGGAAGCTGTCAGGCCCTCACTGAGGCTTCTCTCTAAGGTTCCTGTCTTTACCCACCCCCTTCTCTTTTCTGTCTACCCAGGCTCTAGGTCTACAAGTACTGAGTTCTGGGGCAGGGACGGGCTTGCTTCCTTTGCTCCCCACGCGTGCTGCCAGACTTTCTGAGCATAGCTCTCTCTCCCCACTCTCCTTCCCCTCTGACCTCTCGCCCACTCCCTCCATCCTTTATCTTATTCTGGCTTTGTTTGTTTGTTCCCCTTTTGTGGAGCTCTAACATGCATAAGGTCCTGGCTTTGACTCTCACACTGCAAAAACAAAAACCAAACAAACAAACAAAAACCAAAGGAGTAATTGCTAGTATCCAGGCATCTCTTCACACTTTTCTTAGGCTGTAGCCTTTGTTTGACTTGTGTTTTTCTAGGTCATAGCGCCAGACATCTTTGCACTGAGGGAACCTCAGCCGTACCAAAGCCACTCCTACATTTGCTTGACCACAGCAGCCTGTTCCACCACTTGGTCACACCCCAGTCGGATTGCCTTTGCTAATATACTTCGCTTTTCCTGGTCTGTGCCAGGATTAGGACTGGAATTAGAAGCAGATGTAAAAAGAAGCTTTCCGCCTATGTCTCCATGGCACTTGCTGTTTGGGGAAGGGGTGGGGGATCACTTGTCCTTAAGCCTGTGTATGGCCTGTGTCTTGTGATGCTCGTGTCTTGTTCATGCACTCAGCCTGAATGCCTGTGCTGACCTCACAGCATGTGTCTGATGAAGGAGAAAACTCGGCTTCAGGACTTTGGGCAGTGAGTGTGCTATGCTGGGCACACAGGTGGAATATGACCTGTGGAATATGCTGTCCCCCTCTCTTGTAGAGTTTGTGCATACACATAGAGTGTGACGTGCTGTCCCTCTCTCCCGCAGAGGCTGTGCAGCCCTGTCTACTGCAGATACCAGTTCCACAGTACTCCAGTGCACGAAACCAAGAGAGAGCCCCATGGGTCTCATGTATTTTTTCAGGATATCAATGTCATCTTCCTTGGGGCCATGCACCCCAGTGACGTGAGGGAGTACCTGGAAGGGCCCCCCATGGTAGTTGAAGTCCATGACAGGGACCGGAAGTCAGAGGAGTATTCCCGGAAGCCTACCCTGTTTGGAGAGGACTTTATAGATTCATACTTCAATCTCCAAGCTTTCATCTCTTCCAAAGACACAGAGACTAACCCCTATGAGGCACAGAACAAGATCTGGGATCCTTATGGAGTTGCCCGAGTCAGTTTTGCTGACCTTCTCCTTGGTTATAAGTACTTGAACCTCATTGTCCCCATCCACAACTGTGAGCCAAAGTCTCCCAACTGGAGCCAGGATAACAGGAACAGAAGGACTTTAGGATTCCAGGCTCCGGCAGATGCCCTCCAGCACAGCTCAATCCCCATAGGCAACTACCTGGAGGCCAACTCTTTACTCAAGCTCCGAGTGGACATTGCAGTACCCTTGAGTAGTTGGTCCAGAGCTCCTGAGTTCCACCTAATGGGTACCCATTTTGGCCGCATCATTTTTGTGTTCAATGCCAAGAAGCTGTCCCTCCTACAGAGCCTGATGCAGGACATCACCATAATCAATGCTAAAGCCCTGGACCTGGACAGTTATCCCCTCCAAAACATCCAGCAAATCCTGTCGGCCTTCAAGGTGCGTGTGAAGATCCAAGAGCAGAAGAACCTGGATGTGCTCACTGGCTTCCATCTGTTGGATGGGAAGATCCATCTTTTTATTCTAGAAGGCTTGGCAGACCATGGCTTGAGGCGGCTGTGGGAAAACTACCAGAGAAGGTAGGTAGACTCTGACCCAGTCAGAGGAAAGCAATGGCAGTCTGAATACAGGTCAGACAGAACAGCTCTTTCAAACCCACAGCCAGGTTCAGTGTCCTTTAGACACTGACAACAGGCAGACCTGGCTGTTTTAGCTGGAAGGGGAAATGTAGGATTGGGCTGGTGAGATGGCTTAGTGTATAGGTGCTTTTTGTGTCATCCTAATGCCCCAAGTTAAATCTACAGAAGTCACAAAAGGAAAGGAAAGAACTCACTTTACAAAGTTGCCATCTGATCTCTATGCAGTTGCGTTGCTGTGGTGCACTGATGATGATGGTGGTGGTGATGATGATATAAGCATTTTTAAATGAAACAGAATTTAGGGTGATTTAGAGAGAGGGCTCTGTGAACGTTAGGTTTAACTTGTTTGAGGCTCTTTCTTTAGTGTGAAGGCAGATTTCATGGCCTCAGACCTCATTTGGTAACAGCAAGTGGCCAGAAGTTTTTACTCTACCCAAGAGGGGGCTGTACCACTGTGGGCCTGTCTTGATGTGCCGACAAGCTGAGAGACACCAGAGAGAAGCATGACTTCTCTTTAGATGTATACCCGAGACAACCAAAAATATATATCCACACCAAAATCTGCAAATGAATGTATATAGTATATAGTAGTCACCAAGTAGAAACCAGCTGGTTGTGGTGGCACACACGTTTAGCCACCGTACACGGGAGGCAGGGGCAGGTGGATCTCTGTGAGTTGGAGGCCAGCCTGGTCTACACAATGAGTCCTAGGACAACCAGGACCGTTATACAGAGAAACCCCGTGCCCTCAAAATCAACCAACCAAACCCCCAAATCCCAGAAAACAAAACAAATAAAAAGTAGAAGCCAAGTGTCTCTTAGGTGATCATCAAAATGTGGCTTGTGACACAGTATGCAATGTGTAATGTAGTGGGGCACACAGTGACACCTGTAATGTGGTCACAGAGCAAGACCTGATTTCAAAAATCCAGACAGAGAAACATAAACAGGGTCTGTGGTAGACAAAAGTCAGAGAAAAAATATCTCTTTCAATAAATGGTGTTTGGACAATTTTTAAACCACAGGGGGAGGGGGAGGAGGGACAAGGGGGGAGAAACAAGTTCCTGTCAAGCCATTCATAAAAACAAATTCCATTCATAAAACAAATTCCATTTATAAAAACAAACCTAGCTGATTAAATCTATGTGGCTTAAACTATGACAATATTTTTATTAAGTTAATTTTACGTGTTGGAATGTTTTGTGTGCATGTTTGGCTGTGCACCTTGTGTGTGCAGTCCTGTGGAGGACAGAAGAAGGCCTTAGATCCCTTAGAACTTGAGTTACAGATGGTTGCAAGTCACCACATGGTTGCTGGTAACCAAAATCTGGTCCTCTACAAGATCAGTAATTACCCTGAACCACTGAGCTGTCTCTCTAGCCTCTCTATGTAGGTTTTAAACTTTGTTTTGAGGTAATTATGTATAAACAGGAGACTCAGAAATGTGAGCAAGAGAGCCTCTGCACCCTTCCAAGCTTCCCTCTGATGTGACATCTAACCCAGGGGCCTGTGTCATGTGGGCGCATTGCACATGAAGTCTGTCACATATGAATTATGCAGACACTATAACCAAGATGCAGAATTATTTGTACCACCTCAAAGATTTTTCTCCTGTTGCCATAGTAACCATGCCTACCTTCCTTTACAGTTCTTAATTCCCAGCAACCACAAGTTTGCTCCATCCTATGGCTTTATTATTTTGAAAATACAATGTTAAGTTTCAAGGGCCAAATATTCTTTGATCACTTACAGAAGCATAACTGATTTTTATAAGCTGATAAGCCAAGTCATTGAGTAAAGGAATTGTCTTTGTTTTGGGAAATTCCTTGGTGTTTTCTACATAGGCCATCATGTAAGAGGGGCGACTTCTCCCCACTTTCAGTCTGCATGCTTTTGTCTTTTGTTTCCAGGTGTGCTGGGGAGGATTTGCGGTGCTGTTTTCTGTGAGCAGTGGGTATAAGCAAGTTCACCTTGTTTCGTGGATGCACAGAAGGCATTTAATCTTCCTCTGTGGTGTCAGGAGTAAGGTGTCTATGTCTTTGTTCTCTGTCAGCTTGAGGAGGCATCTTTCTCTCTCTGCCTGCTGTGCTAAGGGTTTCCAAAAGCACCTCCCTCACACAGCCCATGAAAGGCAGCTGCAAGTAGACTGTAACACCTCTTCTTAAACTGTGAACTTGGAAATAATTAAGGACTCACAAGTTGCAAAAATAGTTACTCATTACCCCACTTCCCTGGTGGGAGCATCTGGTTGTTTTTAAATCCCCTGCCTCAACTTTCTGAGTTCTGGGGTTGCAGATGTGAACCATCATGCTCATATTTTTAAGAATCTAATTTTGAGAAGCAAAGATATCAAGATTTTAGATGACAAGAAAACACACTCATGATATCAGACTAGAGAAAAATGTCTTCAGTAAGACAGAATAAGAGAGAGAATGATACATCCTTTAGCTGCATGCAAAGGAGTAGTTTTTGTTCAATAAAATACCATACATTTTTGAAAATGAAAGCAACAAATAGAAAATATTTACAATGTATGAGACAAAATTCGCAGTCTTAACTGAATTAAAAACAAACAAAACAAAACAACAACAACAAACAGTGTTGAGCATGGTGTGCACGCGACCTGTGGTCTAGCACTCAGGAGGAGATGTAAGAAGGGATCATGACCAGGCTATCCTGGGCTGTCAGAGAAAGGGTCAATGAAAATTCTATGAATCAGTATGACAGCATTAAAACATCTGAGTGGAAGCTTGGTGGATGACCCAAATACTTCACATAGGAGGAACTACAGTGTCCAAGGAGAGGTTTCTGAGGGAACAGGAGGGTGGGCACAGATCTCAGCAGGTTTCACTTATAGGAGCATCACCTGGGGCACTTATAGGGTGACTGTATTTAGGAAACTGGCCAGGTTCTACTGCTAGAGTACCAAGGGTGATCCCTGATCAAGGGGGACAGAGGAACGGGAATGGGGACAGCTGGCCTCAGCCATCACTGTTTTCAGAGTCACAAGCTGGGTTTACCCGATGTATTTACTACCATTACATTGTATCCATTGCTTTTAAACAAACAAAAGAAACCCCTTGCTGGACAGAGCAAAGCCATCAGGTGTTCCCAGGATTCACAGTCAATGCTAATGCTCCTTCTTTCTAGTGTTACTGCCTCCAACCGTGCAGCATGCAAGGTGCTGTATGACTCCAGGTTGCTCTTCCGCCACCGCCTGTATGCAGACCTGGAGACCATGCTGTACCACATACATTTGTTCAGGCCGGTGTCGGTGCTCCTGCGGTACCCTGCACTCTATGTTCGTGGGGCTGTGTCACGCATGGCCTTTCAGGCACTGTCCAGGTGAGTGTGGATTGGGGCAGGAGGGATCATCCCATTATCTGGAGGCCAGGTGGGCAACAGGGACAGCAGAACGTCCTGCACTTCCCAGGCTCCAGGAGAAACAGACACAGGTTCTCCTGAAATGTATCAGAACATGCTACCTGAAAGGGGACTGGCCATCAGGATGAGCAACTCTGCCTAGTCTGCTCCTGTGGGGAACATTCTAGAAGGATCTGAGGAGTTAGCAGCTGCTCAGAGTATCATTTCCAGTGAGAACTGGGGATACAGACTGCAACATTAGTTGCAGCCTTTCCTTTGACCCAGCACTTCCCTTCCCTTCTGCCCTAAGGCCAATCCCACATGCCTTCTCTATTGATGACAAAGCCTGTGGCCAAACACTTGCAGTAAGTGTCCTCTTTGCTGCTATCAGCCTGCCTTTGTACCAGGTGTCCTGAGGGTTTCACCATCCCTCTGCAGACCAGCCTGGGCTGAAGGGTGCTGGAACCTGGAGGCCCCGGTTCAGAAGGAGCTGGGCGTGAGGCACAAGTAATGCAGAGGTTCTACATGGAGAGTCCGTGTGCATCTCTTGGGGCACAAGAGCGCAGCAGGGCATCTGGGGAGGCAGGAAAGAGTGACCTGGGCGAGCCACTGGAGATTATTACCCTGACAGTCTCTCCCAAGCATGGGGTAGGCTGTAACCCCTAGCTTCCTATTTTTAGGAAGTTCTGACCTCAGCTAGTGCTGTTGAATTGGTGAAGCAGATGGACAGTAAGGAGTTAAGGGGGCACAAGCCCAGGAGGAAGAGAAACATGGAAGAAGAGCTCAGGGTGGGGAAGGCTTTCGCTTGCTTCTACATTTCTTCTTATAGTCAGGGAAGGGGCTGGGATGGGTGCTCCAGCATGTGGATGTTAGAGCCAAAGGCTAGACCTTCCATTTTGGTAGATGGTACAATAGAGTTGGGAGTTGGGGAATCTGTATTGGAGCGAACCAGTGTTCACAATATACTTTTTGTATTAGGTGCTTGTGATGATTGATTTTTTTTTCTTGAGGCAGGGTTCCTTTGTGTAGTCCTGAAATTCCCTCTGTAGGCCAGGCTGACCTAGAACTCACAGAGATCCTCTTGTCCCAGCCTTCTAAGTGATAGGATTAAAGGCATTTGCCATGTGAGGGCTGGTCTTAATTATCCATTTGATGGCATTGGGAATCACCATGGGAATACACTTCTGGGTGTGCCTTTTAAGGTATTTCCAGATAGGTTAACTGATCGGGGAAGACACATCTGAATGTGGCCTGTTAAACACTATGGGGTTTAAAGTTGGATTAAACAAATGTATTTTAGATTATTAGATAAAAATAAGACTTAAGGATTAAGGGGTGGGATGTTGTAATTTCTAAGTGATGCCTTTAGCAGTCACATTTATGAGGGTTGGACTTGTGATGGATAATTGTGATGGATAATTTTGATTGTCAGTGTAATGGTACTTAGGATCGTCAGGGAAACATCTTTCAGTGGCTTGTGAGGGTTTTTCCAAAAAGAATTTACTGAGCAAAGATTTGCCCTGAACGCTGGTGGCACCGCCCCTCAGGGTGGGGTCATGAACTGAGTAGAGAGAGAGAAAGCTTGTACCAGAGTTCATTCCTTTCTACTTCTTGCCCGTGGATGCAGTGTGGCCAGCTATCCTATGCTTCGACTATCCATGCCTTCTCAGCCACGAGGCACTGCATCCCCTCCAACTGAAAACCAAAAATGAACCCTCTGCTTTCAAGTTGCTTGTTAGATATTTGACAACAGCAACAAGCAAAGTGACTAATGTGCTGTCACGGTCCCTGTGTCTTGTCTTTGTTTCTGACAGTTGAGGAAACAGAGGTTCAGAATGGCCAAGTAAGAGCCAGAGTACACTAATTTAAGATTATATTTCACCTCAGACTTGGGAAACAGGAGGGGTAATGAGTAGCACCCCGAAGTTCCCAGATGCTGTCAGTGTGGCTCCTGGGACCACTGCAGGCCAGCCTAGGTGTGGTCCATTGCTTCCCATGGGGTTCAGGAGGTAGCACTGCCGCTCAGGCTACAAGCTCTGCTGGGAAGAGCTGTGATTGCATCATTTTCTCCACTGCAGGAGAACTCTGAGATCTACTTGCTGAGGGCCAACTAGCCTATTGGGGTGCTTCCCTAGTGGGGTATGGGACTGATGAAGACCATGAATAAAGCCACAGTCAGGAAAAACACTTGGTGCTTATTGTAGGTAGCCCCTAATTTTAGCAAGCTTGGGGGTAAGAGGCATATATCAAGTCCTAGCCGACTAAACCAGCTCGGACCCGGCACCACTAGTCAGCTGACCTTTCACTTCTGCTGTAAAGTGAGGGTGTTTATACAGGTGAGGCTGAGCGGCTGGCCGTTCCTCATTTCAGGATCCATGACATCTGCCACAACAGTACCAGGCTCAAGGAGGTGGTTATGAGAGATCTGCTGCCTTCTTCCTCCATGATTAAAGACCTGAGCCAAGAGTTTGGGACACCCATTTCTCAGGAAGACTTCACAGATGGAAAGCTGTTGGCCCCATCACCGCAGCCTGATGTCAGTGATGAGGACTTCCAACGTCGGCCTTCTAATCTCCCACAGGAGATCCAGGTCCACCAGGAGAAGTACCTGCAATGGCGGAACAACATGCTGCTGAAGAACCAGATCCACAGGGACAGCGTTATCCAGGTGGGCATCTCTCTTCCCTCCATGCTGGGGCTCCAGATTCCAAGGGGGTCAGGGCCCAGTAAGAGATACAGGCTGGATGCCTCTGGCCTCTGCTTTCTCTTTTGATTTGGGACACTGGGCTGGACAGGCAGCAGCATGGAAGGCAAAGCTGAATTATGCGAGAGCATTTGCTTCCTGTCCCTTGAATATGCGAAAGAGTGAACTTAGGCATAGAACACTTACCATAGTACCAGTGTTTATTTTAGAACTGTTATGGGTATAATGTCTTGCTTAAGCTGCTAAGGCCATGGGTATCATATGATATATATATATATATATTATAATATATATTCTATATTACACATGTAATATGTAATATACAATATAATTAATATGTAAGTAAATATAGTATATGTAATATAGATAACAAATATATGTAATATAATATATAATAGTAATAAAGCATATAAAGTAAAGTAGAGAACACATGAAGAGGAGATAGTAGAAGATGGAGGTGCTGGTGAGGTAATGGAAGATCAGTGGTGTGTAGCCTGGATGGCCAAGGATATTAACTTAGCTCAAGCTAGCTCTAACATGTTGCAAGTGCAAACATCTCAAGAGTGACTTGAATGCATTGCTCATGATCTTTCTTTGTGAGGCCCACCCCACCCTCTACTTTCATGTTCCACTTCTAGTCTCCAAGACCCCCTTCTATGCATCTATAATTACTTACTTATTGGTGGCCATTTCTTTAGCAATTTAGAGGCATTCTAACTATATGTCCATACATTTTCTGCTGAAATGGTGCAGTTGGTTTTTTTTTTTTTTTTTTTTTAGGATATACACTTAGGATCAGAATGGCTGAATGCTAGCTCCATTGCCTAGATCATATATTGTTTTTCAAAGTAATAATTAAGTCAATATATGCATGTAGCTGGTCTTTGCTACTTTGAAGGTTGTTCTTTTTCCCATCCTTTGTCCCCCTGGTTTCACCCCTAACACTCAATAGGAGAGAAACAAGGAAGGAGGGGGAGAGAGGAATTAGGAAAATTCTTGAATCAAATTTCTTTTGTTTCTTCTTTGTCCATGGCTACTAACAAACCACAGTCAACATCCCTAAATGAACAACAAGAGGGAGAGGAGGGAGGAAAGGGGAGAGTGGGGGAGGAGGGAGGGAGAGAAGAGAGGAAAGAGGAGGAGGGAGGGAGAGAAGAGAGGAAAGAGGAGGAGAGGAGTAGAGGGGGAGAGGAGGAGAGAGGAGAGAAGAGAGAGGAGAGAGAGGAGAGAGAGGAGGGGGGGAGAGGGAGAAGAGAGGGGAGGGCTGAGGGGGGAGAGGGGGGAGAAGGGGGAGAGAGGGAATGCACCCTTTGTCTGGATCTAATAATCTAGCTGAAGTCTCCCCAACCCCCAGGTTCTTTGAGCCAGGGTTTCTCCGTGTAGTCCTGGCTGTCCTAGAATTCTCTGTAGACCAGACTTGCCTGTCTCTGCCTCCTGAGTGCTGGGACTAAATGCACGCGCCATCATCGCTGACTAGACTGAAGTTTTTACGTGTATTCCGTTCACTACGCTGCTGCGGAATGTGATGTCGGTATGACTTGGCTTCTTTTTCAGACAGCCTGCTGTTTCCCTCTGAATGTTTAAAAAAAATTATTTTGTCTTTGTTGTGTGGCTTTTCAGGGGAAACCACAAACATTTATTAACACAGATAAGACACCAATAACAGATCAAAGAAATGAGTCTGTAGGTCTAACTTGAAGGACCAGGGAGTTTGTTGGGGTTTCCTACAGGGCAAGGGTGACTGCTGAATTACTGACAGATCCACCCAAGCATGGGTGAGGACTCACAAAAAGCTGCATTGCTGCAGCTCCATGTGCTGCTTGTGGGCCACTTGGTCAGCAAGCCTTGTGTCCCCACAGCCGCTGTGGGCCGTGACCAGATCCATTGGCTCCTCTAGCTGGTTGTCTTGCTGTGCGCTGACCCTTGACCTGCCTTGGCTCTGTTGCTGAGGGTCACAGCTGCCACATCTGCCTGCATGGGTGCTTCCCTTGTGTGTGAGTAACAATTGTAACCTTTCTTCTGACTGTATGGTGATCCTCCCTGGGATGCTAACGCAGCCATCGGCTTATGTTTAGGTAACCATCTGGACCTTAGATGCTTTTTTGAGCAGAAGGTAATTATTTTTCCAGATCCAGGAAGCGAATGACAGGCGAGGTGAGAGTGTGGACAGGCTCCTTTGTGCCATCTTCCCTTCTCAGGTCACACTCACATTCTCCAGCCTTGTTTCCTGTTTCATCTTTTGTTTTCATTGCTCAGCCAGTCTCATCTATTTTTTTTTCTATCTCTCTTTCATTTTTTTTCTCCTGGTGTTCCTGGAGATTGAACCCAGGTCCTTGCTCATACTAGGCAATGGCTTTACCACTGAGCTGCCACACCCAGACCTTGTTTTTGTTTTAGACGGGTTCTCTTTATGTAGCTCAGCTGGTTTCAAACACATGATCCTCCTACCTTGGCCTTTCAGGTGCTGACTTTACTGGTGTATACACCACGTTCAAGTTATTTTATTTACAATTCCCTAGGAGACTCACGGGTAAAGCCGCCTTATTTCTTCAGCATCTTTTCTGAAGAGGTAATAGTCCTCACTTCTTTACCAGGCTTTCTGGAGAATCCCCTTGCTCCTAACATACCCTATGAATCATAGTACTGAGTCAGCCATGGCTACTGATGTCCATCCCTGTGGCCTTAGGACACAGGGTCCCCTACCCACATCATGAAAGTGCCTCATACTTCTGACCTTTTGAACTGTAAATTTTTATTTTTTCTACTTGGTGGATGCAGAAATAGTGGCTCAGTGTGTGATGTAGTTAGTGTCCTTGGGAAGTCTCAAGATTTTACCCCTCCAAATTTGACTTTGGACAGTGATATGTCGGACTAGATGGCCTTTTGTCATGGCTGTGTGGCTGTAAACTCCATTGGTACTCAAGGATTTCTGATCAGTTTCTGCACCATAGCTCTGTGTCAGAGAACATTTACGGAACATGAGAAGGGTCTGATATGGGTAACAACCAGTATCTCTCTCTTCAGAAAAATATCAAGGAAGCTTACCAGTTCACCAAGAAGTCTCAAAAGACAATGGGGAAGGTAATTAGAATTGCCATTCCTGAGAACAAAACTGTCCACAACTACAGCACCCAGACCATGAATTCCTCAGAGCTTGCTAAGAAGCAGATGTTTAAAGAGATGGCCAAGGTGAGAGACAAGGGCAGCTGGCTAACACTTTCTTACTGTTATATTGTTGTGAAGAGACATCATGACCAAGGCAACGCTTATAAACAAGCATTTAATTGGGAGCTGAGGGTTAGTCTGTGATCATCATAGTGGGGAGAAGACAGGTGTGGTGCTGGAGCAGAAGCTGAGAGCTTTACCTCCTGATCCCCAAGCAAGAACGGGGAAAGGGAAAGAGACACAGGGGCTGGTGTGGGGTTTTGAAACCTCCAAGTCTATCTCCCATTGGCACACCTCCTCCAACAAGACCACATCTCCTAATTCTTCTCAAACAGTTCCACTTCCTGGTGTCTAAGCATTCAAATATATGAGCCTACGAGGGGCATTTTCATTCAAACCACCCACCACACACACAAGCTTTTCTTTCTCTGACAAGGGTGGGTGAAGTCAACCATTTAGGGACAGTGGACAAAGGATCAGGTGATGGGAGAAGAATGGGACTCTCCATGTTCTAGAGAGAGCCAGAGGTGCTCAGGACATGCTCAGACACACATGGTTGAGAACAGTACAGAAGTTGTTCTGGGGAGCACTGTGTTGCTATGGAGACAACCGTCAGCCATAAGAAAAACCGTTTAGGTTTTTAGCATCCACTACATGTAGAAAATGGATTTCTCTGTCAAAGGAGACAGTGATGTGACCCTCACAGGTCTGCCTTAAGAGTTTAGTTAGTTTGAGTACATAGTGTCAGGACTTTGCATCCGTATGTCCCCAGATGTTTCTGATGCTTGCTTGGAAGCTTGATTGCTACTAAGCCCCCTTTAATGCTATTCTTACAAGAAGTTGTCTCCTCACTTCTAGGAGCCAAGGAAGAGATTCACGTATTCACAGAATTATCTCTCAGCTATGGTGGATGTTCGGGACCCAAAGGAAGAGGAGAAGAAAGCCCAGAAGAAGTCCCGCCAGGCCTGGCTCACAGCCGGTGGGTTCCAAGTATGGGGTCTTCAGAGCACCATTGGAAGCCACCAGCAGGATCTTAGACTGCCACCCATCAGAGAGCTAAATGAGGTCTTCAGGGAGGAGCAGGGCCTCAAGTCGGGGGTGCTTAGGGAAGCCTTTCCCCTCACTCACTTGCTGCTCTTGTTTAGGAGTGGCAGGAAAACGCTTTGTTCGATAATGTGTTGAAGCCTGTGCTGGACCGAGATAGATGGAGCTGGAGCCAGCGCCACCTGGATTTTGACCTGTACAAGAAGCCGCCACCTTACTTTCAGTTGCCCCGGCTTCCAGCTCCAAAGCCTGCATCTGGTAAGATAACACTTCTGAGCTGAGGCTGGAGGAACTGCTGGCAGACAGAGCTCTGGCCCACTGGCATCTTTAGTACTGTGTGCTGGGTTTGCATTTGTAGTCATCCTTTCTGGGTTAGGAAACCAGGATTCTGAATGGGTCTGGTAGATGTAGGGCTGAAACTCAGGATACCTGGGCTGCAGGTCTGTGTGTGGGGTGCTGATTGGATGATTTTGGACAAATCTCTTTGGGCCTGATTTCTTGGCTATAAAATGGGAGATTAGAAGGTATATTAGTGGCTTGTGAAGTTTCAACATTGTGACATGGGTTGGCCTCTGGACCCTTGGCAAGCTCAGAGCAGAGACCCGGGACCTCATGGGGGAACTTCTAACTTCATTCTAGTCCTAGATGCTGCTGGAATTACTGGGGAAAGTGAATAGTATCAGAGGCATAGGTCTTGTTTAACCAGTCTCCCAAGGCCCTTTCTCTTCTCTTACACAGTCTATTTATGGAGAACATTTTTTTTTTTTTCTCTAAAAGAAGCTGAAACCTTTTTCAGGGAGAGCATATACATTTATCTAGCCATGAGATTTGCCAGAAAAAAATTTAGAGAATGCTAGATTCAATAAACAAGGGGATCTGTCTTCTGGATACCTGAAAGACCTGGCTACATTGGAATAGTTCCACAAAACCGGAAGCAGTGATAACTTGCCTGACAGGCGCTCCCTCCCTAAGTGTGGATGCTGCTCCTGAATTTTCGGGCAGGCCCTTGTTTTTCTGAGACTGGAGAGAACCTGTGTGTTGCTGCCCCAGTTCAGAGTCAGTGGTGCTGTAGTCAAGGCTCTGGTGAGCGGGCAGTGCATAGCACAGAATGCCAGACTTGCCACTGGATTCCTCTGCTGGCCTTTTCAGCTGAACCTCCCTGGCATGTTAGCCTGTAAAGACAAGAAAGAAGGTCGGACTCCGGGCAGTAGTGGCGCACGCCTTTAATCCCAGCACTTGGGAGGCAGAGGCAGGCGGATTTCTGAGTTTGAGGCCAGCCTAGTCTACAGAGTGAGTTCTAGGACAGCCAGGGCTACACAGAGAAACCCTGTCTCGAAAAACAAAAGCAAAAACAAAAACAAAAAAGAAAGAATGTCGGTGAGTGCTTACCTACTCCTATCAAGTTCAAGAAACACAGAGGAAAACCAAAGTAGAGTTTACACCTCTGGAATCCAGATGGATGAATGGACAGCCTGGTGCAACAACACCCTACAGGCCAACACATCCCACAGCACTGCTGGAAACAGGGTTTAATGGCTCTTCCCAAGCTTCCCTCATGTAGAGTATTCTTCCATGCAGCCTCTTTCCCCTGGTTCTTTAAAGGTATGTACTGTCCACGTGTACAAAATTCCCCCTTTGTTAATTCATTAGTCCCCCTAGCCAACTAACTAACCTCTGTAAAGTGAATTTTCAAGTCACAGCCCTGGCAGAATGCTTGGGTCAGCCCAGCTCTCAAAGTCCCAACCTCCCTTCTGTCTATATCAAGAATCCGAGCAAAGTAGAGAAAAAGAGTCAGATCACCTCTTCCTGAGAGCCCTAAAACCAGGCAGAGCTTGTCTGCCAGACAATGAGTATCCTGCACAGCCCCAGAGAAGAGGCTGGAGAAGAGCAGCCTGTCAGCACCAGCTATACCATCTTCTGTAACCGGTGAGGCCAAGCCTCACAGAGAAATGAGAAGTCTTATATGGGAGCACACACACATGGCCACAGTCCAAGATGGAGCCATTTTCCCATGACTGGGAGGCACTGCTGACTTGAGCTCCTGCTGAGAGTTGTGGGAGCTAGGACCTCATCTCACACAGTGAGAAAAAGGGGCCTAGAGGCTCTCAACAAAGGCTTCTCAGGGTGGTGCATGAAAAGGTGGCTTAGAAAAAAAAAATAAAAAAATAAAAATAAATTAAAAAAAAAAGAAAAGGTGGCTTAGACAGATAATAGGTCCAGGACATGAACACTAAAAGGGATACAAATTTTGACATTTTATACTCCTTTGTTGATAAGTGCTTCTGTCATATGTTGTAAGTGCATTTTGGTTTTAGTTTCTATGAGTAATATGGACACAGCTTCATTATGTGAACTAGTAAAAATGGCTGCCCTCACCTCAATTCTCTATGAGCTTTAGAAATGACAGCATGAGCCTTAGTTTCCGCTCTGGTACTGTCTAAAGAATTTGTGCAGCCTCACACAGTGGAACACAGCAATTGCATGCTCTGCTCAGAATTTGTGGTCTCCATAGCTGCAGGGCCTCAGCTCAAACCTAGCTGTGGCTTCTTAAGGAAGGAGAAGACCCTTTAGTATGCAGGTGAGAGACAGTCTCTCAATGACTTCAAGATCTCCATTTTTTTTTTTTTCAGTCAAGGTCTCAAGTAGCTTAGGCTGGCCTTGAATTCACTGTGTAGCTGAGGCTGACTTTGTACTACACATGGTCCTCATGCCTCTACCTCTCAGGTGCTGGGACTACAGACATGAGCCACATGGCCTGGAATAAGTTACAGGGACTCCATCCTCCCTCAGAATGCTCTGTTTAGAAATAGACAGAGGCATATGTGTGCTTCCAAAGACCATAGAGGACACCTTTTTTCCTGCAACAAGAGAAGCATAGGTGATCTGTCTGCACTGTAATCATACACGTGGGCTGATGAGGGTGTTTTTTTTAAACAGTCCCACAATTTCCACACCAGGAAGCTGCCTCCAAATGAACTCTCCTCAAAGCCCTAAGATCTTACAAAAGAAGAGGAGAGAAAGCCCTTATCAGCAGTTGACTCCTGGAGGGAGAAGCCATTTTGTTAGCATCTTATCAGAGTCCTGCAGGCCATGTTTTACCTTATCTGGATTGCAGAGTGTCAGCGGACCCTGTGTCTCTCTCCTCAGTGGGGTCCAGTAGACCCTGTGTGTCTCTCTCCTTAGTGGGGCCCAGTAGACCCTGTGTGTCTCTCTCTTCTCAGTGGGGCCCAGTAGACCCTGTGTCTCTCTCTCTTCTCAGTGGGGTCCAGTAGACCCTGTGTGTGTCTCTCTTCTCAGTGGGGTCCAGTAGACCCTGTGTGTCTCTCTCTTCTCAGTGGGGCCCAGTAGACCCTGTGAGTCTCTCTCTTCTCAGTGGGGTCCAGTAGACCCTGTGTGTCTCTCTCTTCTCAGTGGGGTCCAGTAGACCCTGTGTGTGTCTCTCCTCAGTGGAGCCCAGTAGACACTGTGTGTCTCTCTCTCCTCAGTGGAGCCCAGTAGACCCTGTGTGTCTCTCTCTCCTCAGTGGGGCCCAGTAGACCTTGTGTGTGTCTCTCCTCAGTGGGGCCCAGTAGACACTGTGTGTCTCTCTCTCCTCAGTGGAGCCCAGTAGACCCTGTGTGTCTCTCTCTCCTCAGTGGGGCCCAGTAGACCTTGTGTGTGTCTCTCCTCAGTGGGGCCCAATGCCCTCTCCATTGTTACTGGCAATAGGGCTGAGCAATACGGGCCACTAGGTCAAGCAGACCCTGGATACCTGCTACAAGATATGGTCTGGAGCTATGGAAGAGGAAGAACATTCCAGATAGAGAGATGGTCACAGATCCCATATTCCCCAGGAAGTGGCACACACTGAAGAGATTCTGGACATAGCCTTCCATGTAGAACACATCATCCAAGAGAAATAGCAAAGCTGAGGTCAGAAAGACATGTAGCTGCTTCAGAAAACAGCAAATTCACATTAACTGAAATTCAGGTGTTAATGACACAGGTAAAAGGCCCGTATTCTACCCTAGTGACCTTTTCTGTGCAGATGTCAGCAGGGCCCACAGAGGTGAACTTGAGCTGCTTGGCCTGGCTGTTGTGAGCACCACTGCTCTCTTGGCAACAAGCTCTGGGAGGAGGACTGGAATGGCCTCACAGATAGTGCCTGGACATGGGCCCTTTACTCTCTTGAGTATTATCTCAGTTATGCCTGTGAATGGAAGTGGCACACACTGAAGAGATTCTGGACATAGCCTTCCATGTAGAACACATCGTCCAAGAGAAATAGCAAAGCTGAGGTCAGAAAGGATGACCGTTGAGAGCTCTGACATGACCTCTGAACACTGGGCATGGTGGCTGGGGTCAGCACACCTAGCTCAAAAGGTACATAATACCCTGACCAAGCTTCCTCTGTCTCGAGGAACAAACTGCTTAACATCTGTGAGACCATTTCCTTCTCTGTGAGGTGGATGCCTGTTGGCTGCTCTGAGATGCTATATGAAGAACTTGCTACACAGTAGGTGTTAAGTGACTACATTGCTTCCTGGACAGGGTGAGGAACATATAGGCAAGCAATGGATAAGGGTGCTTGGTTCATGGGCTCATAACTTACCCACCTGTCTTCTCTCAGATAGGAGGCAAAAGGCAAACATCTGGTCTTCTGAACGGCATTGGCGCAGTCAAGTCACACCAAAGCCACCTAGCTCCCATGAAAGTTTCTCCATGCAACCTCAAGACTTATTCTCTCTCAGTGACCATCAAATGGTATTAAAGCCTGTGTCTCACCTAGCCCCCGAATCTCGTGAATCTTCAGTGGGATTATACCACCCAAGTCCCACCTTCCATGGCCGCTGGTTTCATTAAAGTATAGTGTAACGAAGGGGCTTAGCTCAGTACCCATAACCCTGTTACAAATGTATGCTGGTTTCAAGAGCAAGCTGTTCTGTGTGTCTGGCCTGTTTTGTTGTTTAATATGGGGGCATGTGGGGCATGTGATTATGATTCCAGAGCCCAGTGTGGATGGAGCAGCTGGTACATGATAGCATGGCTTTCATATCCAATAGGTGGATAAGAATGTTAGTCACTCTAACATCTGCCATTTCTCACAGTGGTCTGGAGCAGATGCTCAGAGTGGAACCCTGCTACTGCCATGGCCCTTTCAGAGCTACACCTCTGCTGTCTCAGTCACTCTTTGCTTTTCAGCACCCAGGACCCATGACGACTCTCCCCTAGTGTTGTGGGAGTCTGTTGTCGGTTGGTCTGTCATGTAACACCAAGACCCAGAAATTTGTCTAAAACCCCAGGCCAGCACTCAGTGGGCTCAGTGCTGCTTTTAGCAGCAAGAGTTCCATAGAGCAGCTCCTGCATTTAACCCTAGCGGGGTGGCTCCTCTTTATTTCAGGGAGCTTTTCTCTACCTGGAAATTTCCAGAAGGAGACTATAGAACCCTCAACAGCTGCCCCAGCCCATGGTGATCAGTTTCTGTTCCAGACCTGGCCTCAAAGGTGGACAGTAGGCACAAAATAATCCCATAGCTGCTGGCTGCTAAGTCATGGTGGATGCTGTGTCCCAGGCCAGCGGGGTGTATTTACCTTCCAAAATTGAACAGCACCTTAACAGTTTGGCCAAATTAAGGCACGTTAACGTCTAGCTTGCTCACACTATCCTAACAGGGTAGGAAACGGTTACTCGGTACCTCTTCCAACCATACCCTACTTGACCCACTTGACGTAGCCAGGAGTTTCCAGGGCAGAGATGAAGTCGGGCATTGGAGTGCTCTTTCAATTCCTGGAGAAGCCTAGAGGCTAAACGTATCCCACTGTAATAGAAATATGATAAGGGGATCCAAGTGTGAGAGGCACATGTGCTAATCATTCCAAAATTGAGGTGTACAAACACCAAGATTGCCTCTCACCCTCAAGCCTATGGTTCAGCTTAGTAAATCTCGAAGCCTCCAGGCAATGATTTCTTTGTTCACTATGCCTCCTTTAAGCTGTCGGCAGGAAGTTCAGTGTTGGGACTGAAGGACTGGCAGCATGGAACCCTGTGTTCATGCCTCTGCTGGGCATGTGGGCTCCTTCTGTATAGCACAGTTCTTTCAGCTTATCAGGGGACAACCAGCCATATGGAATATGTGGGGTGTGTGTGTGTGTGTGTGTGTGTGTGTGTGTGTGTGTGTGTGTCTGGCCAATGAGGCTTTCAGCTGAGGAGATAGCCTTGGAACAAACCCAGAGCATGAGGATATTTGTGATTCTAGGCTAGCTGGGCAGCTCAACTCTCTCACTGTTTGACTGCCGCACACTCCATGACTACTGCTGAATGAGCCGACCTCGTTTCCAGTCTCTGCCTCCAACACCAGTGCCCAAGCCATTTCATGCCCGGAGCCACCTATGGCTTCCAGAAGTCCTGTGTCAGCAGAGCTCTTTCCCAGGCTTGCTTTCCTAACTGCCCCATCCAGCCTTTGAATCCCGTTCTTACTCTGTTCTACTGAATGAGCCAGTCCACAAGCAGGACAGACGGACAAACCCAGAAAAAGTTTTTTACTCCATGTCGACCGAGTACTAACCACTGTATGCAGTCTGGGCCACTCACCAACTGCCCGTTATGGTTATGGGGAATGTTAAGGTTAAGGGTTAGGGTCTGAGTCATGGACAGGGTCAGGGGTAAGAATGAGGGATTAGGGTTAGTGTCCTAGTTAGACTTTTTGCCAGCGTAACACAAGCCAGGGTCATCAAGGAAGAGGGAAATTCATTGGAGAAAATAGGTAAGTCTGTGGGGCATTTTCTTCTTCTTTTTTGGTTTTTCAAGACAGGGTTTCTCTGTATAGCCCTGGCTGTCCTGGAACTCACTCTGTAGACCAGGCTGGCCTCGAACTCAGAAATCCGCCTGCCTCTGCCTCCCAAGTGCTGGGATTAAAGGTGTGCGCCACCACTGCCCGGCTTGCATTTTCTTGATTAACGGTTGCTGTGGGAGGGCCCCCACCCACTGGGAGTGGGGTCACCCCTGGGCAACTGGTCACTGGTTGTGTAAGAAAGCAGGCTTAGCAAACCATGAGGAGTAACCCGGAAAGCAGCATTCTCTCACAGCCTCTGCAGTGACTCCACCTCCATGTTCCTGCCTGGAGTTCTTGCCCCGACTTCCCTTCTGCACACGTTAATTTTGGATTCCTGGTTCTGTGTAGAATTTCATTGGAATTTTGATTAGAAAGAGGGACAAAGAACTCCAGTGTCCCTCAAGTCCATCTTCAGCGTCTAAAGTGAGGTTAAGGTTTAAATAGGGGGCCAGCATTAGAATATCTGAGCCATCTCTAGTCAAGGTGTGGCCCTACCCATTGCTGCTAAGACTCTAGTTGCTTCAGCAAGGTGTTCTGACAAGTTGATAGGACTGTGAAATCTCTCTGAGGCAAAAGTCTCTCATCTTGATGGGTCTGGCTTTTGGTGTTTCATCCAGCATGAGATTACTGAGGAAAATTCCAGTCTCTTGACCATTGTTCTGATAGCCAAAATGAGGGTCACAGTGACTCTTTAGAATAACTTCATTTCTGCTAGGCTGATGGTAAGGTGGCCTCTTGGGGAAGAGAAGACCTTGTTGCCTCGTGGAGTCATTGGGGGATCAGACTTCAACTCCATGACAGAAAGACCTTATGCAGAGTCTTGTAGTGCAGGCCTCAATATGGAAGAGAAATCCCTCCAGACACAAGGCCTTGCTGAGTCTGTTCTCAGCCACAAGAAAGGAAAAGATCTTAGCATTGCTAAACTCTGAGCCAGGCTTCCTCCAAGGAAGACCTTCCTCGGGTCTCACACGCCAAAGAGAAAGTTCCCTCTAGCTGAGAGCCCTGAGCTTAGCAATTGGCTTCTCCACAGGAAAGACCACCCTTGCCCTTGTCCCCGTAGGTTTGCGCCACCCCCACCCCCAACGCGCCCGTGTGCGCACACACATAGGTTTGCTTCCCCCAATCCAAGCATCATCCACCAAAGGGAAAGATCAGCTACAGAGATCCCAGCCAGAGAGCAGGCCGCCTTATAGAGACGGAAGATTCTCCGGCCCCTTGGGCCAAATGCCTAAGCCAGGCTTCTGCCTTTGAGAACAGAAGATCCACTGGCTGCAGATCCATCCTCAAATGAGCATGGGGCTCCTGCACAAGAAAGTTAATGACCTTCTTGAGGTTGAACACTAAAAGTTTAAATCCAGGCATACTCCTTGGGTTAGGGAGGACAGTCCTGCCATTGAGGCCTTATTCTAGCTGAAGCCGGCTCCTTATGGAAGGGAAGGGGAAGAAACACATACACACATCATACTCCATAGGGAAATGAACACCCTCCTGTTGAAGCCACAGGGATACTCAGTCAGTACTCCCCCAAGACCTTGACGTCAGGACTACTATAGACCCTCCCCCGCCCCAGCTCGAATCAACCCAGACACAGAGATGTGCGTATTGCTTTCTGGGATTGGTAGTTTTTCTATGAGGTCTGCACTCAGGAAAGGAGCCGAAGGGAGTTGTCTGGAACTACAACACCCAGAGTTCCATGAGTCCTGTGGGAGGAAGTGCTGGAAGATTGTGGGTGGGAGTTCCAGTTTTTAAGCTACAGTTTGGCGGTGAGCTGACAGGTAATCCCTGCAGGAATCACAGGCCCTCAAAGAGTGGCGAATTCCGGAAAGAGAAGAAGCACACGCACTAGAAAAGGAGCCTCGGGTCTCACACGCCTTCAGGACATGCCCCGCGTGTCTGAGGGAGGTGGCTGCGAGGTATCTCCTGGCGAAGGAACCTGCTCTGCTCTTACCGCCATGTCTTCGGACTTCTTTCTGCAGCCTCTGGACGGCGGTCCCCGCGTGCCCGTGGGTCCGGGACAGACTGTGATAGGCCGCGGGCCGCTGCTGGGAGTAAGTGTGGGAGGTACTCCCGGGCGAGGGCAGCCAGAGTTTGCTTGGCTGAGGCTGTTTCTGTTTCCTGTCCTAGGGAACTCCACGTCTTGGCTCTGCTTGTCAAGATTTTATAGGTTTCTAGGTTTTCAAGTAAAGTTAATCAAGTCCCAGACATTTCTTTTTAGTGTCTGTAAAACGTACGGAAAATGACTTAACATCATTATCCTAAACAGCTGGCAAATTGGGGCCAAATCCAAGTTGAGCCAAGTTCGGGTTATGAGATGTAAAATGTAAAAACAGATCAAATAAATACACAAAAACGTTATTAGTATTTAAAGTCGAATAGTACTCTAAAGGTTAACGTGTCGCATGTTGACCTTCAAAGCTTACAATATTTACAGTACTGTATGGCCCATCACAGAGAAGGTTGATCACCCAGTGACCTCCCCTGAGCTAACTTCTTTTATCCCCAGGCTTTTTCTGCGTGGCTGGTGGGCCTTACCAATTATAGTAGTATCCTTTTTGGTAGTGTCAGTAGCTACCCTTAAGTTGTCTGGGTAGTAAATCAGCCATTGTTCCAAAGAAATACTTTAATTTACAACTTTCAAAACTTTGGAGCCAGGTGCTTTCTGTTAGCCTCGTTCAAATGAGAAAATTGGAGTACGAACTGGTCATTAAAAGGTGATACATGTACAAATGGCCACTAAGCTATATTGTCTTCACCCTCTTTGGGAAGAGTAGGAACCAGAACATTTGCAGTTTGGACTATGAAGTTATATTCGGTGGTCTTCAACCATTTTAGCATTGCCACAAGACATATAATTTACAAAGGCCACTCTAGAGAACCTGGCGGTTGAGTTAAAATATCACAAGGGAGAGATGGGTTAGCCATTAAGATCCTGTAACTTTTTATAGAGAGGCCTGAGTTTCCAGCACTTAAATCAGGCAATTCACAAATGCTTGTAATTCTGTCTCTCTGGGCAGTGTACACATGCATATCTTAACACACAGATATACATAGATAATAAACAATTTTCAAAAATCCACAAAAATTTGTTTTAAAAAAATCTCTGCTGTTTTTTTTTTTTTTTTTTTCCCACCTGAGTGATATTTTCTGTGTTCTTGCTGTCCTATTTCCTGGTTTCTTTTCTCTTCTTCCCCAATATCATACGAGTTTTGTGATCCAACATAGATCGTCAGATTGGTGTTTCTTTCTTGAGTTTTTTGTAATCTCCGTTTTTTTTTTTTTTTTTTTAATTTTTCGAGACAGGGTTTCTCTGTGTAGTCCTGGCTGTCCTGGAACTCACTCTGTAGACCAGGCTGGCCTCGAACTCAGAAATCCGCCTGCCTCTGCCTCCCAAGTGCTGGGATTAAAGGTGTGCACCACCACTGCCCGGCTATAATCTCCATTTCTAGACTGTGCTTTAGATGTTGATATGTTTTGCTCTAGCTGTTGGTTCTTGGAGGATGTGTTGATATGTTAGAATTTAGGTTATCTTAAGTATATTTGTCTTTAAAGAGAGAGTCTCACTACATAGCCCAAGCTGCCCTTGAACTTGCAGTTTTCCTGCCTCACTTCCAAGAGCTGGGTTTACAGGCACATATGTATCCAACATTTTATTTATTTATTTATTTATTTATTTATTTTTGTTAAGAGATGATTTTTGTTATGAAATAAACCATGTGTCCACCAGAGGTCACACTATACTTTTGTATTATTCAGAATATCCTTTCCTTCCTGGTGTTAGGCATACTTAAAAGATAGATATAAAAGATCTATTATTGCTTATAGTTGGTGTACAAAAGTTTAGAAGCCTAAGATGTTAGACTGTTAGAAGAACCATCTTCCTGTTTAATGGTTTTACCATAGCTTTCCTCTGATGGTTAGTGAAGTATCAATGAGATCTTGACACTCAAAATAAAAATAGGAATGTCTTACTCTGAACTGCAGTGATTTGCATGTCTCTGATTGCTTCTGACTGATCTGACAAGGGTCTAGTCATGTGACCATTTTCTCACATAAACCATCTTTTTTATAAGTAAGAGTAATATCTTGAACACTGGGTATTCTGAGAGTGACTACCCAAGTTACCTACATCCTTCTGGGCTTTCAGGTCCCAGCTATATAAAATGAATACTAGCTACAGTAGCATGATGGCGAGTCTCAGTATGTGTGTAGCTCAGCACGTGGCTATGCAATTGATAAAGTGAAATATTAGTAACTGTTGCTGATTCTGGCCCAGGCAGGTACATATCACAGAACATAAAGGAGTCTCTCAACTTTTTTTTTTTTTTTTTTTTTTAGTTAGGATATTTACTTCTTTGAAATAGCCATATTTTAAATGAAGTTTTTAAGATATTTTCTAGAAATTAATTTTTTCTTATCCTTTTTTCCCCCAAAATTTTTATTTTTTATAAAACATACAGGCAAAGTTTGCATATTCTTTTTTTGCTGTTTATTTTTTCTTTTTTTATTGGATATTATATTTACATTTCAGATTTTATCCCCTTACCCCATTCCTCCCACCACCCAGGAACCCCCTATCCCATCCCCCCTCCTCCTGCCTCCATGAGGGTGTGCCCCCACCTACCCTCCACTCCTACCTCCCCACCCTCAAATTCCTCCCCGCTCGGTGTTTAGCCTTCATGAGACCAAGGATCTCCTCTCCCACCCATGCCCAACAAGTCCCTCCTCCCCTAGGTATACAGCTGGAGTTATGGGTCCCTTTTTATGTGCTCCCAGGCTGGTGGTTTAGACCCTGGGGAGCTCTGGTTGATTGGCACTGTTGCTCTCCTCCTGGGGCCACAAACCCTTTCAGCTCCTTCAGTCCTCTAACTCCTCCATTGGGAACCTTGATCAGATCAATGGGTAGCTGTGAGCATCTGCCTCTGGATATGTCAGACTCTGGCAAACCTCCAAGGAGACAGCTACATCAGGCTCCTGTCAGCCTGCACTTCCTGACATCCATATCAACGTCTATCTTTGGTGACTGCACATGGGACGGATACCAAGGTAGAATGGTCTCCTGATGGCCCCTCCTTGAGTTTCTGCTCCACACTTTGTCTCCATATTTGCTCCCTTGAGCATTCTGTCACTCCTTTCAAGTAGGACCGAGGCACCCACACTTGGTCTTCCTCCTTCATGAGCTTCATGTGGTCTGTGAGTTGAGTCTTGGCTATTTCAAGCTTTTGGGCTAATATCCACTTATCAATGAGTGAATACCATGTGTGTTCTTTTGTGATTGGGTTATCTCACTCAGGATGATATTTTCTAGTTCCATCCATTTACCTAAGAATTTCTCGAATTCATTATTTTTAATAGCTGAGTAATATTCCATTGTGTAAATGTACCACATTTTTTGTATCCATTCCTCTGTTGAAGGACATCTGGGTTCTTTCCAGCTTCTGGCTATTATAAATAAGGCTGCTATGAACATAGTGGAGCATATGTCCTTGTTATATGTTGGAGCATCTTCTGGGTATATGCCCAGGAGTGGTACAGCTGGGTCCTCAGGTAGTGCTATGTCCAATTTTCTGAGGAACCGCCAGACTGATTTCCAGAGTAGTTGTACCAGCTTGCAATCCCACCAACAATGGAGGAGTGTTCCTCTTTCTCCATATCCTCATCAGCATCTACCATCACTTGAGTTTTTTATCTTAGCCATTCTGACTGGTGTGAGGTGGTATCTCAGGGTTGTTTTGATTTGCATTTCCCTGATGACTAAGGATGTTGAGCATTTCTTAAGGTGCTTCTTGGCCATTCGAATTTCCTAAGTTGAGAATTCTTTGTTTAGCTCTGTACCCAATTTTTTAATAGGGTAATTTGGTTGTCTGGAGTCTAATTTCTTGAGTTCTTTGTATATATTGGATATTAGCCCTCTATCAGATGTAGGATTGGTTAAGATCTTTTCCCAATCTGTTGGTTGCTGTTTTATCTTATTGACAGTGTCCTTTGCCTTACAGAAGCTTTGCAATTTTATGAGGTCCCATTTGTCAATTCTTGATCTTAGAGCATAAGCCATTGGTGTTCTGTTCAGGAACTTTTCCCCTGTGCCTAGGTATTCGAGGGTCTTCCCCACCTTCTCTTCTATTAGTTTCAGCGTATCTGGTTTTATGTGAAGGTCTTTTATCCACTTGGACTTGAGCTTTGTACAAGGGTATAAGAATGGATTGATTTGCATTCTTCTACATGCTGACCTTCAGTTGAGCCAACACCATTTGTTGAAAATGCTGTCCTTTTTCCACTGGATGGTTTTAGCTCCTTTGTCAAAGATCAAGTGACCATAGGTGTGTGGGTTCATAGAAATTAATTTTTTAAATTAACTCTCTTTTTGGAAGAATGACTTTTTTGTGGTCCTCACACTGTTGTAACCCTGTGTGTTTCATATTATTAAGTCTGGATTTTGAAAAATGAGTACTGGTTGGTGGCAGTTTCCATGTTTTTGCAGCTTTAATGGGGTTTAACTTTATCCACTGCTATAGTGGGCTTTGAGAAATGATGTTGGTTCTGCTGTATGTAAGGCTTATCTTCAAGTACTTGATGGTGAGTGAGCCAATCATCAGACAGGTAATAGAATCACAGTAGTGTATAGTTGTTGCTTAAGAGGTTTTTCTCATGTGTCAGACCGGGCTAAAAAAGTAAATCTCAACTGTTATGTTTGCTATGAGGACAGTAGTTTTCAGCATTTAAAATATAAGCAGTTTGGAACGTTTATGTAGGTAAATGGTTGCGAGTGTAAGTTGACAATTATTAACTCAAAACAGGAAGTGATTATAGTGAAGACATAGACGCTGATCTCTTGTTCAATGTCAGTGTTTGGCTTGGGCTGTTTTCCTCCTGCTTTTTGTTTTTTTTTTTTTTTAATTGCCACATGTGGTTCCAGAACAGAAATGCAGGTTGCTTATCTGCATCTGCCTAACCTCTGGTCACACCCTTCAGATTTACCATTTAATTTAAGACAAGCTGAAATTTTATATTTGAAGTGTTTCCTAACAAGTACATATTGTTTATATTTTTCTTGTTTAGTAAATTCATTGGTAGCAATCCTATCTAGGTGTGTTTCATATATGGGAACTGGAGGGTTTGGGGCCGCATAGACTGCAGGCTTTTTTGGTAGTTGTTTACTCTTTCATGACTTTGGTAGGTCTCTTCACCATTTCGTTATCTGTTAAGTGAGAGCATTTATTTGACATGCAGTTCTTGAGTTAATAATATTTGATGTCTAGCCTATTAATGTCATATGCGTTGCTGAGGGTTTGTTTATTTTCCAGGAGATGGCTATATTTGACATTTTTTCCCCTTGTAGATAACAGACAAAAGAGTATCCAGAAGACATGCCATTCTTGAAGTGGTAGATAGTCAGCTTCGAATCAAACCAGTGAGTATATTGATTTATTTTTAACCCTTTGCCTTCTACCCTTCTAGTAACTGATTGGAGAAGCCTAAGGCTTAAAAATAGGGAATTTATGTCAGAAACCATTCTCCTGATACCTGAAAGTTAAGTACCTAAATAGTAACTTATTTCTCATACTACAGAGCTGAATCTGAATGGTTAGATTTATGGAAGATGATTGCCTGTGTGTAAATTGTAATTTTGTTCATAATTTCCATAAGAATACCTGTAACATGGATAAGTTCACGTCCTATGTAAGCAAGACCCTGAACTCTGATCCCTGGCATACATGTGAAAAGCCATGTTTGTCTGTAACCACAGTGGTGAGGGGAGCTGAGACAGTGTTCCTGCAGCTTGCTGGCCAGCTGGCTGGGCTAAAAATGGTGAGCTTAGGTTCAGTGAGAATCTCAAAGAATAGGGAAGGGTGTGGTAGGAGAGGAAACTCCTCTCCCTCCAAGGGTGTGTGCAATGTGTCCCTCCCCCAAACTAGGGGATGTCAGTAACTAAGCAGTGCTTGGTTTCATGGCTCAGATGGGATAGTGAATGAAGTCACTCAGTATTACAGGGTTTTTTTCAACACATTTCTATGTCTCTCGAAGTAGAATTGAGTATTTGTAACTTGTAGAATTTATTCAGTTTCATTGTTTTGTACATCACTCTCATTGGAAGCTTTTTCTTCTGGCTGGTGTCAGTGCTTTGCAGGGGTGATCCCAAGACTACATAGCCGCTCTCTTCTATTTGCAAACTCCATTGTACAGGAGAACGGGGTGTGTGTCTGAGGGCACATTCGCTTTGGAGTGGTTTATTTGGTGGCAAAATAAATTATGGAACTAAATCCACCGACTTGACATTTAAGCTGTTTTGTATTCTCGCCCCATCCCTGGCTTGTGCTCTACTTCTGAGCTGTACCCTATCCCTGCGATGTCATTGTTTTTGTATTCTTGTCTGTTTTATAAGTCATTACTTCAATTTACACAGAAATTTACACACTTTTTCCTTTTATTATACTATGCTAGACAATAGTTGCAATAATAGCCTTTTTAATACTAATAGTACTGGGAAAACTTTTAAGTAGAACTGATGTTACCCCATCTTGACCCCAATACATAACATTTTCAGTTTCTTCTGTCCTCAGGTTGTAGCAAGTGCCTTGACAATGTGTCAAGCACCCTGGGGCTGCTGTACTTCCTCTCTGGATCTTTGCTTTCTTTTTTTAGTTGAGATTGTTACGCTCATTCATTCACTATGAGGAGTTGGCTTTTGTGTCTCAAGTATCTACTGAATGCCTGGACTGTGTCAGGTTCTTGTGTCAGTTGACTGCATGAGTCAGAGCTGTGACGAGAGGCATACTAAAGTAGGTATATCAGAGATTTTTATAAAAGCACTTATTTTTCAGTATCCACTTTCTAATATCCTTCTAATGAACTACCATGGCTCAAAATAAAGAAATTTGTTGTTACTGAAGGACCTTAGGGAAGAGTAAGGTGAATTTCTATTCCTGTTTCTGATATGTTATATATTTAGATTTAGTTGGTTCAGAAAAGCAAGGGTGGATAATAATCCATTTGGCCCCAAGTGAAAGATTTGTGACAACACTCAACATTCTGCAAGATTTAGCCCGATTGCTCTGTAATCCACGGTAATGAAAGGAGGCGTGGAGACTTCAGCTCTGGATTGCTAGATCCCTTGAGAGCTCTTGATGATTGGATTTCTTTTTTTTTAAATGAGCTCTTAGACATTTCTGAATTGTATTGTTAATATTCAAATCCTACTGATAGTAACATGTGCAGAGAAATAAACCAATATGATTTTTACAGCATATGTAAAGTCTTAATATACTTATTTGCTGTGTGTGTATGTGCATATTAAAATACACTATTAGGAGACCATCCTGTTTACTAATTCATGGAGATTTCAAGTTTATTTAACAATTTTACTGGTGTTAACCAAAGACATTTGTATTCTAAAACATAAAATAGTTAAACAAAACTTGTTTAATGTGTATGGTGTTCTGTCTGCATGTATGTGTTCTATGTGTGTGCAGTACCCATGGAGGCCAGAAGAGGGCATTGCATCCCCTGGGACTGGAGTTACAGATGTCTATGCACCACCGTGTAGGTGCTGGGAATCAAACCTGGGTCCTCTGCAAAGAAACAGCCCATGCTCCTAATCACTGAGCTGTCTCTCCAGCCCTAGAATTTTTCCTAATTAGCTCATTACAGGTACTTAGTTCTCCCCATAGTTGGGTGAGAAGTAGTCAGATATACTCTTCCTTCTGTGGCAATGTAAGAATGCTGATAATGTAAATGTGCACAAATAAAAGAATATGTTATGGAAAATCCTGTTTTTCCAGGACTCAGTGACAGATTTCTGCGTAGGATTTAGCAATGTCCAGTTAAAACTGTTTTCTTTGAAGACCGACTTCACCATTACTGAGTCATTAATTAGACTGTATTCCAATCATAAGGCCACGGTGCATGACTTTACTAGTAGTATCTTTTGAATACTACACTGTGCTGGATATATTAGAAACCAGAACAAAACTTCTTTGGGGCCAAGGAGATAGGTAGGTAGGTAGGTAAAAGCACTCGGCACACAAGCCTGAAGTCTTGAGTAGACTCCATAACCCATGTAAATAATAAACAGTGATGTGTTCCTGTAAGCTGAGCACACTACAGAGCGATGAAAGTCTGAGAGGCCACTGCGGAGAAACAAGGCGTGATGTCTCAGGTGGGAAGTCAGAGCTAACTCCCATGCATACTGTGTAAGTTTCCACATACAGTAAACAAGAAACATATTTTAAAAAGCACAGATTATAGATAGAAAAGAAAGTTTAAGATAGTAAAGAATTTTGATTGTAACTATACTTATGTTTATCTTTTCATTTTTATTTAGTATAATTTGAATTTTCTGGTACATGTGATGCTTAGCTGTAGGAGAAAGGAAAACATCATTTTACCCTTTTCTTGGCATTGTTTCTGGAAACTTGTCATTGTGTTAACAACTTCAAGTGTCAAGGTTCTGGAAAAGGCCTGATCTTAAATAGTCAGCAACTTTTGGAGTGAGAATTAAAATGTGAGATTTTTTTTTAACCCTATGGAGTAATTTTTTTCTCCATTTTATTATTTCTAATTCATGATTCTTTAACTATTAGGTATTTTCTTTAAAAAAATTTCTTCAGTTTTAAAATTGCTGATTTAGTTTAAGGAATTTTAGTGATTTAGTTGAATCCAGTTTTAGATTATAAGCAGCCATTTAGTCTACCTAGTTTCAGGTCCTTGTCTACTCTAGCGCCTTCACCTGCTAAGACTTCTCACTGGCTTGTGTTTGCAATTTTTGAAGTGTCTTTCAGAAGGAATTTAAAAAATTATTTCTGAGGAAACTACCTTTGGTTATTGGAGGCAGTCAGTGGAACAATGCAATCTAAAATAATTAATGTAGTATCAGTTTTGTTTTTTGATATGTGTCAATTACTTGTAATTTCAATCTGAATGATCTTCACGGAGGGAGTTTTATTTGAAAGTACAATTGTTCTTCTCAGATAGCTGCAAAGAAAGCAGTAATGCTTGAGAGGTGCGGCCATCATCTCCTGCCTCATGGGTTTTCACTTTTAAATTGTGTCAGAAACTATTAGGAGAAAATCCATAGCAAACACGTGCTGTTTCTGGGGACAGGTACATGTTGGATAAACAGTGGGGACTCTTCCCATGCTGAGAGTTATTTATTTTCTTAATCTTTCTTATCCATTGAGTAGTTTGTTTAACTCATCACTTGATAATTTTGTTTGTTATCTTGAATTCTTTCAGAAATGGGGGGTAGAGCCCCTTCTCATATGTAAATAATTATAGTCTGAGGTGCCAGACTTCCTAATCTTTTAGTTATAATTTTATACTTAATTGTTTTGATACCAGAATTGTGGATCATGCATATTCAGTTGTATTTTTCACAATCTGCTGCATCGCTGTATTGCTGTATTCTTTGTTGATTAGCTCCATAGGAATCCATGTTTCTACCAGTCCTCGGAGGAGAAGAGCCAGCTCTCGCCAATGGAGACACACGTGTGGAGCCGGTTGCATCCTGGGGATAGCTTTTCCCTGTTGCTCGACAAGTACGCTTTCCGTGTTTTCTCTGCAGAACCTGAGGAGGAAATGGAGTGTACTCTAAGGTAAGATTGCCTGGTGAGAAGCAAGCAAGTAATGGTGTGTGTATCCGATTCCTCCACCTTCACAAATGCTTCAGGGAAGTCATTCTGGTGTTGAGCCATGTTTGAGCTGCAGCAGCCACATCATTTGTTTTTCTGGAGAACACTTGGCTGTGGGTACTTCCGCCTTCCGGTGTTTGCTCCTGTACACTTGGCTGTGGATACTTCCGCCTTCCGGCGTTTGCTCCTGTACACTTGGCTGTGGATACTTCCGCCTTCCGGCGTTTGCTCCTGTACACTTGGCTGTGGGCACTTCCGCCTTCCGGTGTGTGCTCCTGTACACTTGGCTGTGGGCACTTCCGCCTTCCGGCGTTTGCCCCTGTACACTTGGCTGTGGGCATTTCCGCCTTCCGGTGTGTGCCCCTGTGTGTGCCGTCTTTTACCTTTGTATTTCTAATGTTTCCACAAGACAGAAAACTAGTTACATGTTTCCTTGAATTTTTAACTGTCTTAATTTTTAACGTATTAATTCTGACTCATATAGCTGCTTTTTCTTATAATAACACCATAAAGTACCGAGTTGGAGGACTGAAGACGTTAGGTAGTAGAATAACTGTGTTAAATCGCAAACTAGTTTCTGAGCCAGGTGTTAGGCAGCTACTGGTCTTCAGTTTTCAGGCTTTAAGTGACAGAGTTCAAATACTAGACCCATAGAACTAATTAAAATATTAAATATACATTATTTATGAAATATATAGTATTTATGATATATATCATATGTGATATATATTGAATAGTTTGTTTAACTCATCACTTGATAATTTTGTTATCTTGGATTCTTTCAGAAATGGGGGAGGGTTAGAGCTCCTTTTCATATGTAAATAATTATAGTCTGAGGTACCAGACTTATAGTCAAATCATAAATAAATATGAAATATACATTTCTTGATATTGTTGATGTTTTTGTGTCTTTTGGAGCTACCTCTATTTTGCATTTTTTACATATCAAAAACTTAAAGCTGTTGTTATTAGACCTGTGTTCATCTGCTCAACATTTAAAAGCCAATACATGGCAGAGAGTTGGTAGAAAAGCAAGTATACTTAAGAGCCAGCACTCTACAAAGTGGAGGGGGCTTTCTTCTCCCCAGAAGACTATCTTGGGGATGGAGAAGAGATGCATGGACAGTGTGGTAGGACAGCTGTGTGCTGAGGGTCTGAAGGCAGCTCTTCATAATCAAGTGTGGGCTTTTTCTTTGTATTTTATTTTCCTGACTCGAAACTCAAAACTCCTAGGCCTAATAATCCCTGTGTTCCTTAAGACAAGCCCAGTATTTGTCTGCAGGTTATCCATCCCAGCAGGTTATACACTCTATGTTAGTTGATGTGCCAGACATGGGATAAGGAGGGATGTCTTGTTTTCTGATGTTATCTGGGGGTTGCCATGTGTTCTGGTTTTTAAAGAAAGATTATAGCAGTTAAGGGCTTAGTCATCTAGGTGTTTTGTATAGAATGCAGAAGAGAAAGGGAGGTAGGGGGAACTCTGCCAAACACAATTGCTAGGAGTAGCCACTGTTAAGCCTGGCATAAGCTTCAGTATTCTAACATTGAAATCTTCATAACAGTGACTGTGAAGGATCCACACTACTGATATCTTTGTGTCCCATTTGAAGAAACCAGAGAAGTTTTGAGGCTTGCCTAGGGTTACATAACAGGTCCAGGTTACAGACTAGTATTTCCAGAATGATGCTCTTACAGACTACCCAGTGCTGCACCAGAATGATTGTCTGGGTACCCACTCTGCAAGTACCCAGAGGATAGCGAAGTCAACTTGGTATAGTCTTATACTGGAATGAAGTAGGGAAGGAGGAAGGGAGGGAGGGAGGAGGAGAGGGGGAGGAAGAGAGAGTGGATGTTAGTTCCATGTTAAAACCTGGGCAAATCTCTCCTGTGACTATGAGGGAAGTATGTGAAGTGTATTTTGCATTCCTTCTGCATCCCAGCAGTGGGTGCAGAGTGGGTGTCAGCACCTTGATTATCAGATTGAGTGATACTGTGATAAGGGTAAGACTTCTTTCCTTGGTGTGGAGAAGAAATCTCGCGGGCGGGGGGGAGGGATCGGCAAGGTTCCAGGGTTCCAAAAGCTGGGAATCAGGCGGAGAGACCATGGACACGTGGAGTCCGGTTTTCCAAAGCTTTTATTGTTCATGGCATGGTGAATGGACGCAAGTGGTATACGTTTCCCCCGCCAAAAGCCAGGGGAGACCAATCTTATAGGGAAGGGAGAAAGGGGAGGGAATAACTTAATTAGCTATGCCCCTGGCCTTTTGATAATTCATTAATATTTAAATCTCTGGAGGTGGAGACTTGTTAGTCACACCCTCTACTTGTCCTACGTGACTGAAGGTAACAGGTTAAATGGAGTTACCTCGTCCAAGGCCCAACACCTTGGCTTAAACTTCATTGTTGATTCGAAAGGAAGTAACACAATTTTGTCCCTTGTGGAGATTTTCTTCAAGATAGTCTCAAGGAAAGTTCAGTAAATTTTTGTCATATTAACTTATTTTTCCGAAGTATTAACATTCTTAACACTTACATTCCATACAAATAACTGCTGGTTTCAAGTACTAATTCTGAACAAAGCAATAAAATGATGATAGAAATCTCATTTTAATGTGACAGTGAATAACTTTAACATTCATTTGTAATTACAGAAGGGTGTGGATTTGGATGGGAGAGGAGCTGGGAGGATCTCAGAGGGGAGGGGATAAAGGATTCAGAATATATTCTATGAAAAAAAATCCATTTACAATAAAAGAAAAATGAAAGGAAAAATTTATAAAATCATTTGTAATTCGTTTAAAATCAGTTTCTTTGTATTAGCATATTTTATATTAAAGATATAAAAATAATTTAGATTATATTTTGAACCCTTAAGGAAAACTTAATTACAAGTACAATCTTAAGTATGCGGACTGTTACTGAAGAACTCACATTTCTCAATTTCAAAACCAGCTACAAAGCACAGTCATTCTGTCTGGCATCGTGGCAGACATAGCTCAGAGCAGTTGAGGGTTCAGAAAGGAACCTTTGCTGTTATGATCCTTGCCTGGGACAGGGCACCAATTCTAATCAAACAGGCTGAAGTCGGTTATCCAGACGGTACTGGAACAGCTGATAGCCACAAGGGAAAAGCAAGGTTAGACTTTCACTGGAGATCACACAAGAATCAAAGTGGATCAGACACCCAACTCTAAAGAGGGGAGCAGAGGTGTAAATCCTTCTCCCTTCACCAGGTCTAACAGCAGAGTATCAGCATTTGATAAACTGGATTTCCTCCCATTTGGAAACTGTGTATGCTTATGAGAACAGTCAAGAAACAAAAAGGACAAATGAATGACAAAGTATTTGTAAATCATATATGTCTATAACATCTGTATCTAGGGTATATAAGCAATTACAACTAAACAACAAAAGGAAAACCTGATTTTATGATGTTCAACTGATTAGAATAAATATTTCCTAAAATGAGCATGAAAAGATAGCATCACTAGTCACTGGAAATTTAAGTCAAATCTATAATGAGATACTCTCAACAATTCGAAAACAATGCTTATTGCACTCCTAGGCATCTGTAACCAAAGACATTAGTACATGTCGATATTAGCGTATGGAGAAACTGGAATTCTCATGTACTGTGTGGTGTTAGGAAACAATTCATTCTCCTTGAAATGCCCATATTGTGATACATTAGACTTTAAAAAAAAAATACAGCTATATGGCCTTGCACTGCCCCTGTTAGGTTTATGTCCCCAAATTGAAATCATGTGTTTGCACAAAAAACGTATACATGGATGCACACATTAACATCATTCATAATAGTCAAGGTGAGGAGACAAACCGAATGTCAGCTTTTGAGTGGGTAGGCAAATACAGAATAATCTAGGAATGGAAGATAGTTCCTGTCATTTATTATTATTCCTACCATTGAAGTTCAAGTCTGTCTTTGAAAAAGGTTATTCCTTATTTTAAAACTTCTGAAAGAAAAGCTTAAAACTGTCAGTCAGACTCTTGAGTTACACATTTCTGAAATGTCTTATCTTCAGTCTTAGACGTGTATTTGTTTTATTTATTTTCATTTTGTGTGTGTGAGTGTTTGCCTGCATGTACGTGTTTAAGTGCACCATATATGTATGTGCCTGACGTCCACAGAGGCTGGAGGAAGGCACTGGGCCTGGAGTAACAGAGTTGGGTTCTGGGACCTACACCTAGGTCCACGGCAAGTGCTCTTAGCTGCTGATGCCTCTCTTCAGCCCTGGCCCAGGATTTTTAAAGACTAATGTGTGATGTGATAATATATGAAAGCCATGGACTATAGTAAAAACTATGGTTTTAGGCTTCAGTTGGACAGAAGAAGCCCAACCCCCCAGTGAGAAGTCCTCGGAAGCATAGAACTGAACCTTCAAGGCTGCCACTAGACGTGTTATAAATGATAGAAAACAAAGTTCCGTTTTATTTTATAGAAACAGTCAGATGCTTGATGAAGATGATATATTGAGTGAGATGCAGAAGTCCCCTGTGGTTAACTTACCTGATAAGACAACTGGTGCCTCACAGCTGCAAGGAAGCCCCGAAATAACCAAGACCAAGTGTCCCACCATAGATCCTATGGTGAGAAACGTAAGAAGCACCATTCTAACCTGGTCTTTATTTCAAGGAGAGAAGAGACAACTGAAATCATGCATGCCTTGGGTTTGTAAGTTAGTCTGTAGAGAAGGGCACGCTAGGCTGCCACCTAGGCTAGTAGGTGATGAATTTCTGTAAGAGCTTTAACCATTGTGGATAGCTATGTTAATGCTAACTCTCTTCCAAGTAAATCCTTTTCAGATTCACTAAGGATGTGTGGTCCTTTAGGAAACTATGGTGTTCTTCTAGTCCTCTTCAGGTGAATGCAGAGCTGTCAGTGAGCACCAGCCAAATCCTACCCAGAGGAAAAGAATCCTCCCAGCCTGGATGCTAGCGGAAAGTCTAAGTGATCAGAGCCTCTCCACGCCTGTTGAGGGTGGAGGTAGGTTTCTGTTTTTGTTGATGTTGACTTTTAAGGAAACATAAAGACAATGTCAAGGTTCTTTTCAGCAAATAGATGTAGAATGGTGGTTGCACATGGTGTAGGTAGCCTGGGACTTAAATTCTGTTCTCTATTTATTTTGAGACATGATCTTAAACTTGTTATGGCCCTGCCTCGGTCTCCTGAGTTTGGCAGTTACAGGTGTGGGCTTGCCATGCCTGCTAACCTACATGTATGTGGAATGTAATTAAAACATAAGCTGTTACTTTATAACGTTTGTCAAACAGCATTCTATCCGTTGGTACCTTGTTGAGCATCTGATAGTCCTCTTATTGCCAGATGCATTGCTAATATATATTCTCAGATGGGGATGTTGGTGTCACATCTGAGATGAAAGGGCACTGCAACCGGAATATTAAACTAATTAATGAAGACAATGCCAGCTGGGTTCACAGTGTTTGTGCTGTGACTTCCTGTGATCTTGTCCCCGTCCAGCTTACTGTCCCAGCAGACGCCTCAGTGACTCGTGTCTTTCTGTGGGTAGGTGTTCACTGTTGCAGCATTTTAGAAATGCTCATTTCCAGTGCCAGCCCCAGGTTTCCCCACAGCACTGTAAAGGAGAGAAGCAGCAGCCGTGAGTGTTCACGCTGTACGCTGTGACTCCGTTGAGCTTGCACACTGGTTCTAATAGGTCTGTGTGGAGGTTATAGAGCGGCTGCCTTTGTATATAGCATTTTACTTCTTTCCAGTTTGTTTTTAAATTTTTCTTCATTTCTTTCTCTTTTATCCAAGTTGTCTACAATTTTGTCAAGTACAGTTTTGACAATTGTTGTTGATATTAAACATTTTTCTTAGTTCTGATAGAAATAGCCTTTCCCTCATTCAGTTTGTTAATAAAAATTAGAGGTTTTAAATGTATTCTCTTTTTCATATTGAAGCTCTTTTCTGCGATCTTTCTCAAGGTTGCTGTTCTAACAAATGTTAAAAGTTAAATGCTTTTCTCACATAGCATTAGCATTTGAATATCAGACTCACTTCTTTTGATAAGTCTCTTTGACTCTGGGTAGTTTTTGTTTTGTTTTGTTTTTTTAGTTTTAGGCATTGAACTCAGGGTCTTATTTGCTGAGCAAAGCTTGCCTCATCTATACTCTGCAGATTTTCTCTTTTTTATTGTCTTTTATTTGTTAAGGATTTTTAAAATTACTGTTTTAAATGTGTCTATAATTATATTTTAGTGTAAAGTCTTTTTAGGGGTTTTAATGTAATTGCTGGCCTAGTAAAATGTATTGAAAACTATTACTCTTCTCTGTTTCCTGCGTGCTGTAATAGAGTACTGTCGAAAAGCAACATTTACTTCCTCACAGTTTTGCAGGCTGTAAATCCAAGGTGTGGCTTATTGATAGCTATCTTCTTTATGTATCATGTCACATACAGACACACACCCACAGACACACACACAGACACACACACTCACACACAGACACACAATACACACAGACACAGAGACACACACACTCATACACAGACACACACACAGAGACATACACATACACACACTCACACACAGACACACACACAGACACACACACTCACACACAGACACACACTTAAACGGGTGGGTGGAAGAGCAGAGATCTCTTCACTTGAGGGCCATAATCCCTCGTCCTCATGACTTAAACGCTTCCCAGAGTTACCACTTCCTATCCCAATCTCATGAGGATTAAGGCACAGTCACATGGGAAATTTGAGACGTAACAAACATCCATTTGTAGCAAATTACCAGTGTCACTTACTTCTCTTGTGCTTTGGAGACATTTTAAACAAAATAATGGTTGCTTAAATACAAGCACCACAACACGACAGTTGGTCTGAGAATGGAAATTCACTAGTGTGAATATGCCAGACACTCGTGTTGAAGAAAAAGAGCAGAATGGTGTAGATTTCAGCATGCTGCTCAGAAGAACATGCAGTTCAAAATGGATGAATTATTGCATAGAGCTGAACAGGAGGTGGGATAATAACATACAGTTAAACAAGGAGGCAGGCTTAGTTAATATCATTAGGAACTGCCTCCGTAGAATGGTCTTCAGGCCATAAATATCCAGGAGGAGAAAGCTGTGGTGAATAGTTTCTGCACACATTGTCAACATTCCATGGAAGGCTTTGCCCAACTCTCATGGAGATGCCCATGCCAACAACACACCTTCATTCACTTAGGGCTTCCTTTGCCCCTACAGCCAGTTTGGCATTTATTCCCTGAACTGCTTCCAGCCCCTTGAATGTTCTTCAGAATAAGGCCAAGAGACCGAGGCCCATAGGCCAGCTCTGGCCCCTGCCTCCTTTGATAAGTAAACCTGTGTTGGAATCCAGCCGTGCTCATCTGTCTGTATCTAATGGCTACTCTCTGTTATGAAGGCAGAGCTGAGCAGCCGTTGTAGACATGTCATGGCCCACAGAGCTTAGAACAACAGTGACTACAGATCGTTTGCACACTTATATCTTAGCTCTCAAGGGACTCTTCAGCTCTTCAGACAAGTTTTGGTTATCTTCATAATTCACTTAGAATATTTGAGCACTAGTTTTATAGGAGGTGTATTTTATGGTTTTGCAGGGCAGATAAAGTCTTTGTCCTCAGGGGGTTCTCAGTGCAGTGTAGCGGACACAGTCAGCCATGAATATTTTTTCTTTGTACAAAGTTTACTTCCTTCATCTTTCTGGATTAGATAATTATGAATTTGTTGTCAGGTGGACACTGACTGAGGTTCACTAACTATACTGAACTTTGGTTACTATACATAATTCCAGGTCCATTATTACTGAGAGCTTTTAATTTACAAAGTACAAAGGGCATTCTCTCTCCGAGGTTTTGGAGTTTCTCATCTACATTTGAAATAATTTAAGTTGGATTCCTAACTGGATGGTGGACATTCAGGATATAAAATTCATTGGGTTACTCTGTGAGCTTTTCTCTTAGAGAAAATTAGTGCTACAATTAAAAAAATCATAACTAATGTGTCAGGCCTCTCTTAGGTCACACCTTATCTCATGCACTTCTGGTGACTCCGAGTTCTTACAGTTTCCCCTTTGTAGACGTAAACGACGTTCTGAGAGTTGTAGTGAAACAGTTACAGCAGGCCCTGTGCAGCATAGCCTGGTACACTCTGGGGCTGGTGTTCTCAGCCACCATGCTGTGGAATGCCGTTTGGGATTTGTAAATGAGTGTCTCCCAGTGGACATTTCTGTAAATGTGATTTTGATTTTGTAGGTGTCCATCTCTCATTCAGGCATGATCCCTTAAGATAGGATCTCTCACTGAATTTGGAGCTTGCTGGGGTTTGGCTTCAGTGGCTGGCATCTGTCCCAAGGGATCTTTTTGTCTTTGCCTCTCCTCCCACACAGTGCTGGGGTTACAGGCCCACAAAGTCCTCCCCCACTTTTCTTTTCTTTTTTTCATTTTGGTGTTGGATATCCACACTCAGATTCTTGAGCTTGCACAGCAAATTATCTTACCCACCGAGCCGTCCCCAGCCTGTGAGCCACTTGCTATTTGATCCTTTTTAGCTATGTGGAGTATTGCCCTTTGAAGATACAGGAAGTCACTTTCTTCTTACTCTTTGTATATGCGTGTTTGTGTGTATGTCAGATAAGGATGTCATCCAGAGGACTGGAAAAGAGGGAACCTGTGGAGATAAAACCCCAGTAAACACATCATGGCATGGGAGAAAGCGATTTATTCCATCAGGAAATTCAAAAAGTGTGTCAGCAGAACAAGATCCTGGGAAGAAATGCAGAAAGTCTGACCAAGAAGGACCAGGTGTTTCATCTGAGGTGATTAAAACTGTGTTGTTTATTTTCTTTGTCAGTTATTTGAGACAGGAATAACTGTTCCTCTCAGCCCTTTGGAGAGGATCAAGTGATAGGCGTGGATCATGTACTGGATTTAAAAAAAAAAAAAAGAAAAGAAAAAAAAAGAAACCCAAGCTGCCTTTTAATTTGTGTTTATGTAGATAAAAACTAGCTCAAATGTTTTTGCCTTACTGAAATACAATTTTAATATAGAGGAATAATTTGCATTGTTTGATATTGTTAGAAATATTTGACAATATTTCACAGTAGAGAAAGGTAGAGACCTCTTGGCACTGGTTTTAATTTGGCCTCTGTTCTGAAGGTCTGGTTGTGTCCTCTGAGGACTTCATAGAAGCACTGTGGTCAGCGTGGCGAGGAGATGGATGGTGGCATGGCTCCTCACAGAGCATGGGGTCACTGTATTCTGCTGTGGCTCTGTGGTGATCAGAGACGTTCATTCCTCTTTTACTGTGTACAGTCCTCTAGAGTGGTCTGGCGGAGCTGACATTTCCTCAGTGCTGGAGATTCAAAAGAAACAAGGCCTGTTTAGTACATGAAGTTTTTATTTTCATTTTTTAACATAGAAGCTATAGCACATTTTATTAACATAAGCCAGGCGTTAAAGACAACAATACTTGTATTTATTCTTTGGGAATTTCGTATACTATACCCCCTCATCTCCCACACCCACCCTCCCCATCCTTCCATCCCTGGCCACCTACCTGAGTTTTCTTCTCCTCTGACCCCCGCCCATCGAGTCCCCTGAGTGCTGCACACAGTTAGTTAGGAGTGAGGTCTACACTGATGTGCACTTGACTCCAGGGTCACACCATTGAAGAGAACTGAGCTCCCCTCCCAGCTGTCACCAATACAAGGGCTCCTCACTGCCGAGAGTTCATGCCCAGTGTCCCCCTCTGTGCTGGCTTCTGGGTAGCCTGAGCTTGCACAGGGCTTGGACATACTGATGCATTCAACTTCATTGAGAGGTGGCCCCAGGACAGGAAGTCTGCACATTTTCTTCCTTTCAGAGTGGTAGCTTAAGGTGACGCTTTTCATGACTTGTAGGCCACTGGCTGAGCTCTGTGGGTCTCTCAGTCTCAGGAAGCCATGCTGGTCCTGCCTTGGAACAGGATCCACTGGGTCATTGAAATGTCTTGTCCCTGAGGTCAGTCTCATGTGCTACCTTCAGATTCACGTCCTCTCCTAGGGAGAGACCTGACTCCTTAGCACCTCTCCCAGCTAGAGAAGTGGATTCAGTCTCTAAGACTCAGTGTTTTCACTTACTAATGGGGCCAAGTGTAATATAATAAGATGAATTCTGGCTCATATATATTTGCCTTTAAATCTTAATAAAATAGAACTTGTCTTATTTAAGCTTCTAGCCTTTATATGCTCTAGTTGAACAGTGAGCATATCAACTCACTTTGTCTATTTTATAAGAAATTATTTAGTTTCAAAAGAGTATATGTTTTAATATGCTTTATCATGAGTAAGTTTGATAATTGTAAGAAAGACTTTAAGAAATACCCTTTTAGCTCATAGTAGGGGAGAAGAAGTAAGCAGATCTGAGTTGTTCAATGTGTTTCCCAGGCCTTGATGATGTCAGGAGAGTGTAACAGCAGGAGGGACCCGAGAGCTCCACTCGGCTGACTGCTCTGCCCTTAGGGATTTACTTCTCTCTGCTCAGTAGAAAGAGGCCCAAGTTCTCATGACCTCTGTGCTGGGCTCTAGTGAAGTTGAACCAGAGAACATGGCTAGAGCTGAAGGCCCAAGCCAGATCCTCCATGTCTGCCAGGTTTCTGTCTTAGGTCTTATCCCTGGAGAGCAGCCAGTCCTGATGGGATAGCACAGTGAAGAACAGGAGACAAGCCCACTCTGAGAGGAAGCAGTAGGTAGGCTCCCCATCTAGCTGATGTGTGGAGACTGTGTGGACCTTACAAGAACCCAGAACAGTATCCAGTAGAGTGGACATTCTCTTAAGAAAGACTGAAAAACGAATTGGAGAGAAGGCAGAAGAGTCACCCTCTGGCCCATTTCCTGTTTATATATAAGCAGTGCCTTAAGTGTACATCTGCAATATGAACTCAAGGAGGAGAACCATTGATGTGTCAGCCTTCAGTACCTGCAGGAAACTGACACCCAAGGTCACACTGCTAGGAAGCTCTAGGCTCAGAGTAGAAGCCTTTGTGCACAGCGGATTCTCCTATTGTGCACCTTGGACTATGAGCGAGTTTTGTGACTAGTACTCTTCTCTTCGTGAAGTTAATTGTTCAGTACAGGATTCTGTCAGGCCTCACAGGTTATGTAAGTGTCCAGCTTATGGCCAGAGTGAGGGCTCTTGAATCGATCAACAGAAAGGTTACTGCTGTGGTGTCCATGCTCCTGTCTCTTCTAACAATGCACACTGAAACCTGCTCTCCCTGTGCAGTAGCTTTTGGAGGTGCTTGCCTGGCAGACTGCACTCAGGAATGGGTTTAAAGTGGCTGAAACAGACTGCAGGAATGGGTTTGCTTCTCTCACCCTGCTGCCACAAGAGACGCAAGGGCTCATCTTCTTGTCTCCTGTCTTGTCAGACATGTTTGTCCTTTCTTCCTTTCTGCCCTAAGATGGCAGAATAGGAAATCTCACATCAGATGCCACCAACTTATCACGATCTTCCCAGAACTCAAAACTGATAGAATATATTTTTGTCACCTATAAATGTCTTAGTCTGATTAAGGCAATGGTATTTCTTTTATGTAATCTAATTAGAACTGCCACAGGCAGCAGAAGGAAACACAACTAAAGCACCTGCCTCAAACTGGTATCACTAAATTATTAGTTATTGCTTACTATTATCAAAGCAAACCCAACATCCTACCACTTAGCACAATGACTTATTATTTCTTAAAAAATCTTTGAGTTAGCTGGGCTCAGTTGGACACTTCTTTATGACATATTTTTGGTATTAGCAGTGGCTAGAGCATTCTAAGTGACTTTGTTCACATGAATGGTGCTTCTGCAAGGACTGATGTGTTATCTGAGAGCTGGCTGTGCCCCCCTTCCACTTACCATTAGGTAGTTGAGACTAAATACCTTTACCTGACAGCTGGATCCCAAGAGGGTAAAGTTAAAAACTGCCAGATGAGAATCCTGCTGAAGAGGTGGAGGAAGCATTGTAGAAGTCAGAGGGGTCAAGGATACGACAGGAAAACCCACAGAATCAACTAATCCGGGCTTTAGTGGCTCACAGAGACTGAACTGACAACCATGGAGCCTGTGTGGGATTGACCTAGGCCCCCTGCACATTTGTAACAGTAGTTCAGCTTGGTCTTCTTGTGGGGCTCCAAACAGTGTGAGCAGGGGCTGTCTCCAACTCTGTGCCTGCCCTTGGGACCATTTCTTCCTACTGGTTTGCCTAGTATAGCCTTGAAAGGAGAGGAGGTGTCTAGTCTTACTGTAACTTGATATTCTATGGCTGCTTGATATCCATGGGAGGCCTCTCCTTTTCTGAAAAGAAAGGGAAGGGGAATGGACACACACACACACACACACACACACACACACACACACACACACACACACTTTGATTCAAACTAAAAATCAGCTTAACCATCTGTCAGATCAGAGGGCTCTAGGATGAAGTTTAAATGTATTGTGACAAGACATGTATCCATGTATCTTTGGATATTATTAAGGGAATTCTTGTTCAAATGCTTCTGTGAAACCAGCATCTTTTTCCTGCTATATTTCTCTTTCAAGGTCAGAAAGCTTACAAAAATGAACTAACATATCGGTGTTTGGAAAAAAAAAAAAAAAAGGCTGTCAGATCATTTAAGGCCAAGGACTAGAACTGGTGTAATGTCATTTCTACTGAACTTTCTAGTCCTGGAAAGTCATGAGGTCCCAGGTGGATGACAGGGTAACTATAAGTTAGAAAGCAAGGGGGGACAAATACATCCTGAGAACCCTTAATTCAAAAATAAAAAAAAAAAAATTAAATACCTCAAACTCTGAGACTTTCTCTGTACTGACAAGATTGTCAACTCAGTTGAGACTTGGATAGTTTCAGACTTTGTTGCTCAGCTGTAAATCTTTATAAGTACTCCAAACTCCAAACCTCAGAAATCGTAAGCATTTCTGGTCCTAAGCATTTGGGGTAAGGGACTGCCAGTCAGCTGTCGACTTTAGAAATTTGGATAGAAGGAATTGCGAGTGGGACCCTTCACAGGAGGGGGGCCTGAAAATGTATTGACCACAGACTCTTTTAGTATCTAGAGAGAGACTGGAAGAGACAAAGTAAAATCTCTGAGACTGGGAAGGGAAATGGTTGTTATGGTGACTTGATGACGAAATGCAGACTTTCAGCCACTTGGGGGCAGCAAGGCGTATGATTGGAAAGGCATCTGTGAAGCAAAGCTTCCGTGCTTGCCATCTGGGTCTGGGGAAAGGAGGAGGGTTAGACAGGCTCCAGGTATCCAGCCGGGATCTTAGAGAACATGTTCGAGACACTATGGATAGAGAATCAGAGGTAGTTTTCAGTTGTGATGTTTTCAGTTTCAGGGAGAGACTTCCCAGGAAGAAAGACAGCTAGTATTTGAACCATCAGTCTGAGGCTTGCGTATGACATGGAATTTTCCACTATTCTCCTGGGAATGTTAATGGAGTTGATACAGGACTTCAGGGCAACATATCAGCATGGCCATTTCTGCCAAGAGCAGCTTGGAAACAATAGATCACCTGGCTGAATCTATGTCAGAGGGAAGGGCTTTATTCTACCCCTTGCAGTATATTAAAACCAGGCCGGTGAGGGGCAGGGAAGTGCTTCCTAGACAAGTTGATAAACTATTTTAATGGTCTTAATGGTATATTCTGGTCTTCCTCAAAGGACCACTAGCCTCATGATCTCTGAAGTCTCAGACACACACCTTTACTTCGTAGGCGATCTTTCTACTGTTACCGTGACTCGCTAGCCTCCCAGGCTTGGTCCTTAACCTGTCCATCAAACCGTAAATAAGCAGAGGCGGATGTTAGTGGACCTGAAGCTCTCATTCTCCTACTTGCTGTAGGTGCACCTTACCTTTTTCCTGCCCCCTTACCCACCAGGTCAGTGTCTTCCTCAAGCTCATGAGCTTTGGAATTGGCACAGATCAAATTTATGTATCAGCAAACTTAAAAATTACTGTGTGTAATGGATTTTGGGATCATTTATGAATAATTGAAACCAAGAATGTTAAATTCTTGAATGCCAAGGATGCTATATATTAATATTGCATGGAGTTCCATAAAGAACATTACGATTTCCAACTTTTGTATCTCTTATTTGATTTTTTTTTTGTTGGGAGTGGTGGTGTCTTAGGTCTCTTTATATAATCCTGGCTGCCCTGGGACTCACTCTATAGACCAGGATGGTCCCAAACTCACAGAGATCTGACTGCCTCTGCCTCTCAAGTGCTGGATTAAAGGTGTATGCCACCATGCCCAGCTGTCTCTCTTATTTGAAATCCCCTAATTTATAGTATTGACATCTGTGATTTTTATGTTTCTTTCTCTCTAAGAAAGTCAGCATTTTATGCATAGTCCTTGTGAGGAACTAAAGGTTAATTTTTAATGAAACAGATTCTTCTTCTGTATGTTCCTTGGAACTACAGAGAGTTAATGATGTGATACATTTCATTCTCTGATTTCATTTCTAAATAGCAGAATAATTCATGCTTATTGCATGTCTTATTTAATTTAGTCATATAATTGCACATATTATTGTAGATAGAATATCCATAAGCATATTTATTAAAGATGAGAACTTCCACTGGACTCATCCTCATTGTTGTACTGATTCTTGTAGTAGTACAAATTCTTCACCTGGATTTATTCAGGCAAACACGCACACGCACACACAAAGATGCACATGGCCTTCGTGTCTTGACCCTTCTCCCGCAGCGTCTCAAGTGTTTTGGTGATGACTATGTGTGACTGCACTTGGCTATGAGAATTTTTTTAATTTAAATTTTTTGAGAGTCTGATGCTTGAATACTATATTTACATAATTTCTCCTCCCTTCCCCACTTCCACTTAAGTTTATGACCCCTTCCTCTTTAATTATTGTTAAAGGCACATGCACACATACAACCTACATTTGTTTATATGTACGTGTGTGTAAGCCTTCCCCCTGGGACTCACCCCCGGATAAAACTGATTCTCCCTCTCAGCAGCAGTTGGTTGCCTGCAGCTTGTCATAGGGTGAGGTCTTGTTACATTTTCCTTTTCTCTATGTTGGCACATCAAGTGGTCTTCATTTAGGCAACCGTATTGTTGAGGTTTGGTGAGTACAGCTTCCTGTCATGTCTAGTAGACATCGTCTGTGGTGAGTCTGTGGTCCTCTGCCTCTTACAGTCTTCCATGACTTCCCCTGAGCCTTCGGTGTGTGAGTCGGGTCTGGGCAACCCGCTGTCACTTGTCTGTGTTCTGACTGACTGCAGATCTGAAACATTAAACACCAGCATAGAATGATACTGTTCTCTAGTTAAAAGAAGCCTCAGAGGAGCTAGGAAAATGCCTCAGTGGGTAAGAACACTCACTTACTCTGAAAGCACGAGAACCCAAGTTCAAATCTCCAGCACCCACATGAAAAGCCAGGCACAGCTTCACTTGCCTGTCACCCCAACATTAGAGGGAAGGGATAGGCAGAGCCTGAGAGCTCTCTGGCCAGCAGCCTAGCCAAAAAGGCAGAGTTTGGATCCGGGGAGATCCTGTTTTGAGCTAGTAGTTTGAAGAGTAAGAGGGAAAGACACTGGAGGTCTTGCTCTGGCCTCTGCATGTGCATATGTGAGCGTGCATGCACTGCCCCTATAGACACATCAAGAAGATAAATAAAACCACCTTTTAAAAGCAAGCCTGTCACACCACCATTAATTCAACATCTCCACAATATTTTATAGAAAAGGTGTATTCTAATTTATTTTATAATTTTCAATGTGTTTCTTTGCTCTGAAATAAATTTTATGATGTTGAGTGGGATTGTCCCCCCTCCCCCAACTTCTGCTGCCACAGTATCCCATGTTTGGAATGAACCCTAGAGGTGAGAGTCACCCCTTTCCCATGGGCATGAGAGTTGTTAACCCTTTCACCTCCAGGCTTGTACAAAGATTCCTGAGAAGCTGGGCCCTTTAAGGCTCAGGGGGGCACAGTGCTTCTGATAATCACTTTCTTTATTTTTAAGGATGGAGAATGACTTGCAGAGTCTAAAAATGCCACAGGAACAATAATCTAACAAGTTCTGGGCTATTTGCTCAGCTGCCAGACTTATTGACTCACCCACTGTAGAACAGGAATGAAGGAAACAGGAGAACTGTCAAGCGGGCTGGAGTTGGGGTGTGGTGGGGAAACTTGGAAGTAGAGTGTATGGTTTGCAGGGATGTAACATAAAGATGCCACCACTCAAGGGTGAGTTACAAGAAGTAGCCAACTGACTGTTTTTGCTAGATTCTCTGCTGCTGCCCAGAGCCATGATAAGATCTCCACTCCATTGGGAGTGTGATTAGCCAGAATGAGTAGTATTTTGAAGTCATACTTTTTAAAAAAATATTGAAACATTTAAATAGTTAGTCCAAAAGAAGTCATCTGAATAATATGTTAAGAAATTTGAAATATACTTGGGAGGCAGAGGCAGGTGGATTTCTGAGTTCGAGGCCAGCCTGGTCTACAGAGTGAGCTCCAGGACAGCCAGGGCTACACAGAGAAACCCTGTCTCGAAAAACCAAAAAAAAAAAAAAAAAAAAAAAAAAAAAAAAGAAATTTGAAATTAGCTATTAGTACTAAAATCAGCTTTTGCCAGATGGCAGCCAACAGCCCCAAAGCCTTGCTTAGAGACGGAGGGGAACATTCATGAGTGTTGGTGTGTGCTCTGTGTATCTTTGACGTGGTTAACAAGGAGACTTGTGTTAAACGAGCAATGTCTGCTTCACAGAGAGGGGAGCACTTGCGAGACCCTTTTTAAAGACTAGGCTTACTCATTATGCCAGTGGACAGGACAAATTAAAAAGGTATACTATGGTGACTAGAATATCTCCTTGGTTCAGTGCACCTTTTTTGTCAATTTTTTAATTTTTGAGAATTTTGTGTGAGTACCATACATCTCTACTCCCCCTTCCCGCTCTTCCTGGAGCTGTACTCCCTCTCAAATTCACGGTCTTCTCCTTCTTCCCTTCTGTTATTATTTATCAGAATATAATCTAGTGTTGCCTATCTGCACATGGGCAAAGTGCTAACCACTAGGCCATGGGCAGCCTACCAGGAGGTTCATCCCTAGAGAAAAGTGACTGTCCCTCAGTAAGCTGTCTCCTGCCTGGAGCGCCTCAACCAGGGACAGGACCTTATGAACTGGATGGCATCCATCCATGCAGGGATGCTGACTAGTGTGGTCAGTCTTGTGCAGGCAGCCATGACACAAGAATTGATGAGCGGTCTGTTCCTGCCATGTCCAGAAGACACATCACAGCAGCCTCTCTGCTCTCACGGTCTTCTGACCCTCTCTTCTGCAGTGTCCCCTGAGCCTTGGGTGTAGGGATTGGATTGTAGATGTCTCACCAGATGGTGAGATCTTGATCACAGCTGTAGTTGTCTGGGAAGAGAAGCCCTTTAATGAGAAGAGCAGTAATCTGTAGGCATGAGGGTCAGTATTATAAAGCAGTTATATATTTTATCCATTTAGATGGTGGTCGGTGGCTCTCTAGGCTTAACTGGCTAACCTGACACTTTTATCAGATCATGTCACAGGAAAGTTACTTGCTTTCTGCAGCTGGTGGTAGCATTCCCTCACACAGATTCATCTGTAGATGTGAGCCAATTTTGTCATTCTGCCCTGTGAAGAATACCATAGCTTAGAGAGAAGTTCCAAGGTCACTTTAAAGAAATTAAAAGGATAGTGCCATGTAAGAGCTTTTTGAGTGAGATTATGTGACAGTGAACTAGAGTATCTTCCTGTAGTTGGGTGATGGAGGCGCACGCCTTTAATCCCAGCATTGGGAGGCAGAGGCAGGCACATGTCTGAGTTCCAGGCCAGCCTGGTCTACATAGTGAGTTTCAGGACAGCCAGGTCTACACAGTTGACCCTGTCTCAGAAAATAAGAAAAAAGCAAAACCAAAATGATAACAAAAAGAAATAGAGCATCTTCTCAGGTTTCTTTTGTATGTTTTCTAGCTATTGTTACTAAATATCTGACAGAGTTGTAGAGGTTCATTGTAGCTGTAAATTGATACTGTAAGAACTATAAATTGTTAAAGTTTCTAAACTAAAAACAGAAAATGGTATCTTAGTAACTTTAAAATAAGCTTAAAGTTTTAAGGTTTTTTTTTTTTTTTTTTTTTATCATGGAACTTGTATTTTTGTCCTCTTAGACTTTAATTTATATATTTCTTTTTTTAAAAAGGTTCCTTTTTTTTTTTTTTTCCTTTTTGGTGTTTTGAGGCAGGATTTCTCTGTGTAGCTCAGTCTGTAGAACGCACTGGCCTTGAACTCAGAGATTGCCTGCCTCTGCCTCCCAAGTGCTGGGATTAAAGGCTGTGCCACCACTGCCTGGCATTTGCCTTTTTAAAATGATGCCTTTTCTGTATTTCTTTTACAGGATGTTCCAGAATCATCATTTTCAGTCACAGTAAGTGGCCCAGATGTGGATATTGTGAAGACAAATAAACGGAGTGATGCAACTTCAATAGAGGAACTTGACGAAGTCTCTAAATATAAAGCCATCACCAAACCAACCACAAATAAAGAGGTCAGGACAGTGAGCCATCCCGAGAGTCAAAGCAAGTTGCTTCCTGAGAAATCTCAAGGATGCCACCCTGAGTCTAGCTCTGCTCCCTCCAGTCCTGATGCTTCACACACAGACACAGCTGATTCAGTTCGAGGCTGTTCAGAAGAAAGCAAGGTCCGGAGGACGTCCTGCATGTATGGGGCCAACTGCTACAGGTAGGGTGGACCTGAAGGCAGCACGTCATCCCAATGCTTCTATGCTGTTCTATACTGTGTGTGTTAAAAGCCTAATAAACCATTGCCTTACGGTCAGGTGCTTTGCTGTATCTCTACTGGATCGTGCTTTCCCAATGTGCATTCTGGTAAGTCCTGCCAGAAGCTTTTAGGATGCAATGGGGACTTAAATGTTTTATGGGGAGACATGCTGACTAACGCAAGAACCTGAATACTGGGGAATCTAGACTTAAAAACACACAGACTTAAATACCTGCTTGCTTAATAGCTTAACTTTAAAGAGATGCTTTTGGAAATAATTATTTTATTGTTTACTAAGGTAATTTTAGATTGTTTAGGCACTGTATTATATTTCATTATTTTTCACATTTTTCTATAAAATAGAAAATTTTCTACTTCAATGCATTCAAGTCATAATCTTAGTTTGAGAGTGTGGCATACTCTGTAAGGTTTATGGCAGCATGTGCTAGTTGGTCTGTTTCTGTTGGTGGCCATCCTGTTTGTTAAGCTGTGTCTGTGCTGTGCACCTGGTGTCGTGTACACAGAGCTGTACGTGTGTGTGCACAGCGCTGTACATGTGTGTCCTCAGTACTGTACGTGTGTGTGCACGGCACTGTACGTGTACTCAGTACTATACACGTGTATGCACAGCACTGTGTGTGTGTACTCAGTACTGTACGTGTGTGTGCACAGCACTGTACGTGTACTCAGTACTATACACGTGTATGCACAGCACTGTACGTGTGTACTCAGTACTGTACATGTGTGTGCACAGCACTGTATGTGTGTACTCAGTACTGTACGTGTGTGTGCACAGCACTGTACTTGTGTACTCAGTACTGTACACGTGTGTGCACAGCACTGTACGTGTGTACTCAGTACTGTATGTGTGTGTGCTCAGCACTGTATGTGTGTACTCAGTACTGTACGTGTGTGTACAGCTCTGTACATGTGTGTACTCAGTACTGTACGTGTGTGTGTACAGCACTGTACGTGTGTTCTCAGTACTGTGTGTGTACAGCTCTGTACATGTGTGTACTCAGTACTGTACGTGTGTGTGCACAGCTTATGTTCACCATGGATTCTGTTCATTTCTCACTCTCGTCTTCCTCTTTAAAACACATTGTCATTTTAGCAGTAGAGTAACTATATTTTTCACTTTCAACAGTTTTGAGTTTTAGATTTATGCATGATATTGTCTGTGGAATGTCCTTATGCCTAGAATATAATGTAAAAATCTACAGCAGATTATGAACAATCTCTTACTTTGGATTTTGAAAAGTCTTGTTTTGTGTTTGTGTTAGTTGGCTAAAGTGGCCGTAATGGAATACCACAGCCTGGCGTGCCATGGAATACCACAGCCTGGCGTGCCATGGAATACCACAGCCTGGTGGCCTCACTTAGAGAGTTGCCTTCTCTCCAGAGGTTCTGGACATTAGAAATGCTAGCTGGGTTCCAGAGCTGACAAGCCTGCCTTCTCTTCTTGCCATCATTGGGGGTGGCTGCTTCCTTGGTGCCTTTTCTCTGCAGAGCATCCTCTGGTGTCTCTTCCTCACCTAGGAAAATGCCAGGCACTGTGTTGGGGCCTCGGCATTATGACATCACTGAATCTTAATTGTTTCTCTCGTAGGTACATTGGACATTAGCACTTCTAACACAGGAGTTTTGAGGGGACACAAATTCAGTGAATAGCAGGATTCAACCCTGTCATTCCCTTTTGTTAAAAGGGGTAAATGCTTTATCAAATAAAAATTTATTTCCTTATACTTTATAATGATGTGTTAGTTTTAATTACTCTTAGCTATATGCAGTAACTAACTTTTCACAATTTTGGAGTAAAGAATGCCTGAAATTTGTTTAAATTGAAATGTTTGTATTTGTAATCAAGAGAAGAGGTAACTTTTATTGAAATGCTTATATTTATAAACAAGGGGGGAGAATGGCATTTTGAATTTGAGATATATCCACATACCCACATACATACATATCTATAAAATCATTGCAAACATCTTCCTGTTCCTCAGCCTCTGTATTATTGCTGTAAATTCTCCCTTCTATCAAAGGATAATATCCCAAGTCTCTATATTTTCTAAATTTACATTCCTCTTTGCTTTTTGTTTTAATTTTTAAAAATCAATATATAAAGTAATGGGTTTTATTATAATATTTGCATATATATTTATTATAATTTATTATAATTTATCCCCTCTGATGTCCTCTATGCTCCTTTTTGTTTTTTGAGATAGGGTCTTCCTATATATACTATAGTTCTAGCTGTCCTGGGACTTGCTGTGTAGGCCAGGCTTGGCCTTGAACTCACAGAAATCCTCCTGCCTCTGACTCTGAGTTCTGGGCTTAAAGGCGTGCGCCACCATGCTGGCTCTCTGTGTGCCTCCTGCCCTTTCCTTAACTTGCTGGTTCTCTTCCCTGCCCAAATAACCCCTTTTTGCCCTCATCTCATGGCCATTAAGTCACCCTCGCTCTTTCCCTTCTCCTTGAAGATCCAGCTCCCTCTTCAGCCTCTTTGTAGTTTAATGACCCGTAACTCCGCCCCCAGTATAGGTTTCACATATGAGAAAAGTGTAGTGTTTGTCCATCTCAGGCTGGCTCATTTCACTTAACATGGTTTGCAGTTCCCTCCATTTCCCTGCGAATGTTATAATATTTAGAATGTGACTCTCATAAGTATGCAGTCCCTGGAGACCACAGAACATTATTGTTGTTAATGATCAAATGCAGAAACAAGGAGGAGAAGCCAGCTGCTTTTTCTTAAGCATGCATTACATCCTTATGAATTTTATATTGGCACTAAAGAGTATATGAGGGCCAGTGGGATGGCTCAGTGTCTATGCTAGGTAATTCTTTTTGTTGTCATCGTCATCATCATCATCATCATCATTAATTTTGTCAACTTGACACAAGCCAGAGTCATCTGAGAGGAGGGAACTTCAGCTGAAGAATGATGCCTCCATGAAGCTGGGCCGTGGGCAAGACTTTGGGACATTGTTTTGATTGATGAGATGGCCCCACACGTTGTGGACAGTGTTAACCCTGAGCAGGTAGTCTTGAGTTGTATAAGAGAGCAGGCTGAGCAAGCCTTGAAGAGTGAGCAAGCCAGGAGGCAGCATCCCTCCATGGTCTCTGCGTCAGGTCCTGCCTCCAGCTTCCTGCCCTGATCTCCTTCCATGGTGAAGTGTGGCCTCAGAGTTGTGAGTGGAAGTAAACCCTTTTTCCCCAAGTTACTTTTGGTCATGATGTTTTATCATAGCTATCAAAATCAGACGAAGGCAGTGGGCACTTGTCACCAAGTCTTGTGACCTGAGTCGGGTCCCTAAAACACACATAGTCCAGGGAAAGAGTGACCCCCCCCCCCCATATAGATGAATAACTAAATGCAAAGAAGATTTTTAAAAGATGTTAAGATATATTATTTATAATATGTGAAAAATATTTTCATTGTTATTTTATTTTTTCTTTTTGTAATTGTTATTTTAAATAAATAAATAAATGTACTTTTCTTATTTCTTATTGTGTGTAGCTTTTGCTACCCTGTGTAAGCACCACACTGCCAACTCCCACCCAGCTAATACTGGATCCACGAATGAAAAACACAGACACACACAGTTGTTCAATTTCAACTTGCCTTTTTGGCACAATTGCTGGGTTCTTCTTATCTCCTGCCTGGAGAAACAAGCTCTTATCATTATTCTTAGCTCCACACCTCTCCACCTGCCCTCAATATTAGTTGCTCAGTTACATCTAGTTCAAACTAAACACTCCCAAACACCCGCCTGCCTGTAGGAGCGGCCAGTGACCACTCTGCCCCAGATCTCACATGGCTCCTTGGTTTTTCTCTCCAAAGCATTATGAACTCTCCCCCTCCCCCCACCGCCTCTTTCTCTCCCCTGTCTGTATCTTCCTGTGGGGACCTGGAAGTCCCACCTATTCCTTCCACCCAGGAATTGGCACATGGCTTCTTTAGTGATAGATCAAGAACCAATTGTGTAACAGGACCTTAACATCAGAACCACCCCTACAATTTCTCATTTTAAATTTCTACCAGGGTAAACACCCCACATAAACAGAAGGCACTCAAACTCTAATAATAAGTTTTAAGAGCATAAGAGAAACCTGAACCAAAGAGTTTGAAAAATGTTTCTAGAAGACAGGATAGTATACTTTGTATAGTCAAAAGAGTTTAAAAATCAGAAACATAGGGTCTTTTTAGAATGCTGGTAATGTTTTCATCTTAGCATAGGATGCAGAATCTCTAAAGGCTGTAGATGCTTGTGTTTGTTGTATACCTACATGAACAATACAATGCTGACAAACTCACCTTTTATACATGTCATTGGGCATATGACACCGAGAGACCTGTTCTGTCTCATTGTCCCTGCTCAAGAAGGGGAGGGACCTAAGAAAATGAAGCCCATAAAACTTTATTCAGAACCCCAGACAATTTATACTATAGGGTTAAGAAAGGTCACAGGAGTAGAGTGTAAAGTTCTCATGGATTCAGGCGGAATACAATTACAGAACCTGGCTGTTCTCCCATAGAGGTGTACAGCGGGTAGTTGAAACATTTAATTGACTAGCGGCAGCAGGAATGAGTATTTGAAGTAAACTTAGTCTTATCTTCTACACCTGGCAGGAGACAGAAACATCTTCCAAGATCAGTTCTGCGTTTTGAATAAACTGAAATCAGAAGACTTCTTTTCTCAGAGTGTTTATTCTCACAAGCACCCAGAATTCTCTCCACAGGACTGCATTCCTGGCCCATTTTCCAGCAACCAGATGTCAAGTTGGTTGGCAACGTGCCGTAGAGATGTCACCTGTGCTTATGTCATCAGCATGGACATTTGGTTTCTTTCTGGGATAACCAGCTACTGGGTTGGTTTCACTCTACAGCCATTACTAACCCATAGCCTCCTATTATTTTTTTTCCTCTGACAGTATGTTTATTGTCTCACAGGAAGAATCCTCTTCATTTTCAACACTTCAGCCACCCTGGTGACAGTGATTATGGAGATGAACACGTCACAGACGAAGGTGTGACTGGTGACAGGCCTGAGTGTCCCTATGGGGCATCTTGTTACAGGTAAGGAGGCTGAACCATGTGACTGCACTGTGCCCTAAATGCTTCTTAGCCAAGTCAGACAGCATGACTGGAGCCCCCGTCTGAGCCTGCAGCATAGTTTTCATTAAGTTTATCCGAGACACAGGTATTCTCTCATGTAATTCTAAATCGTTATTAATTTTATAAGTACCTGAAGCTTTTCTGTATTTCTGTCTAAAATGCAATCAGGTTTATTTATAAGGCATTCCAATACATGCTCTATGAAGACTCTGAGGCATGCTATATAAGTCTATTGGGGATGTTATCTCTATTTCTGTCTGCTTCCTCAGCTTCTACTAGTTCACTCCTCTTGTTAACACCCAAAACGCAGTCATAGCTGAAGAACATGGCAGCCTTTCCTTTGCACGTCCACACTGTCGCCTCCTCAGACTGAGCAGACCTCTCCATACCACAGTCTTTCTTTATCAGAATGTCTCCCCTCCCAGGAAGCAAGCATGTTCCATTGACAGAAAGGATTCTTGATATTTTGAAACCTTGTTTGTTAGGAGAATGAACTTGAACTTAACCCAAGTACAAAATAAAGTAATCCCAAACCTAAAGAACTCTAATGCAGACACAATGTTTTTTAGGTAATTTTGAGTACAGATAACAGACTGAATCTGCTGGCTGCCATATAGTTGATGCAAAGGGCCTGTTTTTATTGATTTTTCACATCCTTACTGATTTTATTCTGTTGTTTTTGTTATTAGAAAGAATTTTTTTAAAGATTTATTTATTTATTTTATTTATGAGTACACTGTAGCTGTTTTCAGATACACCAGAAGAGGGCATCCAATCTCATTACAGATGGTTGTGAGCCACCATGTGGTTGCTGGGATTTGAACTCAGGACCTCTGGAAGAGCAGTCAGTGCTCTTAACCGCTGAGCCATCTCTCCAGCCCTCGAAAGAATTTTTAAATCTCCTAATTTGTATGTTTGTCTTTTTTACTTAATCTTGTCGGGTTTTTCTAATCTCAAAAACTTAAAAAACTCACTGGAAAAGCCATAAAAATGGAAATTTAAATCAGAGCCTCTGTACATTGGTGATATTTAGACACTTTTCAGAGCTGCTGTGGGTGGGGTTATTTTCCCAACTTGATGCTTTGCAAGTTCATTTTTGATGTGTAGAAAGGTGCTCTCTTGATGTTGATTTTATGGCCTGCTACTTTGCTAAAACTTTCCATTGTAAGTCTCCTGGTGGACTTATAGGGTCTCTTAAAAAGAGGACCATGTCACTGACACAGAGGGATAGTGTAAAGAGAGGACCATGTCTCTGACACAGAGGGATAGTGTAAAGAGAGGACCATGTCTCTGACGCAGAGGGATAGTGTAAAGAGAGGACCATGTCTCTGACACAGAGGGTTAGTTTGATTTCTTCCTCCCCCATTTGTCTGTCTTTTATTTCTTTCTCTTTCCTTATGACTCTGAGATTTCACACATAATGAATAAGAGTTGGGAGTGAACAATCTTTCTTGTGTCTGACTTTAGTTTTTCCTCAGTCAGCATGTTATCCTTGGGTCACAGTGGACTCAATACTGAGTGGATTTCATTTAACCAGACCTGGGTCTTGGAGCCCACAGAGTATGCAGCTGCTGGGAAGCTGTCTTCCTGGCACTGGATCATGCCCCAGTGATTGGGCCTCTGAAAGCTTGTTCTTTGGGAGTCATGGGTCCCTGTGCTGTCCTGTGTCCAGGAACCCACTAGAAGAATCAATGCTATCCCACTGGGTGTTGACCTACAGCACTGGCCAAGCTACCAGGGAAGGAGGATGAGTTAAGACTGCAGAGAGCCCTGTGAAGATAACCAGGTCTCAGAGGAAATGGAAGCTCCTTTCCACTAGAGGCATCAAGTAGAGAGGCCCTCTGAGTTTCAGGGGTTGAGGTTGTTGGTGGGAGGAAGAGACTAAATGCAGGAGTGACTGTGGAGTTGCAGTGCTGGTCACTGTATCCTGTCTCATGACACTGCATCTTCATCTTCCCTTTGAAAGTTAAAGCCCCATCCATCTTAGCCTGCCATCCTTTAGCTTCCTGTCTTAGGGTTTACTGCTGTGAGCAGACACTATGACCAGGGCAACTCTTATATGGACAGCATTTAATTGGAGCTGGCTTATAGGTTCAGAGGTTCAGACCATTATCATCAAGGCAGGGACTTGGCAGTGTCCAGGCAGACATGGTGCTGGAGAAGGACCTGAGACTTCTACATCTTGTTCTGAAGGCAAGCTGGAAGGAGAGAGACTGGCATCCCCAGGCAGCTAGGAGGAAGCTCTGAAAGCCTACACCCACAGTGACACACTTCCTCCACCAAGGCTACACCTCCAAGTAGTGTTACTTCCTGGACCAAGCATATTCAAACCAGCACATTCCACTCCCTAGCCCTCATAGGCTTGTTCACACATGAGTCTATGGGGGCCATACCTAAACATAATGCAAAATATATTTAATCCAACTTCAAAAGTCCCTATAGTCTATAGCAGTCTCAAAGTTCAAAGTCTTTCCTGAGATTCATTCAGTCACTTAACTGTAATCCTGTATAAAGTCAAAATCAAAAAGAAGATCACATACCTTAGATATCGTAGGATATACATTACCATTATAAAATGTCATAGTAAATACTGGGACAAACAAGACCAAAACTCAGCTGGGCAAACTCCAAACTCTGCGTCTACATGTCTGATGTCAAAGCTCTGAGACCCCACACTCACAGTGACACACTTCCTCCAACAAGGCCACACCTTCAAGTAGTGGCACTCCCTGGGCCAAGCACATTCATACCACCACACTGCCCTTGGGTCAGTTCCTTTTCTTGCTTTAAAGCCAAATATTTAGTTACTTGAGATTTCTAAACCAGACTTTGAGGAACACTCCAGTAATAAACAGTTAAGACCATTTTAAACTTTTCAATAATCTTATTCAACTATTATAGGGAAAATGATGTAAAAAAAAAGAGACTGCCTGAAACATACTCATTAGAGAAAAAACACCTTTTAAGTTTCAAGTGGCTCCAGATAGTAATAAAATAACAAGTAGTCCATGTAGAAGATAATACTTACCAGCTGTGATTGTAGTTCAGTGGTTAGGGTACCTGTCTGGCATGCTCAGGTCCCTGGGTTTGAGCCACAGTACTTCTAAAGAGAAGGAGAGAGGAAGGGAGGGAGGGAGGAAAAGAAGAGAAGGGAGACGAGGGGACAAGATGAACATTTATTTGTCAGTGGCTTATTCTTTCATTTTTGTAGGTTTGGAATGTTTTAATAAAAACTAACAAAAGTCCTCAGATGCCCAGCAGTGGTTTCTGGAGTGAAGACGACGATCTCTGGTGTTTATGCCCTGCTGTGTTCTCCTTCCCTCATGCTCACACTGACTGACCTTTAACCGAGAACTGAGTTTACTAGTCAGTAACTTGCACCAACGTGTTCAGTAGGGAAGACATTGCTGAAGCTTTCCCATTTGCAGCTCTCTGAAGTACATGTCAATTGTTCATTTTTCTCAAGCTCAGAGTTTCCATTCGAGCAGGAGGTCAGACTTGGGTTAATTACCCCACACAGTGTAGTGTAGACGCTCTGTACACACAGTCTAGTGTAGATGCTCTGTTCCAGTCTTCACACCTGTTGAGTCATGACCTAATTAGCTGTGTACTTGCACTCCCGAACTGCTTACTGCTCACCCACAGGAAAAGTCAAGAAGAGAAAGACACCTGGCACAGGGCTGTCCTGCAGCAAGCAGTCTGACTGGCTCTGGACCTGCTAAGGACAGAGCCTCCCACCCACCAAGCTGCAGCTTCGGCAGTGCTGTACATGTGGTGTAGGCTCTGTGGGTATGCATCCTCAGACTGGGAGACTGAAGCTTAGCGCATGAGAGGTGTTTGCCAGGATTCTGATGGGACGCCTGCCCCGTGTTAGTCTTCACCCTCTTTTCAGTAGCAACGTTCCCACCATAGAATCTTTACTTTCCTGCAGAGTCTGTAGAGGATGTTTGGTGGCGGGAGTATTAAAATCAAATTTAAATTGCCCTTGAGTGGGCAGGGAGATCTATTGTGCTTTTTTTTTTTTTTTTTTTTTTTTTAACATGCTAGTCAAATTACCTATAATTTAACTAAATTAGCCAAAATCAAATACAATTCAAAATCCAGTTTCTCAGTTCCAGTGTCCACATGCGGTCACTGTTTAATGTGCTGAATAGCATGCAGAGAGACTGTTCAGAGATTTTAGGGAGTTCAGTTACCGTGATTCTTAAAATTAGCATTAAATTCTGTCAAGAAAATAGGTCTGTCATTACAAGTTACGTGCAGTGACATTGTATTTTTCTAAATCTCATTACTTAAAGTTATGTTTTTATAATAACTTCCTATTGCCTGGAATAAAGACAATTCTTGGAACAAATACAAAATATTAGGTAATGCTAAAACCCAGGAAACTATTTATAAATCAGATGGTTCCACATAATTAGAAATTATTTGCTTTACTCAATAGTATCAGAAGCACAGAAGAGAAAAATACATAATACTTTAAAAGTAATAATTTTATAATTTTATTATAGAACATTTTAACCAAGTATACACAATCTTAGCTGATAAAAATAAAGAAAAGGTGCTTTTACACTGGTGCTGTAATTTATAAATGGAAGCTTTCATCATCTGATAATTATGAAGCTCTTAAATCCAGTTCATTCATTTGCCTGCCCTCTCTCTATACTGTTGTTTCAGAGCTCAAAGCACTAACCCTGGCGTGGGATGTACACTCAGTAAATACTGTAATGAAAAGGCAGATCTACTGGGCAGAGTAGCACTTGCCTGCAATCCCAGCAAACAAAGAGCAGGAGGGCGAGGAGTGCCTGGGAAACCTGGGAAACCTGGGATCTGTAGCAAGAGCCATTGTGATGGTGACGTGGCGATGGTGGAGGATGAAGGGGAAGGAGAGAAGGAGAGGCAGGGGATGGAGGGACGGATCCTTTCATGAGCTGCATCTTGGGCTCTGACTACCTGCAGGTTACCGAGCACGCTGCTTATTGTCATAGCTCTTTTCAGTCCTTGGAGAACTCTGTCCTGGTTTTGCCTCCTTTTCTTTTTCAGGAAGAACCCCCAGCACAAGATGGAATATAGGCACAGTGCTCTTCCAGGTCAGTAACTGTACTTCAGTCAACTCAAAAGAGACCTTGGAGTAATTCTCCAACTAGACCAGGTATTTCAAAAGTAGTGTTGCTTATAGAGTTATTGTTGCTGATTTAAGTTACTTCTCCTAGATTATTTTTAATGAGTTTTTAGTTGAATCTTTTCCTTTATTTATGTGAGTATAGTGTTGCTCTCTCAGACACACCAGAAGAGGGCATCAGATCCCATTACAGATGGTTGTGAGCCACCATGTGGTTGCTGGGAATTGAACTCAGGACCTCTGGAAGAGCACTCACTGCACTTAATTACTGAGACATCTCTTCAGCCCTCCCAGCCCGCTTTTTAAAATGAACTTTCAGAAGCTGAATTTGATAGCTCATACTTGGAATCCCAACACTTGGGAAGACCAGGGCAGGAGATGCCTCAGGTCTGAGGCTAGCCTCAAGTTTGAGGCTAGCCTGGTCAGTACACTAATTTCCTGTTCCAAGTAAATGAAAGAATTATAACCTTCTATCTGACAAATGCTTTTCCCAGTTGTAGCAGAGCAGCATATGTGTCTCCTTTGTTTGGCATCTCTTATGCCAAACCCAAGAACAAAGCATCAAGCTGGCCTAGCAGTGGTGAAAGCACACATACTTCTGTACCGGAAAGCCGGAGGGTGGGGCCTGGATCTGGACAGTGCTATTGGGTTGGCTCATTATTACTGTCAGTAATGTTTCTATTTCCTTTTGTCATCCTGTCTTGGAGGGCTATTCCTTCTCAAGGTGCTTTCTCTCAACTCAGGGACTTTGACACCCTTACTAGTCTGGGACAGTGCGATCGGTCAGTGTTGACATCTGGGGAAAGAATGAATAACTTCGATTCGTGATCCTTAGAAGAAAGAGTGAGTTTCCTTCCTTCAGCTATAGATCCTGTGAGCCATTCTCTCCTGTGAGCCAGTCACCGTAAGGGTGATTGTTCTGAACCAGCTCGTGAACCTTCTCCAGTACCACCGGGATCGTGGGCATCCCTGAGAGTGCAAACCTTTAGTTGCCCAACTGGCCATTGTTTTGCTTGTTTTTGAACGCTAAGAATTCTCCTCTAGATAAGTCTCAACCTCTTTGTACCATGTATATAATGTGAGGACCAATTCAGTAAATAATATTTCTGCCTGTGAGGAGAGATACAGCATATGATGGCAGGACAGTACTCTCTAGTTCTTATACCTACATATGTGACCAGCTTATGACAGAGCAATGCAGATGACCTCACAATGAGAGAAATCCATGGAGTATCTTTTTAGTGTGTTAGTACTCCAGACGTAAATGGACCCTTTGTTGTTGAAATGTCCCCCCATTCTTCAAGAAACTGAACCCCAAGAGATCTAGAAAGAAAGCAGTTAAAAAAAGCAACAAGGCTTATCAGAGATTCAAGCTGCTACTTAGATAGGAAGATCTGAAAGAGCATAGGAACATGGGCTGTTGGAGCCTGATGCAGTGGGAGCACAGGCTGTGGGAGCCTGATGTAGTGGGAGCACAGGCTGTGGGAGCCTGATACAGTGGGAGCACGGGCTGTTGGAGCCTGATGCAGTGGGAGCACAGGCTGTGGGAGCCTGATGCAGTGGGAGCATAGGCTGTGGGAGCCTGATGCAGTGGGAGCATGGGCTGTTGGAGCCTGATGCAGTGGGAGCATAGGCTGTGGGAGCCTGATGCAGTGGGAGCATAGGCTGTCAGGTGCCTGATGTAGTGGGAGCATAGGCTGTCAGGTGCCTGATGTAGTGGGAACATAGGCTGTGGGAGCCTGATGTAGTGGGAGCATGGGCTATGGGGGACGGATGCAGTGGGAGCACGGGCTGTGGGAACCTGATGCAGTGGGAGCACAGGCTGTGGGGGCCAGATGCAGTGGGAGCACGGGCTGTGGGAGCCTGATGCAGTGAGAGCACAGGCTGTGGGAGCCTGATGCAGTGAGAGCACAGGCTGTGGGAGCCTGATACAGTGGGAGCACAGGCTGTGGGAGCCTGATGTAGTGGGAACATAGGCTGTGGGCCTGATGTAGTGGGAGCACGGGCTATGGGGGCCGGATGCAGTGGGAGCACGGGCTGTGGGGGCCAGATGCAGTGGGAGCACGGGCTGTTGGAGCCTGATGCAGTTGGAGCATAGGCTGTGGGAGCCTGATGCAGTGGGAGCGCAGGCTGTGGGAGCCTGATGTAGTGGGAGCATAGGCTGTCAGGTGCCTGATGCAGTAGGAGCACGGGCTGTGGGAGCCTGATGCAGTGGGAGCACAGGCTGTGGGAGCCTGGTGCAGTGGGAGCACAGGCTGTGGGAGCCTGATGCAGTGGGAGCACAGGCTGTCAGGTGTCTGATGCAGTGGGAGCACGGGCTGTGGGAGCCTGATGGAATGCTGAGAAAGTACTATATAAGTTTATAAGCTATTTTTCCAAATGTGGAAACCTACTACTAGCTTGATACATAAAAAAAAATCCCAAACACCAAACTAGTCTTTTGCTTTAAAGTAAAACATTAAAAATATTATTATAGTATATATTAAATTTTCTTTCTCAAGAAATATTGTACCAAATAATATTTATGGGAAAGAAAAAGGGAACAAAAACCTAGAGAATTAGTCAAGTATTCTGCTGTGAGGCACGTGCAGCAGCATTTTGGAAAGATTCTCCTGGGAAATTCACCCAGGGTTTTGTGCTAGGCAAGAGCTCTGCTGAACTGTGTCTCCAGCCCGGACTGCCATTCCTCTGTGACAGCTTCCTCTGCAGAAACAGAGCAGGCCAACACGGCCATCTTTAATCCTGTCTGATGAATAGTAGGCGGGGTCAAACTTGTGGCTTATTAGTTTTCTGAAAGGAGTTTTCACCGCTGTTTCACGTACCTGCTTTCCGTTTGTAAGACAGATGACAGCCATTTCTCCGGCTCTGTCCTCACGCAGCCAGTCCATTTTCACAGTTCATGTTGCTGCACTAATTGGGAGAGGTGTTAAAGAAGACTATTTTGGCTTTAAAATGATCATTTTAGAGTTACAGATGATCTTTGAGATAATTATTTCATAGATTTTTTAATTGAATTCCATTATATGAGGTTTGTCATCCTGACACAAACTAGAGTCAAACCACAATTGAAGAAAGGAAGAAGAAACCACAATTGAGAAATTACCCAAATCAGACTGTCCTGTGGCATATTTGTGGAGCATTTTCTTGATTGCTGGTTGGTGTGATGTAGCAGGGTTTAGCCCACTGTGTGCAGCCCCACTGTGTGTGTTATCATCCCTAGCCATGCAGGCCTGGGCTGTGTAGCAAACTGTGTGAACTAGAAAGCCAGTCAGGAAACAGCTCTCCTCCAGCATTCCTGCCACTGCTTCTGCCTGAGCTCCTGCCCTCACTTCACTCAGAGATGGACTGTGAGCTGTAAAATGAAATAAACCCTTTCCTCCTCAAGTTGCTTCTGGTCATGGGGGTTTATCACAGCAATAGAAAGCAAACTAGGGCAATCTGCATTGGCTGACTTAAGACACAGAAATCTGGACTTACATTCCCACTGTTATAATTACCTACTGTTTCTCACAAGCCACACTGGTTTTGGGGGGAACCCCCATGACCAGAGGCAACTTGAGGAAGAAAGGGTTTATTTCATTTTACAGCTCACAGTCCAGCTCTGGGTGAAGTCAGGGCAGGAGCTCAGGCGGAATAGCCAACCATAAGACTTAGAGTACAGCAGTAAGAAACCTATAAGCTTTGTTGGGGAAAGCTGCAAAAGAAAATGAGTGACTTCTGTATTCACCTACTTTAGAAGAAACAAGATCACTTTGATTTTGCATGTTTACACAGAAATTATATTTCAAATAATAAACTAGGTCTGATGAAAGAAAAGGCTGCGAGCCCGTAATTTAAAATTTTATGCTATCGAATTCTGTGCACATCTACTGGGAGTCAGAATGATGAAAATTGAAGTTATCACAATGTGTTTTGTTACTGATTTAAAAGTGAACAGCTGCTTCTGGGTTCTGTCAATTCGGTGCTGTGTGATCTTTGCACTGATGGGCTTTCTCTGCAGCATAGAGCCTGGCCCTGGGAGTCTTTGCTTTGACTCAGGACCGACTTCCCCAGTTCTCCAACTGAAAAGTACCCTTGTGTCAGAAAGTTTCAGTACAGTTTGCAAGTAGTGAGTGCTGTCCCAAGCTGAATGAGAGGTTTCCTGGTTAAATCTAGATGTCTGGACACCACAGTTCCATCCTGCATAACATGTGCAGCGGGGCTTCTTACCTTGTCTCCAGCTGTTCTCCAGATTCTCTGTGCATATAATCATTGGCTTTTATTGTAGAGACAACTTATTCTGAGGTTATGAGTTAACTTTCAATACCTCTGTGGCCCAGTTAAACTGAAAGACAGAAACAGACATTTCTAAAACCACCTTCAGAAACTACCAACAATGAGACAAAGACCAGCAATTCCATGTGAAGTGACGTTTGCATTATTTAATACTTAAGCCTGCTAATTGAGTCTACTGTAGTAGAGTATTAATTGGTCCCACAAAGATTGTTACTTTTCAGATCTGCAAGATGGTTCAGCAGGTAAAGTGCTTGCTGCCAGGTCTGACTGGGGGTTAGGGAAGAGGGAGAACACAGCGTCCCACAGATTGTCCTTTGACCCTTTAAACCTTCTCGTGTACACCCTGTACCACTCCCCTTTCTCTCACACACACATCAGGTAAATAAAAACATTTAAAACCATGTTAATGCATATCTATCCAGGTCTGTGACCTAAGCACTCTGGAGACTGAAGCAGAAGAACCACAAATTTGAGTTCATCCTGGGCTTCCCAGCAAAAGCTTGTCTCCAGAAGGGGAAATGCAGTATCCGTGGGGCATTGTTAACAGACAAGAGCTGAACTTCAGCCGGCATCTCCCTAATAATGCAGTGATGTCTCTTCATTCAGAAATCAGTAAAGTACCCTGCTTGGAAAATATACTGTCCTCAGACTCTAGGCTTTGTAAAGGAGACAGAAAATAAGATTCTTCTGTTGAATAGGACTCAGTGCTCAAGCAGCTGGAATAAAGCCCTGTACTTGTGGGTTTTACAATGGTGGAAAGTGTATATCTGAACAGTTATATGATGTTATATGCTTTTAGCATTAACAAAGAAGAGAAGAAAAGTCTGTGTAAGAAAATATGTCTGGGATACTGGGGCTGGAGGAAGATACCCTTCCCATAGCACAGTAAAACAACACTCTGGGGTCCTGACATTAGAGCACAGGCCTGCAGCATGGAGAAAACCGAGTTCAAAAGCCCACCAGTTCTTAGACTGTGCCAGGACCAACAACAGGTGTCAAGCAGAGCAAGGAGAGTAACACACCCATGACTTAGCACTCATAAAGCAGAGGAATGCAAGGTTAGGTCAGCTTGGGTTACATTGTGAGACCTTGCCGTAGGAGAGAAAGAGGAGGAGGGAGAAAGCAGAGAGGTGTGCAGTGAGATCAGACCATAGGGATAAGTGCACAGAAATGACTTCAAGTCTTCCAGCGTGAGATGCACAGCTACTGGGGGTGTTCTAGGCTCTCAGTGGAAAGATGGCTAGAGGGAACAGTTGGAGGCTCTCAGAGAGAGTGCTTCTGGGAAGGAGATGATAGCATTGACTTAGGGCAGAGTGGTAAGGGGAGCAGTTGATACTTGGGAGGCAGAGCCCGCCAGATTATTCCAGATATTGGAGTCAGTTTCCAGGGAGGGAGAGAATCAACATGACTCTAGCTGACAGGCTGGAGAGTGGAGGAGTTATGTGTCCAAGTCTGTGGACAAGATAAGTAGGTTCGAGTGAGGGGACTTGAGGGTTGCGTAGTGGTATCGATAGTTTCCAGAGCCTCTTAGTCGCCTGAGTGGATATGCTATTCAGGAAACCATAGGATGAAGGCTAGAATTCGTGGCATTTGGCCAGGGCTTAGACATACACAGGAAGAGTTAGGAAAGAATATTAAATAGAATCATTAAGAAATTAATTAGAGACAGGCCCCAGCTTGAAACGCAGGTGGTCTAAAAATGAGAACGCGGTGGGGTGAGAATGCCCTGCAGAGACAGACATGCTAGGTGTCGTCAGGGTTTTGCTTTAATGTCTATTTTCTTGTGGATCCTTAAGATGCTTTCTGGATCTGAAAGACACCAGTTTACTGAGGTATCAGTAGCATATTAAATGCTTGTGCATAGTAAATGCTCGTTTGTGTTTGTGTCTAACAAAGCATACGCGAGACCTCCGAGAGCATGCACGAGGGTGGAGATTGGCTTTCCTTGCTTACTCCGTTCCTCAATTTCAGCTACTCTGACACTTAAGCTATTTTGTAAATGCATTTGCTATAAGAAAATGAGGATGGGTTAAGATTAGCTGAACACAAAACATTCTTCATGCTGTTTGACAGGAGATATGTCTACAGGTAAGTGGACCACAGTGTCTCCCATGGGAAGGGGGTGTGCACTTCCTCCCTATGAGACTTGTGTGATTATTATGTAATCTTTTTAGGTTTGGCTGCTAAGCAATTTAGACTATTTGTGCTCAATGTATAATAAGAATTTTAAAATTGACTTTGACATGTATATATTCTGCTTTTTCTATTATTAGCTTTTACTTTTATTTGCATTACATTATTACATTATCATTAATATAAGCTACCTTTAATCCTTTCTGAAGTGAGCTGTGATATTGAGAAAAATGTAAACATATTGGGCTGTAGCAATAAAAGAATAGACATTATTTGGGTGTTCATCTAAGCTGTAATGCTACATTATGTGTGAACATTATATACAACAACAAAATATACACAAAAGTGCAGGTGTTAATACTTTTTTAAAAACTGGCTAAAACATTGAAAGTAATGTTTGTAAAACATCAGAGAGACTAGAGAGTGGTAAATTAACCGGCAATGGAGAAATCGAGCATTTAGAACAGCAGAGACGCCCTGAACCATCTTCCCCAGGAAATGTAATGTACTGTCAGAGAACTGGAGTCTGTACTTAGATCGGTCAGAGCTGAAGACAATCAGAAAGAACAAAGCTGGGGGATCTGGCAGGAAGCCCTTTCCTACAGCAGTTTGGAGTCCGAGATCAGAGGAAAGTTAGACGGGACCTGGAACAATATGGAGAGGATCCAGACCTGCTGGGACTTTCCGTACTTGATGACTTGTACCTGGGCACCTGCTGCTGGGGCCTGCCCCTGCTGCCAAGATGTCCAGAGAAGCTTCCAGGTTGGTTCTTAAACTCGGTTTTCAAGCATCTGCTTACAGATGGCACGTGCTGCGGCCAAGTCAGTGGGGACAGGAGAATAACCCTCTCAGGAGGGACTGAGGAGAGATGACATGAAGTGTTTTCTCCCACTGGGAAGACCAGGTGGCATGATGTTATCAGGGACAGTCACTTTGATTCTCATGGGCCAGTTTAGTGACAGGTACCTCAGTGTGGAGAATTAGGACAATAAGAAACAAGTGATCAGTTTAGTGTCTGTCCTAAAAACTTAAGGTGGTAAGCTATTATATTAATAAACTCTTGCTGCTGAGTGGTGACTGCTGTGTCGTTTGTCAATATTTTGTCTTTTAGCCAGAGTTTCTCTGGATGAAGATGACGATGGTGCTGGGCAACTCAGTGATGATGAGGACGAGGAAGATGAGCCGACGGATGAGGATTCTGATTGGCAACCAGGAAAGGAAGATGAGGAGGAGGAGGATGTGGAAGAGCTCTTGAAAGAAGCAAAAAGGTTTATGAGAAGGAAAAAGTAGCTTTCCTGCAACAACATAAGACTACATTTGCTTTTCTCTGTGGGAAATAACCATTTTCCTCTTTTAATAGTTCTTTGCACTTGAAACCTTGAAACACCAGCCTTCAGTGAAATAGGTAGAATGTATGCTGTGGCCTGTTTTGGTGCCTATTTAATGCATCTGTCAGGGGAAGCAGGTAAAGACGTTGGGCAGACTGATACATTTCATATACTGTACATACTGCTAATAAAAGCCTTGGTTGTACAAACCTTTGATCTTCTGCCCAGAGGTCTTTATTGCATACCCTGCGAGCTTAGCCAGGCAATCACAGAACAGTGGGACAGCACAGCCCCAGCTGCTGTTGGAAGAGCCCTTCACAAAGCTAGACTTGAACAAATGACAGCCCGCAGTGTGCTCTGTCTCTAATGTATTAGATGTGGCTTTGAGATTTCATTTGCGGCTTTTGTCCTTTGAATCCTGGGAAACTATTAACAAGTAGATGCTGAAAATGGTCCTGTTAACCTACAGGGTGGTGGTACTGGCCTTGCAGGGAAATGGTTTTTGCATCCACAACTATGAGTGTAAATCTGTGAGGTATTAAAATGACTGAAGAGCATTCAATTGCTCTCACATGCCTCGCCCGCTTACATTAGGATGCAGAGAAGCTTCTAGCCACAGTCTTCTCCGAGGGTCGCCTGAGAGGAGTGAGTTCTCTGTCATGGATAGGGTTCTGGCCTCTGAAGAAGCCTCTGCTCCAAGGAGTGGAGTCTCTCTGGTTTTACACAGCTTACACTTCACTCTGAGCAGTCTGTGCAGATTGGGGGTTCATCAGGTCATGAAACAGCAAGCCAAAGCTTGTCATTCTTCTCTCAAGAGGAAATAAAGTGCACATCTTAGAACAAAAGGTGTCGCATATGTTTTCTTAGTATTTATGAATCTCCATGTAATTGTACAATGTTAAAGTTTGCTTAAACTGAAGACAGAATAAATATTTCCCTATTATCAGTTGCTGTGGCTTTTTTGCAAACTTGTTTATCCCTCTGTATCAGGTTCTCTAGAAGAACAGAACTGATAGGCTGTACGATACAGGGGATTTGTTAGATTGCCTGGCATGGGGAGGGCTGGGTAGTCCGTATGGCCGACTTCACCCTGAAGAGGCAGAGAACTAGCATCTGCCCAGTGCATGAGGCTGAGTGAGTTCACAGCAGTCCAGTCTGGCATGGTGGCCGAGCAGATCCAGAGAGCTGCTAGTCCTTGTACATTGGAAAGCCAAAGAAGCGAGTTTCCATGTGTTGGCCTAGGGGAGCCACACAGGCAGAAGTAGGGCTGACATACTTACCAGCAGGCAGGGGAGGTATGCAGCAGACAGCACAGCTTTCCCACTGCTTTAGATCTGCACCTCTGGGTGGTATCCCCCTCTGGGGAGGGTCTCCTCCCCTCCCCCAATTAATCCTTCTGGGAAACACCCTCACAGCCTTGCCCAGAGGCACATGTTTTAGCTAAACCTAGATCCAGTCAAGTGACAGACCAAGATTAATACACCTTCTGGTGTCTCTGTTCTTGAGGGATTGATGAACCCGTGAATCTTTGGACTTCTTTCCATCCTGCACTGACTCAGTCTTTAAAGAACTCTTTAACCCTTCCACTCAGTATAAATCCAGAGAAGCTGAAAATCCATTCATTGAAGAACTGGAGGTTGCACCTACAGAGCATTATTCTTTGTAGTCAAACATTACATATGCCAAGTGCCTGTTGGCCAAAGAGTGAGTAAAGAACCCACTAACTGCACAATGGAATATTTGGCTATAACAAGAAGTGAGGCACTGATACGGCCACTGTAATCCTTGGAAACATGCTGGGGAAAGCTAGACACCAAGAGCCACACGTGGTAGGAGCTTATTTGTGTAAGACATCTAAAATGGGCACATCCTTGGAGATGAAGCAGAGGAGGTTAGGGGCCCCGGGAGGTGGGTAGGGAGGCTGCTGGTGCATATGACGTTACTTTTTGAGAAATACCAAGATTGTAAAATTAGGGGTGAGAACTGGACGAGAGTAAGCAAAAATGAAGGAGGGCACACATAAAAAGGTGAGTTGGTGCTTGAGAGTGTCTCAGTGAAGCTGAGAATGGTTTTGAGTAGAGCAATTTTTAAAAAAAAAATTTTAATTAATTTTTTTTTTAATTTTTTGCCTACATGTTATGGGTACTGGGATTATAAGCATGTGCCATCACACCTGACTTATACAGTGCTAGGAATCGATTCCTGGGTCCTATGCAAATACTCTTAATAGCTGAGCCACACTCCCAGTTGAAAAGCAGTATTTAAAAACATTTTTTTGAGACAGGGTTTCTCTGTGTAGCCCTGGATGCCCTAGAACTCACTATGTAGACCAGGCTGGCCTTGAACTCATAGAAATGTTCACGCCTCCTGAATGCTAGGGTTAAAGGTATATACCACCATGCCCAGGTTAAAAACTTGTTCTTTAAAATTAATTGTCATAAACATCAGTTAATAACCATGTTCTCTAATATCATAGTCAGTGGACTTAAACTGTGTCCCAGCCTTGGTCATAGGACACTTGTTTTTGTTGCACTGTGACATTAAGAATGCAGAGACTGCAGAAAGGAAGATTTTAAAAGATGTGATTGTCAAGGAACAAATATTTTTACTATAGTTGACATTTAACTTAAATTTAAATTTTTAACTTTTAAAATTAAAATATAATCACGTCATTGTGGTAGTTTGAATGAGAATGGCCCCCATAGACTCATATGTTTGAATACTTGGTCCCTAATTGGTGGATGGTTTGGGGAGGATTAGGAGGTATAGTCTTGCTGCAGGAGATATGTTTTTGTGGTTTCAAAAGCCTGCCATCCTCAGGTTGCTTTCTGTTTCCTGCTTGTGGATCTGGTTGTGAGCTCTCTGCTGTCTTGGTGCCTGCTCCTATGCGCCCCTCCCATGGTGGTAACGGACCCTTAATCTCTGGAACTACAAGCCCAAATAAACCCTTCCCTCCATAAATTGCATTGGTCATGTTTTTATCACAGCTACAGAAAAGTAGCTGATGTGATGATTTCCCCCTGCCCTTTTCCCCCCAACCCTATGTGCTGACCCTACCCCTGGTTTTTCAAATCACGACTTCTATTTCTTTAATTGTTATTATGTATATAGTTCTTACTTACATTTATTAAAACCGAGTTTCAACTTGGTTGTGCATTGGAATTCCTTCTGAAAGAATTTTAAAGAACTGCTGGGCTCCATTACAGACCTTTGGGTCAGAATTTTTCAGATGAACACTGATTCTAGTGGCAAACAAATAGATCTTCACACTGTAGTCTGACATCAAGGATGAGATGCTGTTGAAGCAGATAGAGGACAGACAGAGTGAGTCTCTTACGTGGGTTACAGGTGAGCAGCACAGCCCAACAGTAAGGACCAAGCATCTCAAAGGAAAATGGTACCCAAGCTTAGCATTAGTCTATGAGACACTCATTTTCATGATAAAGACAGGAGGCATAGCAAGTACTCTTTGAAACCAAACTATAAGTTCAAGGTTTTCCTCATCAGCATCCTATATTAATCTTCACATTTTAAACTCTATTAAGTGTGAGCTCAGCCTCTAACTACCAGCTAGCTGTAGCCAGAGAACTCAGATATGTGCAGGGGAGAGTCAGATCTGCGGAGCCCATAATGTAGACCTTCAGTAACAAACACCTAGAGGAGAGAAAAACAAACCTGTCCTCATTTCATTTCCTGTTGCTGCAATAAAATTCTTATGGACAAAAACAATGCAAGGAGAAGAGGGTTTATTCTGGCTCACAGTTCAACAGTACACAGTCCATCATGGAGAAGCTGGGGCAACAGGAATTGCTCTCATTGTATCCATATTCACTCAAGAAGTAGGAAGTGGTGGATGCCTGTAGTGTTCAGCCTTCCCCATTTATACAGACCTGGTCATCCTTCCCCATTTATACATACTAGGATCTCCTGCTCAAGGGACCAAAGGAAGGGGAGAAGGGAGATTCTAAGTTCTCTCTGTAACATCAATCACCACACTAACTAATGTGAAATTTTAATCTGAATAAAATCATCTTAGTGCAAAAAATCAGATGGAAAATTTCAGTTATAAATAATTACGTTGTGTGACACACAAATATATGCTTGATGAATATTTTGTTTTAAATGTATAAGAGAAAAGATTAAAAATAAATGAACTGGGTGTTTACCCCCAAAGCCAGACAAAAGTATCTATATAAAACCAGGGAAAGCAGAACAGACCATAGTAAAACTCTTTAAGATAAAGGACTAAAAAAAGGAATAGACTTAATTAATAAACAAAAAATAGTCTTTGAAATGATCGATGAAATGGACAACTCTTCACAAGACGAGAGTTAGAGATGGAAAGGTTTCAACTGTAAATAGGGATATTTTAAAGTTTGCAAAGGGTATATAGAATTTTTTGTCAGTTTTCAGATCTACATGAATATGACTTTTAGAAAAATACAATTGGTTAAAATTTACTTTTAGAGAGATTTTTAAATTTTAGTAGATCCAAGGAATAGGAATAGGAAATATTCAACTCTTAGCTCACTGAATCCTGGCTTTACGTGTAAAGTCCACCAAACCTTAATTCACAAACTAGCTTTTCTGTTAGAAACCTTGAGATGTGGGGAAGTGTGGAGCATCACAGTCGTCCGAAGACAGCACTGGAAACCTTAACAGCTGACCTCACCATGAACATAGAACGTCCTACCGACTGACCGGCTACCCTGTACTGCAGTGAGACAGCAGACCCGCCAGGGTGAGGCTGCAGATTCAAGGGACTTCAGTGCCCGGAATGGATCCATGTACTCCATCATGAGTTTTTAGGATAAAGCCTGGATTCCAGAAGTATCCACAAGTCATGCTTGGCTACCCATCCCCTTATGCTAATTACAGAGTTACAACATAAATAAATAAATAAATAAATAAATAAATAAATATTAAATAAATAAATGTTAAATAAATAAAAAAAAATATCTATGCAGTGTGGTGACATGGGGAACATGGGCAAAGGCGTCCGACAGCACCAAATGCAGACATGAGCAAACAGTTCTTGATCGTGAGCTTTTCAGATCTAAGCACTTAAAAATTTCAGTGTTACGTGTTAATTGGCCAGATCTTTCTATAAGTCAATATAATCATAGCTATTAATATTGAAGTATTAGACTCAGCTATTCCTACATTAGGAAATTGTTCTACAGACACATTTGAAGTTCACTATTAAGATGAATACACTGAGAAATATGGCTCTATCTGTACTAATTGGGGAAAGGAAAGCAGGCAGTGAAATAATGCAAGAGGAAGCTGTAGGCAGAAATTTTTTGCGACTTACTTTTATTAAACATTCAACCTCTCTTCTAGCCCATTACCCAGCAGAGGTAGTGGAAGATAAAAGTTATTAGGATATGGGGGAAGTGGACCTGTTCAGCAATAGTTCTTTGGGGGCGAGCTCCATCTTCTTTGGCAGCAGTTCAGTCCTGTGGCAAACACCAAACATGATCCAGCAGCTGCAGACTAGTTCTCTATGCAGGCAGACACCATGCATGAACCGGCAGCTTCAGTCCAGTCCTGAAGAAACCTCAAGGCTCGCCAACCAGCCTGAGGCCTCAGAAGTGGCAAGAAGTTGAAGGAATCTCACAGGCAGTTCAGTTTCTCTCAATGGAGCGTTACCACAAGCGGAGCTCGGCAAAGCTAAGTAAGGCGAACCAACACATGCCTGTCCTTAGTGAAGAATAGTGAGGCGGAGCAAACCAAACCAATGCCTCCTCTCCCAAGGTCTATGGGGCCATATTTACACTCCTTCATCATGTGTCCTTTCATGTGCTTGCTATAGCAAAACATCCTTTCACCTGTGTCTGCTTCAGGAAAACATTCTTTCATGTGTCTATTTTAGCAAGACATCCTATCACTCCTGTACCCCAGCAAAACATTGTTTGACATACCTGACTTTCCAAAGAAACTAGAAGTTTCCTCTTCAGGAAGCAACCTAAAATGTCCCTCAGTGGGAGAGGGGAAAAGATACGCATAAAAATGATAGCATTAACTCATGGTGAATTCACCAAGGTGAATAATGAGTCCAGTATAATTATATGCAAAGTTATCTGTTTATGTATTTACATATTAATGGAAAATTGATAGGATACATACATAACTGCTGTAGAACTGTCCTCCCAATAAGGATGACCATAGGGAGGGCAGGCTCTAGGTGGGGACTGTAAAACTCAGTGAAGATACAAGTATTCTGACTGAATCATATCAAAATGTGTTTGCATGACACTTGTGCCCCAAATATATGTTTCTGGGCCTTATGTTTGATTCTGGAAGAGACAGCATGCCATCTCGAGATGAAGCCCTTGGAGACCAGGTAAACTGTTATTTCTGGTGGCACAGAGATGTTTCTATCAAGGAACTGTTTGGCTAACTAGGACTAATGCTCCCCACCCATTCCCTGAGGGTTTCCACCAAAACAAAACTTTTTAACTGTTAGAATTTTAGGAGATTTTATGGATTCCTGGAATATTCCTCATCACAGGTTAAACAATGACTCCCTGCCCACATCTGATGCCTGGACTTCCCTTGTATTCCCCAAATTCCAGGAAATTTCAGCATAGCCTTGAAGGGCAATGTGGGGTTGGGAGTTGGTGGAATCGTGTGTGTGTGTGTGTGTGTGTGTGATTGTGAGTGTGTGTGTGTGATTGTGTGTATGAGTTGTGTATGTGTGTGAGCGTGTGTGTGTGTGTGTGTGTGTGAGTGTATCTATGTGTGTCTGTGTGTGTGACTGTGAGTGTGTATGGGTTGTATGAGTGTGTGTGACTGTGTGTGAGTATGTATGAGTTGTATGAGTGTGTGTATCTGTGTATGTGTCTGAGTGTATCTGTGTGCGTATGAGTGTATCTGAGTGTATCTGAGTGTGTCTGAGTGTGCCTGTAGAGGTATGAAGTAAAACAGGGTGAGATCAGAGTGATGCATCTTTACCCCAGAAGCCATTGTACCGTCTGGAGATTGGCTCACTTTCTGTGGTGCTCCATCCCCGTGACGCCATTGAGTGATGGATCACCTTTCTCTGGATGTCTGGGAGCATGAACTCTGCCACAGTGCTGACGTTGCTGGGTCAACAGTGGACACAGAGTGCCCATCTGTGGAGTGCAGCTGGGAGGATGGCAAGCAGGGTACACAGAAGCTGAGGAACTTGGGCTGACTAGCACACTGCATGGCACAGCGCGGCATTCACCGCAAGGCCCACAGCGTGTCGAGGCACAGTAAACCACAGTCCTCTCTCATCCCTGTGCTTACATAAGGAGTGCAGGATATTCTCTAATTGTATTAATGCTGGTTTAATGAAAGGTTATCATCAGAACTCATCTCTTTGGCTTTAAAAAACAAGTTATTTGTTGCAAAACTGAGATTAAGCAAACCATACCAAACACCCTTGGTTGCCCGTTGGAGAAACTTACCCCTTTCGACTGGGTTGGGAGGTAAGCTACTTGGCAGGAGATACAATTTAGGTGCTTGGTAGGTCTAATTAAGAGCCACAGATCGATGCCTGATAGTCTTCACAGATTCAGTACTTGTTTCTAAATAACAGCTCACAACTCAAGACGGTGTTAATCACTATGTCCAAATATTACTCATGCCACCTGCGAGAGGGTACTTTCATGGCTTAGCTCTTTTCCATTCTGTATAAAGCAGCTTCTGGGAATTAGCTAGGATTTCCTAGCCAGGGTACATGTTTGTTGCTGAGGTAAAGTTAATACAGGTCTTTTAGAATGTCTGACTAACTCTACGTGATGGTCTGGCTATTTACTGAGACAATATCTAGGAATTTAGGTGGTCATGCAAGCATTTATCAAATATCCTGCCCCCTCCCAATTCCAAATACATACAGGGGCTTCATAAGGAAAAGTTCCGTGGGTCTTCAGAGCTCGGTGTGCAACACGCTGTGCCAATGTGTTAGCTTGTTACAGATTTGTGTGCAGCTGGAAGCTGAGGCTGCTGGGAGGGAAGTTTTAGATCAAGTACATGTTGCAATTAAGGGAAAGCTTGACTCTGAAGTTAGGAAGCAGACACAAAGGCTGCACAAGTTTCGCTTCTTGGCAGGCTGAGCCTTTCCTCAAGGATGTCCTTGATACTTCTAGGTAGACACTAGCGGGACAGGCAACACACACTAAAGACTGGACAGTGAACTCTGCCTCCCCACCACGTCCCACACCGGCTGCTTTCCTTCTATTGTGTGAACTTGGCTCTGCACAAGCCCACTCCTTGTTCTAAGCCGACCCAAACTCATGTTTGTACAGGGTGAGTAGCCATCTCTTGCCAGCCTGGAAAGTACTTCTTTCAACCATTCTTTATACAAAAATGCAGTGACGAATCTCTTGGGCCCAGAGCCAGATTCAAGCGCTAAGGCTGGAATTTCTCAGAATAGACTATTCAAAAGGAGGGTAATATGAAGTTCCAAGCAGTGGAGCAGAAGGACTAGAAGAGTAGTTAGTGTGTTTGGTATACATGTACGAATTGATTTAAGAAATACATTCTTATATATAACTTACCTTATATGTAAATTTATATACATAAAGATATTTATATGTACACACACACACACACACACACACACACACACACACACACACTCACAGAGCTTTTTCTATCTTTTATGATGGCAATGCAGTTTACTATCAAGGGTAGCAGCATTCCATCACCCAGGATGGCACAGGGCTTTATGACATTCAGCTTGGATGACGCATAGAATCAAATGCAGATAGAACCAGATGTGATGGTGAGTGTTTATTGTCCACTTGGCAGGCTCTGGATTACCTGGGAAGTCAGCCTCTAGGCATACTATCGAGGGCCTATGTCAATCAGGGAAACTGAGGAGAAGACCCACCCTGAATGTGGGCAGCAGCATGACCTGGACCAGTGTTCTAGATTACATGAGAAAGAAAAGTTTAGTCAACACCAGCATTTGTGGCTTTCGGCTTCCTGTGGTCCAGTGCCTCTGAGACCCTGCCTGCTGCTATGAGTTCTCTGCCCTCGGAGAATGAACCCTGTGCCCTGTGATGCATGGGGCAAACACCTCACCCTAGAAATGGAATCCACAGTGGGCCAAAGTAACACCACCACCATAGTCCAACTAGGTGAATCAATAAGTTTACTGAGGTTACAGGAGTACGGATGACGTCACCAGAAGCCCACCTCAGCATGGATGACAGCTCACAAATCTGAAACCCCCGAACTCGCTGCACAACCTGCAGCAGCTCAACAGGTCCAAGAGTCTCTTGAGCACTCTTTACTGTTAACACAACCTTGGTGAGAGGGGGGCCTATGAATCTGGGAAGATTCCAGAATTTCCTTAAATCAGTTATTCACTTCCTAAGTCTTAATGAGTCTCCCTTTAGAATTTGTAGAGTCTCTCATGACATTTCCCTGAGGGTAGAATGTTTCAGTTTAGAAAAAGTTGGTATTTGAGACCCTGGCTGTGTGAACCGAAACCAACCTTTCCTCCCATGACTGACACTGGACAGGCATTTTGTCACACCATGGTGAGTGACCAAGAGAGAGAGCTGGTGCTGAGAACTGGGCCAATGTTGTAGTTTACTCCACCCTGTGGTTCTTAGGCCATTGGAACTGCCTTGTGGGAAAATGTGGACATGTTTGCAACTTTGGGCTAGAAAAGTTCTTGAATGCTTTAGACAGAACTTAATGGGTCATTTTGATGGGATTTGGAAAAAATCAGAAGAAACAAAAATTCAGACTATGGGAGCTCGTGTGGCTTCAGCAGGGAACAAGGGATCTATCAGGAACTGGGCTAGGGTGTTCCGCGCGCCTCCCGTGTCCCCTCCGCCCGTAGAAGAGAGACACATGAGACAGAATTCGGGTGGTTACCACATCGAGGGTTTAATCTTGTATCAGCAGATGTGAAAGAACACGGAAGGGCCAAAGACAGGAAGAGGCACAGCTTAAATACACCCTAGAGTGACGTGTTCACTTCTGATTGGCTGTTCGCTCATCACCCCATATTACGCCCCGGGATGGGCAGTGACTTTTGGCGTGCTTTTGCCTTTTTGTACCTGCGCAGTTAATTGTTTACTAGTGGAGGACACGATGTCCTCGCCATCTTGGAATGGCGAATATATCACCGCTGACCACGGCTTCCTACACTAGGGGATATTTTGTGTTATATTTTAGGCAAGAATCTTGTTTCGTGCAGCCCATACCCTGAGAACTTGAGCACCACTGAAGGCTGAGCCGTGACTACTGCTTAGTGCACCATTCCAAGGCTACAGAGAAAAAGACCAAAAAGTTGAGAAGATAAATTTAGATTTTTTTTTCTTCTAAAGTAAAGTCTGTTGAAGAGGAAAGAGTGTAAAACAGTTAAACGTTGAAACCAAGGAGCAGGTTAAAATAGAGACTACTGCATTAAAGAGAAGGATCTTGATAAACAATGGGACAATAGGAAATGTGCCCTCCAGGGTAACACTGCACTTATAAAGGGCTCTAAATTGTGAGAACACAAATTTAGTAGAAAGGAGACAGCCTGAACTGAGAATGCAGGAGAGTCCTCTAAACCCTCAAAAGCAAATGTCCAGGAAGTGTTTGCTCGAGTTCAGCACAGAAATGAATACAGCTGCGGTCTCAAGCACGCAGGCGACTGTTCCAGCTGAAGCTGGAACCGAACATTGTTTATATAGTGCTAGTTCTTCAGATATCAAATATGCAAAATTTGGATCATGTGAAGTCTTACTCCACGGTTCAGAGAGCAGCTCAGGCCTGGCTATGTGTGGCAGGGTCAGAGTTCCTTCAGTGAGGCTCTCAGAGGCCACTGCAGGAAGCTGTAAAGATGCAGATGAGAACCCAGGCTGTTGGAAATGCCAGAACCCTAGGCTAGTCACTGAGGAAAGCTCTGTGCAGAGTGGAGCTGTCTCAAGAGGGATGCTGTGTGTGACACAGGAGCAGAGCTGGCAAGGCTACTCAGAGTCTTTGGTGGACCCCATTAGAAGCCCCAGATACCAGCTGCAGAACTACTACCATGGTCTGTGTCTGGCTTGTTTCCAGGTTCTTGGTCCCTTAGTCAAGACTTGAAGTAAAAGCACACGGAGTGCAAAGTCACAAGAAAACTGTTCACAAAAGAAGTAATACAGATCAGAAAATGCCGTCAGGAGTGCTTGAGAATAATCAAAGGTTCATGTTACTTACTGTAGCTTCTCTTTATGGTGTTCGAGAGGAAGAAAAATTTGGTAGCTAAGGGAGGTAGTGACTGTCGTAGCTGAACTGACAGGCTTGGATTGTGTCAGCCTTGGCTTATGGTATGTATCTGTTCCTGTAATGCACCTGATTTTAATCATACGCACACCCAACTGCACATGGGCATAAGATGGTAAGTAGGGGTTCTCCCTCAAAGTTCACGTAGAAGACACATTTTACTTTATGTTTTTACCCCTCCCCAAACCAGTTCTGTCTAGATCAGCCCATCAACCTTGCTTTGGGATATGTTCTGAGACATGTTTGTATGGAAATTATCAAGGGGTTGCTGAAGGGCATAGCTTACGTCCACTGTTTAAAACAGATATGTTGTGCAGTGCAACACGAGTCAGCGGCATAGGTAAGAGAAGAGGGTAAGAGAAGAGTGTGTTCATAGTGTGTGCATCTGAGCCACATGCACTGCCAGGAGAAGGATGTGTGCACAGCCCAAACCACTTGAGTGCCAGCTTGCTGAGCTCGGCCTCTGGCTACCTCAGAGCCACAGGATTTGTTTCTTTTCCCTGCTGCATCTCAGCCTTGGTTTGGTGTAACTGTTCCTCGCTGCGCCTCGCTGTCCCTTTGGGAAGGGTGATGTTTACTCTGTGCTCATGTGTGTTTTAGCCATGCAACTTGTCGTTTGATGTTGTAGATGTTAAGAGATTGCCTTGAGACTTTGGGCTGTCTTAATCTGTGCTGCTGTTCTTAAAGGCAGTGGGGACGTTTGGAATTGGATGGAGTGCATTCTGCTTTTTATGAGATGGCCATGAGCCTGTGGGGACAAAAGGTGAAGGCTTATGGCTCAAAAGCGCTAATTGTAGGTGTTGGGTGAACAAGGGGTGGCCCTCTGCTGGTCACTATTGACGCTCAATTTGGCAGGCTCTAGAATCTCTAGGAGACAGGCCTCTGAGCGTATTCTTGAGTTATTATTTGGATAAGGGTAGTTACGGTGGGAAGACTGTTCTCTGGGCTGGAGGCCTGCTCTGCACAAATGAAAGTTAACCAGGCACATTCAGAGCTCCCTGTTCCTTGCCTGTGACTGTGTGAGCCACTGCCTCAAGCTCTGTCACAATAGCTTGTCCTCTGCTGTGACAGATGGAATCCTAAAACCTGGAGCTAAAACAAGCCCTGTTTTCCTAAGCTTCTTTAATAAGGTATTTTGTTACAACATCTTTATTTTTTAAAATAACTGGGGGAGGGGTATAGTTTCAGAGGGATGGTTCGGATAAATTAGTACTGTTCTACAAGATCCCTGTCAGTTGTGGGAGTCGGGCCTGCTGTCCTGCTAACTGACTCCTTGTAGCTCTGTTAGCAACACAATCCCCAGAAGCTGCTACCGGGATACCATGCTTGTCTTTTCCCAGTGAGCCTGGACTGCTGAGACTGGGAGTTGCTTCCTGGCCTTGGAAAGGTAAGGGTAAAGGGTAGATGTGAGGAAGGAAGGCGTGCAGGGGCTGCTGGAGGCCATTCCTTCCCTAAAATATCCCCAGCAGATGGCCACATCGGACTGTAACCCTTCCCAAGGAATTATCATTCTGTAGGATAACTACATGTGGGTGTAAAGTTCTGCATTTCAAGTGCTAGGTTCAGATGGGTTCTCCTTTTGAGGCATGCCACTGGTTATTATAAGTGAATTTGTGATGTGACTCTTGAGCATCAGAGGGAAGGGTAAGTGTCACTGAGGACATTTGCATATGTGTGAGGATTCCTGATGTCCAGAGCCCTGACCCAACATGGAAAGCATGGTTGGTTGTACTACCTGAGTCACCAGTGGTCTAGTTTTTCTGAGGGTGACAGCGGTCTTTATTCTCTCCCAACACTTAGCCCCGTGCTGGGTACTGAGCCTATTCACAGCCAGCAAAGTCCAGGTCCATCTGCTAAGTGAGAGATTGTCTGTGACACCAGGAACACTGTAAACGTTTCTATCATAACCACGCGAGACATCCAGCTTACTCAGTGTTAAAAACTAACTCCAGTGGAGATACCGAATAGCTCGCATGCGTGGTGTTGGGGTGTGTTCAGCTGTGTCTGCAGTGTGGAAGAGCACAGCAGGAGAGCACAGACATTCATAGGTGTCAGGTGCATGCTTGGCTATTTAATTTTTAAAGTTTCAAAGCTTTTAGTTTTTGTTTTCAAAGTTTCATCATGTTTACCTAATTCGAGGTAGTGTGGAAAGTCAATTTCCTCTCTATACTCATCAGTGTATCAGAAAAAATATTAAAAGTGATTGAAAACGTGCCGTAAGTGGCTTATGAAATTCATCAAAAGTTAGCTCATATCTCTGGACTTTCCTCTCAGTATCTTTCAGCTAGACCTCAGCCTCAGAAGGTATTTCTGTTTCAGCATAGTGACTAAAGATGTACCTGGCAAGACTGCAGGGGGCATCGTCATTCAGAAGTGCGATGCACTGTCCCTCTACCGACCTCATGTATAAAGTATCTTCAGAAACTACGTAGGAGGGCCGGTGAGATGGCTCAGTAGGTAAAGGAGCCGCCTGCCAAGCCTGGCAACTTGAGATTGATTCTTAAGCCCCACATGGTAGGAGAAAGTCAACTCTCAAAAGTTCTCCTCTGACTGCTACATGTGGCATGCACGTGAGCAGACACACACACACACACACACACACACTTATTTTTTAATAAATTAAAAAAATGTAAAAAATACAGAAGAATATTTGTATTGAATCATGCAACTGAATACGAGGGAAACTACAACGTGTCATAGTTAAAGAACACTTACATTTTATAATATGTAATGATTTCATCTCAGTAAAGTTAGAGAAAGCAGACAAGCAGAAGACACAGCACACAAACCACGTGTGTCTACTGCCACGGTCAACCCACCAGGGGCAACTCCTCCCTCGTAGCCTATTCCTGTTTTGCAGCTGGCGAGTTAGACTAGCGTGAAATGAACTCCCCAAGGTTACAAGGGAAAAATACTAGCACTGATAGGCTAAGAAGGGAGTCACGTGACCATGACTGCGTCCTCACTAGCTCTATAAGCAGCAGTCATGGCTAATGCGCGCCACTCCGCCCCCGCCCCCCCCCCCCCACTCCCCTCCAACTCACACAAGTTCTTTTTAACTTCTGAATCCGACCATAATTAGTCATGTGTAGAGGAATGGAATTAATACTCTCACGTGGACTATACCCCCTCGGGCCTAAACTTACAAAGTGGGTGAGCTCTGGTTTTTATCTCGTGCTTTGATTTTGCTTTAAGGCCCCACTGTTGTGGAGAACTGGCTACGGAATAGAGCAAGCTGCCATAAAATGGTGATATGGGCGCCCGCTTAGCATCATTCCTTCAGCCATAAATGATTCTGAAAGAGGAAATTCTGATTGGAGACACAAAGGCCCCATTATGGTAATCGCAGCTGATTTCCTGCGTTAAATGTCTTCCTGCTTCTGTTACTGGCAGTGACTGACAGTTGGCTTAATCAAATTCAAGCACTGATTGCTTTTCTTGACCTTTACTAAGAAACAAAAATTTTGAGTGCTGGACATAAATGGGGTGTTTAATGTGGGAAGAATAATGTATGCGTCACTCTTGGCAGCCAGGAGATCTGATTAGCTGTGCTGTCTATGGCCTACTCCAGAGTGGGATGGGGTGTGGCTGGGTAGTCGCTGGTCTCTTCCAAGCCAGGCATGCTAGGCTCTGGTTGAGTTAAGGAGACCTGTAGCTAACCACTGCTCTTCAATGATTCCCAAGCTGTTTTATTTGAATCATCCCAGTCGGTTACAGTTTTCTTTGTGGTGACTGAGTTGAACAAACTCTTTACCTTTTTCCTTCCTTTCTTCCCCGCAATTCTCCGCCCCGCTTCCATATGTGCTCTCCGCGCCCTCTCCTGGGAGGACTGGGTAGTGCGACAACTGAACTGCCATTTCCCCACCCCCTCCCTGCCAAGCATGGACTGCAGGCCACTTCAAGCTTTACAAGGATGAAGCCAGACGACCTTCCATGTCTCCAGCATATGCTTGGTACCTGATGTGGTGAACACGCCACTCTGCAGCTTTTACTTGTATATCCAAAGTCATTTATATGACCCATCTTTCACTTACTGTGTGGTGTTTTAAATTCCAACATACTTTCTTTTTTTCCCTTTTGGATTTCAAGACAGGGCTTTACTGTGAAACCCTGGCTGTCCTTGAACTCACTCTGTAGATCAGGCTGGCCTAGAACTCATAGATCTCCGCCTGTCCCTGTCTCCCGAGTGTCGGGATTAAAGGCGTGCGGCACCACTGCTCCGCTCCAGCACACCTTTCTAAATCCCTTTATAGAAAATCCTTGGGAGAAAAGTTTCCCCTGCGCATCAAGATTAGCTTGGCTACTCCAGAGCCTGCCTGGGCATTTCCTGTACCCGGTTGTGATCTACTCTGACATCTCTCTCCTCTCCTGGGAGTGGTGAACTCAGTCTGTGGGTGGCAGCCCTCCTCTGTGAACAGAATCCAAGGAAAGTAATCACGACTTCCGGAAGCACATGTTCTGGAGTGCAGGTGTGCACAGGACTCCTGTGCGGCTACCCTAGCCCTGCAGCTTTGTAACATACAGAGTCGGTAATGTTTTTGAAAATATATATTTAATAACCAACAAACGAGTTACATTTTATCAGCAGTTTTGTAAAACTGTTGTATTTAAACTTTTTAAAAAATAAAAATGAAAACTTAAATATATATGTACGTGCAATTTATAAAAAATTGCATATTCTGACTTTAGATAACATTAGTCATTTTATTCTTTGTATAGATTCTTGTACATTAGTCAGTTTCTTAGCCTTATCTGTTTTTTATTCTGTAACATGAGTGTTTTACTAAAGAATGCATTTTTTTTTTTAAAAAAAGGTTTTATTTTGACATCTTCCTAGTTGTCATGTATGGGAAATCAACTTGAAATCATTTTATTTTTCTTTGAAGAACACAAAGTTGTTAGTGATAAAGTACCTAGTCTAGATGTAGAAGCATTCAGGGACCTTAGAGCAAACTTTGCTAAATAGAGCTGTCCCAAATACATTTAGTTTTGTATCGATAGGAAGCTATTCCAACTCAAACATCTCTGTATTTATATTTATAGTCCACTATCCTGTGCCTCCACTCAGGATGTCTTTCTATCATCTATTTTTATACAATAGATGCATCAACTATATGTTCAGCAAAGGACTGTAGATGCACTAAAAATCATAGATCTCCTCAATATCATCCAGTTTCAGCACTGGACCTGATTATAAATAGAAGCCCCATCAAGTTTCTTCTTGCGGGGACCAAAAAGTTTCAAGAAACCCTCCCCCAAAAAAGAGAACGGTAATTTCCCCTATCTATAATTACACAAATATAAGTAAGATTAAAGTCCCCTAACAATGTGGATGCACAGGTATCTCTGTAGTGGGATAGAGAGTCCTTCAGGAGTGTGCCCAAGAGGAATCATGCGGTAGACCTATTTCCAGATTTTTGAGACGCCTCCACATTGATTTCCATAGTGACTAAACTAGGTTACGCTCTGATCAACAATGAATAAGTGTTCCCCTCTATTTACAGTCTCTAGAATAGAAACAGCCCAGATGCCCATCTAGCCTTGGATAGTGGATAGTAGACATGCGCAATATTCACACAACAGAGAATTATTCAGATGTGAAGAAAAAGGAAATAAAAAATAGTTTCTATGAATCAATATAATCACCCTATGCAAACTCGTCTTCTCTTCAGGAACGTACAACTGCCGGAGGAGAGACCTTGCTGATATTTTCTCTTTCCCAGTACAGGTTTTCTCAAGGGATGCTGTATCATTTTTGCTTAGTGTCTTGTAAATCCCAGACTGTTTGTCCCTTGGAAGTTGCAACCAGTCTGGCATTAACTAGCATCAGATCATTCCCACAGAGAAAGTGCCTCACCTCATGGCTTACAGGCATGCTGCTCTGTGGATGTTCCTCTTGTAAGCACTAGGCACTGTGAAATGCTGGCCAGGGTTTTGGCTTAGCTCCTGACACCTGGGCAGCTTTTGATGTCCATATACAGGCAATACAGATTAGAATACTTGATACCGGTGGGAGCTTCCAGAGGGCTGATAGAGATTGTTTGTTAATCTCATTACCTAGCACCAAAGAGTTCAAGACTACTGAAGGTGACTAATTAATATACTGCTGAGAAAGTAATTACAATGTAGCAAGCACAGCTACAGAATAACAGTCCTCTTTCATTCTGACAAGGAGAATCTGCAAGTGTGTCTTTTCTCTGTTAAAGAGAATTTATTAATTTTGCCCTCTTGTTCAACATAAGGGATAATTATGCTTTTAAACCAAGGTTAACAGGCATGCTCCCACGCATTATGGGCTCAGCATGGTATAGCTTGAACTACAAACTGTTACTTTTGTTTGGTTTTAAATCTGTTCTCAGAATGAGAAGATTGGAAGGGGAGAGAAAACTGGCAAGGAAAGAATGTGCAAGCAGAGAAGAAAGCCAGGCAGCCCAGACTTCTGCATGCTCACCCCAATCCTCCTCATTCAGTGGGAGGAACTCCAATTGATTTCTCTACTCTACTCGAAAAGACATGAAGTCCTTTTCCTTGAAGTGGCATTTTGGGTAATATGGATGTTTGTTTGTTTGTTTTACATGTTTTGGGAGTGCAGGTTACCCAGTGCCAATCTTCCTGTTACTTTATAGTCAGCATATAAACTCTTTCTCCATTACAGCTTAAAGCATTTTCTAAAGGGAACAGCCCGCAGTGGTGTTTTCTCAGGACTTCCTTGGGTTTAAATAAACTGCTCCACTTCACGTGCCAAGTGCCATGTGGTAAGTTCTATATTAATGTCACCTCTCATCTAGAGATTGAACACTGTGTAAGTCGAAGAAACCACTGAACTGTCAGGACACTTGCTAACCCCGACTGAGGTGTATGAAACAAAGATTGTGTTTATGTGTGCACTATTGAGCAGTAACTAAAACTAGATTACCACTCTAGTGTATAATAATTTAAGTTGATAAGGTTATGTGAAGGAGAGACTAAAATACAACTCAAATGGGAGACTGGTTATCTAGCCCAAATTTATCAAACACCAAGTTTTCATTCTCTCTGAAATAGGTCTTAATGTTGTATGGTAACATGTTTAATATAAAGTGTATTTGGATTTCCTGATGCTGCTGGAGAGATGGAATTGTACTTTACCCTAACCTAATTGTCTGATTGTTCATCCTTTTGCCTTTCTGATGGACCCTCTCGTTATTGAAGTGGTTCTTCATCTGAGTCCTGCCTGGACCAGAGTTCCACCTGCAAGTGTCTGGCAAGTACTTCTAGAATGAAAACCAGAAAGAGAAAATAATGTGTCTCTGTATGCCAATTCTATATTTATAGTGCCATGTGCTTGAGGCTAGTGTATACCAACAGTAGGGCAGTTGTGGATGAACACTGCACCAGGATCCAGGGTAAGTTCTTGTGGATGAACACTGCACCAGGATCCAGGATAAGTTCTTGTGGAGGTGTTGAATAAGCTCACGGTCCATTGCCAAAGCCTTCTGGAAATGACTTCATCCTGGCGAAGATGATGTTCATTTTTGCTTTGAATTCAGGTGTGACCAATACTCACAGCTTTTCATTAAAAGTTGCTTACACTGAAAGAAGGTTCACTTTGCTCTATCTGATGAAAGAGGTTTCAGCCATGCAGCTTGTGTTAGCATTCGATCATGGCTCCCACTGACCCATGTAGGCCATTTTTGAGTTCTCTCCTCTGTCTAACATTATAGATTCCATCCAGAGTCTAGGTGTTTACTACATATCAGGGGATATTTTGAATACCTGTCAGCTTTTCCTTACCAAATCCTGCCCTCTGAGTATTCAAGGTTAAATGCATGTTCTTTAACCTATATTCCTGGCCTCTCACATATCATTAGATACTTGTCAAATAAATAAATACTTCGAATCTGTGACTTCACAGCCATCCCAAATTAGCTTCCATTGTTTAGTTTTATCTACAGTTTTAACTACATTGTTAATAAAATAAATTTAATATATTTATACTCACTAAAATCATTAAAATGAAAACATATAAAATAATGTTTATTTGCATCATCAAAAAAATGAAATTATGAAATTTTCAGGCAAATGCCTCAGGCTGGAAACAGTCAACCTGAGTGAGATAAGCCAGACAGATGAACACACTCATATGCTTTCTCTCGTTGGTGTGTGCCAGCTCTGACTCTTCAGATACGTGTGTTCCATTTGGAATATCCATAAAGACCAGGAACTAGTAAAGGGGTTCGGGTGGATTTTAAAGAAGGGCCATTGCAATGAAACGATGGGAAGGGTTAATATAATACCCTTGCTTGTCAAGGCAGCTGCACATAGGAGCTCAGTGATTGAGACAGTGCATACAAGACCCAGGCAAAAGCAAGCCTGACAAAATGGAGAGTAAAGGTGAGCATGGAGTCCCAACCCTAGATAAGGAATCATTTGGCCATTGATAGGTGCAAAGGGGGCGTGGTTGCCAGGCTGAACAATTTAGGATTCCACATATCAATCACTTGATACACAGCCAGAAGAACCGAACAGAATATCTCACATTCATGTATATAGAAGCATTCCTCAAAACCGCCAAAAGGTAGAGGCGACACATGTGTCCTTCAACAGACGTGTGGAAAGACATCGGGATTCACACATTCAGGGGTGTCTCCTTCAGCATAAACAAAAGGGAAGCTTTGACACGGGCTATGTCATGTGAAACTTGAGGACATTGTGCTGGGTAAAATAATCCAGTCACAAAGAAGGAGCTGGAGAAATCAAATTCACAGAGATGGAGAGATAGATAGAACGGTGGTTGTCAGAGGCCATGTGTGGGTGGAAATCAGTTAATAATGGGTATAGGGTTTCCGTTTTAAGAGGACAGAGTCTGGAGCTCAGTTACCGAACAACACAGAAGAGATTCCCATCACCAAGCAGTACACTCAAAGATGGTGAAAATGGAAGTTCATGCTGTGTGGTGGCGATTTTGCCACAGTTTAGAAAAAGATTCTTTTTACAATCAGCTATTTTGAAGAACCATCAGAGTTAAAACTGTGTTGTTTAATTTTTTTTTTCAGTTCTTTTAGCTCCCTACCCCCACTCCTGTAGGTAAATGAGTGTTTCTGTTTAAGGCCTTTGCTTCAATTCTTTTAAAGCTACAAAATTTAAGTAATTTTTTCTTGTAATTAAGTGCATTTACTGAAAATTTAAATTGCTTATGCTCAAAGAGAAGCTAAAATTTAGAAAAACTTAAAATTTTAATTTACTTGTACATTAGTTAAAAAATAGTCAAAGGCATAAACATTTCTAAAATCTGACTGAAAACAGAAGCAAGTAACTATCTTCAGTTTTGAACGTTTTACTTATTTTTTTAATAACAGTTACAATAACATCAAATGCATTGCTTTGTTAAAATCAACCTTACTATGACACAGAGTGACCAAAACCAAAGTTGATTCTTCGTTGGAATCAGCATGACTGACATCCAGTTCGAGTCATTTGATAGTACAATATAAAATGCTTCTAAGAAAAATTTGTTTTATAGATGGAGCAAACACAACAGAAATGATTGCTTCAGTTGACTGCCCAGATCAACGAAAGGTGAACTAGAGCAGTTTAGCCATCTGATGTCATTTAAAGTCACGTGTCCAAGCTGTATCTCATTCCGTGGAGCACTTGCCTAACACCTCTGAGATGAGACCCACTTCCCGGATCCCACCACCACCAAAGGGTCACGTGTAGTGCCGTGTTGAGTGGTCACGTGTCGTGCTGTGTTGAGTGGTCACGTGTCGTGCTGTGTTGGGTGCAACTCTTTTAAATAACTTGTGTTGGTTGCTCGCATGCTGATGCCTTTGTAGTGTGGTTTGTCTCCTAGCTTCATGGACTTGGAGATATCTTACCGTCCCTGAGGATGGTCACCAGCTCCCCTCAGTTACTTGAAGCATCTTGAAGGCTACTGACGGCTGGCTTGACAAGAAACCAGCACAAAGGCCCACATTTTGCTGGAAGACTTGAAAGGGAGAGATGTCCTGAGTCAATCTGCATCTGTTCCTTACAGCTTCACATACTTCCGTGTGACCTTCCAGGCAGGCATTTGAGTGTGAACCTCTGGTTCTAGAATGTTTTGCTCTCCTACCTAGGTGAGGCAGAAGTTTGTTTCTAATTCTTTGATTTCTCTAGACAATTTCAAAGACTTCAATATGCAACAACCTAGATTCTCAGCTTCCTGTGGCAGACCCGAAGGTCTATTCCTGCATTGGCAGTTTGGAAGCTTAGCTAGTAGAAGGGGACACAAGAAGGTTGACCAAGATTCATATTTTGCTCAAGGCTGCCTCCTACACCAAGAACTAGCAGAGCAGAAATGGTATATAGTAAGAAAAGCTGCTTTGTGTTGAGAATCCCCAAGTCTTGGAGAATGCAGTTTAAGGCTAAAGAATTAGCTGTCCTCCTGTTTCAGGCCTGGTCTTAGCAACTATGCATGTAGAAGCTTTTAAGACAGAATCTTTGCCATGGTATTTGCATTCATAACACTGAGAGTGAATGAAGGAAAAAACGTATAACTTCAGGAGAAAGTAAAAGCTGAGAAAGGAAAAGGTAAGAGAATAAAGGTAGGCATCAGGAGCCAGAACTGTGTTGGACAAAGATGTCATTTATGAGGAGACACTTGAACAAAAGTGTAGATGAAGGGAAGGGAAGGGAAGGGAAGGCCAGGCCGTATGGAGACACAAGACCTGTTCCAAGCACAGGGGGCAACAACTACCAAGACTTACTGGGACATGGGGTTGACATGATCCAGGAGGAAAGGAAAGACCAGAGGCAGGGCAGAAAGAGTGAGGACCATGTACTGCACAAGAGGACATTGACAGTGTACTGCACAAGAGGACAATGACAGTGCACTACACAAGAGGACAATGACAGTGCACTGCACAAGAGGACATTGACAGTGCACTGCACAAGAGGACATTGACAGTGCACTACACAAGAGGACATTGACAGTGCACTGTACAAGAGGACATTGACAGTGCACTGCACAAGAGGACAATGACAGTGCACTGTACAAGAGGACATTGACAGTGCACTGCACAAGAGGACAATGACAGTGCACTGCACAAGAGGACATTGACAGTGCACTACACAAGAGGACAATGACAGTGCACTACAGAGGACAACGACAGTGCACTGCACAAGAGGACAATGACAGTGCACTGCACAAGAGGACATTGGCAGTGCACTGCACAAGAGGACAATGACAGTGCACTGCACAAGAGGACATTGACAGTGTACTACACAAGAGGACAATGACAGTGCACTGCACAAGAGGACATTGACAGTGCACTGTACAAGAGGACATTGACAGTGCACTGCACAAGAGGACATTGACAGTGCACTGTACAAGAGGACATTGACAGTGCACTGCACAAGAGGACAATGACAGTGCACTGCACAAGAGGACATTGACAGTGCACTACACAAGAGGACAATGACAGTGCACTACAGAGGACAACGACAGTGCACTGCACAAGAGGACAATGACAGTGCACTGCACAAGAGGACATTGGCAGTGCACTGCACAAGAGGACAATGACAGTGCACTGCACAAGAGGACATTGACAGTGTACTACACAAGAGGACAATGACAGTGCACTGCACAAGAGGACATTGGCAGTGCACTACACAAGAGGACAATGACAGTGCACTGCACAAGAGGACATTGACAGTGCACTACACAAGAGGACAATGACAGTGCACTGCACAAGAGGACAATGACAGTTCACTACACAAGAGGACAATGACAGTGCACTGCACAAGAGGACATTGACAGTGTACTACACAAGAGGACAATGACAGTGCACTACACAAGAGGACAATGACAGTGCACTGCACAAGAGGACAATGACAGTGCACTGCACAAGAGGACAATGACAGTGCACTACACAAGAGGACAATGACAGTGCACTGCACAAGAGGACAATGACAGTGCACTGCACAAGAGGACAATGACAGTGCACTACACAAGAGGACAATGACAGTGCACTACACAAGAGGACAATGACAGTGCACTGCACAAGAGGACAATGACAGTGCACTACACAAGAGGACAATGACAGTGCACTGCACAAGAGGACAATGACAGTGCACTACACAAGAGGACAATGACAGTGCACTACACAAGAGGACAATGACAGTGCACTGCACAAGAGGACAATGGAGACCAACGAAGTCTGGCCATGCAGCACCTTCAGCTGGCGTATGACTCAAGGAACTGTCTGAGAAACACCTGCTTTATTTAATTTTGTGAATGCATTTTCTTCTCTCATCCTCACTTCCTCTCCTCTCTGTCCCTCGTGCTTTGTTCGTTTTTTCTTCCTTGACTTTTGTTCCTTTTCTCTGCCAACAGAGGCTGGGCCACATTCCTCACCTGAGATCTACCCAGCACCTGGCCCATGGAGGGACACACATGTATCTTTGTGTGAGGGGGAAATCAGAGATCCAGAAAGTTGAAATAAAATTTTCAAGGCCATGTGCATATTGAGTGGGCCAGCCAGAGCCAGATCTATCTTCTGCTTGTTTCCTGCTTTTTTTTTTTTCCCACATCAGGCACATGAAAATCAAAAGCAGACCCAAAGAATTTTATAATTAGTATGTGTGTCTTGTTTCCTGTCACTGACTCTGAACAAAATCCAGAGTCACACCATTACCCACATAGGTCATAAGCTGAAGGTCACTTGCTATCTCATTTGAGAGCACTTCTGACTCGCTGAATTAAGACTAGTGTTTTTGGGGTAACTGTGAGTCTCAGAGATGTATTCTTTTGTAATGAAGCAGAGGGTGTGTTAAGCAAGAATGGAGGGGCTAGGCAATTGGTAGTGTCAGGGACAGGTAGTTTAAGTGCAACTTTTCATTAACGAGGCGATAAAAGATAAGAGGAAAAAGAGTCAGCAAAATATTGTCAAATCGAAAAATGTAGCATATCTAGAGGCCAAAAGCCAGCCAGAACCAGGCAATCAAGAAATCAAAAACCACACATTGAACAGGTATGGCGGGAGAGGACGTTCTTGTCTTGTTCCTGATTTTAGTGGAAATGTGCTGTATATTGCCTATATTTTGTTGAGGTATGTCTCTTACATCTGTAGTCTCTCCAGGACCTTTATGAAGGGATGTTGGATTTTATACCTCTGCTTATATGACCATGTGATTTTTGTCTTCCAGTCTGGTTATGGGGTAGATCACATTCATTGATTTACATCTCTGGAATGAAGCCAGTTCAGTCAGGGTGGATAATCTTTTTTATGTGCTCTTGAATTTTGTTTGCAAGTATTTTATTGAGACTTTTTACACCTATGCTCATAAAGGATATTGGTCTGTAGCTATCTTTTTGTGTTGGGTCTTTGTGTGGTTTTGCTATCAGAGTAGTAGTGGCTTCATAAAAAGAATTAGGAAATGTTCCTTCAGTTCCTATTTTGAAGAATAATTTGAGGAGTGTTGGTTGGTGTCAATTCTTCCTTGAAGATCTGGTAGACTTTTGCACTAAATTCATCTGTCATGGGCTTTTGTAGCCCTGGCTGTCATTTTGTAGATCAAGCTGGCCTCAAACTCAGAGATTCCTCTGCCTCAGCCTTCTGAGTTCTGGGATTAAAGGAATGCACAACTATGCATGGCATAGTTACAAGATTTTTTAAATGACTGTTTTTATTTCTAAATTGTTTAGTTCATCTTGATTTAACTTGGTAGGGTATATATATATATATACATATATATGTATCTCACAATAAATTTATCACTTTCTTTCTGGTTTTCCAGTTTGGTAGAATACAGGTTTTTAAAATCATGTCCTTGTGATGCTCTGAATTTTCTTGGTGTCTGTTGTAATGCCTCCCTTTTCATTTCTAATTGTCTTGATGGATCCTCTTTCTCTGTCTTTGGGTAACTAGGCTAAAGGCTTGTCAATACTTCTATTTTCTCAAAGTACTAACTCTTCATTTTATTGATTTTTTTTGTACTGTTTTCTTTTGTTGTTGTTTCTATTTCAGCTCAAGTTAATTATCATAGCTAAAGCAATAAGATAACTGCAAATAAGAAAGGAATAAGCCCAAGTATCTTAATTTACAGATGATAATGTTGAACACACATGCACCCCCCACACACACACACACACTCACAAACACTTTTTTAAAATGTCCAACATCCTTAGCTATCAGAGAAACGCAAGTTAAAACTATTTTGAGATTTCATCTTACTCTGGTCAGAATGACCAAGATCAATAAAACAAATGACATAACATCCTGGCAATGATATGAGAAAGGAGAAACAATTGAACGCTTATTCATTGCCAGTAGAAGTGCAAGCTGGTACAGCCACTATGGGAATTAGTGAGGAGGTTTCTCAAAAACCTGAAACTTAATCTACCCCAAGATCTAGTATATAGCTCTTAGCCACACACCTGAGGTTCTGCAGAGATACTTGCTCATCCATGATTTCATTACTGCTCTAGTTATAGCCAGAATTGAGAAGCAGCCCAGATATCCTTCAACCGATGAATGAATGATGAAAAAGGGGTACATTTACACAATGGGATATTACTCAGCTGTTAAGAAAAGTTAGGTTTGCAGGTAAATGGACGGATCAGAAACAATCATCCCGAGTGTGGTTACCTAAACTCCAAAAGACAAATAGTGCATGTTTTAAGCTTTAGGATTTTGAGTTTCAATTCAAAATAACCATTGATGTTAGGTAGCTAGTAGAGGATGGGGGTGGGGAGAGGGGGGATCGTCCAAAGAAGGTGAATTAGAATATGGTATTATAAAGAGGTAAGGAGGAGATTATAATCGGGGAGTTAAGTGGGGGAGGGGAATGAGAGGACATAGATGTGGGACAGTGGGAGCAATCTAATCCTAAAGGCCTTTGAAAAGCCACATGGAGACCTAGTACCATAGGAGCTTCCTAAAACATATAAATATAGGAAAGGAATTTAAATAGAGTCCCTATAGAATGGTGGCTGGCAGTGCTTCAGTCTACACATCTTATGCCACCAAGTAAACCTTACAGCGCCAGGAACTGGTTACATCTTGTTGAGTTATTGGCTAAAGTGGAGGTCTCATAGAGTTCCCCCAAATAGGCTATTGTCAAGGGTATTGATTACTGTCTGTAACCTGATAGTAAGTCCCTTTTGCTGAAGATACAACCTACGTAAGTCATTGAACTTGGAGAAACTGAGCTGGTGCCCAGCTAGACGTATTATTTCTATTGACTTGTATTCACATTACTAGAAGGTGCTTTGCAAACGACTAGAGGAGAGCAGTAATCACCAGTTCCACCCAGCTACAAACCCTATGACTGCCTAAACCAGTGCTCTCAATGGTCGAATGTCTCTTTCTCAGTGGTCACCTACAACCATCAGAAAACATGGATATTTACATTCTGATTTGTTACAGTAGAAAAATCACAGTTATGAAGTAGCAACAACAAAAAATGTTAAGGCTCGGGGAGATCACCACAACATGGAGAAGGAGAGAGAATTGCCTGTAAGACTGGCGCAATGGTGGCACAATATTAAAGAAGTAACTAACCACTGATTGATTGGATTTAAACCCCACTCCATGATGGAACCCATACCCGACACTGCTAAAGTGGCCAATAAAATGACTCCTAATGACGTGTTTCTAGCCCACGGATTAGGGCATCACTAGACCCGCATCAGAGAAGCATCTGACAGTAGAAGGTAATCAACACAGACCCACAACTGGATAATGTGCAGAAAGTGAAAGACTGCAGATGGGATGCCTTTACCAAAGTCTTCCCCCTCTAGGCACAGAGATCTACATGGAGGAGGGGGCAGAAAGGTTGGGGCGAGAGGTGGTGGAGAACTCCGAGGAAACAGCGTCTTCCAGGTACAGCAGGGCTGATACTCGTGTGAACTCACAGAGACTGTGACAGCATGCTCAGGACCACACAGGCTCTAATAGATAAAACCCCAGCACTGAGGAGGGGACATGGACACAGGGTTTCATCTCAAACTAAGAAGGTATTTGCAGTCGATATGTGTTGGGAAAGGGAAAATTGATTTTCTTCTGTGGAGTGTCACTGGGAAAACCAGCCACCTCAGGGCAGGCTCTGTGTTCAGGAGTAGTTGCCCAACACAAACACACTTCATAGTTTGTGTGTGTGTGTCTGTGTGTGTGTGTCTGTGTGTGTGTCTGTGTGTCTGTGGGTATGTTTATGTGTCTCTATGTGTGTGTCTATGTGTGTGTCTGTGTGTGTGTGTGTGTCTGTGTGTCTGTGTCTGTGTGTGTGTCTGTCTGTGTGTGTCTGTGTGTGTGTGTGTGTGTGTGTCTGTGTCTGTGTGTGTGTCTGTGTGTTTTGTTTGGTATATTTTGTCTTATTGGATTATGTTTATGTCTGTATTTTTGTTTGGAGATTATTTTTAGAGAGAGAAAAGCATGAAGTTGGATGGGGAGGGAGCTGGGAAAGACCTGGGAGGATTTGGGGGAGGTGAAAGAATATGATCAAGATATAATGTGTGAAAAAATTTAAATTAAAAAGTGACCCACATACTTTAGAAAGCAGTGCAGCCAATGGCCAAGGCTCTTCACGTCTCTTCTGAGATACTGGAAAGAGGTCAACAGGGCCTCCAAAAATGTGCAAACACCTCAGGCTGAGGTAAAACTGACAGAAATCTGAAAAGCCAGAAAAGAGGACTGAGACCGATGGCCATCCATGCTGTTCCTCCACATCAGCTCCACAGTGACTCCACAGAGGACCCACGGTGATGGAGGGAGTGAGCCTTCTTGGGGAGCAGAGGTGCCAGAGGGGGACCTCCAGTTACTGAGACATCTGGACAGGAGGTGACTGTTATTACACAGTGAAGCCAGCCTAGGTCTCCACCACTGCGGTGGTAGGAATGACTCCTTTGGCTACTTGATGCCGACTTGGAGGTGACTATAGTGAGCATACAGTAAATGGTTGGACGTAAACGACCTGCCACAGACCTGCAGTCCAGCCCCACTGACGGCAAGTCCCCCCCCCTCCCCCGCCAGACTCCAGGATGGGTACAGCACCAGACACCTGAGGCAAAATGGCTCCTGTTCCCTAAGCAGGAAATCTTGAAGCTACAGAACTTATCAAGACTGGACAAACGGGGCTAGAGTGGTGATTTAGCACTTTGATGATCAGCGGTTAAGAGCACTGGCTGTTCCTCCAGAGGATCCCAGTTCAATTCCCAGCACCAACTTGACAGCTCACAACTGTCTCCAACTCCAGTATGGGGGAATCTGACACACTTACACAGACATACATGCAGGCAAAACACCCAAGCACATAAAATGAAATAACTGAATTACTTAAAAAAAAAAAAAAAAGATTGGACAAATAACTCACATGAAGATGTCGTCGAGCGTGGAGCACTTGAAGCTTGCTATCGGGGTGGGCTGCCACACCCAATAAGTCTTTGAAAAGCACTAAAAACCTGCTTAAACTCTTGTAGCTGCAAATGAACTTGAACAATGCCAGTGGAAATCTGAGGAAGTAAAGTAGAATAGGAACTGTGGAAACTGTCAGGGTCTGAAGGAGACTGGCTTTTGTGAGGATGGACTGTATGTCAAAGTCCAGCTCCTCCTGACCAATACACTCAGTAAGCACAGTGAGGACTGGAGAAATGGACCAACATTAAGAACACTTGCCTTGCTGCTCTTGCAGAGGACTGGGGTTCAGTTACCAGCATCCATATTGTGATGGCTTATGCCATGTTCCGGGGACTCAGTGCTCTCTTCTGGCCTAATTAGACACCAAATGCACACAGTGCGTTAACAAGTCTGAAGATAAAACCCATATACATAAAACATTTAAATGAATTAATTGCCAGGCGTGGTGATGCTCACCTTTAATCAGCACTTGGAAAGCAGAGGCAGGTGGATCTCTGTGAGCAGGAGCTCTGGGCTCACCTGAGCATGGACAGGCGATGTCATCAGTAAGAAGGACGATGGAGAAGAGGCCCAGGAGTCAGGCATGTGCACACTTCAGCGTGGCCTGTTTTAGCACTTGGGTTCTCTTCAAACATTCTATAATGAACAGAACTGCTTTTACCTGCGTTGTAGGCAGGGTTAATGCTTTTGTGTTGATATTTCTACCCATTTCATTTTCCTACTATGCTTTAATTACTGGTTAATTAACACTGAAAGGCATTTCAATGGGTCAAATATGTGGCACTTCACTGGCTTTAGGTAATTAATAAAAATACTTCTGTTTTATCTTATCCTAGAATTAAAAATCCATCAAGAAGTCTTTTAAAATGTGTTTCTGGGGCTTTTTGATTTATATCTCTACCCATCTCTCAAAACTTGTGTGTGCACATGCGCGCACACACACACACACACACACACACACACATACACACCACTCACTCACTCACTCATGCAATTTGAAAATTGCATACACAGAAGCCAGTTTTGTAACTGACTTGGTAGCTGTGTAAAAGATGAATTGCACACTTTAAGAAGCCCCCTGAGTGTCCTTTGAATTCATCTTCTCCTGTGCATTTCTCTAGACTTGTGTTGGTTCTCAGGGAGTTCTGACACTCCCAAGCACTTTGAATGATGTCATCTTCCTGGCTTGATGCCCCTGGATGTTTGGCTACTGGCAGGCAGACCAAAAACCAGGAGATGGGGAAGGCTGTGTGGAATGCATTGAACAGCCTGGGTGGCCTGTATCGCAAAGCCTGTGCTACAGACTGAAGAATCCAAGGAAGTTCAAGATGGCTCCAGATTAGACTGCTTATCCGATTCTTAAATTAAGCTACTAATCCAGTCTTCACTTTAGTTCATGTTCTTGTGTGTTTGATAAACCAGTGGTTCCCAACCTGCCTAATGCAGTGACTCTTTAATACAGTGCCTCATATTGTTGGTGACCCCCCCAAGTCATAAATTATTCCATTACTGCTTCACAACTGTAATCATAATGTAACTATCTGATATGCAACCCCGAAAGAGCTCATGACATGCACACACATATTCTCGCACACACATCATGATCCCTTAAGTGGTTTTAAGCATGTGTGTGTGTGTGTGTGTGTGTGTTGAGACTGGGATCTCTCTTTGTAGCTCTGGTCGTCCCAGAACTCACTCTGGCCACCACCGCCAGCTGCTTATTGTCTTTTTATTACTTTACTCGTTTATGACATTTAAGTCACCACACAAAGAACGAGAGTCCACCCAAACATCCGAGAATGTAGATAACTGAAAACATTTGTAGTTTCTCTCCCTTGACCTGAGTGAGTGTCAGCAGCGTCTGCCCTCCAGACATTTCCTGCTGTGAATGCCGGCTGTATTTTCCCTCCAAAATGAATCAATTGCAATATGCTTTTATAACCTTGATGTTTTCCAATTAGTGTTGTATCTCAACTGCTTCCCATGCCAATCACTACTTTGAGCGTCGTATCCTTTTTATTGAGATACACTAGATATTCAGAAATGTGCACAACTGGATAAACCCAAGATCTCACCTCAGTGGCTACCATCCGGGAATGGGGCGTGGCCTCTACCACAAAGGCTGCGTAGAGCTCCCCGCCCCCATCCCTCCACTCTGCAATCCAGCCACTGCCTTTCTATCCTGGGTCTGACAGCTGCAGGCTCACTTCACAGCCTTGTCTTTGCACACGTGTATCACTTGTTCCAGGCTGCATCGCACTCCCCAGAAGATCTGTGGAAATCCGCAGCGCGGACCTGTAAGCACAGCTTCTTTGGAAATCAGGTGTTTGCCCACGCCATCAGTGCGTGAATGAGGATAAGACTGTTCCAAGGTGTGTTGAAGAGAAGGGTCATGGTTACAGTAGATGAAGGAGAGAAAACAGCTAGAGACATCTGAAGAGTCCAGAGCAGGAAAACAAAGTAGTAGACTAAACGTGGCCAGTGGTCTTGTTATGCCCAAGTTGCAGGGACCCCAAAGACCACTGAGGAGCCAATTTTTTTTGATGCAGACGCACAAGGGTCTTTATTATGAGCTCACTGTCACAACGGGTCAAAAGTGAGAACCTCTTTCCACCACAGGCTGGCTGAACTCATGGATGTAGAATCCATGTGAGGACTACTCTCTCTGCCACTTCCCTTTCCCCTTCGCTGTTTATGAAAAAAAAAAAAAGTTATGCCACAAGGTTGCCTGCACTGTGACTTCACCCTTCACACACAGGTATGTGCTGGACTCAGCAGCCGAGGGCCCTAGTCGACCCCCCTCCCGCTCCTTGCTTAAACATCAACAATATTCTGATATTAACATCACAGATTTCTTTCCGTTGTACTTCCCTTTAAAAAAAAATTCTTGTTTGCTATTTTCTGTTTATTCTTCCAAATAAATGTAGGAACACCTTCCAAAAGAGTCCCATGAAGACTTTGGGATATTAAAAAGTGTCACCATTCTTTATGTCACTGGGCCAGGGCTTGTCCGGTGTCTGTCTGCATCTCCTTACACACTCCCTTCAGCAAGGCTCATGGAATCAAAGAACCTGCTGAGTGGGCTGTGGGAGGCACTCAAGCATAGCTGGCTTGCTTTCTCTAGAGGTAATTGGCACAGGAGGCAGGATGAGCTCTGAGCCAACTGTGGACGAGGGTGTGCTGAGCGCAAATCCGATGAAAGCAGAAAAGGAGCTGATTTAGTACATTTGCCAGACAGGAGGAACTCAGGCCAGGCCCCGGAGCTAGCTATGGTGAGGAGAAGGGCAAACAGATGGGGGGGGGGGGGGGGGGCGGGGCGGGGCTGGGCTGGGCTGGGCGGGGCAGACAGGAGAGGCCAATCGTGGGCCAGCATTAGACCAGACTTGCTAATAATGAGGTCTGAATGGGTCTACAGTTTTTTGTCTTACAGTGCTCAGTATGGTGCATTAAATACATTGACAATGTGTCACCATCGTCACTATTCATTTCGAGGACCTTTTCATCCTATCAAACAGAAGGTCTAACTTGACATTAAGTAACATCCACTCTCTCTTCAGCATTCGACTTCCTGCCTGACTTCGCTCTTCCTCACACATGTGGAAGGATCCAGTGTTTGTGAGGCTTAGTGACCAAAGGATTTTACACAGCCATGTTTTCAAGACTCACTCGTGTGAAAACATGTCAGTAATTCATTCCCTCCTCTCCCTATTTAAAACATTTGAAAAATTGCAGGACATGGTGACACACATCTTTAATCCCAGCACCCAGGAGGCAGAGGCAGATGGAATCTCTGTGAGTTTGAAACCACCCTGATCTACAAATGGAGTTCCAGGCCAGGCATTAAGGAAAGACCACATAGTAAGTGGAGACACTGTGTCAAAAACAAACAAACAAAGAAACACACACACACACACACACACACACACACACACACACACACACCAAAACAAAAAGAGAGAAAGAAAAAAGAGAGTCATTTGGGGCTGGAGAGAGTTTCAGCAGTTGAGAGCACTGGCTGCTGCAGCAGAGGACCTGAGTTCAATTCTCAACAACCATTAGGTGGTTTATATCTACCTATTAAATCTTTTGGCCTCTATAAGTACCTGTATGCACACAGTATACATACACACATATACACACACACACACACATACACGCTCAGGCACACACATAAAATAAAATAAATAAATGAATATTTAAAATGTGAAAATATGAAAAGAAAAGAAAAAGAGAATGACAGAGCCCAGGTCTGGTGGCACACATTTTTGATCCCAGCACTCGGGAAGCAGACGCGGTGGATCACTGTGAGTTCTAGGCCAGCCTGGTCTATAGAGCTAGTTCCAGGACAACCAGGGCTACACAGAGAAACCCTGTCTTGAAAAACAACAAACAAAACAAACACAACCACAAACCCAAAACCTCAAATAGTGGGAAGCATGCATTCACTGTTACCTTCGTTTAGGCTGACCCGCCATAAATCAAGTCTCACTCATCCTCAGAATTCAATTCTTTTTGTGAAGTTAAAATTCTGGACCCATTAAGCAATAACACCCCATGTTAGTCAGCTTTCTGTCACTGTGACAAATAGCTGAGAAAATTAACTTTAAAAAGGAAAATTTTGTCATGGCTCACAATTTCACAAGCTTCAGCCAGAGATCAGCTGACTCCTCTGGTTTTGGGTGTGTGGTCAGGGGAGAATATGATGGCAAGGAACATTCATTTGGTTGTGCAGAACTGCTCATGCATGACAGGAAACAAAGAGAGGGAAGAGGGGTGGGGTCCCCAAATCTACCTCAAGCACACCCCCAGTAACCTACCTTCCTATAAGCAGGCCACACCTTAAAGACCATACATCGTTTTCATAACAACACAGACTGCTGGCAAGCTTTTTCCATATTTTTTGGGGGAGGGCAGGTATTTAATTTCCAGCCATTATGTACCCTGACTCCCCACTTTTCCAGGTTTCCGTCTCTACCCTTCTACTTCTCCCTCTGTGAGTTTGACTCTTGGTAGCTCATGTCAGTGGAATCCTACAGTGTTTATCTTTTGAGGTCTGGCTTATTTTACTTAGTATAACATGCAAACGGATATGAGCTTACATCCATGCTAAGCGCATGGCAGACTTCCCTCCCTTTTTGAGGCTGAACACTATTCCATTGTGCGTCTCTCTGTGTATCAGTCTACACCACATTTTGTTCTTCATTCTTCCAGCCATGGGCACTTGGGTTGAAAACTGGCACTAAGAAGTATTGCTACTGGATCTTGTGCTTTGTGGACCGTTTGAAATGGCTTGTAAGAAGAATATGGGAGCCTTTGGACCTGGGAGCTAGAGAAGCTTTAGAAAGATGTAAATAGTTTTCTTGGTTATCCTGGGGGAGTTCGGAAGCCCAGCTTACTAACAGAAATGTGAACAGTGGAGGGCTGGGTTGTGAGGTTTCAGTGGAGACTCTGGGGAAGAGGGCTGTAGACCGTTCACATTACATTTTCTCCACACCCTGGGAAGCTGGGCGAGGCTAGACTCATAAACAGTGAGCTGACTTCTTTGGCAGCAGAATTTTGAAGACAACATGGCATTTGGGCTATGGCCTGGTTACTCCTAACATAATTTGCTCAGAACTATAGTGTGTGTGTGTGTGTGTGTGTGTGTGTGTGTGTGTGTGAGAGAGAGAGAGAGAGAAAGAGAGAGAGAGAGAGAGAGAGAGAGAGAGAGAAAGAGAGAAAGAGACAGAGAGAGAGGAGATTACAGACAAGGAGGTACAGTTAAGGTATCTGCAATTGTTAAAGAGATTAGTATAGTTCTGTACTTTATGCTTGGATAATAGGAATTGCCCCAAGGACAAGACCCCACCCTTCAAGGCCTCAAATTTGGGAAGATGTTAATTCACTTGTAAGAGGAAAGCCTGAACTGAAAAGGCCATCAGAGAGTCCCTGTTCGGAAACAACTACCAGCTATCTGGGGAGGTGCCTTTGCAGGATTGTCTGCTAATACGCACAGACACCACTGCAGCAGCTACACAAGGCGGCCACACTGCATCAGGAACTGACAGCAGAGCTTGGCTGTGTCATCTACTGGGGCTGGTTTTACAGGCATGCAAAGGGTCATGGGGGATTCCATGAGAGCCTCGGAAACCACTGAGGCCCAGGCAACATGCAGCTGCATTGGGTTTTCTGAGAGGCCACTGTGTGAAGCTATGAATGGAAAGTTCAAGGTTTGATAGGGACTCCAGGGTGTTTGAGGTACCAGGACCATGAAACATCACTGAGGAAAGCTTTGGACTGAAGTGGAACTAGAAAGGCCAAGAGAGGCTACACATGCTATGGGTGGCAGGACTGGAGGAGCAGGGTTACTGGTTGTCAACTTGAATACATCTAAAAGTAACAACAACAACAAAAAAAAACCTAAGTCTCTGGACACTTGTGAGGTCTTTTAGCTAATTGGGTCACTTAAGCTAGGAAGATCGTCCTTAAATACGGACCATTTGTGGTCAGAAAACCCACCCTAAATCTGGGCCACACCTTCGTGAGGCAATTGTTCAGTCCACGAGGCTGGATGTCTCAACTAGTCTTCAGTATAAGCCAAATCATAAAGACGTAGGCTCTAATGCCAATAAAACCAGAAAACAAAAGGCTGTCCTTCCTTGTCTTCTATACAGGTCTTCTGTTCATAGACAGCCATTATAGGATTAGCTGGACCACAGCCTGGAAAACACTCTAATACATCCCACATATATGCGTATGTGTGTGTACATATGATATATATGTATATGATATGTATGTATATGGTGTATGTGTATATGATGTATATGCTAGTGTATGTATATGGAAAGAGAGTCATCCTATTAACTCTGACCCTCTAGAGAACCCTGACTAATACAGATTGTGGTACCAAGAGTGGAATGTGTCTTCCCACCTTAAGTGATCTGGATTTAAGGTGGGTCTTCCTAGCTCAAACAACCCAATTAACTAAAAATCCCTCACAGGTGTGTCCAGAGACTTGGGTTTGTTTATTTGTTTTTGTTAATCCTCTATGTAGCCAAGATGATAACCAAGAATAGCCATCACAGCTGCCTATGCCCACTGGTAGCCACATGGTCCCAACGAGTCCCAGATGCCAGATATAGGGCTTCAAAGTTTGATATTTGCTCTGCTGAGTTTCTGTCTTGCTTTATCCAATATTTCTTTCCTGCCATCCCGTCCCTCTCTCTGGGAATAGATATGCTTGCCCTATGTCATTATAAATTAGAAATGTACAACTTAAACAACAAAAACAGGAGCTCACAATACAGGAATTGCCCAAGTCTTAGAAGAGACTCTGAACACTATTGAGATTGTTAAAGACTATGAGTTCTTCTGAAGTTGGGGTGAATACATTTTGTTTTTATGAGATGACCATGAACCTTTGAGAACCAAGCATGGGGTATTGTAATTTTAAAGTGATATATTTGGGCATTAAGTTGGTTGGTCTTCTGCTGGTTAGTCTTGCTATTATCCTGATGGAATTTAGAATTATCTAAGAGACAAACCTCTGGGCATGTCTATGAGGATGTTTTCAGAAAGGTTTAACTGAGGAGGGAAGACCAGTCCTGAGTGTGAGCCCCACCTTCCACAGGCTGAGGACTCAGGTGGAGTGAGTAGGAGAAACTAGCCATTTATCTCTTTCTGCTTCCTAACTACAGATGCAACTCCACCGCTCGCCGCACACTCTGGTTGCCATACCTTCTCTGCTATGATGGACTGTATACTTTGTTAAACTCAGAGCCAAACTAACCCTTACTTTGACAAGCTGTTTTTGTCCAGTGTTGGCTACAGCGATGAGGAAAATAATAACACAGGTGGTGGCTTCAGTGCTACCCACGCTCTAACAGGACTGGCAAACATCTCTTTGAGACCCTGGATTTATTTGATTCTAAGGAATTACCTGGAGTGGAGATGCTGGGTGGTAGGAAGGGTCTGTAATATTTTGAGGAAGCACTGTACTGTTTCCCACAGCTGCTACACCATTTTACACCTCCACCAGTGCACACGAGAGTTATACCCATTGCACTTCATGCACATTGGAGGCTTAGTAGTATTCAAAGGTATGCACAGGCTCCTTTGTTTTTCTTGTATCAGTTGATTGACTCTAGGTTGTTTCTGCCCTTCGATAACAGCGACTAGAGTTCCTGTGGGGATCAGTGGACACATATCTAAATTCCTGCTTTCATTTTTTTTTTTTTTTTTCAGTAATGTATCTTAGATGGGATCGCTGGCTGCATGGTGATTCATATTTAACATTTGGGAACCTGGTCATGCTGCTGAACAGACATGACATAGAGGCTTCCTTCTTGCATCCACTCTCCAGAAAGCCCTTAGAGCCTACCACAGAGGCCAGGCAGCTGACAATGCTATCAGCTGAGGGCTGCAGAGATAAGCCCAGGGGTGAGGTACTTTCCCAGCAAGGGAGAGTAGCAGGGGAAGAGATTCTCTGTCCTTTGAAGGCGCCAAGCTCCCGTGACCAGTCCGCCCACTCGGGAGGCCATGGGCCAGTGGACTCGAGGTGCCAGGTGCTCAAGACAGGCACAGCCTAGTCACGCTGTGCAGGGTCGCCTTAGAGTTGGTGCTCAGGCGACACACGGAGCCACCCCTCTGCATCCTGACACCTCAGCAGGCTCAACTCCAATCGACTTAGGGGCCCCGTCCCCAGTGTGGGGAGACCCAGGAGGGCGGTCTCTGAAAATGGGCGGGAACATCAGGGCGGGGCGGGGACAGCGTGCTGTGGGCGGGGCTGGCTGGCCCAAGCCTCTGCTCAGTGCATCCTGTCCGCCGAGGTAGCAGGAACCCAGCTGAGCACCGAAAGACCCTGTAGAGCTCCGGAGGAACGGCTGAGATCCTCGCCCTGGTCCGAAGGTACGGACGGCCCCGGAGACGCTCTAAAAACCACGTGTGGACAGAGCCTAGATTGCTCCCCCACTTATACAGCCTTAGGTGAATGAAGAGGGTCCCTCGGGACTGCAGCCCCAGCAGCAGAGGACATAGGGTAGTGGGCTGCTTCCTAGAGCTGAGAACAGTTCCAGGAAAGACCAACCAGGCAAGTCCTCCAACTAACACTCTCTCTCTCTCTCTCTCTCTCTCTCTCTCTCTCTCTCTCTCTCTCTCTCTCTCTCTCTCGATTCTAGACCCTTGCTTTAAATACTAACTTTGAGCAATGTTGGCTGCATGCTTACATAGGTACCCCTCAGAAGGGATGCGCCTCGGGTCCGGGCAGGGTCCGGTGGCCTCTCAGCTCTGCCTTCTGCCTCTTACCTAATGGGAGCAGAGCTGGGGGGTGGGGGGCTGAGCTGGCCAGGAGAGAAGGGCAAAGCCCATGGAAGAACTGTGAGAGGGCACAGGTGAGATGAACCTCCTGGGGTGCAGAGGGACTTCAGCCCTGTCCTCTTATGCTTGGGCAGCAGGCTTTTGCAGGGAATCTTGGGGGTAACTTACTTTCTCCCTTTCCAGGATCTCAGATTGGGCAATCTTCTTTCCTTCTGACATTTAAGGTGTTTTCCAGACCCCAATCCTCTCCCATATCTTGTTCACTGGTCTGATGCTTGGGGAGAGGTGTAAGGGAAAAGTCAGGAGGGAGATTCACTACTGACAGACCCTCTCACCATCCCTGCTCTTTGGGATGCTGGTCTTCAGTCCAGGATTCCCTCCCTTCCTTGCAGCTGGCCTAGAAGTGCGAGTACTGACTTGTGTGGTTCTGGGGCGTAATGCTGCCTCTCCAACAGCTCTGATCTTTACAGACAGTATCGATCTGCCTGGAGGATGTTAAAACCCCGAGTGTTTAAGCTATTAACCTAAGGACACACCTCTCACCAAGGGGTTTTGCTCTCAGTCTCCCTTCTAACCCTCTAGGTTAAGTGACAGCTTGTGATTGTGCCCTTTGACTAGGACAAGCCTTGGCACACACTGTGCCAAGCTTATAGACCACAGCAGATTTTGACAGGGGCACGGGAAGCTTGGAGAAGCTCTCCAGTAGGAGGGCTCTGAACGGGGGCTCCAGGTTCAGTTCTCTGTATAGAGGGCTGTGTTCAGGGCTCTGTGAATTTGCAGTTGTGTTATGCTGAACCCCAAGACTAGTCCTTTCTTTCCAGCTGTGGGAAGCAGCTATTGTTACCTCAGAGTGGGGCTGTCCACAAAGACAAAGTTCAGGGGTTCGGACAGGGATTGGGGTGTAGGACAGGCCTCCTCTCTGTTGCACTTTCTTACACTCGCAGTATTGGTCTTTGAGGAAGAGCATAGCTTTTTGGTCTTCACTGGAGTGGAGATAAATGGAGTTGGAGCCTGTCTTCACGGTCCTCCAGCCTTCCCGGCTGAGTGGATATGTGGTTTGCGTTCTCCTGGGTTCTCTCACTGGCCTTTCTTCCACTCCATTATCTATCTGTGTGTACCGTGAGCAGGTGGCTAATGGGTCTGCATAGGTTTCAGGATGATTTTAGACTCATCCAAGGTTTGCTCCAACATGTAGCCAATTGTGCGTGCTTATGTCTTTCAAAGGTTTAAAATGGAACTCAGATACTGGGCCCCTCAGATGCTGGCTGGGAAGATCTGATTCACCGGCAAAGAGCCAAGTGCCTGCAGAGAGGCGTCATCAACCTTGGGGACACCAGGGGGACAGCTCCAGGGGTGTGCACCTCCCTAGATGGAGACCACTGTGGGGGCTCTGGGTGAGAATACCACAGACACTTTCACTGACTTCTTTTCTGCACATGATGGCTATGAAGCCCAAACCGTCCCTTTACCATTCACTTTCAGCTACGGTGACTATGACATGACCTCGGATGATGAGGAAGATGTGACCAACTCTCGAACTTTCTTTGCTGCCAAGATTGTCATTGGCATAGCTTTGGTGGGTATCATGCTGGTGTGTGGCATTGGCAACTTCATCTTTATTACTGCTCTGGCCCGCTACAAAAAGCTTCGCAACCTCACCAACCTGCTTATTGCCAACCTGGCCATTTCGGACTTCCTGGTGGCCATCGTGTGCTGCCCCTTTGAGATGGACTACTATGTGGTACGCCAGCTCTCCTGGGAGCATGGTCATGTCCTGTGTGCCTCTGTCAACTACTTGCGCACCGTCTCCCTCTACGTCTCCACTAATGCCCTACTGGCCATTGCCATTGACAGGTGAGTACCACAGAGACAAAGAGAGAACGGGGTGTTGGCTTTGTCCCTTCCTGTCCTGTAACTGTGTGCTGATGACATGTGTCTGTATTCCCCATAAACGGGATCCAGGGGAATGAAAAGCACACTGACTGGACATCTAGTGGTGGTCAGGACTGGAGGCAGCAGAAGCCTGAGGTTGGGCAATAGGGAAGTCTTTGATCACTCTCTGTGGATGTTCTCTTAGAAGTGCCTGATCTCGACTTAGACAGGTAGGAGGAAGTGTTAAGCGGTAAGACTAAACTATAAGAGTTAATTCTCGCAGGACCGTGAAAAGCTGGAGGGAATTTCCTAACTCATCGAGGCCTTTTCCCAATACTAATTGACTTTTAAATAAAACTGAAGGAGTTGGTTGGAATAAAAAGGGGAGGAGGCAGAAAGAGAGCGTGTATTTGCTGACTTTAGTTAACGGCGTCTTAATCCCACCTCGCTCCCATCACGCTACAGAACAAGACCCGCTCTAGTGATGGGGAGAGAGACTGGGGAGAGTAACCTCTGTGTCTTTTTTAAATTAGCTAATTAACTTTCCATCCTTATCATAGTTTCTCCTCCCTTCTCTCCTTCCAGTCCTCTCTCAACATCCATTCACTCCTCCTCCGCAAAGGGGAGTCCTCCCATGGACACCAACCAGCCCTGGCATATCAAGTCTGCCATCTTTCTTATTCCTAGATGTTTCACTTTGCATACGTTTGTGCTAATGAGCCAGGATCACCATGGTTTTAGGGAATCTTTGCAGGCTTCTTTGTGCTTTTGACTCTAAGTACAAAGCACTTTGTTATGGTCTATGAACAGCTTCCCCGAGGGGCTAGTCAGGCTTCCCCTGTACCTTGCCATGAACAATTTGCAATTCTCCTCATCCGGAGAGCCTAAAGCACAGGCTCTCCTTGTTCCATGGCCTCGGGGCCCTGGGGTGTTTGACCTGGGTTCAAAGTCCCAGCAAGAAAGCAAGTTTGCTGGAATACAGCTGGGGTAGGATGGTCTGAGAAAGGTCAGCTTCTAAGGAAAGGGACAGCAACGAGCCTGGCTTTATGACCACTGAGGAGCAGAGCCCCTGCCTCCTTTCCCCAGAGAAGGATGTCAGAGAGTCAGCAGCTGGCAGGACATTGGACTGGCACCCACAGCAGGTATTGAGGTCCTCAATACAAGTCACTGACCCTAGGGCATTGGGCCACCTAGTCAAGGAATGTAAATAAGCCTTGCAGAGGATACAGTCAACGAGGGACCTGCTTCCCCAGTGACTCTCAGAGCCGCCCAGGGCAGACTCCTGCAGCTTTGCCTCTCTCTGACCTCTGAAAATAGAAGTGCTGCCTTGTCCCTTAGCCCAGGAACAGGACAAAATATGTGGGCTCCTTTCCTGGACTTTCACATTCCTGATGAAGCTTTACATCTGTTCTTGGCTATTGGAAGTAGGATCAATGGGAGCCTGTCCTGTTCCTGCATGAGATTCAGTCACCACTGAGGGGGCCAACAACTGTGGAGGAAGAAGCCAGGATAAACCGAGGAGTACTGGGGTACTGTTAACACAGATACTGATCAACCGCCACACAGGACCAATATCCTCCATACAGCTCAAGCGCACATTACACTTTCACACCAAACTCAGCTGCTTTGAAACAGGGTGTATGTCTCTCTGCAAGGTGCAAACGAGACACACTGAGAGAGATGGATCGGGTCGTGCTTTGCCCTAGGGAGAGCTGTTGGTGCTCGGAGTGGGCTTCTGATTGGAAATTTGCACAGTGATGTGGGAGAAAAGACCCCGCTGCTGGCCCAGACCTTCCTTAGTCGTAGGTGACTGACTGCCCCAGCATATTAACTTTTTGCTGTTTAAACTGATAGTTGTAATCTTTGTCCCGAATGCTTTTTATTTTACTGTGTTGCTATCACCTAACTTCAGTTCTGTGGCCCCAGGAGTCATAATTTTTGTCTCAGATGCTGTTCAAAACCCATTGACTTGCCTGGCGGTGGTGGTGCACACCTTTAATCCCAGCACTTGGGAGGCAGAGGCAGGCAGATTTCTGAGTTCAAGGCCAGCCTGGTCTACAGAGTGAGTTCCAGGACAGCCAAGGCTACACAGAGAAACCCTGTCTGGAAAAACCAAACCAAACCAACCAACCAGCCAACAAACAAACAAACAAAAAACCCGATGACTTTTCAGGTTTGATTTTTCTTAGCTTGGGGCAACTAAATTTTTACCCAATGTATAGCAAATGCTTATGTTGTTGTTAAAATGCCATTGTTTAATGACATTTCTGCAGGAATAGTTAGTGTGTGTTTGATTGGCATCTCTTGGTGTCCTCCACGTACCATGGAACCTCCCCTGGGTTATCTGCCCTCTTTTTTGCCACGGGCTTTGAGGGCAGTAAGAGAATCTAATGTCCTGGGTTGTTTTGCTGGGAGAATGCAATTGTACCTACAATACAAGGTATTTCCTTTTCTATCTTGGTATTTTGAGACTGGGTCTCATTGAAAAGCTCAGGAGGGCTTTGAACTCACAATCCTTCTGCCCCATGCATCTGAATGCTTGGATCACAGGCATGTGCTGCCGTGCATGGACAGAACAATGAGAGGTCAGAATCAGTACTGAATAAGGAGTGGCTATCATGGTTCTTAAATTAATAATATTAAAAGACCATAAGTGACAGCAAACTTGAATAAACGGGTATGTTTCCAGTGGGTTAATAGTTGTTTTATGATATGCAAATCCTAATGTAAGGCTAAGAAACAGGCTATGAATTGTGCTTCACAGAACAGTTCTTACTTTCACTGTCCTAGGCATTGAGGCTAGGCTGTCTCATCCTGGCCAGTCTCTCCATCTTAGAGCATTCGATCAATTGTCCTGGTCACACTTGTCCCTGCAAAGGTTCACTTGGTTGCGTAGTCCCAGCCTTCTCTACTTTTGGCCATCTGATTTCAGTGTCTCTTCGTCCTGCCCAGCTGCCCCTGTCAGATCCATCCTCCCTTTCAGTCACTCAAATATACATACATTCTTTCAAAAAGAGTGTCTACATAGAATGACTACCCAGTGTCGGGTACTATTCTGAAGGCTGGGGGATATGGTGGTAAATAAAACATCTGTCTCCTGACGAAGCTATAGCCAAGGGGTGAAGAGAGTGCTCTGTCAGGAAAAGAACCACAAAAGGTGATTTCAGAAGTGAGAAATACAAAACACAGACGCACCAGCAGAAACACCAAAAATGCCTGAGTAGGAGAACTAGACATGTCAGGAGAGGTGTCTCTGAAAAGACAGTGGGTGACCCAGGAGTGACATAGAGGGTTCGTGTTGTGTTGTGGGGACCAAGAGAAAGTGTCTCAGATAAAGGGACTTAAAAGCACAAAAGCCCAGAGGCAGGAGCATGCCTGATGGGTTTGTGGCTTAAGAAAGGTGAGCGAATGGCTTGTCTTGAATGGAACTCTGGTTCCGTGCTGAGATAGCTGATACATATTCCAAACTTTGCAAGCTGAGGACCGGGGTGAACTGTCCCGTCAAAGGCAGCACATCTGGCTGGGCCACACCTTTGCCGTGCTCAGCTCTAACCCTCCCACTGCATGTCCAGTCTTCAGTTGCTTAGCACTGTAACTCACCCCAGGCTCAGGCTAAGTAAACGCATCTCCGTCCCTTTCCAAAAATGACTGTGATCTTTCTGACATTGCAAGTTTCTGTTCACCCACTGTCAAACCATTGACAGGGTAAAGTTTTATTAGTTATTAAAACTAGATGTCCCAAACTCACAGCAAAACAAGAAAAGACATAGACAAGATCTCTCCACTAATGATGAGATGGTTAAGTAGTAAGCAAGGGTTACCTTCTCAGTGAAGTTTGGAGAAGCTCAGTGTAGTGGGTAAAGGAGGCAGCTCAGAGGAGGGAGAATTTAATGAACGTGACCATCAACAAAAGGGAGGAGAGGTCTTCTCAGAGGTAAGGCCAGTGTTTGAGGTAGCTAGGAGGTGAGAATGCTTCCAGTGACTGCAGAACCTTGGGGAAACATGTGAACCAAGATCAGAGTCTCCAGAAGAGTGTTCAAAAAGGATGGGGTCATATTTCAGAAGATATAAAAATCCACCAGAGGAGGACAACCTAGAGGAGTCAGCAAGATGCTTCAGGAAGGTCTCACCTCCACCCCAGCCCTGGGGCAGGGCCTCTCAGCCCCCTCTTTGGTGTAGAAACAGTGCACTGTCCTTGAGGTGTTTGTAACCTGCTCTACTGCTTGTGAAATGCTGGGAGACTCCTCTTCCTCTGGCCTAGGGTGCAAAGGAAAACAGCCAGGGTCTGTGTCCAACGGTGCTGAATCATGTCGCCCAGGCTCTGACAGCACAGATGCCCCTGGTGAGTTCATCAGCTGGGGTTGACTATCCATGCTCTGAGCAGCCTAGAAGTTGCTACAACCATTGTCATGGTAGACCTTAGATGGGGACATACATGGAGTCCCATACTCTGCTGAAGCTCCCAGCCTCCGTTATACAACCGCTGCAAAGCTATTCCTTTGCTGGGGAGCCTTTATTCATTGTTCCCTGTGAACTGTTGGCTTTGAGTGGATCTGAATGTAAACCACTGTGGTTATGGACACAGAGCAAGTGAAGTCATGTTCATAGAGAAATGGTCTGACAGCGTATGGAGAAAACAACTCTGTGGCAGAGAGAAAGCAAAGGGTTGCTAAGATTTGGCGGAGGCCAGGAAAGGTCAGGTGAAGGGAGCATGCCCATTCCTGCTGGAAATGGGGGCAGCATTTGTTTCTCCATCAAATGGGTATCTTTGCTCTCTTAGTCTTCAGAAAGGTTGAGATTACCTAAATGAAAGCATGGGCTTGCACGTGTAAACTTCTTACCTATGTAGAGTCCCAGCGCAAAGGCCGATGGAAATCTCTGGAACAGTTTTCTGCCCTTTGCCCGTTGGTGCACGTCTCAGTGATGGTCACTGTTGACTGTGGGTGCAGCCATTGCCTGGGTGCGGATCTTGGGCTGTACAAAATGACAGATGCAGTCTAAGCACTGGCATTCATCACTCTACTGGCTGTGGAGGGGATGGCTGCTTTGAGTTCCTACTGCCCTGTCTTTCTTGCCATGTCACTTCAAAAACATGACTGTCACCTTAAACTGCGAGGCAGAATAAGCCCTTTCTTCCTTACGTTACTTTTGTCAGAGTATTTTAATCACAAATCAGTAGCTCTCTCTCTCTCTCTCTCTCTCTCTCTCTCTCTCTCTCTCTCTTTCTCTCTCTCTCTCTCTCTCTGTGTGTGTGTGTATGTGTGTACTGATGTGATATGAACCCAGAGCCTTTGCATGTTAGACCTGTTCTCTACCACTGGGCTACACTCCAGCCAGCATCATGGCTGCTATAAAGGGCCCATGCATGTGTGATGCCAACCATGCACATAACCCTGTTCCAGTTTTTCAGCACTAAGGAGTTGCCTAGAGTGGCCAGCCAGTGGCCATCTGCAGTGTCTGGAGGATAAACATGCCCTATCCAGCTTCTTTAAACTTCGGAGCTCAAGAGAACAGGGGTCTCACACCAGTGATCCTCTAGGTTCACCCAGTGTGGGGTGATTACTTGTGAAGCTAAATCAGAAAAATACAAGAAGGGATCTTTCTTCAGATCAAAATCCCAAGAAAGATGACTTCAAAGGGGTATTTACCAAGGAAACAGCCGGTCTGGCTTTCCTTCGGGGCTCTGTCATGTTGCCACCCACTCTGCTGGGATCAGCTATGGACACATAAGCGTTTGTCTCCAGTGCTGGCCAGTCCTTTCCACTTCGCCCCGTCCTTCTCCCAACCCTGCCAGCTGTGCAGAGCCTTCCCGGAGGCTGGAGCTCTCTGAACAAGTATGCATGCACTCTGGGAAGGGTGCCATTATACCCTGCGGGTGACTCACGCCCAACAAAGTGCTCTCCGCTTCCTGGACCACTGTGGTAGCACCGTGGCTTCTCTGGAAGAGAACAAAAGCAGCGTCTTCTAGTGCCTGATGCTTTGTGGTTAAAAAAAAAAAAAAAAAAAAAGCCACGTGCACACTAATTGATTTTCACATCAGCCCTGTGAGATAGAATCTAAATGTTCTCTGTCAAGGGTCTTGTGGTATACAACCTTGAGAAAGTTCCTCATCTTTTAACAGCCTGTGTCTTTCCAGGTAGAAAATGAGGTAAATATATTCTTCCTCTCTGTGTTCAGAACAATGCTTTCTGAAATGTGGAATGAAAACAAAACTTTGGCCCATGCTTCAGTTGGAAAGGATGCTTTCCCCCATCAACTCGTTCAAGGTGGAATTGTCAGGCTTACTTAACTTTGAACTTTGCAGGCTTTAGGAGACATGATGGACTGGGGCCTGGCCAGACACCTATGAGAAGTATAATTACCACATTTAAGGAATTAAAGGAATTTTCACCATTTTCCTCCCAGTATATGTCAGATTTGAAACTTAGCTAGGAACATGGTATCCATTATCGAATTTAATCTTTAAACCATCTAAAATACCAGGGCAGATGAGAAAGACGAGATAAGGGAAGGAGTTAGGGTGGAGGTTCGCTTCAGAGCTCTGGCCTGGGCATCTCCCTCCGGTAACATTCCATATTGTTGGGTAGTGCTCCCAGAGGAAAATTCTCACAGGCAGGTTCCTTCCTCCCTCGGCTGACTTCTTTCCTGTTGTCCAGGTATCTGGCCATTGTGCACCCCCTGAGACCGCGGATGAAGTGTCAAACAGCCGCCGGCTTGATCTTCCTGGTGTGGTCTGTGTCCATCCTCATCGCCATCCCAGCCGCCTACTTCACCACCGAGACGGTGTTGGTCATCGTGGAGAGCCAGGAGAAGATCTTCTGCGGCCAGATCTGGCCGGTGGATCAGCAGTTCTACTACAGGTCCTACTTCCTTTTGGTCTTCGGCCTTGAGTTCGTGGGCCCTGTAGTCGTCATGACCCTGTGCTATGCCAGGGTGTCCCGGGAGCTCTGGTTCAAGGCGGTGCCCGGCTTCCAGACAGAGCAGATTCGCCGGAGGCTGCGCTGCCGCCGCAGGACGGTGCTGGGTCTCGTGTGCGTCCTCTCCGCCTATGTGCTGTGCTGGGCTCCCTTCTATGGCTTCACTATCGTGCGTGACTTCTTCCCCTCCGTGTTTGTGAAGGAGAAGCACTACCTCACCGCTTTCTATGTGGTGGAGTGCATCGCCATGAGCAACAGCATGATCAATACTCTGTGCTTTGTGACCGTCAGGAATAACACCAGTAAGTACCTCAAGAGGATCCTGCGGCTGCAGTGGAGGGCCTCTCCCAGCGGGAGCAAGGCCAGCGCCGACCTCGACCTCAGGACCACGGGGATGCCTGTCACTGAGGAGGTGGACTGCATCCGACTGAAATGAGCAAAATGCTACCACAGCGCCTGGGTGCACACAGCAGCCATGAACTTGGTTTTCTGTGGAAGGCAGAGGAAAGAGACAACCACTTAGACACACGATTCAAGGACCACTGAAGTATAGACTGTCACTAGTGGTCAGGGTTCACTGAATATCTCATTTTTGCAAAGAGTAGGCACCAGTGAAAAGCCTTTGACAAAGTGAAGTGGGGATTATAGCAAGGAAATATGGTTCGGAGTGTGTGGAAAAGGGTATTTCCAGAGAGAAGGCAGAGCGGGCGAAGTAGGACTTTCCTGTCTGTGCTTAGGGCTCTGTACTGGGGCTCGATGTGGGCCTAGCTCACCTCTGGCAGTACTTTTGGGCAAGCCTGGAGCCAGAATACAGAAGAGGTTCCCAGACCTGCTGTAGTCCTCAGAATCCCCACTGAGTGGGAATCAAATGTATGAGTGGATACTCCAGGACCCGTGGCTAAGTTCTGACCACCCACCCCCAGCCTATGGTCACCTCTAAAGCCTAGGGCTCTGCACACAGACAGTGTGTGTGTGTTGTGTGTGTGGGGGGGTCCCGCTGAAGCATGGACCTGGGGGAGGAGCCACATGGACTCTGGGTGCCATTTAGATAGGGAATTTGGAATTTGGGGTTCTGAGTCCTAAGTAGAGGGAAGTTTGAGCTCAGGTGAGCATGATTCCCCCTCTTCATGGTCGACTCACTGTGAGCAGGGGAGGAGGTGAAGAGAGGGGATCTGGTGGGACCTCTGATGGCACGTGCATTTTAGAGGGTGCTGTTGCTCTGTCCCCCAGCTTCTTTGCCCGGGACCATTCATGCTGCTTGAGTCTTCATGCCTTTGTGTTTATGGAGCATAGAACTCTTGAAGGTAAACATAGCACCCCGACTTCCCATTCCTACTAGCTCTGAAACACAAGGTGTTTTCATCCCAACCAGCCTATTCGATGAGGTTCCTTCACTGGGAAGAGTGGGAGAAAGAGTTCTTAGCCACTGGTGCCTGACTTTCAGCCTGGTCATGATTCTGTGAATTAAGACTTCTGCTCTTTCGAAATGAAGGTGACCTTGGAGAAATCACCGCATTTCTGCTCTTCAGAAATGAATGAAGACCTGCACATCAGGGGTGCAGCCTGGACACTCAGGAAACAGAAGTTGACTAACAGTGAGCTCTCAGGACCCCACAGACTTTTGAAAGTCTCGTCCCATGTAGTAACTCGCCTTCTTAGTTTGGCATTTAGAATTCTGGCCTAAGAAAATCTGAGGCCCAGCTTTGACTAGATTATCTACACAGACCTAAGACTTTCTGAAGACAAAGGTAATGCTTAAGAAACCTTGTTAGAATTGTGAGATCAATCAAATAATGTGTGGAAGAGAGGCAGTTAACCATCTGAATAGTAAAGTATCACCATCATCATTATCACCACCATCACCACCTCCACCACTACCACCACCACCACCAGCAGCAGCAGCAGCAGCAGCAGCAGCAGCAGCAGCAGCAGCAGCAGCAGCAACAACAACAACAACAGTGAACCAGCTATGAGGTGACTGGACAAAGACAAACTTGTACATATATCTTGTTTATGTATCTGTCAATCTAACCAGCTTCTCCTCTCAATGTTCTTCATGCGAACTGTTTTCCTGTGCTTCTCAACACTGCATCATGCCATCATAGCACACTGGTACAAACAAGACTGTGAGCTTTCACGGCAGGTACATAAAGGAAGTGGTACCTGGTCTCCAGTCAGGACGTAAGCACCAGGCTTTGTAGTCTTCAGATCAGAGCACCCTTGTTGTCAAGTAGAAATTGTTCCCACATGTGCTCCCGGAATCAGAGCATCCTCACAGACCATTATTCCACACATGTCCCAGCCAGCATGAACAATGTCCCTCAGCTGCCTTTATTCTGAGTGCGCAGAACAGCAAGGCGCTGTGTCCCTTCCCTCAGACTTCATTATAGGACAAGGCATTAATTAAATTAACCTGTATGTATTTTCTCTCTGAATACAGGCAACTCCATTTTTGACCACAAGGGTATTTTTTTAATGGTCTATTTCCCAGAAAACACATTTCAAAGACCCATTTGCTTATTCTCACTCAGTACCCAGCAGACTCACCTTACTTTAAATCAGAATTCTCTCAGAGGATAAAAACTCATTAAAGTACAAACCTAAACTAAACACAGAGGAACAAACCCCCTATTTTTTATTTTAAACTTGATTACAAAAAAAATTGCCAAAAAAGGAAGAAAAGAAGACCACATACCAAGTTAACCAGACCATTCACTGTTCCTCCTACTGAGGCTAAATAAGAATTGACTCTGTTAAATACTTGTTTCTGCCTTTTCTCCTAAAATGTGTCAAAGTTTCACTCACCTACACTGTCTGTAATTCTTCCAGATATTGATGTCTGCTTGTGATTTTACAGAGAATGGTTGTTATTAAATGGAATACCAGTAGATATATACAGACAATCACTAACTGTACTGTGCCTGTCATTTCTCCCTGGCCCCCATCCTTTTCCAAGCTCTAGTGTGATGGTCTTTGAGATAACATTGACTAGATTCCACGATCCATCCTAGGAATTGTGTGGACAGCACTGCCTCCCGCTACCTTGCCAAGAGCTACCCGTCTCCATCAAGAGCGGTGGTTGACTTATGTGCCTTCTTCCCTTGAGTCTGGGCTGATGGAGCCAAGAAGACTTGAGCATCTGAGTCCTAAGATTTGATGTCTGTGGACCCGTTTATGTGAACTCTAAGAGTAAACCCATGAGCAGGCCCAGTGTCCACCGGTGCAGACAGGAGAGACTGAAGATTCAGTGCTGAATATAGGTTCCCTGGACTAGCAGCTCAGACAATGTACTCAAAAACGTAATAAAGCAAGCAAGCAATCAAGCAAGCATCCAAGCAACCAAGCAAACAAACAAACCTTACACGCAAAAACCCAACTAGTGCTAAGCCCAACAAGATGAGACTTACGACAGATACTTCGTTTGTATTTTCTAAACACTTTCAGTGGTCAAAGAAATAGACATATATCCCATGCAGAAGGACAAAATGTGATTTTGCAAAATCATACTATTTCCATAACTAAGAGAGGAAATAAAATATAAATTCTTAAAGACATTAAAACAGGTGATGTGGCAGCCACCACAGCAGGCTCTCAGCATGACGTATGTCTGTACGAATGTCTGACGTATGTCTGTAATGAACAAAGACGCTGGGGCACTTGAATGATGAGCAGATTATTATAAATCTGACTCCTGTTCTTGAAAAACATGATTTTGTTGGGCAGTGATGGCACATGCTTCTAATCCAAGCACTAGGGAGGCAGAGGCAGGCAGATCTATGGGAGTTCCAGGACAGCCTGGTCTATAGAGTGAGTTTCAGGACAGCCAGGGCTATTATATGGAAAAACCCTGTCTTGAACAGACAAACAAACAAAACAAAGTAACAACAACCCAATAGAAAAAAAAAAAAAAAAAAAAAAAAAAAAGAAAACCACAGCTTTTTGTAACCTGGTCTCAGAGAACAGTCCATTTTCCTTCCTACAGTGTGAGAATATGACTTTCAAAACTCAGATTCAGATTCTACAGTTATAACAACGGAAGTATAGCAAGTGGAGGATGGTGGGAGTGAGGTAGGGGTGAGGTGGGGAGGGTGTAGGAGGGTGGGAGTGAGGTGGGAGGGTGGAGGTAAGGTGGGGTTGGGGGGATGGGGGTGGGATGGGGGTGGGTTGGGGTTAGGAAAATGAACATGATGGAGTTTAATGTCACACAGTTGAATGCTGTGAGAGCCAGTTAGACTTCAGGGCTCTTGAAGCTGAGTCCAGCATTCTTCTATCCCAGAATTCCTTGGTGCAGGGTGCATAACATCTGAGAGGGGGTGGGGATTGTGTCCAAGAATCCTTGAGATGTCTATTCAATCTACCTGGCCTTCTCTGGAGACCCTTAAGGAGTTTAGCAGAGACATTCCTGGCTCCTCTGCAAGCCAAGTTTTAGCTCATTCTACCCCCTGGACCTCACAGCCAGCCACACAGGCTCCAAGGCTGGGGGAGAATAGCTTAGAGCTGTTCCCGATGGCTTTATTTACCTAACCCAAGGCCCCTAGGAATGCAACCAAAAGAAACTTGGCTTCCCTTCCCTAAGATGCAGAACGAACATGACTCTATGCTTGCCTGAAAGCCTACACTGGTGAGCAGATCCTGTACTGGTGTGCAGTTCAGATACTGCACAGAGGCAGCTCATGGCCTTCCCTGGGAGGCCAAGAAGACCTTGTGAATGAAGCAGCATTTTAACTTGAGGAGCGAAGCTCAGAGGAACAAAAGAGAACACCGTGTCACAGGAACAGAAACTTTTTTTTTCTCTAGTTGACCAAAGATGTCCCCCACATGTTGAAAGTCCCTGGGAGAAAATAGATCAAAACCTGAAAAGGACATAAATCTAGCTAACGACCGTCAAGGTCTCTCCTTTTCTCCCGTGGTACTTTCAAAGGCTGGAGTGTGAACCACTTCAGAATATGTGGGGGAGACACTGTTCTTCTTGGAGTTTGTGTTGGTCAGTTTTAACTATGAATCCATTGTATTAATAAACGCTGAGAAGAAACACTTTGGTTTGTCTGTGACAGATTTCCAGAGGGGATTAATTAGGGAGGGAAGGCCTGTCTGGGATGTGGGTGCACTGTTTAATGGCTTGGGGGCCTGGACTAAATAAAAGGGGGGAACCAGAGGCTGGCTGAGCTCCGGTGTCCACCCCTCTCTGTCTGCTCACACAGACTCTCACACACCTCTAGCTGCTCCCTTCTTGACCATGATGGGTTTTCTTCTCCCAAACTGTGAGGCAGAATAAAGCCTTTTATTCTTGAATCACCTTTGTTGGGCATTTAGTCACAGCGACAAGTTCAGTGATGAATACAGTTTGAAACAGTTGACATTTGCATCTTTCACATCTGCTTCTGTTTCTGTCCATCTTATCATTTCTTATTTCACGCCATGTCTTCTTTGTTGTATCTCCCAAATAGAAAGTGTAATTGTGCGTGTGCTACAAAACAAAACAAAACAAAACAACAAAAACCCAAAACACTACTATCTTTTGGAAGGCATCTTAGTGTTCTATTGCTGTGAAGAGACACCATGGCAACTCTTATAAATTTTTTTTTTTTTTAATTAGGGCTGGCTTACAGTTCCAGAGGTTTAGTCCATTATCATCATGGCAGGAAGCCTGGCAGCAGACAGGCAGACATGGTGCTGGAGAAGCAGCTGAGAGTGTTGTATCTAAATCCGCAGGCAGCAGGAAGAGAAAGAGCCTCAAGACCTAGGCTGGTCCTTGAAACCTCAAAGCCAACCCCCAGTGACACACTTCTTCAACAAAGCCAAACCTATTCCAACAAGGCCACACCTCCTATTCTTTCTCAAGTAGTGTCATTCCCCAATGACCAAGCATTGAAATATATGCGCCTATGGGGCCATTCTTATTCAAACTACCACAGAAGGAGTAGTGGTCAAGACAGAAAACAGAAACTGATTTGGAAGCAAAAATAATAAAAGAGATGGATGGAGTGGATCTTCCTGGGGTGTTTGTTTAGCTTTCTGACATGGCTGTAGGATGGCATCATCTATAAATGTGTTAAGCTCATTCTATGTGATCCTGGGATAGTGGCCATGAGCCACGGTTGGACATGCATGGAACTTAATTAAAATGTAAGCTAAGAGAGGAAGATGGAAAGGATTACGACATTGTTTTAAGTCTGGGTGATTGAAACTTCTGGGACAGGAGCTGACTTAGGAAGTGTACAAAACATTTATTATTTGATATATTGATTGAAGTATTGATAAAATATTCAGGCTGTGCTTCCAGCAAGTAGTTAAAAAAAAGAACAGTTAAGAACTCAGAAGCAAAGTGTAAGTTAGTGAGATGTCTCTCTGAACTTCTGCAGGGGTCACGTCGTCAAATTTGACTCACAGGTTAGAACAGTTACACATGAAGCTGGTAGCATCAAGTCTCAAGACACGCACAAATGTTGATAAAGCAGAGGTCATCTGGTACAATTCAATGTCTCCTAGGTCTTCTCATATCACAGACAGTCTTTACTCCAAAATAAAAGATGAATAAATGCAAAACTATAAAATAAATTCAGGAAACATTTGGTTTATGAAATCATTCTTTAAAAAGCAGAACATTTCAGGAATTTACTTAAAACCGTAGTCACTTTTCTTCCCAGAGTAGACAGTACCTGCAAGAAGCAACCCAAGGAAGGAGTGGCTCACTTCAGCTCAGGGTCTGAGGGGTGGAGCCCATCATGGCAGAAGAAGCGCAGTGACAGTGTGAGACAGTTGGTCACATGCCACCAAAGATCAGAAAGCAAAAAGATGAACGCACCAGAAGTCAGGAAGCAGAGACCTGAATGTTGGCACTGCTTGAGATGGCTTTCCCATTTCATTTAGTCCAAGACCCCAGTTCATGGCATGGTGCTGTGCACATTCAAGGCAGGACCTCAGTTAATCCTTACTGGGCAGACAGACATGACCAAAGGGAAGTCTCACTAACACTGGGGAGATTCGGGTCCCTAATTCAGCCAAGTTGGGAATGGAAATTGAGTATTACAATAAGTAATCCTGAGAAAGGCTAACTTGCTAAAAAAATTCCATAGATAAGGACTCTTATCTCAAACTATCAGACAATTCCAGAAGGTTCAAGGGCCCAAAAGTTTCCAAGGAAATGTCAAATCACCTGGCTTCCTATCCAGACAGATGCCCTCTGATCAAGTCTATGTGTCTCTAGATACTCTTCAGTAGTGTCCACTGTCTTAATTAGGGTTACGACTGCTGTGATGAAACACCATGACCAAAACAACTTGGGGAGAAAGGGTTTATTTGTCTTACATTTCCATCATACTCTTCATCATCTAAGGAAGTCAGGACAGGAACTCAAGCAGGGCAGGAACCTGGAGGCAGGAGCTGATGCAGAAGCCATGGGGCGGGGTGGTGGTGCTGCTTACTGTCTTGTTCCCCATGGCTTTCTCAGCCAGACTTCTTATAGAACCCAGGACCACCAGCCCAGGGGTGGCATCACCCACAATGCACTGATCCCTTCCCCATCCATCACCAAGAAAATGTCATCCAGCTGGATCTTATGGGGGCATTTTCTCAGCTGACAGCTGAAGCTTGTGTCAAGTTTACACAAAACAAACCAGGACAGCCATACACTGCCTTAATACCTTCCTCCCTGTGTAATTAGAAAGAGTGGCGTTTATAGAAATGCCGAATAACCATTTGAGAAACAACAGGAGATAGGGAAACCAGGGATGGGAAAGAAGAGAATACTTTTAAGAATTTTAGAATGACTGGGAAATTCAAATTCCTTTCACTACCGGTATTCTATTTTCCGTTAGTATAAATAAATCAACTTTTTATTTCATCGTAGAGATTGTATTTCCCAGGTTCCCTTGTTGTAAGGGTGATTATAAGTTATTTACCAATAAAATCTAGGCAGTGACTTAATAAAGTGTTCCTTTCATCAGTAAGAAAGGAAGCTGCTTAATCTTTTCTTTCCAACCTCCTGCTGTTTAAGGAGTACAGTTGTGATGGCTGGAGCTCTAGCAGCCGGCTCTGATCATTAAAATAAGGCTTGGCCTAAAGAGTAGACAGGTAATAGCTTACTGTAATTCTGTGGTATCCACACCAACACTGACCTGACCATCTCAGACAGAAGTAAACTTTGGTCATGGTACTTTCTAAGGAGTCCTGTGACTTCCCTGGGGGAATTCTCTGCCACTCAGAATGGCTGAGTTTCATCTAGTTATGATGACATTTTATCTTCCACAGGATCTTTCTTCCTTTCTTTCTTTCTTTCTTTCTTTCTTTCTTTCTTTCTTTCTTTCTTTTTTCAACTAAAGTTATGTTGTCAAACCAGATGGATGGGATATTTGTATTTTCTAGGATATTTGCACCTTAATGAAATCTAGTTAGAACAATTCCAATTTAATTTAATTTTTTCCTATTGTTTTTAGTTTTATGCTTCCTTATGTTATGGACTCTTTGAAACCCATTCAGTCTATTGTTGGGAGCCTCCCAGCCTGGAGTGTGTTGAAATGAGACACAGAGTCAGACTCAGGCGTAGCTTTAAAGACTGCTGGTCTCTGGACATTCTAGTTTTCTAACTATACTGAATGCTGATGATAATTTTTAAAAAGTCCTAAAAAGTTTTTTTGCTCATTCTGAGGATTAAAGTAGCTGGCTTAGGTGATTAGCACTGTAACCTAGGCAGCAGGGGGTAGGGTGGGAATTAAGTAATGTAACCTTGTTCTATCTCTGCAGGAATTGCAGGGCTCTAACTTTCAGCCTGCTAGCTGAAGTCATAGGAAGAAAAAGAGACATTTTGAAAAGTGACTTTAGAGTTTATTTCTAAGTTCTAAAACGTTTCCTATGAGCATGGGGTCTCCAATGGAGGAGTTAGAGAAAGCACTGAAGGAGCTGAAGGGGGTTTGAAACCTATAGGAAGAACAACAATATCAACCAACCAGTCCCTCCAGAGCTCCTAGGAACTAAACCACCAACCAAAGAGTACACATGGAGGAACCCATGGCTCCAGCTGCATATGTAGCAGAGGATGGCCTTATCTGGCATCAATGGGAGGGGAGACCCTTGGTCCTGTGAAGGCTGGATGTCCCAGTGTAGGGTAATGCCAGGGGTGGGGAGGTGGGAGTGGGTAGGCAGTCGAGCATCTTCATAGAAGCAGGGGGAGGGAGGATGTGATAGAGAGTTTCCAGAGGGGAAACAGGAAAAGGGGATAACATTTGAAGTGTAAATAAATAAAATATCCAATTAAAAAAAGAAAGTTCTCTAAGAAAAAGGGGAAAGGAGCTTCTAAAGTAGGTCAAGGAGAATTCTAAAAAGAGAGAAATAAGGAGACTAATTCTCTCCTGTCTTTTGTCCTCAGCACATGTTTACACATAAATTCAAATCATAAATTGAATAAGAAGTTTACAACAGAGAATGTTTACATGCTTATCCATTAGGAGTAATTATCTGGCTAAACATTCATCACCTGTCAGAGCTCCACAGGTTCATGGAGAGTTTAAAACCATAACTAAGTTATTAGTCAAGTTTTGTATAGATAAACCTAATCAATATTTTATCTCCTGTCCTAGCACTTATAATAAATTGTTAGTTCCCCTTTTTACGGCCTTTAGTTAATGGTTTCACAACCTTTTGGAATGTGCTCTGTCTGAATAGTAGAATGCTTACTCACAATCTCAGTAGCAATTAACTCATGACACTAAAGACGAATTGCAAAGTTCTCATTGCAGTTTTGACATCAGAAAGGACCTAATAGCAGTCCCACTATAAAAGAGCTTAATACATACTGATATAATTTTAGGAATTCTTGTAGAATCATCATTAAGAATTAAGAAGTCACCTATTTGTCTATATAGCATCACTACAAGACAATACATCTTCATTGTTCTGCAGAGATCTGCGCAATATGGTGGACTAATACCTAGTGATTGTTATATATGTTTAATAACAAGGGGGAAAGCATATCAGTAACAAGAATCTCTCCTAAAACAGATTTCTCCTATCAGAGCAAGTCTGTCATGGATTTTTAATCCAAGGTGGACCCATCTCAGGAGGATCACCTGCTAGTTATTAGCCTGTTGACTCCTGACAGTCTATGTACTATTTTCTTGGAAAAATACATCTCTAACAATGAACATAATGTATAGCAGACAGTGACAGGGGTTTGAAAGATTTAAGAGCATAATAATGAAGAGGTAACTTAAGTTTGCGATTTACAGAAAATGATGGAATTCTCTTGTGGTTTGTGCAATCCCTGAGCTTTATAGGAGCTTTCAATCAAGAGACATGTTTCCCCCAACTCCACCACACTCAATGCATATAGAAAAAGCTGGAATTGCCCAAGATGCTGTTGAGGAAGCCAAGTCTAAGAGGAGATAGATGTTCAGCAATGAAAGATAAGGCAGAGGAAATCCTGTCTTCTTTTGTCAATATCACAAGGATGCTAGGTACATGATTCTTATTGATTATGGTGATTGAATAAGTTAAGTACATTAAGAAATGAGGAGGAGGACTCCAAGTATTATAAGCAAATGCAATATAAGATGAATCTGCACTCCAGCTGTTTGCTTGTCTCTTGTGATCTATCCATTTTGTGGTTCTTGAATACTTGCTGGGTTTCCTACAAGAATATAAGGATGGATTTTATCCTAATCACTTTGGTACATAGTACCTAGGACATGTTCAACTTGTTTCTGCCTAAGATGTCATTGTACTTATAGTGTATTAAATGCGGGCATAATTTCCAATTATTAATACACTTAACTTATCCAGTTTAATTTTTAGCAAGCCTATAAAGAAAACTTTAATTTTAAATCTGACACCAAAGTGCATCTTCTATCAAAGGCAAGTTTTTCTTTCCTTTTGTGTGTGTATGTGTGTGCGTGTGTGTGTTGTATATGTGTGTATGTTGTATGTGTGCGGTGTGTATATGTATGTATGTGTGTGCATATGTGTATGTATATGTGTGTGGGGGGGGTGTGTGTAGTTTCATTTTACTTTTGTTTGTTTGTTTTTAGTTTTGATGTTTTGAGACTGGATCTTGCTGCAGAGCTCAGCTTGGCTTTTAATGCCTGTACCCTAGGCTGGCTTTGAACTCAAGATATTCCTGACAGCTGCATGCCATTATGCTCAGTGAGGTTCTCTTTCTTTAAAATTCCCTAAATGCCCCATTTTGCTTTCGACTTGGACCATGACACTGTGCTGCTGTATTGGCTCTGGCTATCTAAGTGTCTTTGCATACTGTAAGCATACTCCACAAGCAGTGTCATGAATGGAGCAGTGGGAGTGAGCTCCTTTAGGCTGCTGGTCTACAGAGGGCATGAGCTAACAGGTTAAAACTAGGCGTGTGTGGCTCCAGGGTGTGACATCAGTAAGCAATAGTGTCTGCAAGTGCCTAAGATGTCTTTCTTCCCTTTTGTACATAAAAAGGACAGTGTTTGGAAAGGCTGGGTGTTGTGGGAATGGAGTGTCCCTGCCTGGTCATTCATTTCTTCCTCCTTCATCCAGTGTCTACTAACACTCAGAAGAGGGGTTGAGGGTATGGATGCTGTCCTGATAGGGATTCAGCAAAAGCTGTTTTTTTTTCTGGAGTTTCCCTCCATCTCTAAGGTATAAAGGAGGGAGGATGGATGTAATTGTATTTTAAGCCTCCACATACCAAATGTCAGAAAAGACACAAGCTGGCCACTGAGTGAGAGCTCTGGGGCTTTGGATTCTAGATATTCTTCTCGAAAATGCTCTGAGATGCTCCAACCCACATAGATGCAGTGGCTTGCAGCACATAGAACGTAGGCTTTCAGAACCTCAGTGTGAGAAGTGTGTGTGTGTGTGTGTGTGTGTGTGTGTGCGCGCGCGCGCGCATGTGCGTGCGTGGTTTTCTGGCTTTTTAATTTAGGAAGTGGCCAAGAAAAGTCTCCCATAGAACTCTAACAAGAACAGCTTGAACATCAATAAATTTAAAGTGACCCAAAAAGTACATTTTGTTTATGAATGGCAGAGGAGAAATAAGGATCAGCAAAGGTCATCTCATGTGGACATACACAGAAACTTCTAGAACTTGTGAATAAGAATAGCCATTTGCCTTTCAGTGACACTCTGTACTTTTGTAATCATCAAGAGAGGGAAAAAAATGTCTAAAGGCCTTCAAACTGGAAGTTTGCAGAACAAACCTCACTCCAGGTTAAAAGAGGGTCCAAGAAGAGCATTATATATTTAGCTAAATGGCTTCAGGAATCAATCACTGTACACATGATAACACGTCTAACACATCACAGAACTGTGGAGGCATATCACTGTCATCCTGTGTTAACCTCAATAACGAGCAGGCATTGCTCTCACAGGTCCATAATGTAACAGGAAGGTGGGACAGATCATCCACCTTCCGTGAGTTACGGAGGCTTCTGAGAAATGAGTGCTTGGCCTTCACCCATTGCTGCTGACAAGCAGCCTGTGGGCTTGTGATCCTTCACAGGAGGCTCTTTCTCTAGAGCTACCTTGCAGCTGCTTCCTCTGGGATCAGGTCACCTCATTGCTTCCTCATCAACGGCACTTTACTACATTTTTTTCAAATCCGAGAACTGTCCATCCTTTACCAGTGGAACACGTATAAACCCTCAGGGGATCTTGTGCTAACGTCCTTATGCAGCATGAAGTGAGGAGGAGCTGGCCCTAGGGCATGACCTTGATAATGTGAACTTCAGTTAGTTAATGTTTGGGCAGATCTCTCTTTATCTCTATCTATAAATTTTTATATACTATTTTATATCTACTAAATATTAACATCTATTGCCTACTATTTTTCATAGTCTGTGTAAGCACACAGTTATGATTAAAGAGACAATTGCCCTGAGAAAAGCACATCCATTTGGTCTGAAGAATCAGCTGTCAGACATTGATACCTTCTTCATGAGAGTATTCTATTCATGTGCACACACACACACACACACACACACAATGTTATTTTTTTACCTTGTGATGGGTAAAACCTTGGCCCTGGGATATTTAGATCTAAATTCCAGGAACCCGTGAATGCTGCCTTGAGTGGCCAGTATGATTGTATTGGTGATCATGGAGTCGAGATAGGGACGGTTACCCAATGAGCCCTGAACAGCATCAGAAGCCCCCTGCAAATGGAAGGTGAGTTATGTGTGGTTTTAGGTGCTTGTGATGTGACTTGGGAATCAGAGGTTGGAAGAAAAGTGTTTTGACACTAGGAAAGGCATCACACACAAAGCACTAGATAGATGCTCAAGACGTCAGGCCAACTGCTCTCCCTGCACAGTGGGAGTGGCCCACTCTATTGTGCTGCAGTGTGGTAGCTCTGGACTTCTGACCTCCAGCACTGAGGACATAGAACTCCCTCAGGCCAGTTGCTTTGGGAGCGCTCTGAGAGGTTAAGTTTCCACAGCCTCAGCTCTGCTTCCAGACTTGGCAGATAGGTTTTGTTGCTCCTCAATTTAGCCTCCCTCTGCTTTGGGCTACCAGCTGGACTTCCAGGGCCAGCCTTGCTGTGCTGAGGACACAGGCCTCTCCCTGGGGCAAGGCATTTTTGGGGAGTGAGGTGATCATTTGTGATGAGCTGAGTTATGTGGATTACCACAGGATTTCTCCTGGTTCTCTCTCCATCCCTCACTGTAGCAGAGAGAAGAGAGATTCCTTAAGAGCCACAGTCAAATTGCTTTTCTCAGAAAACCCTCTTTCATGATTTCCAAACATCCCTGCCCCAAACTGTGGTCCTCAGGACTTGGAGAGGTAGGCCCGCTTGGGGACCTTGCTTCCTCCACAGTGTTTTCCCTAAGCTCTTGGTCAGTAGTCACTTTGCTGGCCTGGATATGGTTGATGGTTCTTGTGGGCGAGCAGGCCCCTCCCTCTGTGTTGTGCTGGTGAGAGTGTTGAGTTCTAGCCTTGGATTTGTTTACACACTCAAGCCAGCTGGTGCTGTGTTACTCCCTCTAGTGCTTAAGGAACTGTGGGTGGGTGGGGTTGTGGGGCTTAGAGAACTGATTAGGACACCATTCAGCCCAGATCATCCCTTCTCAGTCTCTCCAGGGCTCCTGAGGCAGAACAAACAACATAAAACCTATGTCTTTCACGATGCACAAACTGCTACTTTATTATTTTGCAGATTAGAACATTTAGAAATTCTGTGTCACCACCATAGTGTTACCACCAATAGTATTGTTACTATTGTTAGTCAACCATCAGTTAACAAATGTCTGTTTACTGTTTGCTGTATATTAGGGAATACTTGGAATTCAGCAATGAACAAGGCAAGTCCGTTGTCTTTATGTAGCTCCATGAATTCTACATCAATCAGATAACCCAAAGAAGAGCATGCACAGACTGGGAGAGATTTCTAACGTGTAGGTGATATGAAGGGGTGGGGTGAAGGTCCAGTGTGTGGCCATTGGAGGAATGAGGCAGAAAGGAATTGGGGGTAGTTCAGATTCAGGGACAGTGGGGGTTTCTTAGAGATGAAGAGAAGCCAGCCCTGCCAAGTCCCTGCAGTCTTTCCCAGTGTTGGAGCTTTCAGGACTAAAGGCACAGAGAACCAAGCACCTGAGGTGAGGCACAGCAGGGAGCTCTGTGGCTGGAACCAGGAAGAGATTGTTGAGAGGTCACACACCTGACCATCCAGGGCCTCACCAGCCTCAGGAAAGAGAATGGTTTCTCTTTCGAAAGTCAAGGGCTGCTGCAGTTCTGAATTAGTGTTTGGCGTTGCGTGTTCAGTTCACTGATCTTAGAACAGTGAGTTGGTGTGGGCGAGGGGGTCAAGCGTATCAAGCCAGGTACCTACCTGGGGGTGAGCTGTGAAGCTCAGACTCCATTTCTGGAAAACCTTCATCCCTTTGAGCTTTTCACGGGTATTCCCAGAGCTTTGGTTGCTGAGACTGGTGTTTCTCTAAGTGTTTCATCTTATAAAATTTTTCTTGTTTTGCAGATATAGCCCCTTCTTTTAGCTTATGTAAGAGAGTATTAATTTTTGAAGTTCTCTTAGTGGTCTTTATTGATAACTAGTGTGCTTTATTTAACTTAATGGCCACTATATTTTATAGGCCGTGTGCTGAACAAGATTAGGGTTCTTGAATAGAGGGGACAAGTGAGCAAGCCAGTAAGCGGCATCCTCCGTGGCCTCTGAGTCAGCTCTGCCTCCAGCTTCCCATCCTATTTGAGTTTCTATCCTGACTTTCTTCAGTGATGGACTGTGGATGAGGAGGTATAAGCCAAATAAACCCCTTTCTCCCCAACTTGTTTGTGATCATGGTGTTCACAGTGATAGTAGCCCAAAGGCAGGCTGATTGGCTACAAATGTGACTTTAGGCAAGTTCCTTAGTGACTATCTGACAATTTCTTCTCTCTCAATGGAGTTAATAACACCATTAATTTCTGCAGATATGGTGGCCCAGTCCCATTACCCTAGCACACTGGAGGCTAAGGCAGGAAGATTGTGAATTAGAAGCCAACGTGTACAACACAGTGAGATCTTGTCTCAAACAAACCAATAGGCCAACAAATATCTGCCTGCCTCAGTAGCTTTCACTTAAGCAGTGTGTGAGGACTGGTTCTGTAAACACTTGTACAGTCCTTAGCACAGCGTCTGGCCCTAGGTGTGCACAGTGAATGTGATTTTGCTCATCTTTCTTGCTCTTTTCTTTTCTTTTCTTTTCTTTTTTGTCTGTCTGTGGCAGTACATGCTTTTCTGAAATACTTGGACTTGATCTTTGTGCATAAGAAAGGGCATTTCAAAGATATCTTGGAGGCAGCTCCACTGTGGGTGTGGCTCCAGGGTCCTCAGCTGGGCTGTATTCTGAAGCTTGCATCCTCCCTCAGTGCTCTCACCTGTGCTGGCCAACTGCACAAAGAAGGCATTCTACTCTCCCCTCAGCTTTTGCAGCCTGTAGCTCAAGCGCTTTCTCGTGACCCCCCTGTTTTATAGTGATATTCTCCCCATTAGATGTTTATGGTCCAGATGGAGAATCCTTTGGCTTAATCATTTCCAAAAAACCAACCTTCTAGTTTTCTCACAAGAAGGTCAGAACAGGCACCCAGCTCATTAGAGACAGGGGAATCTGGAATCAATAAGTCTTTGTTTCCTCAGGCTCTATCCATCTTTCAGTTTTCAGCCTCATCTCCACTTCCAAAGATCCAGGGCTTAACAGATGCTTGGCGCTATGGGGATCCCTTGGTGCAAGCACAGCTTCTCATCTGTCTACACCGACTGTTGAGATTTAGCTTTCTTGGACAGTAAAGCCCATTTGGTTTCCAACTTCCAAACTTTATTGCCAATTTTCCCCTCTTGATTCTTTTGTTAAAAAAAAAAAATGTTCCAGAACAGTTATTCTTGTGGGTTTAGAAAGAGTCAGAGGCACATGTGTCAACACATCATGTCTAACTGGGGCACAGCCCTTTGTTACATACTGGAGGCCTTGGGTCCAGGGTAGCCACACAGTTCATTGGAGAAAACATAGAGAAGAGATAAATTTCTCTGATTTAAGGCCAAATCTCTTCTCAAAACCTTAGTATGGGAGCCCTGCTGGAATAACATTGGACATATTTTCTTCATGACCTCACTCTTGCAGAAGGGCCCTTGAGCCCCAGAAACTTATGACATTGTGACTCTTTATTTTCCCCAAAGTCCTCACCTGGAGAGCAGCTGGCTGTACCTGCAGAACAACTAAATGTCATATAGCAACTAACCCCTGATAGAGGTGCCTTATTTTAATAAGTTAGTTTCCATAAACATGATGGATATTTCCACTCAAGAAAAGCAAATGCTACTGCAGATGTATGGGTGACTTCAAGGAATCAGTTCTCTGATCTGAACTCCACCTCAGCAACTGTTGATGAAATACTTTGAGACCAGACTCTACCCTTCCTCACCGGGGTATGTAGATATTCTTAGTTAACACTTCAGTCAAAAAGCACGTCTACTGCTATCCATGTGGCTGGAACTTGGGCAGGCTAAGGGTGACAAGGGAATGAAGAAATGACCGACACAAGTCCACAAAGCTGGAGTCAGGTGGGCCCTGTGCTCTGGTGGAGCTGCACAAACAGCCCAGGACTTCAGTGCTTCACTCATGCGCAGTACAGTGGTGAGGCTTAGGTAGTCTCCATAGGTGAGCAGTGTCAGGAAGAGGAAGTTGTTCTGTTTTCCCCACATTATCAGTTGTTGCACTTCGACCATACAAAGGCTTTGGCATCTCTCTGAGCCTGATCTGAAGGAAAGGCTTTGCTAATTCCTTGTGGCTCCGAGGCCTTGGTCCTTGACTCTGCAGTGCCCATGTCAAACAATACATATGCACTCAGCCCTTCATCTACTCCCTATATATCAGGGCTTCTGGGATCCCCACACATGTCTACAAAACTTTTCAAGCCTACATATATAACACACAATCAGAAAGAGACCTTGGTCATTACTTAATCTAAAGACCCTATTTTCTTGGAAAATGTGGTTTGGACCTAGACATTTGCACAGGGTTGCACAAACAATTATTAGTTTTTAAGAAAAAAAATCACTTTTCATACAGGATATCACTGGTTCAAAGACATGAAACATATCTACTCCAGATTTCCTCTGTGGCAGACAGAGCTCTAAGCACTGGAGAGCTTGGGATGAACACACAAAGCTTTGAATTCACAGAGTTTATATTCTGGTTGAGATAGAAAAAGTTTTCTTTCTAAGTACACGTGAATCAAAGAATGAGTATATGTACACACATGAGCATGTATACATGCACATGCATGCTCTAGGATATGAGGAAAAATAACAAGGAGTGAACAACATGAAATGATGGCTTTTAAAATTGTTGGCAAAGTTGTCTTTGAAGAGGTGACATGTGAATGCATATCTTAATTTCACTTGAAGGTGAACGTGCTAATATCTGGGCTAAAAAAAAAAAAAAAAAAAAATCCATGTTGAAGAAACAGGAAAAAAAAAATCCCTGAAACGAGAGAATGGAAGGCCAGAAAAGGGATGGAGACTGAACAGAAAGGAATGACACAGATGACAGATGGAGTAGAAACCAAATGTCACAACATCTTGACAGACACTGAAGCATTTCAGATGTTAGTCTCTTACTTAAGAAGTGACTGGGATGCTTTCTGAGTAAGAGTGACTAATGTGAGTTGCCTTTCCAAGTGTTCCCCCCACCCCCATAGTGTGTAGAGTGAACTATAATAGGCAAGGAAAAAAGACAGACCTAGGTAATAAATGTTTTAACAGTAGGAAGACACTACTATGAACAAGTTTATGGCGATATACGCTAAGAGCCTAAATGTCCACCAGCTGCAAAATACACATTCAATAGACTTGCCCAAGTAAACTATTTATTTGCTGGCCCATGAAGCAAGTTTTTTTTTTTTTTCATTTTAAAAAGCTGAAATCTGTTCTCTGAAAATATGATTATATTACAAATGAATATCAATATTAAAATAATGCTCCAAAGTTTGGAGATTGAGCAAGGCATTAAAAATATGATCCAGAGAGAACCCCATGGGAAAAGGGAAGAAAGACTGTAAGGGTTTGAGAATGGGGAGGAGTCACAGGAAACACTGTCCCCTGGATGTGACAATGTCACGTGATCAAGAATACACAACAGCTGTGCCACCTTCACAGGGCTGGAAAGCAAGAGTGGGACAGTTTAGAAGAGGAGAGGGGTCTTTAGGAGTGGGAGAGGAGATAAGAGAGTATAGCAGGGTGACCATGTTTATAGTATATTGCATACATGTATGAAGTCATCAAAAATCAAATATAAAAATAATTATAAAAAAGAAAAATAAAATGAGCTAGTAAAAAATTACAAGGGAAAATTTAAAATATATTGAACTGAATCATAATGAAAGAATACATTAGTATGTTGTGGAATATAGCAGAAGCATTCCTTAGAGAGAATTTGTAGTTTTAAATGACTATTTTGAAAAAGGGTTTAAATCTGATATCAGATTCTACAAAGGTGCTAGAAAACAAAGAGAAAATTAAATCCAAATAATACAGAAGGAAAATGATAAGAATGGAAGGAAGTAAAATAAAGATAGATAAAAATAAAATTAAACTAAAAGACTGCCTTTTTTAAAATATTAAAAATTTAAGCCAGTTGTGGTGGCGCATGCCAGTAGGATTTGCTGAAGGAGGCAGAGGCAGGAGGATCACGATTTCGAGACCAGCCTGGTCTACAGAGTGAGTTCCAGGACAGCCAGAGCTACACAGAGAAACCCTGTCTCGAAAAACCAAAAAAAAAAAAAAAAAAAAAACCTAAAATTTTCTTTGTAAGACAAATCAGTATAAATTAGGAAAAACCTCACAATCATGCAGTTCCAAGGGAGAGATAGACTTCAGGAGAGACCCTACATAGATTCTACTTATTAAAAAAAACATAAAGGGTGCTAATCTGCAAATTTTATTCTAACTAAGCTTGGAATTCAGAAAAGTGGCACATTTCTGGGTAGATGAAACTTAGCAAAAGTCACCCAAAAGAAAATGGGAAAAAAATCTTAATAACTTCTTATCATTTAAAAGTTAAATTTGCAATAAGAATTCCTGTCCTCTTTTAATACTTTCCCACAAAAACCAAAACAACAGCAACCATGGCAATCACCAAACTGTAGTTCAAAATATGCAATAAGCCAGCAGTCTGGTGGAGGTTGTGCAATCAGAGGAGATTACTGGCTAGTGTCCCTTGTTAATCTAGATGAAAGATTTAACAAAAATCACAACCTGAAATTTATCTCAGGCTTGCAAGATTGACACAGCACTTACAACTCAACCAACTCAGCTCAATACATTAACAGAATAAATGATAAAACCCCATGTATGATCAGCTAAATAAAACATCAGCTATTGATTTTCCAGGTTCAAGAAACTGCTGACAGAAGGAAGCATCCCAACCTGCAGAAGGGCTTCTACATGAACACCCTTTGCTGGTAGACCAGGCTCATGACCTGGTTGTCACCTGCTCTGGCTTGCTCTACTCAACACTGTGCCACAAGCTTCACTGAACCAGGACAATTCTTATAAAAGGCATCAAGATTGGGGGAAAACCCCTATCATTTATTTGATGAAGTGAGTTTTGTCTGTAGAAGTCTCAAGAAACCTGTAAAGCAGCCTGTTAGAGTTAGTAATCCAACTTAGTGAGTCTGCAGACTGTTGTCAACCTGAAGAAAAAGTCAGTTAATTAAGTGCATAGCAGCAGCCAGCAATTAGAAGATATAAATATTAAAGTACTATTGTCTACAACAACATTGAATTTCATCAAACATTTAGGAAGAAAAGTTGTGTACCTGTCTACACTTTTAACTACAAAATTCTATAATCATTAAATGGAGGATGAAATCTTTTTGTCTTTGTTTTTTTGTTTTTGTTTTTCGAGACAGGGTTTCTCTGTGTAGTCCTGGCTGTCCTGGAACTCACTCTGTAGACCAGGCTGGCCTCGAACTCAGAAATCCGCCTGCCTCTGCCTCCCAAGTGCTGGGATTAAAGGCGTGCGCCACTACCGCCCGGCCCGAAATCTAATTAAGAACAATGTAAACTGGCACATCTGATTAATGAGTCAATGTTTGTGGATTAGAAGATTCAGTTTTGTTGAGAGTTACTCTCCCAACTTTTTGTGAATTCATTTAAATGCCATTTAAAATCTTAATAATGATTCTTTTCTATAGAAAATTTCATGTTCAGCCTCAAGACTCATGTGAGTCTTTGTGTGGGTATGTGCACGTGAGTATAGTTGCCTGTGAAGTCCAGAAGAGGGCATAGGATTCCTTGGAGCTGGAATTAGAGGCAGTTATGTGCTGCCTGATGTGGGTGCTGGGAACGGAACTCAAATCCTCTGCTAGAGCAGCACACTGAGCTATCTCTCCAGCCCCTACAGCTCTAAGACTCATATAAATGTCTAAGGCTGTAGATACTGGGGGAGTTAAAGAGGATAAAGAGTTAAAACAGAGCTAAAGGACACATGCTGCCCTGCTCCATTTTACACAGCACATCACCGCACTAAGGAACAAATGTTGGGATTGGCATAAGTTAGGCAGAACATTGGGGAAGGCAGGAAGTCTAGAATGAAATCCACACAGGTAATGTAGGCAATTCATTTTTGAAAAGGTGCCAAGAAAACTTAAGGTATAAAATAAGTTTTTGTTTGTTTGCTTCTTCAGGAAATGTTGCTGAAACAGCCAGATATTTAAACAGAAGGAAATTGTGATGATCGTTTGAGTATGCTTAGCCTGAGGAGTGGCACTATCTGGAGGTGTGGCCTTGTGGGAGTAGATGAGCTACTGTGGGCTTGGGCTAAAGTATTTTTGGGGGAAGATTAACAAGATTGACAACCCCAAAACAAGTTAGAAAGGGAAAGGAAAGGGGCTGGAGAGATGGCTCAGTGGTTAAGAGCACTGACTGCTCTTCCAGAGGTCCTGAGTTCAATTCCCAGCAACCACATGGTGGCTCACATCATCTGTAATGGGATCTGATGCCCTCTTCTGGTGTGTCTGAAGAAAGCTACAGTGCACTCATATACATAAAAACTAACTAAATAAATCTTTTTTAAAACTCTTTTTTTTTTTTTCCCACGAGATGACGCGGGAGATGGACACAATCGGGATAGACAGACTGACTGACTGACAGGCAGCGGGACTCGAACCGGCGCACCAAGAGACGGGGCGCCCTCTGCGGGCGGGAGCCTTAAGGGCCGAGCCACCGGCGGTTCGCTTAAATCTTTTTTAAAAAGGAAAGGAAAGACTCAATAGAGCTAGATATGAAAAAAAATTGATAAAATAGCAGATACCACTGAAATCCAATGGGTCGTTAGGATATTTGGAAAACTTATAGTCCAATAAATTAGAAACTTTAGAACTGGATAAAATTTTAGACTCAGATGACCTTTAAACATTGAACCAAGGAAATATTTCTTAAATAGTGAATGGAGTGATAGCAATTCTCCCAACAAAGAAAACTTCAGGAGAGAGGAGTTTGTGGCTGAAACTTACTACATCAACACAGCAACATTCCTGAAACCCGTGCATAAAATGGAAAGAGAAAATGACCTTGAACCCATTCTCCAAAGCCAGCATTGCCTAAACCAGACAAGGACTAGATAGAAACAGAAAATATAGTCCAGTCTCCTCGATGAACATAGATGAAAATATTCTCAACAAAAATCTTGCAAACTAAATTTGACAACACACTTTAAAGACTGAACCCCATGAACAGGTTGGTCTCATTCCAGGATGAATGACTGTTTCAATAAGTACAAATCAATATCTATAATGCCGCAATAAGTCAAATCAAGGATCAGCTTAGCAAGCAATAAAGTCATTTGAAGAAACTCAGCAAACTTGTGCCAAACTCCTGAAGAAAGTGAACATATGGAGTTGTATCTCAACCTAGAAAAGCCCCAGGTAACAAGCCTCAGACCAGCGACTGCCTGGGGATGTGGCTGAGGACAGACTGCCTGTCAACAGCCATGGTGGCACTGACTGAACAGGGTTGAACTGAAGGATTTGTGTTGCAGCCCTCTCCATTCCACGCTTGGCGGCCACTGTTTCCCCGGCCCTAGCTGCCGCTCCGGTCTGCAGGTCAGGGTCTAGTGAGAGAGAGAGAGTGGGGATAAAGGGGAAGAGACTCAAAGAATGGAGACAAGACAGAGGTTCTGATCAAGTCTCAAGTCTCGTTTATTGAAGGGAAATCTGGGGTATTTATAGGCTTTTGCCACGTGCCTTGTAGGCGAGTAGATACCACGTGCCTTGCAGGTGTTGATATGACGTAAGCCTTACAGGCGTGGATACCACGTGCGCCTTATAGGCATGTATGGCGTGGATAGCACGTGGACAGCACGTGAACTGCATGCCTTGCAGGCATGGATACCACGTGCGCCTTGCAGCTGGGGGCAGTAAACAGCAAAACAAAATATGTGGGATATCAGAGTGTGCTTTAGCTGTTGTAGGCTGTTGAAAAACAAGTCTCACGTCAGGGTATATGGCTCAAGATGGCTGCAAAGCTGATAGCCGCTTTCTGCTAAAAGTCGGCTCCCAACAGATTTGCTCCAACATCCGGAATGAGACCTGTAAAGAAAGAAGAGGTCAGATTATTCCCATTTGAAGGTATAATGACTCTAGAGAAGAGCCAAAAGGTGCCAGCAGACCTGATAAACTCAGCAGAGCAGGATACAAAATCAACATTAAAAAGTCACTGTGCTTTTTTTGTATAACAATCATAAGCCCAGTGAGAAAAGAACCAGGAAAACAATCCCATTCATGACAGCCTCAGAAAGAGTAAAATAGCTAGGAATAAACCTTAAAAGGAAAGGAAGACATTTATAATATATTATATATAATTATATGTACATATTTATATAATTATATGTACATATTTATATAGATATAAATTATAATGCATAGTATAAGTGTCTATATACATATGTATATAAAATATACAGTATGTAAAAGACAGCTTCTTTAACAAATGATGCTGAGAAAACTGGGCATGCACATGTAAAAGGAGGAAAAGCAGTCTGTATTGTTCAGCTTGCATGATAATGAATTAAAAGTGGATCAAAGTCCTAACTACAAATGTGAGGTTAAAGCTGCAAGGGCAAACACTTGCGGCCAGAAGCAGGGACAATGGCTTTCTGAAGAAGATTCCAACTGTAGAGGAAGTAACAGCCAGGACCAACCAATTTGATTGTATCAAACTAAGATGCATATCTAGAGAGACAGTCTACAGAGTGGGAGGAAATTCTCTTGTCAAGTATTCAACCAATGTGAGATTGATACACCATACACATAAAGAACTTTTAAAAAAGTACTCACTAAACAAATAATCTTAGCGACAAATGGAGAACAGATGATTTTTTTTTACAAGAATAGAAGCCACTAGTAAATGGATGAGTGATCAAAATGTGGTGATGTCCCCAGTGGTTATCATTGGTGAAACAAACCGGCAAATGGTGACAAGGATGTGGGGAGAGGAATGCGTAATCCTGTAGGGAGCAGTTTTGATGCTGAGGTCCTGTTCCTCATTTGGTTCTTGATCTGTCAGTAAAGAAAGCCATGGGTCAATTGCTGGGTGGAAGTGACTGGTGGGACTTTCAGGTCCCTGGAGGCAGGCAGGGAGATGAAAGAGAGAAAAATGGAGTTCTCCATGCTTTTGAGAGGGAGGAACCAAGCCACAATGTGAGATCTCAAAATTCTAGTGAATCAGGGGCCATTGTAGGGTGTGGGTGGTGGGGGAGCATCAGTTACACTGGTGTAAGTCGTAGAAGCTCTGCCTTCTGAGTGAAGGGATGCTTCCTTTAGTCATCAGCTATCTGCAGTTGCTGCTGAAGAGTGCTGACTTTGCCTTTCTCCGAATGAGTACCTAAATGTCTGTTTTCCTTAGAAAAATTTATTCATTTTTTACTTTTATGTGTATAGGTGCTTTGGGTGCATATATGTCTGTGTAATCCATAAGTGCAGTACCCGTGGAGGTCAGAAGAGGGTGTTGGATCCCTTGGAATAGAAGTTATAGGATGTTGTGAGCTTTTGTGTGGGTGCTGGGAATCAAACCCAGGTCCTCTAGAATAGCAACCAACGCTTTTAACCACTGAGCCACCTCTCCAGCCCTAATTGTATACTTTTGTTACTTCTCTCTGTTGCAAGGACATCATCCTTAACTGCTTCTGGAGCACTTTGCTGAGTACGGTGGAGGATGCTGTCCCTCTGGGCTCTGACTCCTACTCAGGGAGCTCACGAGGTGGTGGAGGTGCTATGGAACGAGCCTCTGTACCCTCAGCAAGTCCTACTAGACTCGGGATACAGTGCTGAGTCTGAATCCACGATCATACTGGGCATAGTGTGCATCCCGAGAGAAGATCAAGATTCACAGAAACCATAAAGAGCTGACTTAGGTTTCAAGGGTGTGGGACTGAGGACTTTAGATTCGTTTAGCCTGTATCCCCCAGACAGCTGATGATGGGTTTCCATTAAAAGGAAGAGTTTTAGTACACAGTTGGGGAATTGAGCATTATTATCTAGGTAACCCAAAGGAGATGACTCAAGGACGCCGGTAATCACTGAAGGATAAGGAACCAGTGTCATCCGGGAGATGGACATGTGGGTATGGGAGGAATCTGAGGTGCAGGAGAGAAGGAGATGCTAGTGAGGAGAACAGGCAAGAGGGATGGCATGTCTGTAGTCAGGCTGAGCCCTGCAGAAGACATGTGGAAAGCCCTGGCACAATCAAAGGCAAGTAAGCGGCAACCTGTCTGAATTGCCATGAAGTCTCTCTCTCTCTCTCTCTCTCTCTCTCTCTCTCTCTCTCTCTCTCTCTCTCTCTCTCTCACACACACACACACACACACACAATCTCAATCTCCATCTCCAAATCCCAACAACATGAATTAATATGCACACTCCTTTTACATCTTAAAAAAAATTACTTAAAAGGGCTGGAGAATTCGCTGGACAGTTAAGAGCACTGACTGGTTTCTCAAAAGACCCAGGTTCAATTCCCAGAACCCACTATCTGTAACTCCATTTCCAGGGGATCCAATGCCATCTTCTGGCTTCCACAGGCACCAGGCGTGCTTGTCTTGGGCAGACACACCTGTGGGCAGAACACTCATACACATAAAAAATATATGTATTTGAAAATTAGATACGAGGGCTTAAGATTCTATGATTGATTACAACATGCACACCCTGAAATTAAGTCTCCTTTCCACTTCCTTATTTTTACCTATTGTTATCTCTTGATAATAAAATATTGAAAATGAAAATATTTTTCTTGTAAAATTTTCAAAATATTTGTTTTGTTTCCCTAAATTACTTCTAAAGATAATATCCTGGCTAAGTTATTTGGCCTTTCCTGTTCTTGGTATTGGACACTCTGGTGAGGAAGCCCTATAAGATTAATTTAAATGTAGTGATTTCAATGGCACTTGGAGCATCCAGTGCTGCTTGGTATTTTCACAGATCCTTTGGGGAAAAGGCATGGTGCTGATGCAAACCATTATCAGAATAGGAGGGGCAGCGGGAGGTGCAGCTGTCTGCGAAGACTTCTGATATGTCAGGTCATCTGGTGATCAGACCTGAGAGATGGATGTGAGGAAAGGAGTCTTCCTATTGGTGTTCTGTGTCCTGTGGGGGGCTGGATGGGGTGGGTCAGGGGTTCAGACACACTTGGGTATTTCCAGTGAACTGGAGGGACTGAGAGAAACTGCCGGGGAAGTGGTGTCTGAGGGAGGGAGTCACAGAAGACTCACCCTGTAAAGAGGTGTTTCCCCAGGGAGGTGGGAATTGAAAGAACACCGTGGCTGCTTAGATGCCCACATGGGTGCTGAAGAGTAGAACAGAAGGACAGCAGGACCTTCTATAGGCTTGAGTGATGCAGCCTGCCATCCCTCATCCAGGAAGGACCATCCTCCTTCACCTGGAGCCCCTGGGTCCCTGAGAAGAGAAGAAGGCTCACTTTCTTCCTCTTTGCTGTGGACCCGATTTGATTTCTGTGTGGCACCAAGCCTGGAACCCCACAGAAAAAGCACAAGTGGTCGAAAGTCCAGCAGAGGGAGCTAAGAAGCAAGAGTCTTCTACCAAATACCTCAGCAGTTACAGCTACAAAACAACATGGTTATAATCTGCAACAGATTTAAGTCAACCCAGAAGTCCTGTGATTTGGCCAGTGCCCCCATGGAACTTCTGTCCTGCTTTGCTAGGTCCTCTTCCTGGAGGCTCAGGAAGACAAATGCAACATAGGTCAGCTGACATGGACATCTGCCCTACCTCATGAGCCTCCTTGGAGACAAAGAGAAGAGAATTCAATTGAACTTTGGATTATGAGACTAAATGGCCAATGCATTTCTCAGCATGCTTTCCCCCTAATAAGTTAAACAATGGCTTTCTTTAAGGTAATAGCATTATGCTTTCTGAGAGATGCTTCATTGGAAGTCTTGTGACAAGGCCGGCCATCAGATCTCTAAAGGAGGCAGCTAGTTACGCAGAATGCATCGTACGAGTTGATTTTATGTTTTGGCGCAAACAGTCCAGCCAGTAATTGAGACATGAAAAAGGAGAATAGGCCACAGAAAATACGGAAAAATAGTATTGTGGCTGTAAACAGAAAGGGAAACGCTTTTTTAAAAAAGGACATGGTTTGCGCTCTAAAAGAATGTTAGAAGAAATCGATGAACGGAATATATTAAATTCCTGGGTGAATGGAATAATAACGATAGTTTTGTACTAATAGAGGGTCTGCAGATTCATTCCTGGGTATTAAGTGAATGATAACCAGAGCCTAAGGGAACCTAAGAAGCATCTGAACCAGCCTCTGCTCCTCAGACTGTAGGAGAACGGTGAGTATGGAATGACTCTGCCTGAAAGCAATTACAGTGTTTTTATTTACTCACTGGAAACTCTCCCATAGGTCACATTTAGCGTTTTGAGCTAGTTGTATGGGTGAATTCCAGCCCAGGCGAGGGGCTCTCAGAGTTGTTCCCCCTGAGCACACAGTGAGCCGTTAGCCATCAGTTACTTCTAGCCCTGGTGACTTTGGACATAGTAGATGCTCCAGACAGGTGACTCTGCAGCAGGTAGACAACAGGGCCTTTCAGGTCACATTCCTCAGGTTGACTGGTGACCTCACCAGGTTGCAGCATGTTCTCCCATACAGACTTGTTACACAGGTAGGAGTCAGCAAGGATGGTACTGCCTTGAGACACAGGTAGAAATGTCTCCAAACTCTCCAGGAACTGGCACTTGGTGGATAAACATCCAGACCTCTGCTCTGTGTCATATAGAATAAGGGCCAGCCCAATGTAGTTAGGGTTTCCTCTGCCTCCCTGGACTCCCATATCTTTGTGAGCTGCCTGGACCACCTCATGACACACTGGAAACTTAGCTTTTTACTTTCCACCACAACAAAATGGCTTGCACAGGCTGCAGCCTTTCTTGTCCCTCTCAGAGACACCATGTTTCTTCCTTTCCTGTCCTGCTCCTGGTGTCATGGGGGTCCGATGCTGCTCCCTGTTTGCCGGTTATTTATCTCCCCCTCAGAGCCTGGCACTGACTTTCATGGTGGTTGCGGGAGGCATAGAGTGAACTTTTGATCTAGTCTTTCTCAAAATATTTTTTTTTTAGTGGGGGCACATGTCTTTGTAAGATAAATTTTGGTGCAAGTCTTAAGTCAATATTTTCTCAGTTTTATTATGTATGACTAGTCTAACTATATTATTGGTACCTTTGTAAGAACAGTTGCTCTGACCTACAAAAGCTCCACCCATATCTTTGGTTTTGATGTAAAGAAAAATGCAAAGAAGAGAAAAAAAGGAGAGAAAATTCCTTAATAGGAGGAAAGTGTGCACTACATAAGTATCTCTTTTTCCTCCTCTCCCTCTCCTTCCCCCTACCCTCCCCCTTTCCCTCTCTCTTCCCCTCCCCCCTCTCTTCCTAGACAGGGTTTCTCTGTATAGCCCTGTCTGTCCCGGGACTTGCTTTGTAGAGCAGCCTGGCCTCAAACTCAGAGATGCACCTGCCTCTGCCTCCCAAGTGTTGGGATTAAAGACACACAACGTCATGCCTGGCTACAAAAGTATTTTTTAACCAAACAGATTAAAAGAAAAATATCCACTCAGATAGAATAAAACAGTAGCAGAGTGTCTTTCTGTTCTCCTTCCTTTCCCACCGTGGGTCTTTTTCGAGTACTTCAGCATTCAGCTGCTGTGCCGGTTAAATGGTGTCCCTGACCAAGAGCAATGACTAAGCCCTGGGTAGAGAGCCGGAAGTGTGCACCACAGCACACGACCTAAAGCCTGTGGCAGGAAATCAGTTCTTTGAAATCCGGGGAAGAGGGTGGGCCCTTTCACAGCTGGGCCCCTCCTCAGATACAGTTCTCAGACCTGCTCCACCAGCATCACCTGAACGCCAATCCACTGCCCTGCTCCAGACTTAGAACTTCTGGGATGAAGCTAGCAATCCAAGATTTTCTTTTGGGTTCTGGGGATTAAACCAAGGGCTTCAGGCATGCTAGGTGAGAGGAGAGTGTCGCCCCTGGTGATTTTGATGCTCTGCAAACAGCTCATTTTTCTTGCCAACGATTGGTTTCTGGATGGGCATGTGACTTTATTCTGGTCACTGAGACTCTGTAGAGGAATTGTTGTTGAGGCTTCTGGGCAAAGAGTTCTTGCTTTTGGAAGGGGTGGTAGGGGATGATTCAAGAACTGCTCCGCCTCAGTCTAGATGGTTTCCTGTCTGGTTGAAGACAGAACTCTTGTAGTTCTACATCATGGGGAGAGCTAGAATATTGAACTAGTCGACATGAAATGACATCTGGAAGTTCCTAAAATTAGTGATATGATAGCCACATATGGTTAATATAAAAAAAATCAGTGGAATTCAGCATAAACTTGTATGAGAAAATTCTCATCTGGGGTTCTATTGTTTCTAGGTGTATGGACAAGTGACCGCCAAGACCTGCTCTCTAGCTTGTGGTTGGAGCATAAACTTACTAAACTTACTGTTTCTACACCCCAGAGCTCCCACAGAAAAGGACTGGGTTTCCTAAATCCAAGAGATGTATCTCTACATAGATTCTTAGCAGTTGCTGGTCTATTTGTGGCAGAATCAGGGGTGTAGAATGGCTGTTGAGGTGGGGCAGACATACCCCAGTCTAGGTCGGTTTCATAGTAAATATATTTATAAACTCATATGAATGAGTGGGAGAGGCAGCTAGGAGAAAGAGGGCCCTCAGGTTCAGTCATTCATTGCTCTCATTTCTGAGGTCAGAGACATCTCTGACTCTTTTCTACATTACAGCCTTTTATGAGCCATGTTCTGGGCTGCTCTCCCTCTGCCAGCATTTACCCCTCAGTGCAAACCCACCTGAAATCACAGACTCATCCCTTAAGGTCCTTGTTTCTCCTTATTTTTTCTTATTTCCATTGAGGTGGGAATTGGGGAAATTAGATAAAGGAGTACAGTTTGCTTAGCCAAGTTGGCCCAGTTCGTTGTTTGCTTGTGTTTCGATATAACATTTACTGCCCTTGGTAACTCATTTTGGAGGAAGGAAAGATGACATCATGGAGAAAGAACAGAGCCTCCAGTGAGTATACAAGTGCTATGAACCTACACAATAATTATTCTTAACCCTTACATACCACACAGACACTTCAAGGTAGACCAGAACACTGAAGTATATCATCTGGATAAGGGGTGACTCCAGGACTCCCCTGTTTGTAACAAGTGGAGCTTGAATTAGCAACCTTCTCAGGGACAACTCAGGAGATCTGGAATGTGGGTCTCTTTACCTTCACACTTCTATTTTAAATGTTAAGTTTCAGTTGTCTGGTACAGATTGAGGAAGAACATCTATGCAAGACACTTGAGCAGAGCTTTATACAACCCCTCCCCATGTGATGTGGTGGTATTTTTAGGTGATGCTTATACTGGTAAAATTGCCATAGTGTCTAGGGCCATGCCAAATAGGCACATGCATTCTACTTTATAGTGTCTTGAACCCAAACTTCATTCAACCCAGTAAGATTTTGCTCCAGCTTACTTTTCTCTTTGATCATGGCTATACAACACATGTACATCCTGCCCCCTCCAAATCTATGGCATTCTGTGTAACCAATGCTGAGTCCTGCATGATCATGGAAGGGATGGAATGACATGGTTCAGGCCCATGGAACAGAGCCAGCAGGGAATGGGCCTCTATAAGTGTTGACAGTTGCTGAGCATGAGGCTTGTTTGTATACCACACACACACACACACACACACATACACACACACACGCACACATACACACACACACACTTCTATGTTCCTCCTTCAGGAAATATTCTTCCAGCCAAGATTATTGGGAAATGCTCTTCCTGCCAAGGTATCAGGGAATGTCCTTTCTGCCAAGGATAATGATAATCAGAGGCACAATGTCCATGATAATTAGAGACAGCAGTAATTCTGGAGATGAGGGTGTGTCTACATCTCAGAAAAAGGGCAGAATGCTGCAACCTTCAGAACAGCCCTTAAGGCTGTGGGAAAGAACTCTGAAAACATGAGTTCAAAAATATATAATTTCTCAACTATGTAAAATATAAGGATACAATGTGCATTATATGAAGGGCTTCATGGAGCTAAAAGAGCAGAGGCAGCTGCACCTGTTGGACTTAATGACTCAAAACCAGGTGATGCACTCCCCCAGAGACACTCAGGGATGTAGGACTCGCTGCAATAACATGAGGTTTATTAGTAAATTGATAAATTGATAAAAAAAAAAAACCCAGTGCACTGGGGTTCCCTTGTATGCCAGCAAGAAGAACCCCGAATTATAGCTGAGAGTAGCTTGTATACTATTTTTACAGAATTTATGAAGGCAGTTATACAATTACTTCTTAAACATTAACCATAAAGACCAATCTCTAACAGCCTTCCCAGGCTCGGTTTCTGTTCCCAGGCCTGGTTGCTAAGTAACTCAAATTTGCACCTTATCTTTTTACAACAAAGGAGGTCAGCTTAAGAAGCTTCTGTTTACCCAGGTTTTACTGTGTTAAGGGCTCATAAACTCCCATCTTGGGTCTTTCTTCCTGGAATGTTTGTTTGAGTCTTTGGAATGTGCTTCTCCTGGGATGTGTCCCTGGGGGAAGTTAATGTTTGAGTTTAAAACCGAAATAGGAACTTTTTATTAATTTTAAGTTTCTACACACCATGAACCAGCTTGTCAGGAAGATATCAAAGAAGGAGATAAAGAGATTTGGTGACTGGTGATCTCAGGGAAAGATCCCATCCTGCTAAGTTTATTGTTTGTGCTTACAAAGGCAGGCAGATTCCTGAGTTTATGGTCAGCCTGGGACAGAGCTAGTTTGGGACCAGGTTATGGAGAGAATGGCAATCTCAGGATGGTATTCCCCCAGCTAGCTTATTGTCTGTGCTTACAAAGGCAGGCAGATCTCTGAATTCATTTCCAATGTTTAAAAAAAAAATGTGCTTGCTGTCTCTTTCAAAGAATCAATCGGCTGGGGTCATGGAATGCAGATTGGAGAATAAACAAAAGGGAACCTGGAGTAAATGATTGAATTGATATGTAAATAAAAGACTGGGCTTTGATATGTAAATAAAGACTCAGCTCTGCAGAGCTGAGCTATCTGGAGAACTCCAGAGAGCCCTGTCTGGAGCACAACACAAGGCTGTTAGCTTGTACCCCATGACTGACTTTGAGTCATTCTTTTTGCTGCTCCCAAACACCCCTTCCTCAGAACCCCTCTTCAGGCAGAGGCTGGTCCTTGGCAGCAGCAGCATTTCTTTGTGTGTATCCCTCAGTGCTTCCGTTATAGTTAGATACGTGTTAATTTAAGTTCCCATGCTACGTGTAACCAGGGCCACCTATATAAAGGGAGACTCCAGATCTGGCTCAGAGCCAAGGCATGGAAGCTTTTATTAGTTGTACAACTAAGCCAGTTCATTGCTTTCCTTTTGTGTGTGAGCCTCTATCCCTACAAAAGACCAGAGATTAATCAGAGCCTGGCAGATTTTGCATGTCCTCAGCTTACATCACTGTCCTGGGCTGACAGCAATCACTCAGTCTTTCACAGTTTAACTTAAAAATTAGACACGCATGCACTCTTACCATTTCCCATGTACAAACTGCATCCAGCATGCACTGGCAGGAAAGTGTGGGCTTCTTTAAAGTGTGAGTGAAAATTGAGACATGTTTATAAGTACTTCCATGTGTGGAGATTTTTTTCTTACCTGTTTGTGACAAACCTATTTTACAGTGATCTGCATTTCTTTTTCTATAGCTATTACTTGGACTTCATTAAAAGACTCCCATTTTCTTTGTATTCATGTTCACTGGCTTAAGTGATCTACATATAGAATTAGAATGGGGAGTAAGGATTTTACTGGGAGAAACGTTAGCTGGGGATTAGATACAGCTAAGTTCATTTGGGCAATCCGTGCGGTTTGTTTGATAGGAAGAGAAGGGAATTGCTAACCACTAGCTGTAAGTACTACTTGACACCCATGTAGAAGTTTTACAGAGGAGAACTGGGGCTTAAAGGGAAGATCTGATAGTGGTAGTTCTTCAATACAGTCGACAGTGTCCCACTGGAGCCTGGTTACATGTGGTCTGGGCACCAATGACATCCTGCTATTTGGGACATAATCAATCATGGGCTGTACTCAGCCTTCTTGAAATAGAATCTTCTTTCTTTCTTTCTTTCTTTCTTTCTTTCTTTCTTTCTTTCTCTCTCTTTCTCTATCTCCTTCTTTTTTCCTCCTTCTCCTCTTCCTTCTCCTTCTCCCCTGCCCTTCCTCCTCCTTTTAACATGAAGCCCAGTGGTTCAAACACACAGAGAAGCATGGGTGTAGGTCTGGGTAGCTTTTACTTCACTAAATCTGTGATAAACCACAATGACCAAAAGCAAAAGGAAGAAGGTTTTTTTAGCTTATGGTTCCAGGGGGTTAAAGTCCATAACAGCAAGGAAGGCACAGCAACAGGTAGAAGTGGAAAACTAGTTACAGTCTGTCTATACACAGGAAACAGAGAGCACAAGCTAGAAGTGGGTGGGGTGAAGCTATAAATTCTCAAAGCATGCCCAGTGACACACTTCCTCCAGCAAAATACCAAGTCCTAACAATTCCATCACCCCAGCAAACAGCACCAAGATGCCACTGGGGACAAGTGGGGGCCATTTCCCATTCAAACTCCCATAGCTTGCCATAGAACCTCAGTTCTTACTGTTTGTGTCTTCCCTTTGGACAGACACACCAACTTTGAATTTGGCCCAAAGTAAACATGTCACAAAAATAGGACAATCTTGTTCTGAAGAGAATTGAAAAGCGTATGTTGGAAGTTGCCACAGGGACCTCTGAAACAAGTTAACTTTATAATGTTGTCTGAGCTTCTATCTGCTGCATCAACAAAAAGCACAAACTGAATATCTCGGGCCACAGCTTTATTCTCTGGTAGACCCGGAAGCCGGATGTTCAAAATTGGTCTTATGGGCTAAAGTGAAGTGTCCCTGGGGCTGCTTCCTTTTGGAGAATATGAGGTGGGAAGTACTTCCTCCTCACTTTCAGCCTCTACAGTCTGACACACTCCTTGTCTTAGTTTTCCTTTCTGGCATTCCTCAGCTCTCTGCTCTGCCTTACACCTCGTACTTCCATTCTCAGATGTCCTAGTCCCCTTTATAAGGATCCATACAATTGCCATCAGGGCCCAGAGGATAATCCAGGGGCGTGTTGCCATCACAGTATCCTCAGTTTACTCATCTCTGTAAGTCCCATACTGTGTTGTGTAATCATTTTGTGTGTGTGTGTGTGTGTGTGTGTGTGTGTGTGTCTTTTCCTGGTTCCTGGCAAAGTCCTAGAACTCTCTGTGCATGTTGTGGAAGAGTATCTTAATCAGGTTAATTGAGATGGGATGATCTCCCCTTGGTGGGCACCACTCTTTTCTGAGCTGGGAACCTGGACCACATAAAAACTAAGAGGACAGCAGTGGGCATTGTTCCCTAGGAGCTGCTCCTCTCGTTTTTTTTGAGCCAATGTCTTTCTCCAGCCTGCAGCTTTCTCTTTTTAACCCTCAGAACAAACAATCACAAGTTAATTCCTACTTGTCTCTGTCTCTCCAGCACTGGGACTATAACTGAATATCGTTTCTTCTGGCTTTTGCACATGGTCCTGGGGATTGGACTCATATTCTCAGGCCTGTGTGGCAAGCACTTTTTTTTTTAGCCAATGATAGTTATGTTTCAAATGAAGATGAACACAAGTTTCAATTTGATGTCTACTTCACACTTTGTAAACAGAGCCTTTTTGCATGATGGATAAACTCTTGGGGGGGGGAGTGGATTCTTTATCAAAAGGACAAAAAAAAAAAAAAAGCACTTGCTCTTTTTAACCCTCAGAACAAACAATCACAAGTTAATTCCTTTCCTTTCAGATTACATTGCATGTTGCATGTTTCAGGGAATCACACTGAATATTTTCAGGGCTCCAAGAATTTCTCCAACAGAATACAGATTTATGATCTGCCCTATAAACAAATTGCTCTTCTGTCCCACATGATTCTGTAAAGCAGGAAGAACAGTATCAGTATCGCACACACAGGCTGTGGTGAGTAGAAAGAAGTGTCTGTGAGGCCAGTGTATCATCCTACCAGCCCATGAAGCTCTCTGCTCTCGCTTGCCCCCTCCCCCAGCTGCTCTCTCCTGTGTTCAGTTACTCAACTTGAACCTCAGAGTTTCGTATCAGCTCTGGAATCAGCTGTTGTAACTTCCTGTTCTGGCAGAGCTCGGCTGTGAATCTCATGACCTCAGGACAGTAAAGTTGGTGCTGAACAGTCCAGATTTGTCTATACAACATAGTTCTTGGGGTTGCAGACAGGGCTGAGAGTGCATGCTGTTCTTGCAGAGGACTTTGGTTCAGTTCCAATAATCTACATGGTGACTTGCAACTGTAACTTTAGTTCCAGGATATTTGATAACCTCTTCTGGCCTCTAAAGACACTAGGCATGCATATGATAGTATGATAATGTGATATATATGTATATATGTTTTAATATATGGTATATATCATATATATGTTTTTCCTCCAGGCACATCTTAAAAAAAAAAAAAAAAACCCTAAAACTAAAACAAAAGCACAAAGCCAAAATCTACAAAGATTGTTCTCTGAATACTGGGGATATAGCTCAGTTGGTACAATGTGCACATAGTGTCACAAGACTCTGGGTTCAAGACTCAGCCCCGCCTAAACTGGATCTTGTGCTACACACCTGCAATCTCAGCACTTGGGAGGGTAAAGCAGGAGGATCAGAATTTCAGCATCACTTGAGACCCTTTGTCAGAACCGAATTGCAATTTTCCAAACATCACACTGCATTTCCTCACGGTGGAGCCTGCAGGGGGACAGGGTTCCAAGTTTGCATTTCTGCAGTTCAGGTCTCTTTCCTTTCTCTGACAGGGTTTGGCTTTCTCCCTCCTGACGTCTCACATCCTCTCACCCAATATGTCCAAGTCAATCAAGTTGGGTGTGTCATTGTCTGCACATGTGCTAGGCCACTGGGTAGGCAAGGAGGGGAGCCTTAAACCACACCAGTGGTTTGTGGTCTAGAAGTAGCCACCACCTCAGCACCTCAACACTACAGTGCTTTGTGAACAGACAGCGCCCTTCCTCTTTCCTATGTCAGGCCTTCTGCATCTAGTTCAGAGTGCCTTTGAGGGGAAAAAGGAAGGGAAGATTGTATTCCCCCAGTTAGAGCAGAGATGGCACACTGTCGCTTGCTAGGGAGGAAGTCGCATAAATGGAGCTCAAGGGAATCTTCATGATTCATAATTTTACCAATGAGTATTATTTTCTTGTCTACTGTGCATTAAAAACCTGTTAATATGCTAAGTACTGTACTTAATGCTTTTTGTGGAATATCTCACTTGACCCTAGTAGCTCTAAGACCGAGAAGTTCTCAACCTTCCCAATGCTGCAAACCTTTAATACAGTTCCTTGTGTCATGGTGACCCCCCAACCATGGAATTATTTTTGTTGCAACTTCATACTTGTAATTTTTCTGCTTATGAATTGTGATGCAAAAACAAAACAAAACAAAAATTGTGATGCAAATATCTGTGTTTTCTGATGGTCTTAGGCAGCCCCTGTGAAAGGGTTGTTTGACTACTAAAGGGTCACTGCTGAGCTAACAAACTCACCATTGGACAAGTCAGCAGCAAAGCTTAGAATGGGTCAGCATCTCTGGGTCCTGCAGGACATAAGCTGAGGCAATCTGAGCCCTAGAAGTCTGTTCTCAGACTCCCGGTCTTGTCATTTCGCATCCTACCCCAGGTTTCTGAACTCACAACCTTTTCCAGATTGCCTGTGGGCTCCGTGGTGCGCAAGTCCAATTTTGCAAAGCACTATGCAAGCATAGACAAGGGCAAGTGTAACTTGGTGCAAACACCCACAAGCAGGCTAACGGACACCGAAACTCCTTACTTCCTAGCCAGGGAGAGGCATTCTTGGTCTGGGCTTCGCCAGAGGGACTCCGACCCCTCCTCTCTGCTATGGTCAAAGGTTGTGCTTTCCTTTTTGAGCTGGCAATTCCAAAGTTTATTTACATGCACTGTTGATGTCCCAGAAGGAATGCAGAATAAGTAGAAGACCCCCTGTGAAACCGATCACAGACCACTTAGCTAGGGAGCAGTACATCTCTGTCAATCAGATTCCTTTGGGACTTCTAATCATTATATTTGTGTTGGTCTCAGCAGGGGTTTTGCAGGTCTCTGCAGTCTGTGGTTGTGTGTACTATGATGGCTGGTGCATCCAAAGCCTCCTTAGGTTTTCATTATTCCGGTTGCTTTTCTGATCCCTTGCTCCTTTGAGGAGCATAGGCTCACACTCATAGCTGAGAGGCTAGAGTTCACAGATACATGCTGGCTCTCTGGCACATGGTTCCAGCCTTTCTAAGGACTGCTACTGTTGTACCAAGGTGTGCCAGTGTGGAGTGAATGGTGCCTAACCAAGTACACAGAAGGAGATGGTAGACCCACCAGGGTGGAAGATGGCTGATAACAGGTCTTTCCCTTTCTCTGCTCCAGACTGGTCTCCCCCACTGTCCCTCAAACACTCCAGCTGTGTCCCCCTCTTCCAGAATGCCTGCTCCTTGCTCTGGCAGAATGTTCATCCACCTATGTCTACCTGTCTCATTCTCTCTTTTTTTTTTTGTCTGGTCTTTTCTCAAATGCTCTCCAGTCGGTGAAGACTTCACCATCCAGCTACTTTAAAATGCCATGCTGCTCCTCTCCCACCAACCTGACAAGTCTCCATCTTTGCACAGCACTGGCTAAGACACCCACATACTCAGTTGTGTGATTTATTGCCTGTCTCCTCTCACTACAACAAGCTTCCTGGAAGGAGACTTTGCCCTCTCGTTGGCTGCATCTCCAGCACCTGGGCAGCGCCTGTGGCACCACAAGGGGAAGATTCACTTAGCATTTGTTGTATGGCTGAACTGCAGACAGCCCAGTCTCACTGAACCACTGCAAATTTTGAGAGAAAAGAAACTGCAAGTCAAAAGCGGTTGAGTATGGGCTGTTTTGTGCGGCTCCACCGGATATAATGCAACCCATATTAATTTGTTCAAGAAGGCTGTGAGCTTGGGGGATTTTTATCATTTTAAAACATTGAGATCTGCATGTCTCTCACCAACCCTGATCCACAGAGCAACCTTCTTCTAGAAGACTATCATCAGTAGAAGAAATGCCAGTCTTGCCTTTCAGACCTTCACTTCTCCAAATATAGTTTTTCTTGGCTATGGATTAGTTCAATAAACTAGAGTTTAATTTGCCACAAAACGAACCAGGCATTAGATCCAAAGCTGGGAAAATAATGGTGGTCAGCGATGAGACGGAACATGGGCGGGGACAATACCCTCAGAGCAGAGGAGGGTATTCCTGGTGGCCACCCAGTGTGACAGAAATCTTACTCTGCAACGTGACCTTTTTCCATTTAGCCAAGGGAATAGAAACCTCAGGCTTCCTGCCATAGAATCCCCGCTTTCTTAAAGCTAGTGTGCTAAAATCCAAGTGGAAAAAGCTTTGCTTTTTGGCATCTCCAACATATTTTTGAAGACAAATGCTGTGAAGTCTGCAATTCAAGGTGCCAGATGCAGCTGCTAGCCCCTAACACATAGCATGGGCTCTAAGGTTGTGTCCCCCACTGTCCAAGGTCCACACAATACAGGAGCTGCATTTAATCTCTGCAGGAGTGAAATACAATGAAGCTGGGGCACTGGGTGGACTCACATCCACAAACACTCGGGTTCGGTCCTACCACATTCCACGGCAGGCTACATGTGCTCACTTTGAAGTGAGATGTGGGCACAGAGCTTTCACCTTTCTCACATGATCTCAAAGAAAACAGCAGTGCATGCCTACAGCGACCCTTGGCCCCGCCTCTCAGGAGTGTGAGGGTTTGGCTTGGCTGGCTGTGGCACTGTGTGCTGTGTTCAAGTAGCTGTCAATCATTAATAATGCCTGCACATAGGAGTGGGGATGGTTCTGTCACGGTTGTCCTATCCCATTGTGAGGGATAGTTGTCAGCTCTCACCATGCCTCAATCATAAACCAGACCTATGCATGCATATAGAGAGTGAAAACACCCTGTAGAGATGGTTACTACTATCTGGAGTGTCAGGAACTTGGTGAGGGTATTGGTCTTTATCAAGAGGGGCCACTATCCACATGAAGTGGAAACGGCTGGCTTTGTTGATTTAAAATATTGAGAAAGATCACTCATGGGATTCTAAAATCACAGACTAAAAAATCACAAGGAAAGGCATAGCATGTTTAACCCTGTCACTTGGGAGGCAGAGGAAGGTAGATCTCTGAGTTGGAGGCCAACCTGGTCTACATAGTGAGTTGCAGGCCAGCCAGAGTTGCACAGTGAGACCTTGTGATCTTTTTGACAATAACTAACTAACTAACTAACTAACTAACTAACTAACTAACTAACTATATCGAGTTCTGGCTACCTCCCCTCACCATTCCGGATGCTTCCCTGATTGTGCATGGAGGGCGGGTGGCATATTTTAATGGCTACTGCTGGGATGCTTCTTTTGTGGACAGTGTCCTTCTCCCTGCTCTCTTGCTTCATGACCACTTTTGTGGTAGCATTTCCAGGGAAGCTACCCTGGCCCCCAAGCAGACCTGGTCACTGCTGTCCCCACCATATCCCATGAGAGTCCCACTTCTGTGCCTGGCACTACACCAAGTCCACAGCTCCCAATCCTGACCCTGCACCAAGCTTCAGTCTTTTTTGCACATCTCTCTGTGGAGGGAACTGCTGCTGTCCCAGTCATCAGAGTCGGGGTCAGAACTGCTCTGTTTCTTGTGTAAGAACCCCCAGGCTTCTCATCCCCACTGAAATGTTTATAAAAAGATAAAGAGAGAGGGATATGTTTTGGTGGAGGTGTAGGGAAAGGGGTGCCTCCCTTCCCCCTGAGGGACCAGCCACAAGATGGTGTAGTATAGAATAGAGTTATTCAGGGCATGGGGAGGGGAGATGAGGGGGTAGTAGAGACAGAGAAAAGCAGAGAGAGAGAGAGAGAGAGAGAGAGAGAGAAGAGAGAAGAGAGAAGAGAGAAGAGAGGAATAGAGACATTGAGGAGGCCGGCCATGAGCAAGTGGAGAGAGAGGTGGGAGGGGAATGGGGAGAGAGGGAGGAAGGGCTGAGAGGACAGATCTGGAGTAAGAAGGCAAGTGAGCAAGAGAGGAGGGGGTGAGCAACCCCTTTTATAGTGAGTCAGGCACACCTAGCCATTGCCAGGTAACTGTGGGGTGGAGCTTAGACAAAATGCAAACACTCACAACAGACTCCTATGTGGCTTCCCTTCTTTCCATGTCCCACCCTCTCTCCCCGACTCTTCCTCTCACTCTGGATGTTGGCTGCAGCCTCCTCACTCTGCTGAGCTGAAGACTCCTCAGTGATCCCCACTTCCCTGGAAGTCAAAACTCCACCAATGCTTTCTGGGCCCTGCATACAGCACCCTCTGGCCCCAGCCTGTCTTTCCTCTAATGCACCCCTTCTAAAGGTCAGAGATGTGCATCAGAAGCCATGCCAAGTTTCTACCCCGACTCAGGATCTGACAGTGCATTTGCTGTTCTAGAGCCCATTTTATAACCCTCAGTCTCCCCCTCCCTCCCTTCTTTCTTTCCTCACCAGCTGTGTGTGTGTGTGTGTGTGTGTGTGTGTGTGTGTGTGTGTGTGAGAGAGAGAGAGAGAGAGAGAGAGAGAGAGAGAGAGAGAGAGAGAGAGAGACTCTGACTCCTGAAGTGCAGGCTGCCCTTAAACTGGGGGTGGGGGTGGGGGTGGGGGGGACATCTGCCCACTTCAGCCTCAGTGCTCAGATTACAGGCGTGAACCACCAGCTGGTCCTTTTTGAAACCTTCCTATCTCCCTGACAGGGTTGTCAAGTCAGAGTGTGAAAGTGGCTGCCTGGGAAGCAGTCCCTCTTTCTCTAGTCCTGCTCACGCCCCTCCCACGTGAACGTTCACAACTCCCATTCCTCCTCAGCATATCCCTCCTCCTGTTAGATTTAGGTGAGAGGAGAGAAAGGAAGGAGAGAGGCTTAAACCAAGCTGCTTGTTCATGAACTTTCCCCCGGCAAATTGTTTATGTCTTAATAAATGGTTGGAATGAATAAGCAAATACATGGGTGTTCGCTTTCCTTATTGCTGATGTTAGCTCAGCTTTTACCATTAGACATCCAGTTCTTCATCTTCTAAAGGTCAGAGATGTGCAGCAGTAACCAAACCAAGTTTCTACTCCCCCTCAGGAGTTGACACCCACCTACCCCACGCAGGATCTGATACCCAGCACCAGCCTCTGTGGGCTGCCTTTCCAGAGCTGCTGCTTTTGCTGACTGACTTTCTTGAGTGTGCGCACCAACTTCCCCATGGGTCATATGATTTTCCCAAGACTCACAGGAACTCACCCCAAAGAGTCCAGGAAGTTCCCTATGTGTCTCTAAATGCCACCTTCAGAATGTTGTCAGAATTCCTACGTTAAAAGTTCGAGGACTGAAGCTTTGGGTGTTAAGTTTGGAGCTGCTACCAGGTGCTCAGTGGGACTGTCAGCTAGGGAACAGTGTGCTGGGCCAGGCAGGAACGAGTGTAGATCAGAGACTCCAAAGTCCCCAAAAGCCAGAGCCAAAGTGGAGGAATCCTGCACTCCTGTGGCACTGGTTGGCAGCCGGGTAAGCTAAGAAGTCCCTTTTCTCTCATTGCTGTGTGTACTTCCTGTCTCTGTGTCGGTGTGCTTACTCATGTGACTCACGTTGGCCAGTGACATATAAGCAGAGAAGATGAGCACAGGCTTGAAATACATTTATTGGTTCATGCAATCCTTTAGTTCCCAGTGAGAAGGACATGCCCTGGGTCACCACCCTCAGGCCTTGGGTGTTCACATTGCATTCGTCTGTGTTGCCTCTTGGAGATGTATATAAGTTGGAACTCAAAAGTGGTCTAGTCTGGAAACATCCATACATTATATATGTGGGGTACATATATGTGGACCCTTATCTATGTGGGGTAACTAAAGTTTTAGGGCAGCCATGCTCATCAAGATGAGAAAGACGAATAAACAGCCCACTGGTGAAATCATGGCTTACAGAGAGAGGAGAGAGAGAAACCAGAAATAGACACCAGGAAAAGAGGCAGAAAACCAGGCCAGTCACAGACCCCAAAGGGCAGATGGGGACTGCTCTGAGTTCTGTAAATCTGCAATGGCCACCTATGTCCATTGCTGAGAGGCTGTGAGGTGAGGATGGAGACCTGACCCACTGGTTCAGTGATAGAAAAGCTGTTGGTGTCCTTGAGAAGCCGTTCTATGGGGTCCTGGGGGTAAAAGCTTCGATGGGAGAAATCCAGGAAAGGAAAAGAGGAGAGATCACAGCAAGTCCAACAGTCCCTATTTAAAAAAAATTCTCAGAAATAGGCTGTAGCCAAGGGGAGGCAGTGGTGTTAAGAGATATTTCTTTTTTGCAGATGTGAAGAACATTGTAATGTTAATACTGATTGAAAAGATCCAAGAGAAAATAGGAAGAGGTGATGAAGTCGAGCTGGGGGAGAGGGGAGATGGCTCATTCGGAAAGCAAGGAGCTGGAAGCTGGGTCATCTGCCAATAGCCTGTGGGAGGTGAGGGAACACACACAGTTATCCAGGGGAACGTAAGTGAACGGCCCAGGCATGTGGTGTGTCTGGTGATTATGGAGAGCGTTTGGAGCCCGACGTCTGCAGAAACCTCATAGCAGCCCTGAGAAGTCGCTCTGTTAGTTACTACATTTACAGATGAGGGAATCGAAACAGAAAATAATCAAGGGGCGGTATCCAAAGTCACCCAGCCAGAAGATGGTGAAACTAGGAATCGAACACAGCCGTCTGGTTCGAAGGCCTAGAAGCTTAACCGCTAGCTTAAGCTGACCCAGTTAAAGATGTAAACGCCTGCCACAAACTGAGCTAGATAGAATGCAGGTCAAATCAGTGCTCATGAGGTGACGACTGTCGGAGCCTGTACCATCGGCCTCTGCAACAACTCAGTAGTCTTCTGAAGAAGACACGGAGGCCCAAGAAGATTCTGTTAAAAGGGGAGGAAAACTGAGTTTTTCTTATACATGCTGGTCTTGTTGTAAACACCACAGCATACACAAAGGGGAAGAAGCAGTGAGCCTTTGTGTGGTTCTGCCTGGCTGGAATCAACATACCCACCGAGTGCATCCCAACCCTGTGTGCATCAGGTGGGGACCACCAGAAACATTTTACCCATGCAGGTGTGAGCTATGTGGCCCTTACACAGCAGGAATTTTTAAAGATGGTAACTTGGGCAGAACGCTGGCTGCTTGCCTTCTAGAAAGCTTGAGTCGAGGAGGAGGAGAACATAGGAATCGAGGCACATGGTGAGAGCCTTGGGATTCTCTTTCTAGTTAATTAAAACCACAACCTTATAACACAAACATGCACTAGCTTTGCAAAAATTTCTAAACATCTTCTGAAGAAAGTGTGTTCATAACGCTACAACGCCAAACAGCTACCCACTTCCTCAAAACGCAAGGAAGCAGACAGTTAAAAAAAAAAAAAAACAAAAAAAAAAAACCAGTTGTTTATCACTTCACTTTAGTAAGGCCTGAGATTCTTCCGAGCAGGGGCTCTGCATCCCAAGAGGCAGTGTCAACTGGGATATTTCTGGTAAATCTGAACGCAGAGCAGGGTGCCAGCCCCTGGGGGACTGTGGGTGGGGCTTGGGGAGTTTGGGTGCCAACCCCGAGTGACAGATGGATGGCCGGTTCATGTGAGAGAAAGGAGGAGACACGTGGGCAGATCAGTCTGGAACGTAAGAGTGCCTGCAAAGCAGTCACCAGGCAGAGAAGGCAGAGGAACTGAAGAGAAGATCAGAAAAGCAAGAAGGGCACAGCCTGTGACACACTGGCCACTTGACCAGCTACTCACCGAAATTAGAAGCAAAATGTCCCTGAAGTTGCCAAGGAACTGGGATTTCCACTTGAAAGGGGAGGCTACAAAAATAGGTAAGGTCAGGGTCCAGGTCTGGGGTTTCTTATGTGTGAGCACCCACTATTTGCATGCTGGGTTGTGGGAGCTCAGTCGGCCAAAGCACACCACAGAGCAACACGGAGCTTGGCAGAAATGTGCATCCAGGTGGATGTGTCCTGTGACGTTCCAGCATGCTGGGACGGGTTCTCTTCTCTCTGAGTGGGGGCTACATGGGTCAAGGGAACTTTGGACGGTTTAGGCTGTGCATTGAACACAATAACGGAGATTTTGTTCATGTCACCAGAGAGTCAGTTTTGTCTGGCGTGGAAAGTCGTCTGTTTGTTTCAGTAAGAGGACAGAGACTGGAGTTTTTTCAGTGATTCATCTGTGAATGAATTCAAGGGAGTGTCACATTTTTGTGAGCCCAAAGGCTAATGAGGGGCTACCTACAGTTTAAAGCAGACAAGGAGAACGGAGTGAGTGTAGAGGCCATTGAAGTCTAAGAACAGTGTTCTAAGAAACAGAACGTGGGAGAACTCAGGAGAGCTGGAAAAGATAGACTTTAGTTAGTTATTAAGGATAATTTGAGATGGTCATACCATTTCCCTCAACAATGGTGATATATTGCTTCAAATCTATTGTTAGTTATTATATAGATGTCTTGTTTTCTTGCCCCCTCCCCCCCAATGGACTCTCACTCTGTAACTCGAGTTGGCCTGAACTCGCTGTGGAAACTTAGATTCACAGAGACCCACCTGCTTTACTGTAGTGCTTGGATTGTCAGCATGGCCTAAATACCTGATATTTCTTCTGGTGTTGAATTTTATCTTTAAATTGATCATAGTCGTATGACACACACACACACACACACACACACACACACACACACGACTGTCTACTCAGTGAGATGATTTCTTGATTTTAGACTTTTTAGTGTTGAGGTGCTTGCAACAGCGTAGAAGGATCTTTCTTAGAAGAAAGTTTTGGCCAGATGGTTCATTGTGGTTGGTGTGTTAAAATAAGCAGCCCACTGTAAACTCACAAACAGAAAGCAGGTCAGAAAGAAAGGGGCTTTGAAATGAAACTGAAAGTAACCAGAGAAGCCATTTATTTCGGTGATCAGGAGCTCACATTTCCAAATAGAGCTGGAACTGTGTGCTGAGGCCAATTCCAAAATGTGACGCGGGGAAGAGCCTTCTCTCCTGCCCATACAAACACACATGTCTAACTACATACGTGTCTAACTCTCACTCTAAGTCACTCAGATTCAATTTTAAGGTAGAATATCTGTCCCCCTGCTCCGTGGTAAGTGTCCCACCTCCTCGAGCAAGGCATCCCATTCTCTCACCTTCCATATTTCAGCTAGAATGGGAAACTTGAGAAAATAAATGTTAGATTTTTTTCAGAGATATAGAAAATCATCACATTAGGTTTTCAAGCCTAGGATTAGACTAAGTGGGGTTCCATAGTCTCTCTGAGTGGTTCTTACAGGTGACCCCTGGATTGCTTACTGTAGAACACCCTTTACTCCTGGCTGAAAACACAGACCCTCAGAGTCTACCCTGACTGTGAAGTCAGACTCTCAAGAGAGGACCCAGGATCCTGCCTTTTAATGAGCATCTCCATCTGATGAGCTGTCAGGTCCCTGAACGAAGTGCGGCAGGCTTGGTCACTGTGCAAGTAACACAGTTCCTAGTGCCTGGACCCACTGGACAGACAATGTTTGAAGTCTGCATTATTATATTATATTATTATACCAGACTGCATTATTATTTAGTTTCCCTTACTGACATATAATAACAAGCACATAAGGTTTAGAAGAGTCTTTGCTGTTACCCACAACATCTACATGGTTGTCACCACGTAGCAGTGTCACACGAACTGGGATCCAGATCATAGGTAGAGCCCCCTGAGGAAAAAGTACTTGACTCAGTTACAAGATCTCCAGTCCCTTCTCCCACTTCCCAAGTCCATATACAGCTGTAGGCATCGGTTTATCAATGCCAGAAAAGCCACTTCCAGAGGAAGGGTAGTGTAATTGAGAGTCCACACAGGGAAGCCAGGAACTGTGGCTTTCTAGCCTGGGTAGTATGGTATAGAAGGATCGTGCTTCTCAGCCTGGTCACTGTTGACATCTGGGATTGGATAGTTCTTGATTGCAGGGGTTTTTCTGCACATTGTAAGACAGCAGCATCCCTGGCCTCTACTCTCTAGAGGGTGGTAACACCCCTCTACCTCCATCCACTGTAGCAACCAAAAAATGTTTCCAGATGTTGCCAAATGTCTCCCCGGGAAGAGGTGGCAGTAGTATTTTTCCCTAGATCACTGTACCAAAGTGTCACCGTTATAAGATCATGGGAGACTGGAGCCCACACATCACGATTTGCTTTCTAGTTCAGTATTTAGGAGGCTCTTACTAAGATGTGATTTGAAGGGAATGGGAGAAGGTGTGAGCGCTTCAAGAAAAAAAAGAGGCTCTTGATAGAAAAATACAAGACCCCCCACCCCATGGAGCCCAGCAGGGGGTGTGCTTGTCCATTCAGTTTCACTAATCTTGCGTGCTGAATCAGGGCTGGAGAGAACACCAACTCCTCCTAGACTTGGGGGAGGACTGTGCAGCTATGCTCTTCCTCAGAGAATGGCAGGTACTGTTAGAGTACCAGAACTGCCAGGAGACCCCCTGCACGGCCTGGGTGGCTCCTGGCGCAGAGATGAGAGGCGGAGAACTTGGCCACCTCGAACCTGACCCATCAGACCTGATGGAAAACAAGGGTTAGACATAGAAGGTTTGAGGGCACTGGTCTGGACTTGAAGTAGGACCAGAAACACATCTTTCTTCCTCAGATGTAGGAAGAAAACTTACCATCTTAGTCTAGCAGACCACTTAGAATAATAATGTCTCATGTGTGAGTACATCTCACTGATAAAGTCTGTTCCTATAGCTAACCACTGTTAACAAAAATTGCATGTTTTTGATGGTTTGCTGTCCTGAATTTGTTGTTGTTGTTTGTTTGTTTGTTTG